>NC_059355.1:21408849-22608849 GCF_019703515.2 Myxocyprinus asiaticus
AGCCTAGTGAACCAAACTGAGAGACCATTTTGAAGGCTCAGGAAACCTTTGCAGGTGTTTTGAGTTGATTAGCTGATTGGCATGTCACCATATTCTAATTTGTTGAGATAGTGAATTGGTGGGTTTTTGTTAAATGTGAGCCAAAATCATCACAATTAAAAGAACCAAAGACTTAAACTACTTCAGTCTGTGTGCATTGAATTTATTTAATACACAAGTTTCACAATTTGAGTTGAATTACTGAAATAAATGAACTTTTCCACGACATTCTAATTTATTGAGATGCACCTGTATATATATGAGTTTATATTATTTATAAATTTTATACTACATTTTATATTAAATATAAATGTATATTTAATTTATATTTAAGGCATTTACATTATGGCTATACGTTGTCAAAACACTATAAAATATTACAGTAATATTTATCCACGAGACATCAGTTAGAATTATCCCCAGTAAGTACAAAAAATTGGTTAAAAAATATTCAAAAGTATGCCTGTATTTAAGCCTGTAGGCTATTTCTTGACAAGACTTTCATATTGTGGCCTGGGAACCAAAAAAAATTTTTGGTTCATTTTTATTTGTAGCAGTTAGGCTACAGTTAATGACGTCCTTTAGTTTGGTTCACGTATTGGATTAACGGGGTAATATTCTGATAAACCAGTTAATAATCAGACTCCAATATTCTCATTATCCAATGCAAATCCCTTACAACAAATTTATCGACTCTGATAACGAAAACGTGATTTAACATAACTTTTGTGTCATAAACTGGTGAGATTCGATACAGCCTGTTCCATAACTGTTCTATGAAGACAATATGTCAAAGAATTTAAAATCCTTGGGCTCTGGAGACATTAAAAGACACTTACGTGCTCAAGCTGATACCCCTGACAAGGCCGCAGACCATGGACTCGGTTTGGACGAGAGATCCAGCATCAACTGTCGAGCATGTCGGTAATGTTGGCGAAGGTCGTTGATGA
The DNA here is from genome assembly GCF_019703515.2 of Myxocyprinus asiaticus. NCBI lineage: Eukaryota > Metazoa > Chordata > Actinopteri > Cypriniformes > Catostomidae > Myxocyprinus > Myxocyprinus asiaticus. The sequence goes on from NC_059355.1 coordinate 21,409,839, forward strand.
CTTGGAGGATCTTGCTGTAATACGTTGATCGATCACTGCCATGGAGATGAAGTTTTCTGAGTTGGTTACAAGAATGGGGTACGTCGAGAAATGGATTGATTATCTGGAGTTATCGGAGAGGGAATTAGCTGCTAACCCACTAGCAACCAAGACTTGGGGTGCCTTTGGGAAAAGCTGGTAGACCTTGAGAATCATAACCGGCGATACAACGTCTGAATTGTTGGAATTGCTGAGAACGAAGAAGGCCGAGATAAGGTGAAATTCATAGACAAGCTTTTCCTGAGTCTGCTCGACATAACAGGCCATAAGCTGGAAATCAAGCGAGCTCACAGAGTTCCGGCTCGGAGATCCGCTGAGGGAGACAGGCCCCGATCAATTCTGGCCAAATTTCGGAGATCATCCTTTAAAGATCTCGTGTTACGCAAGGCGAGGAATAATGGAAGGCTTTCTTGGAAGAACCACAGCATTTTCTTGTTCCCAGACTTTGCAAATTCGACAAGAGAGAAACTTGATTGATTCAACGAATGCAAGAAACTCTTATATCAATGAAATTTTGCTTTTGCACTGATGTTCCCGGCCAAATTGATGATAGATACTAAGGATGACCGCAAAATACTTACATTCCCACAGCAAGTGATGTCCTTCATAAAGTCAATGGAATGAGTAAGTCATTGTGTGATACTGTCTATACAGCTGAGTGGACTTGACTCACTGAACATTCACTTGACCGTCTGAGGAAACTGGGCGCCTTTTTTGTTTCTTTTTGCACTGGTTCCGCCTAGCAGCTGGAGTTTGTTTTGGGGAGGAACACACCTTCAGGACAGTTATGCAGATGAATCTACACATTCTTTGTGTTTATTCTGCCTATTGGTTAGAGTTTGTTTTATAGATTTTCTTCTGTTATGCAATTGTCACACAAAATTTGTATAGAAACAACAGACTTGAGCAATCCGACGGCAAAGTTGTTGCAGGGGCTCTCGTAGGCATACATGGACTGAGTTTAGAGGGAGTTTAGTTGGTGTTGGGGTTAATGTGCACGTTTGGTTTGGGGGGAAGTTCGGGGTTTGACTGTTGCACTAATGTTGGAATGTGGTCTTTATAATTTTATTTTTGACACACAATCTATTTTTTCTCATATGTCAAAATGTCAAATGTTAATATGAGTGGATTGTTTCTCTCCACATGGAATGTGAATGGGTTGGGGCACCCCATAAAAAGAAGGAAGGTTATTTATTTTCTTAAATGAAAGAAATATGATATAGTATTTCTTCAAGAAATGCATCTTTCCCTGCAGGAAGCTGAAAAATTTGGGAGGATGTGGGGTGGGCATGTTTTCTTTAGTGCTGGCTCAAGTAAGAGCAGGGGAGTCATTACATTGATAAGTAAACATCTACAATTCAAATGTCTCAAACAGAGTAAAGATTGCTCAATTGGAAACATCTCAGATCACGCCCTGATGTGTTTAGAGGTGTTGCCACATATGGAGAAAAATAAATCATATGGTTTGCGCTTTAATGTATCCCTTTTGCAAAATCCTGATTTCCAACAAATGTTAAAGGCTGTAATCAATGTTTATATGGAGACCAACTGGTCCTCAGTATCCTCAGTGGGTGTGGCTTGAGAGGCACTTAAAGCGGTTCTTAGGGGTTGGATCATACAGTATGCCTCATTCACCAAAAAATCCAAAGCACGAGAACTCGTGGGGTTGAAAAGGAATATTAAAAGTGTCGAGGCAGAGCCGAAGCGCCGAATGTCATCTGATGGCCTCAGAGAATTGACCCGATTGAAATACAGATATAATACTATTTTGTCGCAGAGACATACTTTGAGTCGGGGGACAAAGCAGGAAAGCTTTTGGCTAGATATATAAAGCAGAGAGAGTCTTTTTCTACCATTCCCTCAGTGAAATCTGCTGGTGGTGAAATTTTTACCTCGGCCATTGATATTAATAATGCTTTTAAAATAATTCTATCTTGATCTCTATGGTTCCACATCTACGTCTACTGATGAGGATATTAGAAATTTTGTGGAACTATTAGAACTCCTTAAACTGACGACTGAGCAAAAAAAATTCACTTGATTCTGAGATAACCTTGGAGGAGCTTGGCAAGGTAATTAAGGCCTTGTTTAGATCTTATACTACAGAACTGGCCCCACTTTTGTTAGAAGTGTATACGGAATCATTAAAGACTGGAAATCTTCCGCCAACCATGACACAAGCCCGGATCAGTCTGATTCTTGAAAAAAAAAAACCTACCTGTTACAATCTCTCCCTGTAGATGTCCCCCTCTCTTATTTCAAGCAATTTGATAGCATAGCAATGTCCTTCATTTGGAATGGTAAATGTCCCGGATTACATTTCAGTAAGCTGCATAGGCCGATTGACAAAGGTAGGCTAGGCCTACCCAAGATTTTGTTTTATTATTATGCGTTCGGTCTCAGATATTTTGCTCATTGGTCGCTTCCATCTGAGAGAGCTCCTCCCTGGTTTTGTACTGAACAGGAAGTTCTTGTCCATATTTCACCATTGCAAAGCCTTTCTATCAAACTAATTGGAGAAGTTACACCCCTTTATCTCGCATTTGCATTCGGTATGGACAAAAGTGTCCAGAGTGTTTAATTTGGACATTTATATAAATGTTGCCTTAAGCATATGGCTGAACCCTAAATAATTACTAATTAGTTTGTAACTAAGTCAGTGCTTAAAGTAATGTGTAGTGGCATAATATGACATTTACCTGTATTTATCCAATAAACAGCCTTCAAATTTGTAGACAGAAGTGTTAAAAAGCTGTGAATTTCAGTTTGATCTTGTTACGCTTGATGTTCAAACCTTGTTTGCTCAAGTAACTGTCAGCTGTAATAAATTAAATCCCCATTAAAATACAATACGTAATAAAAATAGATTTGATAAATAGCATATTTGCCCTGTGTAAATACTAAATAGGAACTGTATCTAAAATAAATAAGGGGTGATAAATAAATACTAATACAACAGGCTGGAAAAATAAACATTTATTCATTTTAATATCCTATGTATTCTGAATGTGTTGAAACTTGACACCGGGACGACACACCCTGAAAACTACACCATTAGATCAGTTTCATGCTGAAGAGCTGCTTAGAAGTTTTTTTCTCTCTCATAAATGTAAATGAGTGTAAATGTCAACATCATACTGTATGTCGAAATTGATGCCTGTCATGCAAAACATGAGTTCATTGATATCATAAAATATCAGTCTGCTTTTTTATTCCATCCATTACTCTTGGTCGGAGGCTTCTGTAAATATTTAGTTTATATTTAGGGTTACGTTCTACCTAAGTTTAATCGTGCAATGCTCAAATATTTTGTAGTGTGTAAATTGTGACTTAGTGCCCATTTACGCCACAACAAGGCGAAGTTGTAATGTACATATAGCTGGAGCAACCGGCCCCAGGTATACAGCAAACTGGAAGGCAACCACACTCCCAACACATGGGCAGAGACGGGCAACCAAAACAAATACACAAAACAGGACCAACTAGGCAGAGAGAGCAAGGTGAGTTACTTGCACACCAAACAACAATCTAACAAAGAACGGCACAATGAAGGGCTTAAATGGGCAGTGAATTAGTGAAGAGACAGGTTCCCATGGAAACACTGATCACGCTTGCCAACAGCGCCAGAGACACATGAGGGAGAGAAATAACTAAATAAAATAGAACAGACCGACAAACTAACCGGATCTGTGACATAGCTACTATCCTACAGGATGGTGGAACGTCTCGGGTTACTTGACCGTAAACCTTGTTCCCTGAAAAAGTGGAACGAGATGCTGCGCTTGATTAAGCGCTTATGAGAACGTCTTTTGAATATGTGTGCAACACTTCAATGAAATTGACTAGAACCTTTATAGCCTCTGTTGGTGACATCATCAGAATGAGCCAGTACCAGGGGCTATAAATAGATGTGCCACAGGTGCATCGTCAGGTATATTTGTCTGAAGAGCAGTCCTGGGACATTCCAGCAATGATGCAGCAATGAAGTGCAGCATCTCGTTCCGCTTTTTCAGGGAACAAAGGTTATGGTCAAGTAACCCGAGACGTTCCCTGTCAAAAGCTACACTTAATGCTGCGCTTGATTAAGCACTTATGGGAACGAGAATACCCATGCCGCCACACTGTGTGTGTCTGGACCCCTTACGGTTGTGTAGTGTGTGCTCACAAGAACGCAAAATGTCTCAGACATGAGCTTGTGACATTGATTCAAGGACATGAGAGCCCGGAGTGGCATGAACATCCAAACTATAAAATCTTATGAATGTGTGCGGATAGGACCAGCCTGCCACATTACAAACATGCTGCAGAGGGGCACCCCCCACCAAAGCTTTAGAAGAAGCGACCCCCCTGGTAGAATGAGCCCTGATGCCTACTGGCAAAGCTTGACCGTGCACCTCATAGGCAAGGGCAATAGCATCCCTCACCCAATGTGACATTGTCTGTTTTGTGGCGGCCGCCCCCGTTACGGCCCCATGACAAACGAATAGTTGCCCTGACTTACGCCACCGGCTAGTATGGTGGACGTAGGCTTGAAAAGCACGGACTGGACACAGTCTGTGAAGTCTCTCCTGATCCGGCGGAGGACAGAAGGCCTCAAGAGTGACCGGATGTACGGTCGAGAAAGGAACCTTAGGCAGGTAGTCAGGATGAGGATGCAATATCGCTTTCACCATTCCTGGAGCAAAGTCTAAGCAGGATGGCAAGACAGACAGCCTGCAAATCCCCAATTCTTTTAAAAGAAATGATAGTCAGGAGCTTGTCAGACACCAACTCTTGAGGTTCAAAGAGGGTCTCAACCAGACCCTCAAGGACTATAGCTAAGTCCCATGAAGGGATCCTGGTTCTAATGGGAGTCCTCAGTCGCATGGCCCCACGGATGAAGCGAGCGAGCAAAGGATGTTTCCCCAGGTTTCCCCAAAATCAGGGCATGGCAAGCCGACAGAGGGGCCACATAAACTGAGACTGGCAGGGCATGTGCCTACTGATAATTTCTCCTGCAGGAAGTCCAGAACTGAAGCAATCTGGCAATTAACTGGATCTGCATTATGTGCAGTGCACCACCTTTCAAAGACACCCCATTTATTGGCATAACTTTTTCTAGTGGAAGGAGCCCTAGCACTCAGAATGGTCTCAATAACTTCAGGTGAAAACCCAGTGTCCCTCAGTTGGTACCCTTCAGGGGCAAAACATGAAGGTGCCACAGCTCGGGCCAGGGATGAAATATTGTCCCCTGCACTTGAGACAGAGGGTCCCTCCTCTCCGGTATCGCCCAAGGTGAGCCGTCGAGGAGAGATATTATCTCCAAGAACCATACCCTGTTCGGCCAACGCAGTGCTATCAGTAAGAGGCAAGATCCTTGTTGATGAACTCTGGCTAGAACTCCCGGGAGCAGAGAAACCGGAGGAAACGCATACGGGCGCATTTTGGGCCATGCATGCACCACTGCGTCCAGACCCAGGGGGGCTGGGTGACTCAGAAAGAAGTAGAGGGGACATTGTGTTGTCTGTTGGGAGGTGAAGAGGTCCACCTCTGCTTCGTAAAATCTTAACCAGATTTGTTTCACTACCTCGGGATGGAGTTTCCATTCTCACGTCGGTATTTTCTGTCTGGTCAGTAAATCCGCTCCCACATTCGGGCATCCAGGGATATATACTGCTTTGAGTGACAGGAGCTTGCCCTGGGCCCAAAGAAAAATCTGCTGCGCTAGTCTGTTTAGCTGGCGCGAGACTGCCGCTGTGTTGTCCACCCGCACCAGGACATGGCAGCCTCTCAGATGCTGAATTTCAAGGACTGTTCATTGGTTTAAGGAAGTGGCAACTTTGTCCCTTGAACATTTCCTGCAAGTTTAAAAAACAAAAAAAACAAACAAAAAAAAACAGCAGGAGGCACGTGATTCATAGAGACTTGAACATGATTAACATTATTAATGGTGACACGGGTGTAATATAATTTCATTCTTAGAATTTTAATCATGTTGTTCGGTGGCTGGATGCTCCCAGGATGCCTGGAACTAACAAAAATGAAAGTATTTAGATTGCCGAAAGAGCAGCCATAAATGGACACATAAACCACTGCAGTGAAGCGAGACGGCTAGATATGTGCAGTAGGCTACTAACATCAGGTCCCCTATGTAGCAGCACACATCTTATCTCATGTTGGTAAACAAAATTTTTGCCAAAAGTAAGTTTGATAGGTAGGGTTTAGCTGGTTAGTTATGTCAGAGTATTTCTTTACGGCTCTAAAAGTGACGTAGTGACATAGCTCTTGTTTTGTTGCACTACAGCACAGCAGACATCCTGGAGACTACTCCTGTTTTGCTGCCGTTGTTTCGGCGTCTTTGTAGGTTGGTGTAATCTACTGCTGAAAGATAGCTCCTATTATAATGAATGAAGCTGCACAAGTCATTTACATTTAGTAATTTTGCAAATGCTATTATCCAAAGTTACTTACAAAAGTGTACATACAGTAACAAGCAGTTTGTCACACAAAAGTCTGCAATATCTGCAGAATTGCACTGCCAAGTTCTCAGAGTAGCAGGAGCAGTATAACAGTTACTGCAGAAGAAAGCCACACAAGGAAAGTTTTTTTTAATAATAATAATAATAATAATAAAAAAAGCCATACCACGCTTACAGCATTAACAGCTTCATTGATTATAGGAGCAATCTAATATTCCCAACCTTTCCGCTTTCTGAAATAATTATGAGCAGGGCCGTTTATAGCTATAAGCTGTATAAGCGGCGCTTAGGTCCCCTGAGCCACCAGGGGGCCCTGCAAAGCAAAGTCGTTTTTTTAATTATTTTTTAATTATTTTGTTTTCTATTAATTTTAAATATACTAATAGCTGCAAGACTCAGACAACTGTTATGGCTAAATTAGACAGTTATAGGGGGCCCCCTTGTGGCCCGACAGGGAAGGCAGAATCTAACTGCAAGGAGAGAGTTGTTGCTAGATGTGACAGGCGCACACACACTCAAAGGGTTTTTCGTCATCTTGAGGCCCACCTACAAGTTGGGAGCAGAAAAAGGAAGAGGAGGAGAAACGCTGCCAGAGCACTGGAAAGAAATGAATTTAAGCCAGCTACCTGGCTGTTTGTGGGGGGGTTGGGGCCTCCAAATAGTATTTTGCTTAGGGCCCCCACAGCATCTAAACTATGATACACTTCAATCGCCTCTTGCTTAGATGCACTCAGTTTCAACAACATGTCTGGATAAGTCACTTCAGGTAAATGTTTGATGTTCTTTGTGAAAATATGTTGACTCAGAGTCTTATTTAAAGGATCTGGGGACTGTACCATGAAGCCGGTTTCCCTGGGTTTTAGATACCATGAAGGTGGGTCGGTTCATCGCCATAGTAATTTATGCTACACATCTAACCTGCTCCATAGCAGGTTTTGTTCTAGGTAACAGATCACTTACAGATGCTGAACCAATCAGATGACAGATTTAACTTTTTTCCTAATTTAAAAAGTTTACTTCTAAAGAAATTAATAGTAATTTTGAAACATATATATCAAATCATGACCACTCATATGAGATGAAGAGTTTAGTCATATCAGTAACCTTATAAAAGCTCTTTTATCCTACATGGGGCAGGAGCACTTCAGGGGGGCTGCCATTTTAGAATCACATGACCAGCTGAATACAACTCGCTTAATCTCAGTAATTGCCCTGTTATTGGACACCTTCATTCATGGATTAAATTAATCCTGGTTTACAGTGCATAGTGAATTTATACAATGGCACTGGGACCTGAAAACTATTGTTTGAATAATGCAGCATCCATTCTACTAATTTAAGCCACTTTGACATACTTCTAAAAATTGCTGGGTGCACTTTAAAGTGCTGATCACCATCCATTTGTATTGTATGGACCAACAGAGCTGAGATATTCTTCTAAAAAAAAAAACATTGTTCAGCAGAAAGAAAGTCATACACATCTGGGATGACATGAGGGTGAGTAAATGATGAGAGAATTTTCATTTTTGGGTGGACTATCCATTTAAGGTTCTCATCTGTAACAAGGGCACCTTAAATGTTCTAACCTAGCGCCTCCACACATTTCAGGTTAAGGTTAAGTTATACCGTACAGTATATGATAGGCTAAATGAATCATAACAGTCATTCATATGCACTGCTTATCTACCTCAGGAGCTCCAGTCAAATGTCGACTGAATTTACATAGATAACAATTTTGAATTAAACAGGATGAGCTCAAAAACGTTGAAACTTACTATCCGTGTTAACAATAACTAGGCTGTAGCTATATTTAATTTCCAAGAGATCATTGGAGCGATCTTTTAGAGGTTGTCTGTTGCGTTTATATACAACTGACTAACATGCTTTAATTAAAATATTTGTACATTTCTTCAAAAAGACCATTTGTGTGTTTAATATTGTGGTCTAGAATAACAAACAGACTTTCCTTAATTAGATCATTCAGAAGAATTCCATATTAGGATTAAAGTTCAATTAAATGTGTTACTGGTTTTGATAATTTAGCAAACAGCTTTGAATATTTTATTTTATTTTATTTGCTATGTTTAATGTTAAGTAAACATGCAACACCAATCCAGTAGAATCTTACACCTTTTACTTGCTATGTCGCATTGTTATGGTTACCGGTTAAACCACTAGATGGCGGTATTTAATTTCCACTTAGCCTACTACAATAAGCCATGCATTGTCTATAAAACACCTGTCACATCTCTCCTGTGCTAATACCTCTGAGTGGAAGTGATATCAGCTTAGTTACTTTTTAGCACAGTTTTTGTGTTTGCTGATATTAAAGCTATGCTCACTGATTATTTACAGAAGAGGGTTGTGTGTGTGTGTGTGTGTGTGTGTGTGTGTGTGTGTGTGTGTGTGTGTGTGTGTGTGTGTGTGTGAAGGGAAAGTAAGGGAGAGAGAGAGAGAGGGAGAAACTGACAGAGAGACAGAATCTTATGGTACAAAATGCTAATTTAGCTTGGGGGAAGTGAAGAGTTTTGTAAAGTGAAGGGGGTCTTGCAATTAGTATAGAGGCTGAGTCTAGAGAGTCTAGGCTGAGCATTTAGACTAGAGAGAAGGGTCTGAAAACATTCTACAACAAGCAATTTCATTATTCATAAGGTTAGAAATCAAACTGCAATTTTTCAGTCCTTAAAAAAGGGCCTCAACTGCCTGTTTAAATATCAAAAACACTATTCATTGCTTTGAATGTGATGATGGAACAAAGGCATTCTTTTGTTTAAGAACATTTTTAAAACCTAAAATACATGCTGTGACGAGGAGGAGGGCGTGGCTAGGCCGTGATGTTGCAAGGCTGGCGCTGCATCAGATGATCAGCGGGAGAGCAACATAAAGGGGAGCTGGAGGCACTGGTTCGAGAGGGGTTGCATGTGGCTGTGTTGCATGTGTGTCTGTTTATGTTTTAAGTTCATTTATACCATTAAGCTTTATGATGACTGTTGACTGTGTGTCCTTCAACTGTTACAGTGGTGCTGAAACCCAGGAAGGAGGAGGGATGTGCTGTTGAGGAGTCCACTGTAACAGTTTAAGGACATGCAAGGTGGAGGCAGGAACTGGCTGAACAGTCAATGTAAAGTTTAATGGTATATATGAACTTAAAACAACATAAAACATAAATGGACAAAGACACACATGCAATGCAGCCATGTGCATCTCTCTTGAACTGGTGCCTCTGGCTCCCCTTTATCTTGCTCTCCTGCTGATCATCAGCTCAGCTCACCATGTTCCCCACTGGGGATGAACCACATTATAGCAACCACGAGGAGGTTACCCCATGTGACTCTACCCTCCCTAGCAACCTGGCCAATTTGGTTGCTTAGGAGACCTGGCTGGAGTCACTCAGCATGCCCTGGGATTTGAACTAGCAAGCTAGTGAACTCCAGTTGTGGTAGCCAGTGTCGTTTACCACTGAGCTACCCAGGCCCCCTGTTCTTGTAATCTAAGAATTTCAACAAGTATTTGTGCTTTAGGTCAGCCAGCTCTTCTATATTCAGAATTCGTTAAGTTTGAGTCATATTTTGCAGTGAAAGTGGCTGCTTTGTAATCATACATAGGCGTTGGTTATGTCTGACATGAAAGGCTCTGATACGAAAGTTGTTTGTTTTATACCTCTTCCTGTTTGAATGACAGGAGGCTCATGTCTTTTCTACCAATTTTCATATTCCTCACTGTACTTACCTCTGGGCTCTTAACACCTGGCAGTCAAAATGAGGTTTACATTCCAAATATAGGATAAGCGTTATTTATGCTATATATATGTTCCAATGACATACTATGAATATGCGCTATATATAAATAGTAAATGGATGATGTTAGCTATTCTTGATAATCTTGATAATTAGATTTTTTAAGTATATATATATATATATATATATATATAAATATATATATAAGTATATATGAACTTGAAACAACATAAAACATAAACAAACAAAGACACACATGCAACGCGGCCACGTGCGTCTCTCTCGAACTGGCGCCTCCGGCTCCCCTTTATCTCGCTCTCCCGCTGATCATCTGATTCAGAGCCGGTCATGCACCATCACGACCCGGCCACATCCTCCTCGTCACACATGCGAGTTTGACATTAAACCTGTTCAATATTAAACAATACCAAAGCTGATTTAAGGAAATAGTCATATTCCGTCCCCATCATGCTCTGGCATTAATCAGTCGAAACAGATCAAAAAGCTTGTCCTTTTCTTTAGTCAGATTGTCGTCCATGCATTGGCTGCTCATTGTATGTAGTAACACAGGTCACACTGTAATTTATAAAAATAAGACCTCTATCATAGAACAAAGACCATGTGTGTAAGTTAAACCTCCTCCCACTCATGACCACATGTCACAGGAGCTCATGTCTTCCTCTTTGAGTTCTTCTGCTCCTTTTCTGTCTGAGTTCCTGTTTAGTCACACTACAGCACAGCAGACGTCCTGAAAACTACTCTTGTTTTTGCTGCCTTTGTTTCGGCATTTTTGCAGGTTGGTTTAATCTAATGCTGAAGGATGTGGTGACATTTCCACCTCTTTTCACCTTAAGTAAATGGGTGCTGAATTACATTGCGAGGACACTGGTTCCGTCTCACCCCGCACAGTGATAAGAGGCAACAAAATTATGGGAAGGGGCTAAGATCTCCAGGTAAGTGGTGTCTGTTGTGCGTTTGTGTGTAACAGTCATTTTCATCAGAGCTCATCTTGCGCATGACAAGAATAGAAGTAAAGAGGAAAAAATTAATGCATACTGTACATTGGAAATGATGTGCAGACTATAACTGACCTTAGCAAGCATCAGAAGAAAACAACTTTTTCATAGTCCACTTCAAGTGCACAAGTGAAGACTCCCAATGCTTCAAGACCCTTTTAATGGAGTTTTAAGATGAGGATGTTCATAGGTGAAGTTGTCAGATGGAGACTGTAGTAATCACTAATTCTGTGACTAAAAAGTGATGCATGCAGAACTGTGGTCTGAATCCTTGCCAGACAAAGGTAGTTTGTTGAATGACATTCATCTTCATGTGTGTAACACAATAATGCAATCCTGTTTTTGTTATACTACGTAGAGATTTATATTGTATAATTGCAGGCATTCTATTCAGGCGTTCTGTTATGTCTTTGCAAGATTCTGTTACTCAGAAGAGGTGGAATTTAACTCTAATGAAACTGTATTTATCTTAGGACTTTAAGCATGCTTTTAATTTCAATGCATGGGCAAAGCAGTTGTTTTTTTCTGTCTACTTATGCTGCAAATGGTCAGATGTAAAAACAGTGGTGAAGTCTGAGATCTTATCACTTTCAAGCAAGATACAGCAGCAGTTCTAGTTCTCACAGATCATTGGGTGACTGTACATAAAGTTGACAGAACATCTGAGTTACATGAAAAACATGACGTTATGAGACGGTATGTGCCAAAATATTTCTGGCCATGCATTATTAACAAAATATATGCAGAAGTCTGCAGATTCTAAATGATTGGATGTAAAATACAGTCAATGCCATCAGCTCTGCTGATGTTCCATCTCTGTAGAGTCCTGTGCTTTAGAATTGGCTTGACGCTGACACACTCATATTATTTGATGCATTAATGCAGTGCAATGCACTCATATTTCCAAATAATGATGGAATATGAGTTTCAATATGCCTCTAAGTAAAATTATTATATATTTCTACATGAAGTAGCTGAGGCTGAGAAAGAGCATATTGACAAATAGTCACTGGTCATAAAGCCATTTCACTTGCAGATTAGTTTCCTGTTAATATGCCATCTATAATATTCAAATGATATATTCATTTTCATTACTATCATAACACTGTAAAAAAATAAAATAATAAAGATTTAAATGTCACTTTGGAAGAGGTAACTGGCATTGAGTATATAGGTTGACGTCAGGGGCAAGAGAGATATAAAGTAGTGAGATACTTCTCCTTTTCATGCAAAAACAGCATTTGACAGAAACTCTAATAATACATACGGATACATAAGGAAGTTTATTTATTAGATTCATGTGCTTGTTCATCAGCAACTAAAACACCAAACAGGAATGTAAAAATATGTTATTGTTGAGTCCAAATCATGAGAAGGTAGATTGTTACATATTTCTGCAAAAAAAAAAAAAAAAAAAAAAAAAAAGTAACATGAATGTTGAATATTTCAAAATATTTCAGTACATTTAAAAAAAAAAGTATAATTACACACCCTGTGTGTAATTGACATAACTGTAAGTTTAAATTGCTTGTGACAATATGACATTATAAGCAATTTAAACTTACACCTGCATGGGTACATTTGATAATTACTCACACTTAATGACAGATCAGTGATCAATTGGCCTAGTTTAAATTCCAGTTAATCTACAGTCTGGGCTGAATATTGCAAAACTGGTTGAGAGTGGAACTGAAACTGGGCAAAAGTTTTTAGTGTGTTTGTGTGTGCGTAACATTGCTTTTGAACACTGGTCAGCTTGTGGTCATAAAATGTAACTGGATACAGACTGTAGGAAAGTTATTGAATATTGTATTGTCATGAGTTTGTCAGATAGCTCTAAAATAAAAATAAAATAAAAAAAACACTTATCTATTGTGAACTACAACTTAAAATTGTACGCATTCCCAAATGTTGCATTCAAGCACAGTGACTGCATGCACATTACACCTGTCACTTTTTGCTTTATTTTTTTGGATTTTTTCCCCTTTTTCATCCAATTTGGAATGCCCAATTCCCAATGCACTTTTAAGTCCTTGTGGTTGCATAGTGATTTGCCTCAATCTGGGTGGCAGAGAATGAACCTCGGTTGCCTCCATGTCTGAGACTGTCAACCTGTGCATCTTATCATGTGGCTTGTTGCATGTGTTGCCATGGAGACATAGTGCGTGTGGAGGCTTCACACCATCCACACTCAGCTCACCATGTGCTCCAACGAGAATGAACCACATTATAGTGACCACAAGGAGGTTACCCCATGTGACTCTACCCTCCCTAGTTTCAAACTAGTGAGCTAGCAAACTCCAGATGTGGTAGCCAGTGTCTTTTACCACTGAGCTACCCAGGCCCCCCGTTCTTTGTATTTCTAAGAATTTCAACAAGTGTTTGTGCTTTAGGTCAGCCAGATCTTCTATATTCAGAATTCGTTATGTTTGAGTCATATTTTGCAGTGAAAGTGGCTGCTTTGTAATCATACATAGGCGTTGGTTATGTCTGACATGAAAGGCTCTGATACGAAAGTTGCTTTGTTTTATACCTCTTCCTGTTTGAATGACAGGAGGCTCATGTCTTTTCTACCAATTTTCATATTCCTCACTGTACTTACCTCTGGGCTCTTAACACCTGGCAGTCAAAATGGGGTTTACATTCCAAATATAGGATAAGCATTATTTATGCTATATATGTTCCAATGACATACTATGAATATGCGCTATATATAAATAGTAAAAAAAAGAAAAGCTGACTGGATGATGTTAGCTATTCTTGATAATTTTGATAAATAGATTTTTTAAGTGCTCGTGCTGCATCAAAAATAGAGTTTGCACCTGTAGACTGTTGCACTTTGTCATATATGTAGAACTGTTACTATTGTTTCTGTGAACCAAACAGATCCCAATCCCGGTAAAAAGAACACTTAGAACACACAAAATCTTTCTTAAAACAAGCTTTATCTGGATATAGAACATCTCAAGGTGTTGGTGATTCAAAGATGCATGCTGTTTTTGATATCTTTACATGAGAAATTTAGGTATTTCATAATATGGGAGATGTACATGCTTAACTGACGAAAAGATCACAAATAAGAATGATGAAACTGAAGTGAAAACTTTCTATAATTGTATGTCAAGAACTTCCAGGGGTTGAATAGCTCAAAGAAGCAAATACTAACCAATGAAAGTATTTTTACAGTATTACTAAATAAAGGTCTGATTTAATTTACAAATTGGGTGTATATACATCTCTAAAAGCTTAATCAACCTCTAATTGTAAAATCACAAATTCTGGCATCTTGATCTGTGTGCATGCATAAAGAATTTGCTACTGCTATCCTTGTTTATACAACACACACTACTCTTCAGTTCAGTTTTATACAACATTACACTGAAACTGAGGTAAGTGTTAAGTTCCCACAGGTACCAATAGAGACTACAAGGAAGGAATAGAGTTCTTCAATTCTGCCTAGAGAGAATAAATCAACATCCTGGTTATGGTAAATACTGCTCTATTATAGATCCCCTACATCCTACTGTACCTGCTTAACTGGGACACTGTGTCGGCAGCAAAATATAAAAAGGAAGCACTTACTGTTGAATATTGTCACCATTGTTTGACTGCTGTTATTTCCTAAAACGATCATGGCAGGGGTAGTTTGGCCTTATTGTTATGGGAGGGAGGGATATGTATGAGAACTTTGGGCTCACAGTAGAATGCACATGGGGGATATTGGTCTGCATCAATCAAAGACTCCACACAATGAGCATCGACCCCCTCTTAGTGTGGGAGTCTATCACAGCGGCCGATCGCACCATAACAATGGAGCGACACCTGTTTCCTCGGCAAAGCTCGAGAGAAACCTTCCTGTATAGGCTGTTGGAAATATGATCAGGAGAAGGAGCAGAGATGGCCCTCATGCTGGGTCTCAGTGTGAGTGGGAATCTACTGAGATGAAGATTGTGAAGTAACTGGGAGCATCTCATCAGAGATGTTGTTAGGATCTGAGGTTTTGTAGTTGATTTTGGACTTTAGCAGAAGGAAGAAAATCTTAAAATATTGAACTTGGCCTCCTTTGTTCCTGTCCCTGCTTCATAATCATCTCATCTGGGACAGTGGTGGCTCAGCGGTTAAGGCTCTGAGTTGCTGATTAGAAGGTTGGGGGTTCAAGCTCCAGCACTGCCAAGATGCCACTGTTGGGCCCTTGAGCAAGGCCCTTGATCCTATCTGCTCCAGGGGTGCCATATAATGGCTGACCCTGTGCTCTGACCCCAGCTTAGCTGGGATATGTGAAAAAAAAAAATAATTTCACTGTATGTGTGCAAATGTGTGATAAATTATAATTATTACAATTAATTATCTTTTAATCTAGGACATGTTAGGAACTGTGGTTCCCTATCTGTCACTCACTGATGTTGTGTCGATGTAGTGACACTAGGGGTCACTCTTGGGAGCCCTAAACACCTCTGCTTTTTGAAAAAAGCAAACATGCAACCACTCATACAGATTTTCTCTTCAGAGCCGAGCGATTGCAATCAGTGCACTGAATTCAATTCACCTCAAACTGCTGGATTTTATGGTGCATTTCAGCGGCTTCTCCCCCTCTGCACCCGTGGAGTGCAGAGAACACTCCTGGGCGATTCGGCAGAGTAAACAAAGAGTATATTCTAAAAAAGAGTATATTTTCTATCCTAAAAGAGCAGCACACAAGGAACGGCTTTTTAAAGATGCCTTTCCGTTTTTGTGTTATTCCTGGTTATGGTCGTTATCTCTCCGCTTCTGATGGCCACGATCGCTGCCTTACATCGTGCGTGGATGAGTCTTGTCCTTATTGCGAGAACACGACCATGGCAACGTTGCAGTCGCGGCTTGCCTTCGTAAGAAAGCAAGCCACCCCAGCAGCTCCCTGCCTCAGTTCTTCTACCTATGGGTATGAGGCCGCGTCGGCTAGCACTGAGGGCGATTTGGGGGCTTCAGTGGGAGCACCTATGCGGGTAACCCCCCACGGACCTGCCATTCCTCAGCACGCTCGCTTGCCCTGGTCGGGCTCTCGGATGAGACCACCGGCTTGTCTCAGGGCAAGTTCGACCTCTTATTCAGGGCCCGGGAAGATGATGAGTTATCGAGCGCAGCATCGGAGAGCGGGCTTGTCCATTCTGACGCGGAGACTTCGGCTGGGCTTCCTCCTTCGGGTATGGTCGTCCAGTCTCAGGCTGATGCGGAGATGACGGACATGCTTTCCCGGGCAGCCGTGAGCGTCGGGTTAGAGTGGAACCCTCCACACTCCCCTGAACCCTCGCGGCTTGATGATTGGTTCCTGGGCCCAGAGTGCCGCTCATGGCCTCGCCTCGCCCCGGTCCCTTTCTTCCGGAAGTGCATGAGGAGCTGACAAGATCGTGGGGGGCACCTTTTACTACCCGATCCCGATCTTTCAGCTCCCCCGCTCTCACTACCCTCGACGGTGGGGCTTCCAAGGTGTATTCGGTGATTCCTCAGGTGGATAAGGTGCTCGTGGTGCACTTGTGCCCAAAACTCCCGTCCAGGGCCTGTAGGTTTACATCATCTCTGACGGCTAAGGCCTGTGGTGCCGCTGGACAAGCCGCCTCCACCCTGCACCCCATGGCTCTCCTGCAGGAACACCAAGCCAAGGCGCTAAAAGAGCAGCACGAGGGTAGTTCTGACCCGGGATTGATGCAGGAACTGCGCTCGGCAACCGACTTCGCTCTCCGGGCGACGAAGGTCCACCCTGGTGGTCCAGGAGTGCCACCTTTGGCTCAACCTGGTTGAGATGAGAGATGCCAACAAGGCACGGTTCCTTGACGCCCCCATTTCCCAGGTTGGCCTGTTTGGCAACACCATCGAGGACTTTGCCCAGCAGTTCTCGGCGGTGAAGCAGCAGACTGAGGCTATTCAACACATCCTGCCCCAGCACGGCTCAAGACCCCGCACCCCGTCTGCTCGTCGCCAAGGGCGTCCTCCTGCAACAACAGCACCGGCTCCGCCGCAGCCCGCCCCTGTGGCCCGGCCCCACCGCAGGAAGCAGACGCCACCCGTCTCACGGCCGGCCGCCAAGAACCCAAGGAAGGCTTTGCAGCGCACCTGAGACGGGCGACCCAGGGACGAGGAGACCTGCTTCTATGGAGCTGGTAGACAGACCACTCCATCCCCCGGTGGAGGGCCGGGAGGAGAATCATTTGTTTCATTTTTCGCCGCACGCCCAAGAGGCTGCGGTGCCCAAAACTTCAACAAAAGAGTGGTTTTCTTGTTCCTTGTTCCCCACATGTCAGGTGCGCATGGCTGTCATCACGACCGCGTCCACCATGCCATTTTGGCAGGATCGGCGCTGCAGCAGTGGACCCCCTGCCCCTGTGCGCCCAGCTGTGGCACAAACATGCCCACACCGGGTTGGTTCCGATGGACTGTGGGGATGATATTCCTCCTCCCCCTCCTCAACCAATCTTATGGTGGGCATCAGGAGCCAGGTAAGTGCTTCGATGTCTCTGGACTCAGCACGGCCACGGGGTTTGAGCCCCCTCGACGTGGCACCTCGGGCTCCACCCTGCCGCGAGGCCCCACCCGTGGGTACGTACAGCGTGATTGTCCCCTTGGTCCCCCTCGCCCGGAGTTTGGACGCGTGGCTCGTGCTTTCCAACCCATCGCGATGGTTGACCCAGACCGTCCAACTCGGCTACGCGATTCAGTTTGCCAGGCACCCGCCCAGGTTCAGTGGCGTCCACTTCACCTCGGTGCAAGTCTACCGCTACCTTGCGTGCAGAGATCGCTACCCTTCTACGGAAGGGTGCGATAGAGCCTGTCCCTCCGGCTGAGATGAAGAAGGGGTTTAACAGCCCCTACTTCATCATAGCGGTGGGTTGCAGCCAGTCTTGGACCTGCGAGTACTGAACTGGCCTTGCACTGATGCAAAAACGCATTTAGCGAGTGTCCGGCATCAAGATTGGTTCGCAGCGGTAGACCTGAAGGACATGTACTTCCACGTCTCGGTCTTACCTTGACACAGACCCTTCCTGCGGTTTGCTTTCGAGAGTCAGGCGTACCAGTACAAGGTCCTCCCCTTCGGCCTGTCATTGTCCCCTTGCGTCTTCACAAAGGACGCAGAGGCAGCCCTTGCCCAGCTAAGGGAAGTGGGCGTCCGCATCCTCAATTATCTCGAGGACTGGCTAATCCTAGCTCACTCTCAGGATGTGTTGTGTGCGCACAGGGACCTGGTGCTCACACACCTCAGCCGACTGGGGCTTCGGATCAACCGGGAAAAGAGGAAGCTCTCCCTAGTTCAGAGCATCTCTTTTCTCGGCTTGGAGTTGGACTCGATGGTGGCGCGCCTCACGAACGAGCGTGCACAGTCGGTGCTGAACTGTCTAAAGGCGTTCAGACAGAAGACAGCGGTTCCACTGAAACTTTTTCAGAGGCTCCAGGGGCATATGGCATCCTCAGCGGTTGCCACACCGCTCGGGTTGATGCATTTGAGACCGCTTCAGCACTGGCTTTAGACTCGAGTCCCGAGATGAGCATGGTACCGCGGGACACATCGTGTGGTCGTCACACTGATCTGCCTCTTCAGCCCTTGGACCAACCTTGCATTTCTATGGGCAGGAGTTCCCCTAGAGCAGGTCTCCAGGCATGTCGTGGTTATGATGGACGCCTCCAAGACAGGCTGGGGCACCATATGCAAAGGGCACACAGCCAGCGGCTCCTGGAATGGCCCGTGGCTGCATTGGCACATCAACTGCCTTGAGTTGTTGGCAGTACTGCTCACCCTGCTGAGTTTCTGGCCGTTGATCCAGGGCAAGCACGTGTTGGTCTGGACGGACAACATGGTGACGGTAGCGTACATCAACCGTCAAGGCGGTCTACGCTCCCGTTGCATATCACAACTCGCCCACCGTCTCCTCCTCTGGAGTCAGCAGCGCCTCAAGTCGCTACGAGCCCCTCACATCCCGGGCGACCTCAAAACCACAGCGGATGCGCTGTCACAACAGGTTATGCTCAGGGAAGAGTGGAGACTCCACCCACAGGTGGTCCAGCTGATTTGGAGTTGATTCGGTTGAGCACAGGTAGACCTGTTTGCTTCCTGGGAATCCTCCCACTGCCCGCTTTGGTACGCCCTGACCGAGGCACCCCTCGGTGTAGACGCGGTGGCACACAGCTGGACCCCTGGACTTTCCCCCAGTGAGCCAACTTGCAAGGTCAGTGAGGATGAGGAGCAGGTCATCCTTGTAACACCCTACTGGCCCACACCGACGTGGCTCTCGGACCTCACGCTCCTCGTGACAGCCCGAACCCCCCTCCCGAGGAAGGACCTTCTTTCTCACCATCTGGCACCCGCAACCAGACCTCTGGAATCTCTAAGTATGGCCCTTGGATGGGATGCGGAAGACCTGCGGTGGTAGACATGATCACTCAGGTTATGGCTCCCTCTACGAGGCGCCTGTATGCCTTGAAGTGGCGTCTGTTCGCTAAGAGGTGTTCTTCCCGACGCGAAGACCCCCAGAGATGCGCAGTCGGATCAGTGCTTTCCTTCCAGCAGGAGAGGCTGGAGGTTCGGCTGTCCCCCTCCACTTTGAAGGTGTATGTAGCCGCCATTTCGGCACATCACGATGCAGTGGATGGTAAGTATCTGGGGAAGCATGACTTGATCATCAGGTTCCTGAGAGGCGCTAGGAGGTTGAATCCCTCCAGACCGTGCCTCATCCCCTCGTGGGACCTCTCTGTAGTCCTTCGGGTTCTACGGGGTGCTCCCTTTGAGCCCCTGAAGTCAGTTGAGCTTAAGGCACTCTTTTTGAAGACTGCCCTCCTGACTGCGCTCACTTCCAACAAGAGGGTAGGGGATCTGCAGGCGTTCTCTGTCGGTGAATCGTGCCTGGAGTTCAGTCCAGGTTACTCTCACGTGATCATGAGACCCCGACCGGGCTATGTGCCCAAGGTGCCCACGACCTTGTTTAGGGATCAGGTGGTGAACCTGCAAGCGCTGCCCCAGGAGGAAGCAGACCCAGCTTTGGCGTTGCTGTGTCTGGTGCATGCTTTATGCATCTATTTGGATCAGACGCAGAGCTTTAGAAGCTCCGAGCAGCTCTTTGTCTGCTTTGGTGGTTAGCGGAAAGGAAGCGCTGTCTCCAAACAGAGGATCGCCCACTGGGTGGTTGATGCCATCGTGATCGCATATCATGTTCAGGACGTGCCGGCCCCCATGGGGTTATGAGCCCACTCTACTAGGAGTGTAGCTGCCTCCTGGGCCCTGACCATTGGCACCTCTTTGGCAGACATCTGCAGAGCAGCGGGCTGGGCAACACCCAACACCTTTGCGAGGTTCTATAATCTCCGGGTTGAGCCGGTTTCGTCCCAAGTGTTGTCAGGTCCGAACAGGTAAGTTCCGGGACAGCTGGCCGGGTGTACTGCTTGCACATAGCGCCTTTACCCTCCCATGAGGTGAAGACATGCGCTTTTGACTCCCAGTCGTGTCACAAGTTATGATCCCTGGATGACTTTCCTCCTTAGCCCTGTGGCAGACGAGTTTGCAGAGAAACTCGCTGCCGGCCCAGTACATGTGCTAACTAAGCCCTGTACTGGGAAGGTGCTCCACATGCGCTGGTTCCCCATAGGTGACCCCATATGATATATCTTCCACAAATCGTTTCCCTGTCGGTAAACTGCATCTTCCTTGGGCAGAGATTCCTCTGTCCCCGGTCACCATGTTTGTAGAACTCCTTCCCCGTTGGGTAGGACCTACCATGGGACTTCTCCACATGGCATACTTCCGACAAGACTCGGTAAGACCATGTGATGTATTTCCACTCGAAGTACTCTGGGCGGGGTGTGGTCTCCGCGGTGTCTTCCCCTTGGGAGTGACACACCCTCCGACGTAGACACTTATGGCCCCCAGCCAGTAAACAATATTCCACTCTTTTTGGGGAGAAAAAAGAGGAAAAGAGGCCACGGCTGGGTTAGCCTGTCCCTATTTGTTGGGCAGTCGACTCAAAAGAGCACTGGGGGAGGTTACGTGATGGCCTGGTGCGCTGGCTATGAGGCACACAGCGGTCTGCCCGTCTCGCACCGTCAGTCTACGTAACACAGTTCAGCTAGTTGTGGCATTTTGTATAGGGACCCCTAGTGTCACTACATCGACACAACATCGAGTGAGTGACAGATAGGGAACGTCCTGGTTACTTTCGTAACCTCCGTTCCCTGATGGAGGGAACGAGATGTTGTGTCCCTCTTGCCACATCACTGAACTACCCGCTGAAATGGCTGGGACCTTGTCTCGTCTCCTCAGCACAAAACCTGAATGAGTGGTTGCATGCCAGCTCCTTTTATACCGGTGTGTCCGGAGGAGTGGCATGCAAATTCCATTCGCCAATTCCCATTGGCCTTTTTTCAAAAAGCAGAGGTGTTTAGGGCTCCCAAGAGTGACCCCTAGTGTCACTACATCGACACAACGTCTCGTTCCCTCCATCAGGGAACGGAGGTTACGAAAGTAACCAGGACGTTTTATAAATGAGACTTTAGCACAAGGAAGAAGGTCTTGAAATTTGGAATTTGGCATCCTGTGTTTGTACTGCCCCTGTAAGACTGTAATACTGCAAGACTCTGAAGTCTGGTTGAAGCTAAATGTAGAGTTGTGCTGTTTTGGTCACTCAAGTGATCCTGAGTAATATGGCTAGGAGCTCCATACACAAGTTTTATCTTCTATTTATTTATAGAATAAAAATTGGGGTCTCCATTCTAAATACACCATCGCTGATTCAGGACAATGTACTTTTAGCAAAGGCCTTGAGTAGCTTTTCACTGATTCAGCACACAGACTCTGCAACTCAGTGTGCCTCTGTGCTTCATATGATAAATTCTCTGGGATTGTATTTGTGTTGCCCAGATGAAATCATCCTCTCACATAAGAGGATGTGAGCACATCCTTTTACATGTCAACAAGGTCACTTCCACATGTTCAGAGGTTGCAAAACGAAAAAGTGTTACAGGCATCTGACTGACTGACGGCTATTGATCACTTGTTTTGCACCCGTTTAGTGCTTTATTATGCCACTAATCAGATTACTGATGCAAAACTGGTCTAAGTTTTGCATCAGTGGTGTAGCCAGAAACAAGACTTTGGGTGTGCCAAGAGAAAACTTAATAAAGCACAATTAAGTGAAATATAATAAAATGAACAATAACAACCATTGCATCAATTTCTTTTATGGTAATGAATGTTTTTTAAGCTATGTGTAGTTTAAATGACTGAAAAAAAAAAAAAAAAAGCAATGGAAAATATGAGGCTTAATAATTTGTCAAAAAAAAAAACAAAACCAAAAAAAAAATAAATAAATAAATAAACCAAAAAAAAAAAAAAAAAAAAAAAACATTTTTTTGGAATGATTCATCATTATTTTCCAAAATATGCTAAAGACACAATTATAAATGACGGTACAATTTGCACAATACAGAAAAAATTATAAAAATACACCAGGACTTAGTTACATTAATTGGTTTAAAAATGTAATTATGGATAAGAAATAAATCAGTAATGCAGTGTAAGAAGATGCAAAATCTTTTTTGAACATTCTTTGTATTTATGGAGAACAAGGAGGTTTGGTTCATAATTTTAAAAAAAGAAAAGAAAAAGAAAAATATTACTGGTGTTACGTTAATTATTAGGCCAATAAAAATAAAGGATAATACCATGTCTGACATGATGCAAACAGTAAAGCATAAAAAATAATTAAAAATAACAACTGCCATTTCATTGAAATGTGCAAGCTTACATTTTGGGTGGCAGTTGCACACCCTGGCACACTACGCCACTGTTTTGCATAATGACGTAGAGGCTTACGATTTAGGAGGTAGTAAAGTCCACAGTCTCAAGACATTCTACTCTGTAAAAAAGGATTTCATCATTAAATTATAACAACATGTTTGTTTCCATCCATTTGACTCGTCACAATAAGTTCTGAAATTTGTAATAGATTTTATGAGTTTTGACTTGATGTCTTTAATTAGATTAATCACAAGTAAATTCAGTGTGGTTGAATAAAGTGTAATGAATTTAAAACTTTAAGTTGTAACCTTTACATCAGCCTACTTGAGTTCACAGTTTTTTTTTTTTTTTTTTACTTGAATGGCAACAGCAGTCACAAGTTCAGTGATGAATTAGTTCCTTCCAGGCAACCTGGCAAGGCTACAGTAGATTTCCATGAGGCTATTCAGACTAATATGAAGCTGTTCTCACTCACATGTCTGTTGTTGAGCTTGAAAACGTGTGACCAACACTCCCAATTTGTGTGAGGAGAACTATAAGACAGAGTGTGGCTTTACTGAACACTTCAGGTTTAATTTCTCATCTTGGTAACTCTTTGTGTTCTCTCAGTAAAGTTTTGATTACTTAATGACTGTCTGTCCCAGCATGGGTTTATAGTCTTGATTTCTTTTGAGTAAATGTACTGTACATAATCACAAATTCCCTTCCTTGGCCATGTGACCACAAAGAAATATAATGTCATCATCCTGTCTATTTTATTAGCTCAGAAAAAAAAGCCCTTGGACAGCCGACAGGAAATCAGCTTCATCTATGTTCAACACTGTTCTGCTTTTCTTATGTTGTCAGAATGAAGAAAATTAGAAGTGGTCAACAGATATGTCCTCCTGTGCTATATGAGATAAAATAGATTTTACATTCAGGACTTCAGTAAAATAAAACAATTAATACAAGTTAACACTGAGAAGAAATAATTTTCCAGAATTATTTATTATTTAAATATTTAATATAATTATTTGCACAACGTTTAGAGTGTTACTGTTAGGAACATTTCCACAACATTCAGAAGCGCATTTCTGTTTACATGGGCGACTTTTTTTTATTCTTTTTTTATGCAAATCCGGTTTATGACGCGTGACGCCCAATGGACAGCGCGCGCAGTGTGTGCAGCGCAACGTTTGGTGAGTGAGAATGAGTTTTGTGTTGTGAACACTGTTAGCAAAATACATTGCACCCTATCCTTTCATTAGCTCAAGGATAATATCTGTGGTGTTTGTGTGTTGGGTTTAATGACTCGCTGTTATTCTCTGAATGTTTGGTTCGTGGTCTTTGGGGATTTATTCTTTTTTTTTGACAGTGGGGAAGACTTGAGAGTCATTTTAAAGCACAAACGCAACAGTGTCAAATACGAGCGAGCCACTTTTATAATATTGCCCTCATTTAGTGATACCCCCCATCCACCCCCAGCCCAATTAATATAAGTTAACATCACCAGCAGAAAGTAATGATTTACAAGACTTTGAAAGTTGCTTGATATCTGTAATAGTGTCATTCTTAAGGTTTTATCTATATCTCTGTCACAGATGAACTTTTAAAACTGCTCTTGTAAGCCAAATTTTGAACCTGTAGCTCAACGAGTGGAGGTTATTGTACATTTCAAACTTTCACTGGTATGTGACTCACTGAGAGAAATTCCACCATATGCTGTTATTTGCATTTAAGGAAATTGGTTTATTGGAAGAGGAATTCTCCATTTTCCTCTTTGTTTAAAAGTCATGAATCCTCTCACTTAACTCTGTTGGAGAAATTTGTTTAATCTTAGAATACACTAATACGATTTTGCACTTCATATTGATTTTTTTTTCTTCAATATTACATAACATATAAATATGAGGTAAATAATTTGTGATAAATAAGAAATTTGACAAACATTTTTTTTTTTCTTGGGTTTTCTCATATTGATGTTTATCTGCATGGTTTGTACATTTCTCTTCATGATGTTCTGTTCTATTTCCTTTAGCTCGCTATTACACTTAATTCCCAAATTTCCTCGGCTGTCCCCAAACTAACTTGTTATTGTTTATTGCTAGATGACAGGTGCCATACTTCTAACAGTAAATCTCAGGCACTATAAATGTTATCAGGATGGAAAACAAACAGTCGGCAGTCGTGTAATCCCCCTGACAATCCCTGAACCTGACAATTCTCTTGAAATTCTCTGATAGCAGTTAACATGAATTAACAATACGTTTACAGCACTTAATAATCTTGGATAAAAAATCTTGTTTAATTTCAATATATACTCAGAATCAGAATGAGCTTTATTGCCAAGTGTTCTCGCGTACACAAGGAATTTTTTTTGGGTGATAGGAGAGATAAGTGCACACAGAACATTACAGTGAGACACAGAATATAAAACAAGGTAAGAGTATAAATAGACACAAATAATAGGACATATAACATAGCATGGCATATGTGCAAGTCGTAATGTACTGGGGGGAATTCTCCTGAAGTCCACTATAATCTCCACTGTTTTGAGCGTGTTTAGCTCAAGGTTGTTGTGACCACACCAGCCAGCCAGCTGATCAACCTCCTGTCTGTATGCAGACTCGTCACTGTCATGGATGAGGCAGATGACCGTGGTGTCGTCTGCAAACTTCAGGAGCTTGACAGTGGGGTCTTTTACAGTGCAGTCATTCGTGTACAGGGAGAAGAGCAGTGGAGAGAGAACGCATCCCTGAGGAGCACCAGTGCTAATAATGAGGTTCCCAGATGTGAGTTTCCCCAGTCTCACTAGCTGCTGCCTATCTGTCAGAAAGCTCGTGATCCATCAACAGATTGGGGTGGGCATGGAGAGCTGGGTCAGTTTGGTTGAGAGAAGATCAGGCATGATGGTATTGAAGGCTGAACTGAAGTCCACGAATAGGATCCTAGCATAAGTCCCAGGTCTGTCGAGGTGTTGCAGGATATAATGCACGGTAAGGAAACTGAAGGGGGTCCAGCAGGGGTCCAGTGATGTCTTTCAGGTAGGCCAAAACCAGTCTCTCAAGTGACTTCATGACCACAGATGGGAGAGTGACAGGTAGTCATTTAGTCCTGTGATTTATTTATTTATTTATTTATTTTTGGGGGGTGGGGGGGGGACCAGAATGATGGTGGAGCGTTTGAAGCAGCAGGGAACTTAACACAGCTCCAGTGATCTATTGAAGATCTGTGTGAAGATGGGGCCAGTTGGTCAGAGCAGACTTTCAGACATGCAGGTGAAACACCGTTTGGGACTGAAGCTTTCCTAGTCTTTTGCTTCCGAAAGACCTGGCACACATCCTTCGCACAGATCTTAAGTGCAGATTGAGTAGCAGGAGGGGGGTTCCAGGAGGTGTTGGTGTGTGTGTGTTAAGTGAAAATCAGAGTGAAGGAGGGGTATGAGACTGGGCTTTTCAAACCTACAGTGAAACACATTCAGTTCATCAGCCATTAGTTGACTCTCTACAAAGCGAAGGGGAGTCATATACTTGGTAATGCTTTTTAGGCCTTTCCACACAGATGCAGGATCGTTGGCTGAAAACTGTTTTTTCAGCTTTTCAAAGTAGCTTCTTTTAGCCACTCTGATTTCCTTAGTCAGTGTGTGTACTAACACATATTTGAAATTAAAAGTTGTATTCATTAACATTAATTAATTAATTAATTATGAACTAATAAGAACTAACTATAATCAATTGTATTTTTTATAAATTATCATTAACCAAGATTAGTAAATGCTGTTAAAAATGATTGTTCATTGTTATTTCCTAATACTTAACGCATTTGGTAATGAAAACAAATAGAACCTTACTGTAAAATGTGATCAGCACAATTTATTAATACATATCGATACATCATTTAGGTTGCACAATAACATAACTGTCTGTGGCATTGGATATACAGGCTATCTGAAGCCCTACCTCCTGTAATATAACACAGCATAACATAATTTTGAATAATCTTATTGAAGTTCTTGCTTTTAAATAAAAGGAAGCTGTTTTCACTGCCTTACATAATATCGTCTCAGTATCACAATTACAGGTCAGATGAAGGATGTAGTGTGTGCTGTGACCTTTTGTTTCCCTATTTCAAAAATAGTTTTACACCTTAGATGTGACTGTAGTGTTTATGCTTTTTTAAAGGTATAGTCAAGATGCAGTACACCTCGTGCACAGAGGACCGGATCCAGCATGCCCTGGAGAGGTGTTTGGATGGACTCCGGCCATCAGAAAGTCTGACACAGTCCTGGAATAGTAAGGCCATCTGACTTGCTTTCTTTTGCCAATAGTAGCCTTTTTGCTAGACTTCACAGCAGAAGTTTTTTGTACGTTCTCTGCCATTTTTCTCTGAGCTTGTGTTGCAGACATGGGCGTAGGCAGGACTTACCATTTGGTTCGGTGCTCTTGTGTGGTTATATTTGAATTTTCTAAAATTATGGGTGTAATATTAAAAAAAATAAAAATTCAAAAGTTCTGTCTATGTGTCTTAGCCAACGTAGCAATCAAAGCCTTGTATTGTATCTTAGAACTGTTTTGGAAGCAAATACACCACAAATTTTAAAATGGATTCTTAGTTAAAAATTGGCTTCTAAAATTGTGTACTGTGTTTGGGTGGGCCTAAATTCCAACTAGATGGGCCTGTGCCCACCCTATTACACCCCCATTTGGTTGCAGAATTTAATAGTGTGGACAACCTTTTTTATATATATTATAAAAGTGTGCTTTTTTTAACTTTATGAGGTCATATAGAATAACATCAAAGACTAATAAAGCACAAAATGTAGTTGTAGGGCTTTACCGGTTGTTTAGATCAGTGTTACTATCAGAAATAATTAATAATTTTTTCTGTAGTTATTAATTAATATTTAAATTAATTAATTGGATCTAACTCATTAAAACCTCATATGGGGCTCCAGTAAATGTAGTGTGCTACGTTTAGGAGCAAGTTTGGTTATTAGCAATAATGAATAATTATCAGAGATAATTATTAATTATTAAAATCAATAGAACATTGATGAGAATCAATGTTAGCTTTTTAAAATCCTTTAAATCAACAATTATCAAAGATAATCGTTAATTGTTAACATCGATGAAACATTAATTAAAATTAACACTAGCTTATTGATCATTCAAATTCAATCATCAAAGATAATTATCAATTATCAAAAATCAATAGAATATTAATAAGGATTAACATTGACGGGGCACCACCCTGGAATTAGGGACTAATAACCAAATAGTAAAATAGTCTCAATATTAGATTGTTTTCTTAGGAAAATCGACATCCGAAGAATATCGATTTTCGGGGAAAAAAAACAATGAATGAAGGTTTGAATCCGAGCACTGACATCCCGTCAGCATGACACAGGCGTATGCAAAACAAACCAAAACACTTCTCTTTGTAATATAAACAAAAGTTTATTTATGCAGTAATATCAATTAATAATTAATACAATGCAGTCAATAAACTTCCGACTTACAACTACAAACTAAACAGTGATATGATTAGATATGGAAATAAAAATAATTCTATAACACATAGGGTGTGTGTGTGTGTGTGACAGTGTGTGTGTAAGGAGGGACACGCACAAAATAGCGGACGTGATTCTCGTGGAGAGTATGTCACGCAAGACTTCCGGCCAGGGAATATGACCGCGAATGGGGGCGGAGATGGCGTCTACCAGTTACCGCGTATATCCGCTTGTACGATAGCTTAGGGACAAAGCTGGGCTTTAGCATTTAAGCTATCTACGAGCCAAAATGTGTGCCAGAATGTTTGTGAGGGGTCGCGTGCCTGCGTGTGTGTGTGTGTGTGTGTGTATGTGTGGTTAGTACGAGAGAGAGAGAAGTGACAGCCCTAAAGCCGATTTCGCGATTTCGAGAAAGCAGTTGTTTAGTTCATCGGTCAGAGACGCGGTGGACGGCTCGTAAACAGTCCCGCGTTGTTTGACTCTTCAATGGATGAACTCAGTTGCTGTCTCACCTGTGATGGCGAAATTGCACAACAAACCAATTTGGTTGGACCACAATACAGCAAAACAAATTTGTGATAATTAATACCCTGAGTATTAATAATGAGTGGACATGGTGGTCCCTAAACTGTACAAGCAAAACCTTGAAACACAAGAATAACACACTATAATATTCTATCTCTGCCCAGAGGTAAACCTCTTACTTGAATCGCACGAGGACACAGGTAGAATGTGTTTTCCTCCATCCTTTAACTCTAACCTGGTTCCTTGAGGCCTGTGTGATGACGGGAGGCCGTTTCCTCACTCTGTCGGCGGGCGGTACGGCTGTTGATTGTCGGCGGGCAGTACGGCTGTTGATTCTCGGCGGGCTGGCGGAGAACTCAGAAATGTCGACTTGATTGAAGATGGAAGAGAAATCTTTAATCTCTTCACTTCTGTAGGCAAACGGATGAAGATGCGAATTGCTCGGCGGTCTCCTTCGGATCTGTTAGAGTGTTCGGTGGAACACATAGTAATCTCAACTCGTCCAGCGAGATGGAGATTGCATGGCCACAGTTTCAAGTCGGATATTACTTCCTTGTGCCACGAGGTTGCACCTGAGAGAAGCAAAGAGCTACGTCTATATTCGGTGAACAAAGTCACTGGAAGTGAATTCTGGAAGCATTTCAGAGGTATTTCAACTCCTGATGATGTCATGTTTGAGGGACGTTCTGTTGTGTGCCTCATCCAATAGGAGTTGAGAGTTCGATCCTTTAGTGAGCAAGGCTTCATGGATTTGTAGTCTGTTTTGGACTCCCTTTGTTTGATTTTGGCACGATTTTAATCAGTAAGATTTACGACTTAGAAGGTGGGGGCTTGAGTTATGTTTTTACGACTGTGTTAGGCCTACCTTTGTCTTCTATCTGAATACATGAGGCCCAACATAGTTGTGACACACTTGTTGAGTTCTGAATCTTTTTTTGGCTTTGTTGTGCAAAAGACATCAATAGAATCGTTTTTTTTTTTTTTTTCTCTCCACTTCTTTGCTTTGGTTGTTGTTTTCTGAAACAGGGAGACAGGTGTTGGTAGGGCAAGACCATTTTTGTTTTGTTTTCTGTCACCTCTTACTGGTAAGCACCAAGGTGTTGTTTATCAAACTTGCTTTAGATCTGCATAGTTTGACACTGTTGATACATTCAGAGAGAAATAGATGTTATTTTCAGAGAGTGTGTTAAAGGAAATGTATTATTTGACACCTTCAGTTTGGCAGGAAACTGAGATGTGCGCTGTCCTTTGGTGTTGTCCATTAGGGTGGTGGAGCAGGTCTTCAGCAGGGCTGCAATTTATTTATTTATTTATTTATTTATTGTCTTAGGCAGAGCAAGTCATACTATTTCATGCAGAGCAATAGGCCTAGATCAGCATAGTTCTTGTGTTTTGCACTAAAGGTGTGTCGTTTTTGAGGTTATGAAGTTCTGTCACTTAGCCAATTTGATCTGTTAACACTGCTACTGTCAATGTTGACACAAAAATGCTGTCTGTCTATTTTCCGAGAACGCTAACCAGAGTTGTAGCACATTTTACACAGTTTAGAGCAGGAAACCCTTTGACCCCGCTCAGGAAACATTTCAGAGTTTCAAACTGGCTATCATGTAATTAACTAGTCCTTTCCTGACTGTTGTGTGTGTGTGTGTGTGTTCTGATTGACTGATGCATTTTATCTCTGCTTGACTCATGTGGTGTAATTTGGGGCGGGCAGTGGTAACGTGTACTATGGAGGACTTGTTTACTAGATCATCTTCATCTGAGGGATAAACCATGCACCCTATTTCTAGTTTCACAATTAGGGTTCTCATGCATGTACTGGATATCTATGTGTGTTTGCACAGCTGGTTGGTGTTTGAACCGCTGGAGTCTAGAGGAGCTGGTTAAGAGAGACCCAGAGAATTTTCTCATCCTTCTACAGCAAATTCTTAGAAAAGCCAGGGAGGTAAGTAGATGTACCCATAACAGAATAAAATGCTAGAGTTACACTCAGCAGCATTTGTGGTGCTATATGCTTCCTTGAAGTATTCAGTGCCCCCTTGTGGTCTATAAGGTTTATGATATATACATTTGCATCTAATCTTATCTAAAAGATGTTCGCTTTGAATTAAAGCAACTAAGATTTATAGATTTAGCAGTAATGAACTACAATTGTAATGCATATTGTGGTCAAGGATACCATGCAGGTTTGCTGTGATGTTTTCTTTTTTCTCTCTTTATGGTATTTCAGGTTCAGGAGGAGTGTCATTATGAACTCGTTGCCCCCTTAGCTCTCATGTTTGAGTCCACACTATTGCAGGTAAAGATTCATGAACACTAGGCTGATAATTGAAGAATAGGTCTGAATCATTATCTAATAAATTAATAATGAAATTGTGATGCATCTTAATTATCCTACATGTAATTTAGGGAAAACAGTAATCACTTAAACATAATTGTGTTTGTAAATATATGTGAATAGTTGACACTCATCATTTGCCTTTATTATTCACCTTTTTGCCTTAAATAGTTAATTTTAAATGGTCCTGCGGTGTGACAAATACATTTTTAAAAGTACAAATATTCTGTGTAATCTCAAAAAATTTGAGAGCATAATCTTAATTTTAATCTCTCAAATAAATGAGCAAAATGCTGTTTAAAATACACTCACTGAGCACTTTATTAGGAACACTATACTAATACTGGGTAGGGCCTCCCTTTGCTCTCAAAACAGCCTCAATTCTTCATGGCATGGATTCCACAAGATGTTGGAAATATTCCTTTGAGATTCTTCATGTTGACGTGATCACACAATTTCTGCAGATTTGTCAGCTGCACATTCATGCTGTGAATCTCCTGTTCTACCACATCCCAAAGGTGTTCTATTGGATTCAGATCCAGTGACTGGGAAGGCCAGTGAAGAACAGTGAACTCATTGTCATGTTCATGAAACCAGTTTGAGATGACTTTTGCTTTGTGACATGATGTATTATCTTGCTGGATGTAGCCATTAGAAGATGGGTAAATTGTGGCCATGAAGTGTTGCATATGGTCAGCAACAATACTCAGGTAGTCTGTGGAATTCAAGCAATGATTTATTGGTATTAATGGGCCCAAAATGTGCCAAGAAAACATTGCCCACACCATTACATCACCGCCACCAGCCTGGACTGTTGACACAAGGCAGGTTGTGTCCATGGATTTATGCTGTTGGTGCCAAATTCTGACTCATCCATCTGTGTACATCAGCTGAAATCCATATTCTTCAGACGAGGCTACGTTTTTCCAGGCATCAACTGTCCACTGCTGGTGAGTCTGTGCCCAATACAGCCTCAGCTTTCTGTTATTGGCTGCCAGAAGTGGAACCGGACATGGTCTTCTGCTGTTGTAGCTCACCCGCCTCAAGGTTCGATGTCTTGTGCATTCTGAGATGCTGTTCTGCTCACTACAATTGTACAGAGTGGTTATCTGAGTTACCGTAGCCTTTCTGCAAGCTCGAATCAGTCTAGCCATTCTCCGTTGACCTCTGTCATCAACAAGGCATTTCCATCCACAGAACCGACGCTCACTTGATGTTTTTTGTTTTTGTCACCATTCTGAGTAAAATCTTGAGACTGGTGTTCGTGAAAATCCCAGGAGATCAGCAGTCACAGAAATACCCAAACCAGCCCATCTGGTACAAACAATCATGCCACCGTTGAAATCACTGATCACTTTTTTTCACCATTCTGATGCTTGATGTGAACATTACCTGAACCTCCTGACCCGTATCTGCGTGATATTATTCATTGCACTGCTGCCACACGATTGGCTGTTAAGATAATCGCATGAATAAGTAGGTGTACAGGTGTTCCTAATAAAGTACTGAGTGAGTGTAGTTTGAGATGGAGTATGGCATGTCACACTACAGGACATGTCAACATTCCCAAAGTATTTAATGTATTTCACTACCCATGAACAAAGCCTCTGTTGAGGCGTACAAGAGTATAATTAAGCATACTTGGCAATAAAGCTCATTCTGATTCTGATAAGCCTCTAACTTTTGGCCCATTTCAATCACGCAGAGACTGATGTTAGTGACTTAACATATTTCTCTGTTTTCAGGTTCCATGTTGTCCATCTGATGGAGAGATTCTGATGGAAGCTTGTGAAGTCTTCCATGGTTTCCTAGCATGGCCTGAGCCCTACTGCAGTGTGAGTCGGAACCTGCTTTCCACCTTACATCAAGAGCTCAGAGCTCCAGGTAGCACACAAATTCCCACAAAGTACACATAAACACTCAAATATACTTTTATGCTTTTATAAGTCATCAACTAGAAACTGACCGCCAGCTTGGTAACCTTGGCCCAAACAACTGATTCATAGTGCTGATCAGATATAGTTCAGTCACATAGTGCCCCTTAGTGGTTCTAAGAAGCATTGCAGCTATTTACCATCACACTTGTTTGTCTTTAAGAGCAGATGCAGTACCTAAAATATTACTTAACGTGCACTCTAACATCAATGCATCAAGTTTCTGATCTGTTACATAAGGCTGATATCTGATGAAACACTGTGTTCTTGTCTGTTGATACATGTGTGTCTTTGTCTTTGCCTGTATTAGGGATTTCGTACCACAGACTGATGAGAGAGGAACAAGGCCTGGCCACCACCAGTCTGCGTTCTAAGATCATGTGAGTGTGTTTCCACAGAAGCAGGAGGAAATCCTGTTGTGTCAGTTATTACTCAGCCCTTTGTGGTTACAGTCTTCACCTCTTTCTTCATATGTCAGTTCTTGGATATTCAGAATGTGGACTTTATTGGTTAAATTTATTGACAGGTGTTTTATATAGCTTTTATAAGTCTGCATGTTATTGTGAAACTGTTAACAGCAAGATTAGTTACAATTAGACCATCAGAACATCTGTGTGAAATGTAAAGGATTAGTTCACCCAAAAAAATAATAATAATTCTGTCATTTACCCTCGTTCCAAACCAGTATGACTAACTTTCTTTCGTGAAACACAAAAGATGTTAGGCAGAATCATCCGGATATTTCTTGCTTACTTTTTTATGAATACTGAGGATTCGGAGATACTACTCCATTGGCGTACTGTTTTTGGCTTACTATGTAGTAGGGAAGTATGGATATTCGGAGACAGTCATAAGGGTTTGGAAAGAAATGAGGATAAGTAATTGACAACAGAATTTTCATTACAAATTAACTGTCCCTTTAACCTCTTTCTTGAAGTTTTTTTAAAAACATTTTTTTAACAAAACTATTATGGTAGTACCATATTTTTGTGGACAGGGTGGGCATGGTGTAATACCAAGGTTTTTCTGTGGCATAACAGTTATTTGGTATACTTTCAAGTACACCTTGGAGTACAAAATAAATATAATGGTATACAGAATGAATATGGTAAACATTCAGTACCATGGTATATAAATTACCATGGTATTAACATTTGATACCATCCCTTTATCATGGTACTACCATAGTACTTTTCAAACAATTGAACAGTTATGGTACACAGCTGCAGCTGACACAATTAAGTGGTCACTGGTTCTGATCCAACAACATGACCAAATAAGTAGGTCAACCAGACTGTTCTTACTAATCCATTCTGTTATTCCACTATAAAATGTGTGTGTTTTTTGTTATGGTTGAGAATTTCATTTGAGCACAGGTCGATCCTATTACCCATAAGGATGCATGCCACACTTAAGCTCTCCTATTCAGCTTTTCTGTTATTGTCACACAAAATGGCTATTTCTCTTAAAATAAGTATTCTTTAAAGTGATTAAAAATTAAAGTGTCTGTTCTTGCTCGAGTTGTTATCCTCAAATTAAATCTAAAAAGGTTTGCCAGCATTCAGTTCGTCGTAAACACTACAAACGTTGAGGGTGCAGGTCTTCTGAGGACAAGGCTGTGTTTATTTTACATTGATGTTTTTTGCTGTTTTCTCTACTGCAGTACGGTGTTGTTGATGAACCCGGCTGAGGTGCCTGCTGAGTTCCTGTCTGTGGCGGAACAGCTCAGTGGAGCAGAGGTCTCGCAGAGAGAGAGCAGCATTACACTCATTAAACACAGCTACCAATCAGTGTTCGGAACCAAATACTCACTACAGACCATCAGCAATGCTCTACAGGTATTCCACACTGGCGAGCAACAGCATACACCAACAGTTTTACCATTTATGACAACGCAAACACAAAACAAGAGTCACAACTAGTGTATGTGGAGTGACTGGCTTTCTTCATAAGATTTTTTTTTAAATTAGGTTTTGAATTTGCTCCAAAAGGCTTGAATTAATATACAGATTGTTTGTGTGCGTGGTTCTGATTTTGCATACATTGTGGGGCCCAAATGTCTCCACAAGGATAGTAAAACTTTAAATCATTTACATTGTGAGGAAAACTGCTAATTAATGTTGTAGTGAAAATGTACAAATGCAAAATGTTTTCTGTGAGGGTTAAGTTCTGAAGTAGGGTTAAGGTTAGGTGATAGAAAATATTAGTTGGATATAAAAATTATTAGTTGGGTATAAACATTATTGTCAAAGGAAAGTCCCCACCATGATATAAAGAGGAACCCGTTTGTGTCAAATTATGATTGAAAGCTTATGTATGTGTAGTTTTGACATATATGTGGGTGGGTGGGTGGGTGGCTGATGGAGAAAAGGATAAAGGGATGGAGTGGGAGATGATGGAGTGATGAAAGCTTGCTGTAATTATTTTACTTGCAAAAGGCAAACATTCATGGTAACTAAGATCATTTGAGTTTACTTGGTAGTTCAAATTAGGTATAATTTCACTTGAAACACAGCTAAACATCTTTGCATTCATCAAATTCTAACTCTGAATGACTCACAAAAAAATGAGGAAAGATGACTACAGTAAGTCGGTTCCTTTCAGTGCTTTAGTGATGATGAGCTGGCACAGATCCTCTCCTCATTGAGTGACCTTCTAGAGTCTGCGGCAATGATGACGGACATAACTAAAGCTCGAGAACATGTCGTGGGAGGCCTTGAAGCGTTGCGGGAAAAACTTGACATTCCAGCCTCCGGCGGCAAGATGTCAGATGGTACAGTATTACTTCCTACTTCAAGCCCACCTCACAGTTACTAGTAAACACTCTGTGGACCTTCTATCCCTCCTGTTACTAATTAAAGTTAAGTTTGCTGTGATCTTATTAGTGTTTTATTTCCATTGCCCTTACATTTTCTTCTAAACTACATGATAAAAGTTATCATAAGTCATATTTACCAAAAAAAATAAAAAAAATAAAAAAAAAATCACACCATCAATTATTATTCATAAGGTATCAATCATATGAATAAATAATAAGGTACCATGCATAGACACATGATTTATGCTACTTCATACAGTATGTGAATTGGTCCAGTCTTGCTAGACTATTTGTCTGGGCAGCAGTAGAAGAGCTAGCTGACAAATGTAGATATTACCTGGCGCCCACACTAATAAACTTACCCAAGATGGATGGCCAATATGTTGCAAAAAAAATCTGATGGCAAGATTTTTTCTGCCTGGAATGAGTGAGTTTAGAGTGGGCTTTTGATTAATGAGAAGGACTCTGTTGTGTTTGTGTCACCAGGGGCACTTCAGATGCTCAGCATTCAAGCAGCCAAGTGCTACACCTTCCATTGGGACAAGGATAATTTTGGTAGGACACTGAATCCAGGCCAGTCCCACTCTTTCTGCCCCGCTTATTCAAACATTTGTTTGGCTGTTTTGGAATTATAAACACTGGGAGATTGATTTCCAATCACTTTGGTTTAGTTTGAAAAGTCACTAGGGGTTTAAAAAGTTGGAAATGAATCCTCCATCTAATAATGACCCTCTGAGTCATGATTTTCCATGTTTGTTTGTTTTTTTGTTTTTTGGATAGATGTTCTAAATGACCTTCTAGACACAGAGAGTGAATTCACCTTTTCTCAGACATCTGAGAGCATGGGGGAGGAGGATGATGACAATGTTGATGTGGAAGATGATGAAGATGAGGACTTGGATGAGATGGAGAGGTTTGTATCAAACGGTTGCGTTGACTTTCGGGCCTCAACCTTCTCCACTGTTTCATCCCTGTCCACGGCCTCTAAAGACTCCATGTTCTCCACTCTATCAGTCGCTTCCTCTGAATGTTCTCCGCTCTCCATGCTCTCATTTTCTTCTCAAGCATCAGGCACAGACAGTGACTTCTGTGAGGATGCAGAGGAGGACAGCGTGAGCACAGCGTCTGTCTCCAAGGCCAAAACAAGCGCACGACTTTCCCAGCGTCTCTCGCGACTCTTCAAACCTCGCAGCAGCAACTCTCTCTGTCGAGCCAAGAGCCTGGGCAGCCCCGAGGCTAAAGAGTTAGTGGTAGCCGTCCGCTCGAAGAGATCCAATTCTCTACCACAGCAGGTCAGGCTGCGGAGCTCTGAGTTGGGGTTTCTGACAGGCCCCCTCTCGCAACTGCATTATGTTTGCTACAGAAGAAGACCCATTCTGAGTAGCGATGATGAGGAAGGCACAGTGGGGGCCACACTGGTCAGAGTGGTGGTGTTTGGGGCAGATCACGTTGCAGGAAGGGTTGCCCGTGCATATAGCAATCTAAGGAAAAGAGAGAGAGACTGTCCACATCTAACCAAAGCTTTCAGGATGAGGTTTTTTTTTATGCCTGTGAGGAGGGATGCAGCCCCAGTCAACTCTTCCTTGAGGAACTCTGGTTCTACACTGCAGCTCTCAGTGAGTCCATTGCAAACAGCTGTCTCTAGCACTGTGAGTGAATCAAGTCCAAGACACCTAGCCTGTGTCCGAAACCTAAGGCAGCTGTCTCACTGCCCAGTCACTCAGTGACTACACAGGCAACATTTTTGTATGAAGGTACCTTCTAAAGAAACTAGTGTCAAAATTACCATCACGCAATGCCTAATGATCTAAAACAAACTGAAGGAATAGTTCACCCAAAAATGAAAATTTTCTCATCATTTACTCACCCTCATGCCGTCCCAGATGCACTTTATATGACTTTTTCATCTGCTGAATACAAATTAAGATTTTTAGAAGAATGTCTCAGCTCTGTAGGTCCATACAATGCAAGGGAACGGGTGCCAAAATTTTGAATATCCAAAATCCACATATGATTAACATAAAAGTACTCCATGTCTTCTGAAGCGGCATAATAGGTGTGGGTGAGAAACAGATAAATATTAAAGTCGTTGTTCCTTCACTTTCAATTTCTCCTTCTGTATTTGGTGATTCACATTCTTCATGCATATCACCCCCTACTGGGCAGGGAGGAGAATTTATGATAAAATATGATTTAAGTATTGATCTGTTTCTCAACCACACCTATCAAATTGTGTCTGAACACATGGATTTTACCACTTTTATGCTCCCTTTATGTGGATTTTGGTGCTTCAGAATGTTGGCACCCATTCACTTGCATTATATGGACCTACAGAGCTGAAATATTCTTCTAAAAATCTTTGTTTTCTGCAGTAGAAGGAAAGTAAAATACATCTGGGATGCCAGGAAGGTGAGTAAATCATGAGAGAATTTTCATTTTTGGGTGAACTATCCCTTTAAGTCAGATTTTCTGTAGTGTCTTAAGTTGAAAAATGTATTCCATTTAACCACTCCATCAGGTGATAGATAGTGATGATTATATTTACGCTTCCTTAGAAAAACAACCAGATTAAGGAAGTGATGCAAATATTGATTTAAAACATGCCCTGTTGCCTTCCTACATCAATATAGAGCAGTTTTCAACTTTCGGACACAGCCTTAGATCTGCTAAGATGTATATATATTTTTTTTTTCATATATTGTTAGTTCAGATATTTAAATGGCTAATGATATAGCAGGATTGTTTATTATTTGTCGACAGAATCTCAGTGTAAATGGAATAGAGGACAGCACCAATGACATAGCTAATCTGCTGGGAATGCTCGACCCCTGGTATGAGCGGAACACCCTGAGCTTGCTGGAGCTGCCAGTTAATGTGGTGTGCCAGGTGAGACTCTCACGTAACACACATCCACATTGTCTTTTCCCCTCAGAATTGCTTTGTTTCTCTCTCTCTCACGAACACAGAGAATACACACATATTGAAATGATCTTTAAGGAAAACAAACATCAAATCTTTCATTATTTTGGTGGAAGCATACTTTTGGCAGTGCCTGTTTGCATACCACACGCACAAACAAAACCACATCTCATAAAACCACTCGTATAAAAGAGGAAGCTTGTATTTGCTTGAAAGTGTGTTTTGATTATCAGCACGGCCAAAAAAAAAAAAACTTCTTGATCATATGACGCACTAAAATATTCATGCCAAACGTTTTCTGCCTCAACAGCAAACATCAAAGATTGAGTCAGACTTGTGCGAGGGCACTGGTGAGGAGCGTTTACCGATCTTTGCCGATCTGGTGCTCTATTACTGCCGCCATGCCGCCTGCTCTGCCCTCATTCAACTCTACCAGGCAGAGGTGAATAAAACAACAAACACAATTATCATGTTACTTCCTCAAAATGTGGCAGTTTTAGTCATAGACTTTATAGCTACACAATAGAATTGTATTCAAGAGCTTTAAGTTGTAAGTCTACTATGTATAAATTAAACCTGGAGGCCCAATTGATTCTCAGTGCAGTAAGGTTTCATACACATAATTTTGCTGGATTCTTACAAAATAAAAGTAGTTATAAGCTAAAGTTATTTTTGAGGTCTTTAACCCATAAATATGTTTTCCTATGTGGCCTGGTTTTAACTATTGACTACAGCATTTCATTTATCTTTAAAGGGCTGTAACTTTGTAAATTATTTATTGTAAAATATCTGCTGTCTATATTATTAGACAGCATTTCTGTTGACAGGTATTTCTGTTGTTTCTAAATCGCAGATACTTTTTATTATGTGTTGAGACTAAAGATTTTATTTTTGTTCCTGGCTGTAGTTGACACTAGCTGGAGGGGAGAGAAGGACTGAAGTGTTTGTTCACTCTCTAGAGTTGGGTCACACAGCTGGTACAAGAGCCATTAAGGCAATGGGTGAGTCTTGATACACAAGCGGAATATTAGTTTTATCTCTGAATTTCAGGAGAACATCAAAGCCACGTCATAAGAATCTGTTTTCTCTACACACCCTTCCTCTCTAAGAGTATTTATCTTCACACAGTCTCCCTGTGCAGTTTGCTGTTGTCTGCATAGCATTAGCTGACCAAGTCTTCAACCAAGACCCTTTATGTTGCATTATTTATTTTAGTTGCGGATCTTCACTACTCCAAATTCTCAGAAAATATTGAGGAACAGGAGCAGGCTTATAATCAGACTAATGTATACCTAATTTATAAAAAAAGGAAGAAGAACATTTCAGATCCTGTTATTGTACACTTATTGTGTTTTGCTGTAGCTAAGGTGACCTATTGACTCTCCTCTTGTTTAAAAAATATAACAAAATTATAACATATTCAGGATTTTGGAGGCAAATGTAATGATTTATAGGAATGTTCTGAATTTAATACAATTAAGCTCAATCGACAGCTTCTATGGCATAATGCTGATTACCACAAAAAACTATTTAGGGTATTACTTGTTTAATAACAATAATAATAATAATTTTATATATATATATATATATATATATATATATATATATATATATATATATATATATATATATATATATATATATATATATATATATATATACATACACTACTGTTCAAAATGGGGTCACTTGCCTGAAAAGTTTCTCATGATCTTAAAAACTTTTTGATCTGAAGGCATATGCTTAAATGTTTTAAATTAATTTTGTAGACAAAAATATAATTGTGCCAACATATTTATTTAATTACAAAACTACAGTTTTATTTATTTATTTTTTAAATGGATGACTTGGAACAAATAATTAAGAAATGCAGCCACTAAGTGCTCAGCATATAGATGGGAACTCCTTCAATACTGTTTAAAAAGCATCCCACAGTGATACCTCAAGAAGTTGGTTTAGAAAATGCCAAGAGTACATTTATGCAAAATCTAGGCAAAGGGTGGCCACTTTGAAGATGCTAAAATATAATATAGTTTTGATTTATTTTTGATGTTTTTAGTCACAAGTTAATTCCCATATTTCCATTTCTATTATTCCATAGTTGTGATGACTTTAATATTATTCTAAAATGTGAAAAAAATAAAAAATAAAGAATGAGTAAGTGATCCTAAACTTTTGAATGGTAGTGTATATACAGTTGTGCTCAAAAGTTTGCATACCCTGGCAGAAATTGTGAAATTTTGGCATTGATTTTGAAAATATGACTGATCATGCAAAAAAACTGTCCATTAATTATCACATAGTTGTTTGGCTCCTTTTTAAATCATAATGATAACAGAAATCACCCAAAAGGCCCTGATCAAAAGTTTACATACCCTTGAATGTTTGGCCTTGTTACAGACACACAAGGTGACACACACAGGTTTAAATGGCAATTAAAGGTTAATTTCCCACACCTGTGGCTTTTTAAATTGCATTTAGAGTCTGTGTATAAATAGTCAATGAGTTTGTTAGCTCTCACATGGATGCACTTAGCAAGCTAGATACTGAGCCATGGGGAGCAGAAAATAACTGTCAAAAGACCTGCATAACAAGGTAATGGAACTTTATAAAGATGGAAATGGATATAAAAAGATATCCAAAGCCTTGAAAGTGCCAGTCAGTACTGTTCAATCACTAATTAAGAAGTGGAAAATTTGGGGATCTCTTGATACCAAGCCAAGGTCAGGTAGACCAAGAAAGATTTCGGCCACAACTGCCAGAAGAATTGTAGGGGATACAAAGAAAAACCCACCCAAAGATACAAAGAAAAACCCACAGGTAACCTCAGGAGAAATACAGGCTGCTCTGGAAAAAGATGGTGTGGTTGTTTCAAGGAGCACAATACAACGATACTTGAACAAAAATGAGCTGCATGGTTGAGTTGCCAGAAAGAAGCCTTTACTGCACCAATGCCAAAAAAAACCCCGGTTACAATATGCCCGACAACACCTTGACACGCCTCACAGCTTCTGACACACTGTAATTTGGAGTGATGAGACCAAAATATAGCTTTATGGTCACAACCATAAGCGCTATGTTTGGAGAGGGGTCAACAAGGCCTATAGTGAAAAGAATACCATCCCCACTGTGAAGCATGGTGGTGGCTCACTGAAGATTTGGGGGTGTGTGAGCTCTAAAGGCACGGGGAATCTTGTGAAAATTGATGGCAAGATGAATGCAGCATGTTATCAGAAAATACTGGCAGACAATTTGCATTCTTCTGCACGAAAGCTGCACATGGTATGCTTTCCAGCATGACAATGACCCTAAGCACAAGGCCAAGTTGACCCTCCAGTGGTTACAGCAGAAAAAGGTGAAAGTTCTGGAGTGGCCATCACATTCTCCTGACCTTAATATCATCGAGCCACTCTGGGAGATCTTAAACGTGCGGTTCATGCAAGACGACCAAAGACTTTGCATGACTTGGAGACATTTTGCCAAGACGAATGGGCAGCTATACCACCTGCAAGAATTTGGGGCCTCATAGACAACTATTACAAAAGACTGCACACTGTCATTGATGCTAAAGGGGGCAATACACAGTATTAAGAACTAAGGGTATGCAGACATTTGAACAAGGGTCATTTAATTTTTATCTTTGTTGCCATGTTTTGTTTTATGATTGTGCCATTCTGTTATAATCTACAGTTGAATATGAATCCCATGAGAAATAAAAGAAATGTGTTTTGCCTGCTCACTCATGTTTTCTTTAAAAATGGTACATATATTACCAATTCTCCAAGGGTATGCAAACTTTTGAGCACAACTGTGTGTGTGTGTATGTATGTGTGTGTATATATATATATATATATATATATATATATATATATATATATATATATATATATATATATATATATACACATACATACACACACATCCATCTTCTATAGCTGCATGTCCTGTGCAGGGTCGCGGGTAGTGCTGGAGCCTATCCCAGCTGTCTCAGGCTGAAGGCAGGGAAACACCCTGGACAGGTGGCCAGTCCATCACAGGGCAACACACACAGACATACACATTCACTCACACCTATAGGCAATTTATGGTCTCCAGTTAACTTAACCTACATGTCCTTTTGAACTGTGGGGGAAACCGGAGCATATGTTGCAGTTAGTAAGGCACTGACAATGGAAGTGAATGAGGCCAGACCATAAACATTTAAAATACACACTATTTCAAAAGTATAGCCACAAAACGTGTTGATGTGATATAAATTCGTATATCAATTAATTTGAACCCTTTTATCCCACTAAGCGATTTAATCACACTAAAATTATATTAGCACATTTAATACTTACATCTTGTGACTATAATGTTGAAACTATGTGTATTTTAATGCCTTACTGTAACCACAAAATGATTGATTAAACGAGGGACTAGTCAACATAGTTTTTTTTTTTTTTTTTTTTTGTGGTAATCAGCATTGTCACAAATGCTGAAAACTGATCTTAACTTGTATTGAACTCCTTTATAGTAACATCCCTTTAAGAATCAATCATTGAAAAACATATTGGTCAATCACTAATCTGAATATTAGCAGTTACAGCCTTGAAATCTTATTATCTGTTCTTATTTTTCAGGTGCTGCAAGTAAGAGATTTGGCATTGATGGAGACCGTGAAGCTGTTCCTTTGTCACTGGAAATCATTTACAACAGAGTAAGATGAACCCTTCCTGTTTTTGTGTTTGTTTGTTTATTTATTTATTTGTTTATTTTAATGGGGTAATCAAATCATGCAGTACCATAAACAAAATTCTCATTATTGCTGTCTCTTTCTCTGTTTCTTTCTACAAATACAGGTAAATATTAGTGGCAGGAGTCAGAAGACGAGGGCAGAGAAGTCCTGCACTTCTATAAACCTTCTGAAAGCCTGCAGAAATCCTGAGGAACTAGGTAGAATCATTAAAGATAGAAGACTGTTTACAACATTTTAATAAAAATGTATCTAATAATTTAGCAGTTTCATCAATTGGTTTTCAAATGAAAATTTTAGAATTTAATTTTAAATGTACTCAAACACAGCAAACGTAGTCACTTTTTTTGCTGTTATGTAACAACAAATTGTAGATCATTAGTGCTTGTAAATCTCTGTCAATTAACAAAGTGACATGCGTTATTCTTTTTCATTTCTTTAGATTCTAAAATGGAGTGCCTTCATTTGACAATGACAGAAGTGCTAAAGAGACAGAACTCTAAATCAAAGAAAGGCTACAATCAGGTGAGCAGGAAGGAAGCAGAGGAGAAAACTAAGCTGTGGGTTAAACAACCCAAAACATACTTCGCACAAACACCTTGTTACTTCTCATATGTGGTTTCTGCAGCAACTTGCAGCAGTCGACAAAAAGCAACATTTTTACCAAGAGCAAACATTTTGGTTTTTATATACCTGTCTCTCTACCAGTTTACACAATACGGCTCATGTTTTCACACCATTGTGTTTTTTGGTGTCAGTTGTACTTTCATTTTTACAGTATGAGTGGTTAGCCTTTGGTTCACTTACAACACACACTAACTGTACTTCAGATTATTTTGTTATTGTTTGAAACTGAAACAAGATGTTTGTTGCAAATGAAGAAATTAAATGAATTCATAAAAGTTACACAAAATTCTGAACATTATATAGAAATGATGTGTAGATCTATGCTTTTGCAAGACCAACCTAAAATTATGCCAAATGGCAGTTTGCGATTGGCTGTAGGATAATTAACATCTTCAGATGGTAACATTTCTCCCGTATGATCCCAGATTAAAGAAATAGTTCCCCCAAAAATGAAAATTCTCTCATCATTTAATCACCCTCATGCCATCCCAGA
The DNA here is from genome assembly GCF_019703515.2 of Myxocyprinus asiaticus. Classification (NCBI taxonomy): domain Eukaryota; kingdom Metazoa; phylum Chordata; class Actinopteri; order Cypriniformes; family Catostomidae; genus Myxocyprinus; species Myxocyprinus asiaticus. Next base: position 21,454,718 of record NC_059355.1, read on the forward strand.
TGTGAATGACTTTCTTCTGCAGAAAACAAATGACGCTTTTAGAAGAATATGTCAGCACTGTTAGTCCATACAATGCAAGTGAATGGTGATCAGACCTTTGTAGCTCCAAAAATCACATAAAGGAAACAGAAGTAATCCATAAGACTCTAGTGGATATAATAGGTGTGGGTGAGATACAGATCAAAATGTAAGTTCTTTTTTTACAGTACTGTGAAAAAGTATTTTTTTCTGATTTCTTCTGTTTTTGTCTCAAACTAAATTGTTTTAAAAATTCAAACAAATCTAACATAAAATGAAGGCAATCTGAGTAAACACAAAATACAGTTTTTAAATGATAATTGTATTTATTGAAGCAAAAAAGTTATCCAATACCAAATGGGCCTGTTTGAAAAAGTATGTGTCCCCTTAGTTACTAAATCCCCAAATCTGTGAAACTGCATTCATAATGGGGTTCAGCAGGACTAGACACACCCAGGCCTGATTACTGCCAGCCCTGTTCAATCAAATCAACACCTAAATAGAACTTTTTCAGCAGCATGAAGTTGGCTGAAATATCTCAACCAGTAGCACACTATGCCAAGGTTAACAGAAATTCCAGAAATGATGAGGAAAAAGGTGATTGAAATACACCAGTCTGGGAAGGGTTACAAATCTATTTCAAAGGCTCTGGTACTCCAAAGAACCACAGTGAGAGCCATTATCTCCAAATGGAGAAAACTTGGCACAGTAGTGAACCTTCCCAGAAGTGTCCGACCTTCCAAAATTCTGCCAAGAGCACAGCGACGACTCATCCAGGAAGTCACAAAAAATTTTCTTGGTTACTGATGTAACCTCTGTTCCCTGATGGAGGAAACGAGACGTTGTGTCGATGTAGTGACACTAGGGGTTCAATCTTGAGAGCCCCAATCACCTTTGCTTAAAATAGAAAAGGCCAGTGAGAATCGGTGAGTGTAATCTGCATGCCTCTCTCTGCCCCCAGACATACGGGTATAAAAGGAGAAGGCATGCACCACTCATTCAGATTTATGCTGAGGAGCCGATAGAGAGTCCCGGCCATGTCAGCGGCCGGTTCAGCGCTGCGGCAGGAGGGACACAACATCTCATTCCCTCCATCAGGGAACAGAGGTTACATCAGTAACCAAGACCTTCCCTGTCTGTCACTCACTCGATGTTGTGTTGATGTAGTGACACTAGGGTTTCCTATAGGAAACGCCACAGGCGTTGAACTGTGTCATGAGGTACGGAAGAGTGGACATGGGCAAGCTGCTGCGTGCCTTGCAACGAGTGCTCAACCATGTTGTGACCTTCCAGCGAGTTAGGTAAGGCGTCTCCCTAGTCCAGTTAAGGGGGGGGGGGAGGCACTTACCCAAGTAGGCTACCAGCGGTGCCTTTCCTGATTTGCTGTTAAGCAATTTCCCGTCGAGCACTTTGTAGAATAGTGCTGGGAAGTGTTCTTCCCTCTCCAGGAAGGAGAGCACTACGGAGACCACATCCTACCGGAGGGAGGTTAACATATGGAGAATATCTCACATGGACTTACCAACGGGAAGTTCACATATGGAATGAAACTACCGGAGGACCCTATCTACAGAGAGGGTATGCAGCCACAGTGGCTGAGGCAGAGAAAGCTCTGGTGAGGGGAAACACAGGGTTCACCTAAGGGGAAACTGAACAGTGGAAACTCATCATACAGGATTACCAAGGGGGAATCACCATGCATGGAGTACTGAGCACGAGCACACAGGCTCACCTGAAAAGGGGCATACCACAAGTACTGGGCCTGGTGTCGTTACTCCTCCGCCGAGTTAGTCACCGAAGAATGCTTAAGAATTAAAGAGGTGTCCGGGGTTCACCGGATACGGGGAAATGTTGTGGACAAAAAAGCACACATTATCACCTTTGAATAAGGGGAAAGGCGCAATGCAAGCGGTACACCCAACCGGCCGCCCTGTCTACCTGCTGTTACCGCGTAACACTCGGGTTGAAACCAGGTCTATGTGTAGGTTATTAAACATTGTGAAGGTATTGGGTGTAGCCCAACCCGCAGCTCTGCATATGTCTGCTAGAGAGGCCCCCCTTTGCCAGTGCCCAGGAGGACACAACACCTCTAGTGGAGTGCGCCTGGACTCCCCTGAGACTGGTATGCAAGAGAAATGGCATCCACAATCCAATGGGCTAGCCTCTGCTTGGAGAAAGCTTTCCCCTTCTGCTGTCCTCCAAAACAGACAAAGAGCTGCTCTGAGCATCAAAGGTTCTGCGTGCGGTCCAGACAGATTCACAGGGTGCGAACTGGACACAGCAACGACAAGGCCGGGTCTTCCTCCTCTGGAGTGAGTGCTTGCAGGTTCACCACCTGGTCCCAAAAAGGAGTGGTGGGAACTTTGGGCACGTAACCGGGCCATGGTCTCAAGATCACATGAGAATGTGTCGGCCCGAACTCCAGGCATTCGCTGATAACAGAGCGCCTGCAGGTCCCCCACCCTCTTGATGGAAGTGAGCGCCACCAGGATGGCCATCTTCAGAGACATAGTGCTGAGCTCGGCCTGCTCCAGGGGCTCAAAGGAGGCTCTCTGTAGGGCAGGTAGGACCACAGAGTGATCCCAAGAAGGAATCAGGCGTGGTCTAGGAGGATTCAACCTCCTTGCACCCTTGAGGAACCTGTTGATCAGGTTGCGCTGTCGTGAGGGCCTCCCGTCCAGTGTGTAAGCTGCTATGGCAGCCACGTGCACTTTCAGGGTAGAGATACACAGCCGTCTCTCCAGCCCTTCCTGAAGGAAAGACAGCACAGACCCGACGGCACATCTCTGTGGGTCTTCCCACGGGAAGAACACCAGTTCGCAAAGAGACGTCACTTCAAGGCATACAGCCGCCTCATAGAGGGGGCTCTGGCCTGAGTGATCGTGCCCGCTAGGTCTTCCGCGTCCCATCCAGGAGCCAGACGTGGAGATTCCAGAGGTCCAGCTACAGGTGCTGGAGCGTGCCCTTCCCCTGAGTGAGAAGGTCCTGCCTCAGGGGAATGCTCCAGGGAGGTGATACTACCAGGAGCATCAGATCCAAGAACCAAGTCTGGTTGGACCAGTATGGCACAATGAACAGGACATGCTGCTCATCCTCCCTGACTTTGCACAGAGTCTGTGCAATGGGGCTCAATGGAGGAGACGTATACTTGTGCGGCCCCTGAGGCCAGCTGTGCGCCAAGGCACCCGTGCCGAGGGGAGCCTCGGACAGGGAGTACCAAAGGGGACAGTGAGAGAATTTTTTGGGAGGCAAACAGGTCTACCTGCACTTCCCCGAATCTCTCCCAAATCAGCTGGACCCACGGTAACAGAGCGCCTGCAGGTCCCCCACCCTCTTGATGGAAGTGAGCGCCACCAGGATGGCCATCTTCAGAGACATAGTGCTGAGCTCGGCCTGCTCCAGGGGCTCAAAGGGGGCTCTCTGTAGGGCAGGTAGGACCACAGAGAGATCCCAAGATGCCGTGAGAGCGCACCTGCTGCATGGTTGAGGACGCCCGGAAGGTGAGTGGCTCGCAGCGACTTCAACATCTGCTGACTCCAGAGGAGGCGGCGGGCGAGTTGCGACATGCGACGCGAGTGTATGCTGCCTTGGTGTTTTATGTACGCTACGGTCGCTGTGTTGTCGGTCCGGACCAACACATGCTTGCCCTGAATCAACAGCCGAAGCCTCCGCAGGGCCAGCAATACCGCCAGCAACTCTAAGCAGTTGATGCTCTGCCAAAGGAGTCGGGACCCATTGCACACAGCGCCCCAGCCCGATTTCGAGGCATCTGTCGTGACCATGACGCGCCTTGAGACCTGGTCTAGGGGAACACCTGCCCGTAGAAACGTCAGGTCCAACCAAGGGCTGAAAGTCTGACGGCACTGTGGCGTGATGGTCACATGCCGGGTGCCGTGGCGCCATACCCACCTCGGAACTCGAGTCTGTAGCCAGTGCTGAAGTGGTCTCATATGCATCAACCCGAGGGGGAGAACGCTGCTGAGGATGGAATATGTCCCGGGAGCCTCTGAAATTGTTTCACTGGCACCGCTACCTTCTGGCTGAAGGTCTTCAGGCAGGTCAGCACTGACTGAGCATGTTTGGTCATAAGACGTGCCTTGAGAGTGACCGAGTCCAACTCCATACCGAGAAAAGAGATGCTATGCACAGGGGAGAGCTTGCTCTTCTCCCAGTTGACCTGAAGCCCGAGTCGGTCGAGGTGCTGAAGCACAGGGTCCCTGTGCGCACACAATAGATCTCATGAGTGAGCTAGGATTAGCCAGTCGTCGAGATAATCGAGATAATTGAGAATGCGAATGTAGTTTTGCGAATTGTAGCATAAGTAGTTTTCGTTTATCAATGAATGTCATGCAAAGCCCAGTAAACATTAAAAAGCTAAACCAATATTTGGTGTGACCACCTTTGCCTTCAAAACAGAACCGATTCTCCTAGGTACACCTGGACACAGTGTTTCTTGGTTGTTGGCAGAAAGGATATACCAAGCTTCTTGGAGAATTTGCAACAGTTCTTCTATCTATATATGCTGTCTAAATTGCTTCTGTCTCTTCATGTAATCTCAGACTAACTCATTGTTCAGTGGGGGGCTCTGTGGAAGCCATGTAATATGTTGCAGGGCTCCCTGTTCTTCTATTCTTTTTGCAAAAGGAATGTTTGGAAGTCTACAGTTTATATTTCCTATTGACACACTAAAGCTGAAGATATAAATAACCATCTTAAGACAAATGTTTTTGTGAAACATTTTTATGTGCCTAAAACTTTTGCGCAATACTGTATGTATATTTGAAAACTGTATTTTGGGTTTATTCAAGTTATATCTCGTTTGAAGATCTAAAAATTTAGTATGAATATACACAAAAATAGAGGAAATCAGGAAGGGGCAAATACTTTTTCATATCACTGTACTTTAAATCTCCACTTTCACTTTTACATCTGAAAGTCACATGTGGTGCCTGTTTATTTTCACTTTCACATTTGAAAGTGAAAGTGGATATTTAGAGTAACAAATGACTTGAATATAGTTCTGTTTCTCACCTACTCCTATTATTTCATATAATCATTCAAAAATCATACAGATTTTGGAATGACATGACATGTCACAAGTTAATGATGACAGAATTTTTTTGTTTTGTTTTGTTGAACTCATTTAATTCAGATATTAATGTTTTATCATTCTTACTGTTGTGTTTTGGGGTTCGTGTTTTAGCATCTTACCACCACACGAGTAAAGGTAGATAAGGTTCAGGTTTGTGGAACTGATAAAACCACCTTCGCAGTTTGTCTGGACCAAGATGAGAAGAAAATTATACAAAGTGTGACCAGGTATGGACAGTTTTATTCATTAATGTTAAGGCAGTTAGACAAAATGAGGAAGGAAAGGATCTGGGATTTTTTATTTATTTATTTTATTTTATTTTTTATTTTTTTTAAATGTAACAACTATGTAACAAATATGTAACAACTCTGGAAACCACCTCAACTTTTTTTAAACATGCTCAAGTCACAAATATATACAATACAGTCCTCTTCACTGAGAAGTTACCATTATTTGTAAAACTTTTTTTTAAGTAGAAACAAAAGTTTTTTATTTGTGCCTCACATTCCTCATTACATAACTCGTGGTTGCATACTTAAAAAAAAAAAAAACTACATATTTGCATGTTTTATAGTTACATAAAATAGTAACTGAATGCCTCAGAGTAACATATAATATGTTACGAGAAACGACTGCCTAGACTGTAATATGCAAGCATTTGGGACGTCAACTCCACTGAGCACTTACTGTACAATGACATAATTCACCTTAATTTCCTGTCAAACTACCCATTGAACCTATCTCTCTGTCTGCAGGTGTGAGGTATCAGTTTGTTATAAACCAGATGGTTCAGCTGATTGGGCGAGGGGAAGGGTGTTCTCGTCTCACATCCAGCCTCTGCACCCAACCTTCTGCTCTTTGCTTTGCCTTCCAGTTGCTACTTTCAGTGGACCTCAGCCTTAGAGCAGGCTTGGACCCAACCTTCCAGCATAAGAGAAGCCGCACATCTGGCTAAACCTACACCCATATAGACCAGCTTTCTGCTCTGCCTAAATCTATTTCATGGATTTACCATGAACGTTAGGTTATCATCGCACCCCAAAAGACTATGGCCTACATCCTAATCTTTAACACCTAACTCAAGTCCAAAGCTAAGAAACACTTTTGGGTAAAAGTGTTCTATGTTGTTAAATTGGTGGGCATCATAAATATGCACAACGCTAGAGTTGTTTGTATCAAACTTCTGAGATTCAAATGATGATCTGATGATCAGGAGTTGTTTTTGTCTGAGATGCATCCCACTGAATATAATTCTATGGACAAGAGGGACTCATCTGGAATAGCATATAGGAATGATACAAATCTGCTCTCTGGGGACTTATGACCAATATAATAATAGGGTTATAAGCCAAAACCTCTGGCATCCTTATCCACGGTTTGGTACTTTTAAATTAGATGTTGTAACTTGGATTGGTTTAGAACTGAGGCCTGTGCTGGCCCTCACAGAACCAGTCTGGATCTCTAACTATGAAAACCAATTCTCGTTCTATCATCTATGTTGTTCTTGCACTGTCATATTAACCGGCACCTAATTAAGCACTGTGGACTATGTAATAATGTGTTTGCATATGACTTAACACTTTTATGTAGCTGTAATGAACATACTCAGGAAATGTATATTCCTTGTAAATCTTTTAATCTTAAACTGTTTATTTAAGCTCTTTTGTGTCTCACCAGATAATTATTCTTAGTCATTACATTTTTTTCTATCGTGTTTTCAATAATAATTTTTTGTAAATATTTGTATAGCTTCTCCAATATTTCATTTAAAATACTTTAAGATAACTGTCAATCTTTTGAAACCTTTTTGAAATCTTTTGCCTTAATTTAACACCTCTTACAGTAGTTTGGTCTTCTGGCCAACAGAGGTCGCTGTAAACCAGTACTTCCCTGTGGCCGCTGAACAGTGGTGGAGAAACAAAATGTTGTATCACTGACAGTGCCTTGAACAGCATAGGTCAACCAGTACAGTGTGATATTGGCACAGTTTGTAACACACTGTAAGTTGAAACCTGAAAAAGAGAGGTAAAATGTGTGAAATGTATATTCATCCCCTTAAATGATCAACATAACTGTCAAAACCATCATTACAAGGTCTGTCTCCACTCAGATTGCTTTAGAAGCACTTCGAAATTGTATATATTTTAGCAAGATTACTAAGCAGAGGTGTACAATGTACATATATTGCATGTGTTTTTATCGAAAAACATTTGGAGTAAATTGAGGGATTTTGCTCCCTCCATCTTTTTTTTTTTTTTATAATGTCTGTCTTTATGGATATAAAACATTGCAGTTATATTCCATTTGCAGTCATACTACACATGTGAAAACGTTGTTGGAAACAATGTTGTGGGTATAGACTGAAATGACTAGGGCAACTGAAATTTACACTTGTTAATGTTTTTTTTTTTTTTTTTTTTTTAGGGATCCTGGCAGCACAGAGAAAAATTGTGGTACTTTCCATGTGACTTGTGTTCATAAGGTGCTTTAAGTGTCTTTATATTTGTAAATTGTAACGTCAAATTAAAAATATATTAAATAAAACCACTTTCTAATTGAATACTTATGTATAGTTGATGTAATTCCTGTCAATTTAAGCCTTTCGTGGAGGCCGTTTTTTATGATGTCTTATTATTGATATTATCTCTATATTACTGTACATATACTTTTATTCAGATGTTTCCTTTTGTGTGCTACCTTGCCCTACAGTTCATAGAGACAATCCCATGCTCAAATGTCATATCTTTTTTTTTTTTTTTTTTTCTGCCAAAACAATTGTCTAGGCCAGTCTTGCTCAGGGAATTTATAAAATTATAAAGGAATAGTTCACAATATACCATTCATAGTAAAAAATTTTAAGTATTTATCCGTTTCTCACCCACACCTATCACATTGCTTCTGAAAATATAGATTTAATCACTGGAGTCTGGAGATTACTTTTATGCTGCCTTCATGTGCTTTTTTTTTTTTTTTTTTTTTTTTTTTTGAGTCTTACATTTTGGTACCCATTCTTGTATTGTGTATGGACCTACAGAGCTGAAATACTCTTCTAAAAATCTTTGTTTGTATTCAGCAGAAGAAAGTCATATGGGTGAGTGAATTTTCATTTTGGGGTGAACTATACTTAAAAGGTTGGGTCATGTGTAAAACATTTTGTCATTAAGCAGATTTATGAAATATTGAATAATATCACAAGGTTGACTGTGGCCATTGAGAAAAAAGAAGCCATAAAGAAAAATCTTGAAGAATGCATAAAAAATGTGGATTAAATCCCAGTTATAATCAAGTTATGCTTGGATAAATAACCCTTTCATCAATTAGATTAAATAAAATGCATTTGGCAACATCACCATAAAAATGTTGCAAGTCATTTCAAGCCATAAGCAACAATAAACCATAAAAATATGCCCTAAAACAAACTTGAAAGTGTATTGTTTTGAATTAAGTTCGAAAGGGCATGGTTCCAACTGTCCTTGTAGAGCAGGAAGTCTCTTTAAATGATTACATTTGAATGGGCTCTGACTGGAATGGGGAACCTAGAATTTTCTTGCAGGAAGTTGCTCATTGGTAACATCCCTGCTCATGCAACACATACCCCTCTTCAGGAGGAAACACTATTAACATTTAGTTTTTTTCTGTGCCCAAATAACATTGCTGCCAAAATTAGATGCAAGATACAATATATTCTCCTTCCACGTGTTTAGCCAGTGGGTTTCTTGGTCTGGATAACTGATGTAGAAGGCATTAGTGTAAATGATTAGGCCCTCGACACCAGTGCTGCTTGCAAATGCAATGAGCTACACATATCATTTTAATGTCTGTTAAAACCATTGGCCACAATCTGTTGTTTATGCCTCTCAACATAGCTTACAGGGTTAGTTTCCCCCAAAATGCAAATTATGTCATCACTTACCCTCATGTTGTTCCAAACCAATATGACTTTCACTATTCTGTGGGCAATATGGGATTGACAGCTTCACTTTCATAGTATGGAAAAACAAAAAACAGTGTTATCATCCTTCAGAATTTCATGCAGAGGAAAGAAAGTCATACAGACTGGGAGTGACATAAAGGTGGGTAAATGAAGGAAGAATTTTCATTTTGGGTTATCTAACCCTTCAAGATACTGGGTGAAGACACTATAGAACATAGAGTGAACAATATAAAGCAGCAGTGTTTGTTTTGTAAGTGGATTGCTTGGCATACTTTGTGCCAGTTGCAGTTTTTCGCCATTACCTACAGTTCATGTACACCTGTGCAAAGGTTTTGGATTTTCAGTCTGCTCAAAGGCATTCTGAGTACATCATCTTCCTTACAGAGGCCAATGTCTGTCAAATGCCTTACGAAAAGTTTATTATATACTGCAAAAACAATGTGCACAGACTATGCAAAGGACTGTACTGGTACATCATTCTGTGTCACAACATAAATGTATTACTTTGTAATTGCTTATTGGTTTTTCTTATTGATGAAATTTAGATTAATTAATATACAAATCCTGAATAGTCCTTAATTTTAACTAACCTGTTTTGTTTACTGTTCTGTTTGTTCTTGTTGTTGTTTTTTCTCCATGCACATTGATCAGTCAAGCATCTTTAAAGGCCATCGTTCATAGTTGCTTGCTACTGAGCAATGGTGATTTATTCTAAGAAATCTTTACTATCTTATTGAAGGATTTTCCACATTCCACAAGTGAGGAACAATGCAAGTGATTTTGTACCTCTTTGTCTTGGTACCATAAAATGCTCCTCACTTGCCGATCACATAATTTAGGAGGGAACACAGAGTTGCTAAAGGAGAGTGCTTAACCAGTGGCTGTTCTATATGCAAGCATTAGTGCCTTGAACTTGACTTGAATGAGACCAAATTTGCCACCATGTTCTGGATCATTTGCAGAGATTTGGTTGTGCATGCAGGAAGACCAGCTAAAAGATTAATCCACAAGTCCAGACTAGATAAAGAGCCTGGACAGGAATTGTGTTGCATGCTCAGATAAGAATTGTCTAATCTTCCTAATGTTGTACAGTGCAAATCTGCATGATCCGGCTGTCTTCTTTATGTAGTTTGTAAAGTCGCTGAACACTACCCCAAGGTTTCTGGCTGTCCTATGGTCATCTGCATGCTGCTTTGACAAAATACATTTTAGCAGATATGCACATTTAAAAATTACAGTCTTTCTCTTCCAGGAAAAAAGACCAAAACTACAGATTTTTTTTTGTCCAATAAATGCTCTCTAGAATGGGTATTACCTCCCCCTAATATAACCTGCCTCTGTTTAGCAAGTAATAAATGGTTCATGGCTGTGACGTACATGTAAGCTAAAGGCTATTGGTTATTTAAAAAAGGGACGAGCCTCTGAAGTCCCAACTTCCTGTTTCAAAAGAAAATACACCAATGCGGGAAAGAAAACTGTGGTTGTCAATCCATTAGCCTGCATAAACATGTAGGAGTATCAGTCTGATCCTTAACAAGGACCAGCTGTAATGTTTAGGACCAGTTGCAATGTTTAATGTCAAAGAAATCTAGATTCTCAATTGTTTTGTTCACTGCATACACTCCATGCAGCAACTTCCATGTCACTGTAGCTGTGTTCCAAATGATGCACTATACACTGTGCACTTGCACTATGTAGTTGGCCATCTAGTGTATGAATTTTCAAAGTGTAATATTGTCTCAAATGGAACATTAAGGCCATGATTTACAAAAGGTTTGCATGTGTAAAAACACGTGCAAACTCGATAGCTAGCGGCAAAAAATATCAGAGCTAATCTACTAATGTAGTCTTCTGCGGATTGCATCTGTAAAACACTCAAAATATTGTATCCTGGCAATATAATGAAAATTCTAATTAAGGTGTACCTCCAGTATACACAAAATAAAGGCCAGTGTCAATGCAGATGGGTTAAATTGCACCTGCAAAGTGATGTATCAAGTCTGAAAGTCATTTTAGAAATGGAAACAGCAAAACAAATTAATAAATAAAATGAAAGGCAGGTATTAATCTGTGCTGTGCATCATGCTGTCATTGTGGCAAAACAGAGACTTTAAGAATAGAAAATACACAGAACACCCATTGATGACACACATTAATGTGATATTTAATTATTTTTCATGAAAAAAAAGTTTAATTCAGTTATATTTGAACTTCAAATCATAACTGATAACATAACCGATGATACAACTCATATTAACTCAAAGATAAAAAATTAATTGTGGTTCCCTATCTGTCACTCACTCGACGTTGTGTCGATGTAGTGACATTAGGGGTCGCCCTTGGGAGCCCCAAACACCTCTGATCTTTGAGAAAAGGCCAGTGGGGATGGGCGAGTGGAATTTGCATGCCACTCCCCCTGACATACGGATATAAAAGGAGCTGGCTCGCAACCACTCATTCAGATTTTTTTCTTCGGAGCCAAGCGGTAGTGTTCAGCGAGCTGAATCCCTCTGCCGTTCCATTCATCTCTGATAGAAAGCTGTTGGATTTACGGCACATTACAGTGGTTTCTCCCCCTCGTGCACCGGTTGAGTGCAGAGAATGCCCCTGGGTGCTTCAACAGTCTAAGAGAGTATATTCTTCCAATAAAAGAGTATATTTTCCTACTAAAAGAGTGGCACTGACGGAGAACGTCTTTTTAAAGATGACTTTCTGTCTGTGTTTAATTCCTGGTTGCGGTCATTACCTCTCCGCTTCCGACGACCACGATCTCTGTCTCACGTGCTTGGGCAGTGCCCACACGGATGCAGTGTTCGTGGACGGGTCATGTCCTCACTGCGAGAACATGACCATGGCATCGTTGCGGTCACGGCTTTCCTTCGTCAGAGGGAAAGCCACCCCAGCGGCTCCCTGCCTCGTTCGTTCTAACTACGGGTATGAGGCTGCGTCGGTTAGCACTGGGGGTGACTTAGGAACCCCAATGGGAGCCGCTCCGCTGGGTAACCCCCCATGGACCACACACGCTCGTTCGCCCCGGTCGAGTTATGGGATAAGACCGCCGCTCGTCTCAGGGCGAGTTCGCGGTCTCATTCGGGGCTTGTGAAGATGATGAGCTGTCGATCGCAACATCAGAGAGCGGGCTGGTCCAGTCTGACGCCGAGGACTCAAATGGGCTCCCACCTTCAGGCGCAGTCACCCAGTCACAGGCTGATGCAGAATTGGCAGCCGTGCTTGCCCAGGTGGCTGTGAGCGTCGGGCTGGAGTGGAACCCTCTGCCCCACCCTGAACCCTCGCGGCTTGACGATTGGTTCCTGGGCTCGGAGTGCTGCTCACGGCCGCACCCCGCACCCCTTTCTTCCCGGAGGTGCATGAGGAGCTCACAAGGTCGTGGCGGGCACCTTTCACTGCCCGGACCCGATCTCTGAGCTCTTCCTCTCTCACTACCCTCAATGGTGGGGCGGCCAGAGGGTACTCGGCGATTCCCCAGGTGGATAAGGCGGTTGCGGTGCACCTGTGCCCGCAAAACGATGCCACCTGGTGGAACCATCCGAGACTCCCATCTAGGACCTGTAGGTTTACGTCGTCACTGGTGACTAAGGCTTACAGTGCCGCTGGACAGGCCACCTCTGCCCTGCACGCCATGGCTCTCCTGCAGGTGCACCAAGCCAAGGCATTGAGGGAACTGCACGAGGGTAGTTCTGACCCAGGATTGATGCAGGAACTGCACTCTGTGACTGATCTCGCCCTCCAGGTGACGAAGGTCACAGCACGGACTCTCAAGCAGGCGACGTCCACCCTGGTGGTCCAGGAGCGCCAACTATGGCTCAACTTGGTCGAGATGAGGGAGGCTGACAAGGTACGGTTCCTTGACGCCCCTGTCTCCCAGGTTGGCCTATAGCGGGAAGACTAGCAGCTGTACATCATCGCACCATTAGCTAGGTAACTCCTAGCCAGTCACATGTAAGCCATTGCTTTATAAGTCTGCTCACAATCTATCACATTGCTGTTTCAGTGTGCTAACACCACCCCATCACCACCAGTTGAGTCCCGTCCTGCACAGGGGTAGTGTTGGGCCTCATGTATTCAGATAGAAGACAAAGGCAGGCCTAACAGTCGTAAAACCTAACTCAGCCCCCACACATTCCATGTCGTAAATTATACTGATAAAAATCGCGCCAAAATCAAACAAAGGGAGTCCAAAACAAACTACAAATCCATGAAGCCTTGCTCACTAAAGGATCGATCTCTCAACTCCTATTGGATGAGGCACACAACAGAACGTCCCTCAAACATGACATCATCAGGAGTTCAAATAATTCTGAAATGCTTCCAGAATTCACTTCCAGCGACTTCGTTCACCAAATAAAGACGTAGCTTTTGCTGCTCTCCGGTGCAACCTCGTGGCACAAGGGAGTGATGTCTGACTTGAAACTGTAGCCATACAATCTCCATCTCGCTGGACGAGTTGAGATTACTCTGTGTTCAACCAAACACTCTAACGGATCCGAAGGTGACTGCCGAGCAATTCGCATCTTCATCCGTTTGCCTACAGAAGTGAAGAGATTAAAGATTTCTCTTCCATCTTCAATCAAGTCGACATTTCTGAGTTCTCCGCCAGCCCACCGAGAATCAACAGCCGTACCGCCCACCGACAGAGCGAGGAAACGGCCTCCCGTCATAACCCGAGCCTCAAGGAACCAGGTCAAAGTTAAAGGACGGAGGAAAACACATTCTACCTGTGTCCTCATGCGATTCAAGTAAGAGGTTACGTCTGGGCAGAGATAGAATATTATAGTGTGTTATTCTTGTGTTTCAAGGTTTTTGCTTGTACAGTTTACGGACCGCCATGTCCGCTCATTATTAATACTCAGGGTATTAATTATCACAAATTTGTTTTGCTGTATTGTGGTCCAACCAAATTGGATTGTTGTGCATTTTCGCCATCGCGGGTGAGACAGAAACTGAGTTCATCCATTAGAGTCAAATAACGCAGGACTTTTACGAGCCCCGCTCATAAAACCGCGTCTCTGAGTGATGAACACGGCTGCTTTCTCTCCAGCTAACGTGAAATCAGCTTTCGGGCTGTCACTTAATAATCTCTCTCTCTCTCTCTCTCTCTCTCTCTCTCTCTCTCTCTCTCTCTCTCTCTCACTAACCACACTGACACACACACAAACACACACTGTCACACACACACCTTATGTGTTATAGAATTATTTTTATTTCCATATCTAATCATGTCACTGTTTAGTTTGTAGTTGTATGTCGGAAGTTTATTGACTGCATTGTATTAATTGTTAATTGATATTACTGCATAAATAAACTTTGTTTATATTACAAAGAGAAGTGTTTTGGTTTGTTTTGCATACGCCTGTGTCATGCTGACGGGATGTCAGTGCTCGGATTCAAACCTTCATTCATTGTTTTTTTCCCGAAAATCGATATTCTTCGGATGTCGATTTTCCTAAGAAAACAATCTAATATTGAGACTGTTTTACTATTCGGTTATTAGTCCCTGATTCCAGGGTGGTGCCCCGTCAATGTTAATCCTTATTAATATTCTATTGATTTTTGATAATTGATAAATATCTTTGATGATTGTTGAATTTGAATGATCAATAAGCTAGTGTTCATTTTAATTAATGTTTCATCAATGTTAACAATTGACGATTATCTTTGATAATTGTTGATTTTAAAGGATTAAAAAAAAAGCTAACATTGATTCTCATCAATGTTCTATTGATTTTAATAATTAGTAATTATCTTTGATAAATATTAATTATTGCTAATAACCAAACTTGCTCCTAAACGTAGCACACTACATTTACTGGAGTCCCATATGAGGTTTTAATGAGTTAGATCTAATTAATTAATTTAAATATTAATTAATAACTACAGAAATAATTATTAATTATTTCTGATAGTAACACTGATCTAAACAACCGGTAAAGCCCTACAGTAGGCTCCTCGCCCCTGCCTCCTATCTCCGGCAGGTTATGACAGTTCCGAGTACAACTTCTTCGGACTGCCAGACAGGGCCTACGCCAAAGAGAGACGTTACATTTCTTTTTTATATTCATCGAAAAAATTTCATTTTAAATTTCACTCAACTCTGCGAGTCTTCCTGATAGAAGTGGTGTGATGGCTTAAAATGCCCATAATTTTGCATTGCTTTCTTTGAAAATTTCTAATTGAGGTGATTTTGTTCTGTGCTCCACAATCATTTTGAAACAATTCAAGGTACTCTCATAAACTATTCTTACACTTAGCATAGAAGGGAGTTTATGACAATATGATATGATCCTATAAATAAATATGTTTATATTAAAAAATGCCATATTGAATTAAAATACATTGCAATTATTTATTGCAGGCGTACTGTGAGTGAGCGTGCATTTGGTGCAAATATCACAAGCAAAAACTGCCTTTTGGAGGATGTGCCCAACATATTTGCACATGTAGTTATTTGCATAGGTTTCTTAGTAAATCACTCACAATCCGTGTTATAGTGTTAAAGTGTAGTCTATTAAAAAACAGTTCAAGTCAACGCGAAAGCTTGCACGGATGTCCCGTTTATTTACATGTGCCACTCGCTCTAACAACACATGCACGCTCTTTACAAAATATTGTAACCCTGGTTACTTCATTAAACATTATGTGTGTGTGTATAAAAAAACGTAATGAACCTGCATTTCAGCTAAAACTCAAACTATAGTTATTTTAGAAACGCCCAAATGTTTACACATGAAAGTTTGCGATAAAGTCATTCAGATACAGTACTGTGCAAAAGTCTTAGGCACATAAGACTTTTACAAAAAAAATTGTCTTAAGATGATTATTTATTTCTTCAATTTTAGTGTCAATAGGAAATATGCATTTTAGACTTCCAACCATTCCTTTTGCTAATTGAATAGAATAGAAGAACAGGGAGCCCTAAAACAGATGGCATTGCCCCCACTGAGCCCCCCACTGAACATCGAGTCAGTCTGGGATTACATGAAGAGACAGAAGCAATTGAGACAGCCTAAATAGGTAGAAGAACTGTGGCAAATTCTCCAAGAAGCTTGGAACATCCTATCTACCAACAACCAAGAAAAACTGTGTCCAGGTTTACCTAGGAGAATTGGTGCTGTTTTGAAGGCAAAGGTGGTCAAACTAAATATTAATTTAGCTTTTTTATGTTTACTGGACTTTGTGTGATGTTAACTGATAAATGAAAACTATATATGGCATTATTTTTGAAGACAATCTCACTATGCAACATTTTTCACAAGTACCTAAAATTTTTGTACAGTACTGTATGATGGAAGAGCCTTTGCCCGGACTGGTCGATTCGACCACCCAATGCCACAGGCTGCGGCACATCTTGGCCATCCTGGTGAACGTCAAGCTGTAGGCGAAGAGGTTGAGGCCCAGAAGCTGGTGGAGGTGGTTGCAGGTCAGGTGCTGGTTGTTGTAGGGGCTCCCTGAGAGGGGAACATTGAGGCACCTGGCATAGCCATGGCCATTCTGTTTCAGAGAGGGGCTGTGCTCTATGCTGCTCCTCCACAGGACTCTGGTGTCCGCGGGCACCTAGTTGAGTCAAGAGGAGTCTGCACTTTCCGCAGTCTACTAGCATGCCAGAGAGAGCAATCAATCAGCAGGAGTGTGTCAGACCTATGCTGGCGAGCCACCTGGATGGGCTGGAACCGAAATGATGCAATTTTGCTGCCACTGTGAGGTCTACAGACCCGAATCCAGTCAAGTACTGTGATATTAGTGTCCTTGACCTTGTGCCTCTTCAAAGTTGTCCTTCATTCACCCCTGGTTACTGCAGCTTTGGCTGCTGCCTGGGAGCTACCTGCTGCTGGTGAAGTCCTGTGCCCTGAGGTTGTCCGGTGGAAAGTCCATCTCCAGGCCAAGCATGAGCAATGCAGGAGAGGCCTGTGTTGTGCTGTGCTGGCTAGCTCTATAGTGCATCAAAGTTTGATTGAGTGAAGTCAAGACATTTTTATTTGTCTAGTGATTTTCACAACACATATAGTTTCAAAGCAGCTTTACAGAAAATCATGCTTTAACAGAAAATGAAACTGTAATATCTATAAAAATGAGTGCTATTTGAAATGTGTTACCCCTGGACCATATGCAATAAAATGCCATTCTTAAGGCTCAAATTGAACCTTTGTACCCCACCATTTTCCTGGAGGTGACAGAGTGCGGCACAAATATGCTTAATTCCCCTATTGCTGAGGAAGGTGGAGAAGTCTGCAGAGGTGAACTTGGGCCCATTGTCGGTGGTAATGGCAAGGGGCATGCCCCAGCGAGCAAACAGACTGTCCAGTATCTTTGTGATGACTTGTTATGTGACTGTCTGGGCTGGTACTACCTCAGGCCATTTAGAATGGAGGTCGTAGATGACCACCAGAAAGCGCTGATGGTGAGGAACTCCATGGCCATGAATCTCCCCACAAATGTCTAGCTAATGGAATAGGAATAGGCTGCAGTGGGGTTGGGGCTGGTGTTCCCATCTTTCCACTGAGGAGGCATGGTTCACAGTCCCTGACCAGCCCTTCAGTGTCACGGTCAATGCCTGGCCACCACACTAGGTCCCTGCATCTTGGCTTGAGTTTTACAATGCCCAAGTTGCCCTTGTGTACCATTTTGCACGCTAGCAAATGGCACCAGCTCCTTGGGCACTCGGGCTAGCCATCCTGAGCATATATAGGTGTAAAGCATTGTCAGTGTTGGGACATGCTTGGTTTCCCTTTGTAGGTCCTCCAAGGAGACGGACACTTGTAGAGTTGTGTGAAGCATCTGGATGAGCTCCGGCTCTGCATCTCACTACCTTGTAAGCCGCCTGTGTGGGCGCATCAATGGTTCGGGATAGGAGATCAGCGACTACATAGTCTCTCCCTGGTGTGAATTTGAACTTGTAATCGTACTGCCTCCGGTGCTCACCCCACCTGTGCAGGCACAGGGGTTTATGACCTGAGCCAGAGGCTGACAGGAGCATGCTCAGAGCCTGATGGTCTGTGTGGAGGATGAAATGCTGCCTGTAGAGGTAGATGTGCCATCTCTCAGAGGCCCAGACACAGGCAATGGACTACTATGTCATCCAGGAAAACTGCAACCCTAGGAATCCTAGCCAAAATGGTAATAATCACTTTTGAAAGCAGCTGGGGGTGGAGCTAAGACCAAATGGCATGTGGGTGTACCTAAACACACCAGCGTGCATGACAATCATTGTGAGGTCTCAGCTGAAGGGGTTGAGTGGCACCTGCAGGTAACCTTGGCGTAGGTCAGGCTTTGTGAAGACCATCGTCCTGTAGAAATGGGTGGTCAGCTCTTTAGCAGTGGGTAAGGGGTATTTGTCAGGAATAACCACCTGTTTACAGAGCGCAGGTCTACACAGACTTGTATTGCCCCCGACTTTTTCTTGGGGATGACAAGGTTAGAAATCCAGGGGGCAAAATTGACTGGCTCAATGACCCCCATGTCTAGAATTGTTTGGAGCTCAGTAGTGATGTCATCCCTCAGGGTGAGAGCAATCCTGCGCAGGGGCTGTATGACCAGCAACACATCAGGGTCCACAAGAGGCCTGTGGGTGAAAGGTTTGAGGCAGCCCAGTCCGTCGAACAATGCTGGCCAACTCTGTAGCCAGGTGGAGGTGATTGCCTTGTTGTCCTGCAGTTTGAACCCCAAACCATTGAAAAGATCAAGGCCCAGGTGATTGGCTCCCTGCTCAGTTATATAGAAGTGAATGATGGCAGGTGTTTAGATCCGTAGCATACTGGGACCCGGAAAACCATAGCATAGCAATCTTGGCACTGTCATGGCTGTTGCAGTGGCAGATGTGAGAAGAAATTGTGATAAATGCTGGCATTGAACAGAAACGCAGCAGCACCCATATCCATCAAGAGTGGAAGGCTCACCTCACCTACCAGCACAGTACATATCCTGAATGCTACCTGACCGACTGTGTCTGATCTCAGTGTAGTTATTAAAGGCAGGTGGAGGTCTTTTCTGTGATGCTTCTGTAGCAGGGGTTGACCGGCAAACTTTAGCAAAGTGGGGTTCTTTTCCAGTTCCTGCATATCTGTTCTTGTGCAGGACAATTTTGAGCTCTTCAGTTGTGTGAACTAGAGCCGCAGTTTCCACGAAAACTCGAACTGTGTCTGCCCCGCTGTATCTGTGCTAGTTGCACTGGGAAGCCTGCCTCTTCATACTCACTTTTGCCTGTCGGGGTGGGACTGTGCCTTGTGTAACAGGCAGAAAGGAATGACAATGCGCTGAAAGGAATGACAATGCAACTATTTAGTGAATCTGTCCCACAATGTCTTGAAATGGACCTACAGTTGTGCTCAAAAGTTTGCATACCCTTGGAGAATTGGTAATATATGTACCATTTTTAAAGAAAACATGAGTGAGCAGGCAAAACACATTTCTTTTATTTCTTATGGGATTCATATTCAACTGTAGGTTATAACAGAATTGCACAATCATAAAACAAAACATGGCAAAAAAGAAAAAAATTAAATGACCCCTGTTCAAAAATCTGCATACCCTTAGTTCTTAATACTGTGTATTACCCCCTTTAGCATCAATGACAGCGTGCAGTCTTTTGTAATAGTTGTCTATGAGGCCCCAAATTCTTGCAGGTGGTATAGCTGCCCATTTGTCTTGGCAAAATGCCTCCAGGTCATACAAAGTCTCTGGTCATCTTGCATGAACCGCACATTTGAGATCTCCCCAGAGTGGCTCGATGATATTAAGGTCAGGAGACTGTGATGGCCACTCCAGAACCTTCACCTTTTTCTGCTGTAACCACTGGAGGGTCAACTTGGCCTTGTGCTTAGGGTCATTGCCGTGCTGGAAAGTCCAAGAGCATCCCATGTGCAGCTTTCATGCAGAAGAATGCAAATTGTCTGCCAGTATTTTCTGATAACATGCTGCATTCATATTGCCATCAATTTTAACAAGATTCCCCATGCCTTTAGAGCTCACACACCCCCAAAACATCAGTGATCCACCACCATGCTTCACAGTGGGGATGGTATTCTTTTCACTATAGGCCTTGTTGACCCCTCTCCAAACATAGCGCTTATGGTTGTGACCATAAAGCTCTATTTTGGTCTCGTCACTCCAAATTACAGTGTGCCAGAAGCTGTGAGGTGTGTCAAGTTGTTGTCGGGCATATTGTAACCAGGCTTTTTTGTGGCATTGGCGCAGTAAAGGCTTCTTTCTGGCAACTCGACCATGCAGCTCATTTTTGTTCAAGTATCATCGTATTGTGCTCCTTGAAACAACCACACCGTCTTTTTCCAGAGCAGCCAGTATTTCTCCTGAGGTTACCTGTGGGTTTTTCTTTGTATCCTGAACAATTCTTCTGGCAGTTGTGGCTGAAATCTTTCTTGGTCTACCTGACCTTGGCTTGGTATCAAGAGATCCCTGAATTTTCCACTTCTTAATAAGTGACTGTACAGTACTGACTGGCATTTTCAAGGCTTTGGATATCTTTTTATATCCTTTTCCATCTTTATAAAGTTCCATTACCTTGTTACGCAGGTCTTTTGACAGTTCTTTTCTGCTCCCCATGGCTCAGTATCTAGCCTGCTCAGTGCATCCACATGAGAGCTAACAAACTCATTGACTATTTTTATACACAGACAGTAATTGCAATTTAAAAAGCCACAGGTGTGGGAAATTAAACTTTAATTGCCATTTAAGCCTGTGTGTGTCACCTTGTGTGTCTGTAACAAGGCCAAACATTCAAGGGTATGTAAACTTTTGATCAGGGCCATTTGGGTGACTTCTTTTATCATTATGATTTAAAAAGGAGCAAACAACTATGTGATAATAAATGGCTTCATATGATCACTGTCCTTAAATAAAAGACAGTTTTTTTTGCATGATCAGTCATATTTTCAAAATCAATGCCAAAATTTCACAATTTCTGCCAGGTATGCAAACTTTTGAGCACAACTGTATATAATTCACAGCAGTTCCAATTATTTTTCGCTTCACTTGAGTGTAAGCCTGTATCTTGCACCTCCTTGATAGGCACCCACAGGTTGAAAACTCCTGTATTAATGCACACCTCATTCATGAACAGAGAGCTCACAAAACAAATCCCACAAATTCAGTTCGGCAAACTTGACAACGAAGTTGCACAGCCAATGTTATCTCCCTGGATAGTGCTCTTTACTGTATGTAAAGACCCAGACGTTTCATTTTGCTGCTGTCTTTCACATCACTTTGACGTTACATTCCTCACAATTTTTTTTCAGAATATTATGTTTTATTCTAATAATGCTATGACTTTATTCTTGTAACTTTGACTCTATTCTAAAAATATTACGACTTTAATCTCATAATGCATGACTTTATTCTCGTAATTTTTACTTTATTCTCAAAATATTACAACTTTAATCTAATAATGCCACAACTTTATTTTTCAAATTTAGACTTTATTCTCAAAATATTACGGCTTCATTCTCACAGTAAATCAATTTTTAAACCAGAAATGAATGTCATTGAATGTTATCAGCCACATGGATTTTCTCAAAATACAAAATACTACATTTTGTTACTCACAGTTATTCTAACTAACATTTTAACTTGTAAATAGTTATCATAAACAACATGGATGAGCAATATGGATGAAGAAATTAATTGGATTAATTCAAAGAGAAAGAGTACACTTCTTACCTTCCCAAAAGGAAAATAAATCTGTTGCCCAGCAACCACTTCAACACTCTAATGAAGGGCTCAGTAATACATTAAGAAACACAGAGAAATCACAGCTACCCATAGTGTATGGAAGCAATAAAACATCTTCACTACATATCAATAATTATATTTTATTCATTTCTGATGAAGAATTAAATGAGAAATCTTCCATAGTGTACATGTGATGATGCTGATGTGTATTCTTGTGATTGGCTATCAGACATGGTATCAGAAGTTGAAGTTATTTGCGTCGTCCTCTGACCTGTGAAGGAAAACAGACTGAGATGTCGAAGTTTCAATCGCCCGAGGCTTTTGATTTTGCACAGCCGTCAGGATGGCCAGCATGGAGACAGCGGTTCTCACACTTCAAAATTGAAATGAAACTCGACAAGGAAGATGGTGATGTACAAGTGAATTTATTGGTGTATGCAATCAGCAAACAGGCAGCGCCAGTATTCAGCACGTTTACATTTACCGTTGAGGAAGAAAATGACTATTACTGCTCCATAGTCAAAAAGTTTGATGAACATTTTGTGCCCTAACGTAACCTAAACCATGACCGTGCATGCTTTCATAAGCAGAGTCAGAGAAGTGGAGAAAGCAAGAAGTATTTGTGAGGAGTCTATACAAGCTGGCATAGTTTTGTGCATTAAGGGCTACTTAAGACGTGCACATTCGCGATCGCATTGGAATTGAAATAGCGGATAGCGACGTGTCTGAGAAGCTGCAACTAGAGACCGAGCTGACGCTTGAGAAGGCAATACAAATTGCTCGGCAGTCAGAAATGATAAAAATGCAAAGTGCTGATTTGAGAGCTGCTTGTGATGTAAGCGAAGTGGCGCACAAGTTCAACCACCCAAGGGAATTTAGGAAGCACACAGGGGGAGTCGCATGGCACCATGCGAGGTTCTGACATATGAATGGCGAGCTCTGTGCACTTTGCTAGTTTTAACACTTTTATTGTCATAAACCGGTGAGATTCGATACACCCTGTTCCATAACTGTTCTAGGAAGACAATATGTCAAAGATTTCAAAATCTTCGGGCTCTAGAGACATTAAAAGACACTTACGTGCTCAAGCTGACGTCCTTGACAAGACCGCGGACCAGGGAGCAGATTTGGCCGGTGAAATGCGGGAAATTCAGCGATAATTGTTGAACTTGTCGACAATGCTGACAGAGCTCATTGCTGACTTGGAGGATCTTGCTGTAAAATGTCGATCACTGCCATGGATATTAAATTCACTGAGGTGGTTACAAGAGTGGGGGACGTCAAGAAATGGACCGATTATCTGGAGTCATCGAAGAGGGAATTAGCCGCTAATACGCTAGCGACCAAGGTGGATTTGGAGCACGTCTGGGAGAAGCTGGAGGATATGGAGAATTGTAGTCGGTGAAATAACCTCCGTATTGTTGGAATTCCTGAGGGAGCAGAGGGTCAGAATATGGTGGAATTCCTGGACGGGCTCTTTCCGAGTCTGCTAAACATAACAGGCTATAAGCTGGAAATTCGACCTGTGCGTGTCTGGGAGGGGGAACAGAACTAAAGAGAGGAGAAAGGGAAAGATGGGGGGGGGGGGAGTGTGAATAACAAAAGGTTAGAGAGAAAGCAGAGAGGGGAGAGAGAGGAGAGAGGGAGGAGCTCGATGGCCCCAGATGCGCCCTCGAGTAGTCCTCGGCCCCCTGTCCTGCTTCTGTCTGCAACGCCGGGTGACGGCACTGGACCCCTTACCCGTTCCTTCTGGTTTTCAGTTGACGCGGGGCTCCAGCGCCACCGGATTGGACACTCCCTCGGCGTCACGACCCCCAGTCAGCGGCAAGGACACCTTGAACAGCGCATCCTTCCTTCCCGGGTTTTGTCACCAGTGTAATGGTTCGTGGAAAGGAGGATGCTGGGGATGGCTTGACAAAACACGTAGACATTTATTGTTGCACTTTTCAGTCGCATACAATAAGGCCGCTTTTCAGCAGTACACAAAAGGTTTGCTTTTCAGCTTCACTACACATAAACTCTGTTGGCTTTTCAGCTCAACACACAAACACAAACAGCTTCACGCATCTCTCTCTCCCGTCTGCCACATTCTCCACTCCTTAAGTACTCCCGCCGCCCTTCGCTGGAACGTGAGACCGGTGTGGCACGCAGATGAAAGTCATTCGCCATTTATCTTCCCGGCCTCGCTCTGCCCAGACGCCGCTCGGCTCCGCCCTGCTTACCACAGTTATTTTGTGGTACTCATATTGCAGCCAAGTGAGCCTGACTCA
This sequence comes from Myxocyprinus asiaticus, assembly GCF_019703515.2. Lineage (NCBI taxonomy): Eukaryota > Metazoa > Chordata > Actinopteri > Cypriniformes > Catostomidae > Myxocyprinus > Myxocyprinus asiaticus. The sequence goes on from NC_059355.1 coordinate 21,478,731, forward strand.
CTGAACATTCACTTTTTTGTTCTTTTTGTGCTGGTTCCGCCTAGCAGCTGGAGTTTGTTTTGTGGAATAACACTCCTTCAGGACAGTGTTGTGGATGAATCTGTATGTTCTTTGTGCTTATGCCTCCTATTGGCTGGAGTTTGTTTTGTGAAGTATTTCTTGCAGGACACTGGAGTGATTAAGTAATTTGTTGCACTCATGTAGCAGTTGAATGGGCTGGCTCACTTTCTTTTTTGTTTGTTTGGTTCTGGGGGAAGTTCTGGGTTTGACTGTTGCTCTAATGTTGGAATGTGGTCTTTATAATTTTGTTTTTGACCCACAATCTATTTTTTCTCATATGTCAAAATGTCAAATGTTAATATGAGTGGATTGTCTCTCTCCACGTGGAATGTGAATGGGTTGGGGCACCATATAGTGGGGGTTAAGTATTGATTCTGTTTGTATATGTTTTGCTTTTCTTTGTTTAATATATGAATCAATAAAAAAAAATAATCACAAAAAAGGAAGCACACAGGGGGTAAAAGCAGAAACTCAGATGCTAGGCAAAGAGAAGCAAATAGCAAAGAGAACTGCTCGCAGTGCGCATGTGTGCATGAATCGAGGAAAATGGTGCTGCAGGTGCAACAAAACTGGCCATTTTGAGGTCACCTGTAACACAAAGACTGTAAAGGAAGTGATAAGTTACATGCATGAAGATTAAACTAACAGCACATGGTTTCTGTGTTTTGAATGATGTAAATGAGGATGAGTGGCATATGGAGCTACCAATAAACAGTGTGACTGTAAAATTCAAGATTGATACAGGAGCAGACGTTACAGTGATGTCAGAACAAACATTCCTGAGCCTAGCCAAGCATCCACACTTACCAGAACACATGCAGATATCCAAGTTTGTGTGGCAAATTCCTGGCATCCACAGAATGGAATAGACAACATGTTTCTGGATATACTGTATGTCGTGAAAGGCCTATATACTAACAATCTCCTCAGTTGTAAAGCTGCCAGTGAAATGAGACTGGTATGAAGAGTGGGTGAAATCAGCACAGATGATGATGTTTTTGGGGACAATGGACTGTTAAACTGTGAGCCGATCAAAACCGAGCTCAGAACGGATGCCCAACCATACAGCATCACCACTACTCGTCAAGTTCCCTTCCCTACACTATAAGGTGAAAGAGGAGCTACAGCACATGCTGAGGTTGGGGATTATCAAAGAGGTCACAGAATCAACAGATTGGTGTGCCCCCATGGTTCCAGTGATTAAAAGAAATGGCAAGGTGAGGATCTGTGTCGACATGAAGAAATTAAATGAGACAGTAAAATGTGAGAGATTCATTCTACCTACCCTTGAGGACATTGCGCCACAACTGTCTGATGCATGTGTATTCTCCACCCTGGATGCATCTAGTGGGTTCTGGCAAATACCACTGGATGCAAGCTGCAGGAAACTCACTATGTTCATCACACCAGCTGGCCGCTTTTGTTTTCGGAGGCTTCCCTTCGGAATAACATCAGCCTCTGAGATATTCCAGAGGGAGAATAGTGCCATTCTTAAAGATCATGCAGGCACAGTGGCTGTGATGGACAATGTACTAATTTTCGACAAAGACCAAGAAGAACACAATCGAAACCTCAGAGTAGTCTTGAAGACCACCAGAGAGTCAGAAAAGTGCCATTTTGGAAAATCAGTCAATGTATATATATATATATTTATATATATAATATATATATATTTGTTTGTTTTTTGTTTTGTTTTTTTACAAATCATTATTACATCTAACCATTGTGATTTTTTTAAACTGTGATTAACATGATCTTACTAATACCATAGTTAAAGTCTGGATACTATGCACAAACAACGGTAAATTGTCATAAAGGCAACTACAAAGCAGAATTTAACAAAAAATCTTTAAAGCCTGGACACTCATGAATTAAGGATGAAGTTACTTAATGCCCAAATGACTTTTTCTCCTTTGTAAATATGTTCAGTTTTAATTTTATTTGAAAAATGTGAATTAAAGGTACACTCAGTAACTTTTTGCTCATGTCATCTTGGACTTACAGTGACATCTAGTGGTGTGGATGCAGCATCATTCAAAATCAATAGTTTTCAGTTACAGATGCCATTGTAGAAATTCACTATTCACAATCAGCTGTGATTAATTTAATCCAAGAGTGAAAGTGTCCAAAAACAATACGGTTACTAAGTTTAAATGAGCAGTATTCAGCTAGTCATGTGATTCTAAAATGGTAGCCCCCATCAGGGTGCCCCTGCCCCATGTAGAATAAAACAGCTTTTATAAGGTCACTGATATGACTAGAGTCCTCATCTCATGTGAGTAGTCACGATTTTATACATATGTTTCAAAATTATAATTCATTTCTTTAGGAGTAAATCTTTTTAAAGGGGAAAAAAAATACTGTGTGCACCTTTAAATAATTAAGAGTCTGGCAAAAGGAAAGCAATTGATTGTTTAGGATAATGTGTAACGGAGTTAACATAGCCCTAGATAAATTAGTTGTTAATTAACTTTTGCTGATTTTTCTGTAGTTAATGAGTAAATTTTGCTGCACAACTCAAAATAAATGCTTTATTGTCAAATGTGAAAACAAAATTTCTGTATTAATATTGTTAACTGCATTTGCGATTACATTTTTTTTTTTTCAGTATTATTATTGGCTTCTGTCCTATAATTTTTATATTTAATTTTTATGTATAGAATATGTTGCATTTGTAGGTGTATTTATGGTAAAAGTTTTGACACCTCACCGTGGACCTCACTAATTTTCAAACCCTGGTTATGGCCCTTGTCCAATATGCCAATTCCCACCACACCAGTCACACATACATTCACCAGCAAAAGAACCCTTGCTAGTAGAAAAGTAAGACTGCCTGCAAAGTTTAAAGATTATGTTTTGCAGTAATCATTAATATTTACCACTCTGCAGGAAGGAACCTTTGCTGTGTGTTGACTTTATATACTGTGTAATGGTCTGTTTGACAGTTAAATTCAAAAGAGTTTGGTAAAATTTAAAGAGAAGATATTTAAAAATAAATAAATAATTTTAGTAGCATAATTAAGAATAACCAGATAGAAATGTTGTTCTGTTATAGAAGGGAAGAAAATTAAAGAGGGGAGATGTGATGATGTTGACATATACAGTATTCTTGTGATTGGCTATTACAAAGCAGTATCCATGGTTGTTGGGATTACGAGGGCAGGGTTTCGCCATTACTGAGAGTTGCAGTGATAGATACAGTTGATACGTGAATAATAAAGTGTGTTCACAGGAATTTACCTCGTTGTCTGTTCTGAATATCATGACAGTACCTATACAGTATATGCTCCCAGGTAATAAATGTCTTCAACACTGGGTGACTAACCCACTTCACAATTTCATCTGCAGACCTGCCCGTTACTGAATGTGCCTGTCAGTGCATAAATCTGCCTGTGGTCCCATTGCTTTGACTAAGATGATTTCAGGAAGAATCATTTGAGAGACAGGTGTTGGCCCACCTGAAGGACATCACTGGACCCTTTCTAGATCCCCTTCAGTTTGTTTATCGGGCAAGCAGGTCTGTGGATGATGCAGTCAACATGGGATTGCATCATATCCTGCAACATTTGGACAGACCAGGGACATATGCAAGGATCCTTTTTGTGGACTTCAGTTCGGCTTTCAACACCATCATTCCAGCTATTCTCAGGACTAAATTACACCAGCTCTCTGTTCCCACGTCTATCTGTTAGTGGATCACCAGCTTTCTGATGGACAGACAGCTGCTAGTGAGACAGGGCAAATTCACTTCCAACACATGTACGATCAGTACTGGTGCCCCCCAGGGATGTGTGCTCTCCCCACTACTCTTCTCTCTGTATACCAGTGACAGCACCACCAAGGACCCCTCTGTCAAGCTCCTGAAGTTTGCAGATGACACTACTGTCATCGGCCTCATCCAAGATGACAATGAGTCTGTATACAGAAGGGAGGTTGAATGGCTGGCTCTGCAGTCAAATCAACTTGGAGCTGAACACGCTCAAAACAGTGGAGATGATAGTGGACTTTTGGTGAAACACCACAACATTGACCCCGCTCACCATTCTAAACAGCACTGTGGCAGCAGTGGAGTCATTCAGGTTCCTGGGCACTACCCATAGGCGTAATTTTAGGTAGGGATGATATGGACATGTCCCAACCAACTTTCAGGAAATCGAAAATGTCTCGACCAATATTTGGGCAGTTTGACCACACAGAAAATACTTTGTTTACAAATTATACTATGTTTTATTTTAATTTTATCAACTATTAAATGTCGTTAGTATAATTATTAATGTATAAATTATTGCCCTACCTCTTCTGAAGCATAAACGGTGTTGTCACGTGCAAGGGCGTAGGTTTGGTTTGAAAGTTGGCAGGGACATAGGCTACACCAAGGATAATATTCAAAATGTTGGTATTAAGAAAATGCGAGACAGTCAGTCTGGTAATATAGGCAAAATAACATTATTACCTCATATACCAAGTCTTATTCCTTATTTATCAGGCCCACCATATTAAAAATTAGCCTTTTTTAAAAGAATTTCTAAAGAACAAACAAATTAAGGACTGACCACGGTGACTGACCAAGGCTGCACGGTGATATGAGATAAACTTGGATAATATGCAGTGATATGCGATGCGATAAACCTAAGATTAATGGGTCAAAATAAAATGTTTTCTTTTTCAAGAAGATTTACCTCGAGAAAATAATTTCCAAGGGACGTTTGAGTGACATTCTGTAAAATGTATTATCCACCACTAAGCAAATGGAAATCTAAACAAAGTGTAAATTAACAATTTACATGTGCAAAATGACATCACAAAATAAACAAACTTATGAGGAGAATAGAGCATTGCCATTTTACCCCACTTTCTGCTTTCCAACTCCCCTCACTCCCACATTATCTTTTCTCATATTGCTTATTTATATGCACTTACAGTTTTATCTGAAAAAGTAGGCCTCCTGAACAAAGCAGGCTTTAGATTTAGCCTACAGTTAATGACTTTATCACAAATGCCTTATTATTCTCCAATGTGCAAAATAAAACATTTATTGGGAGTTATTCCAGCATCTTAAAATCCTGCACCTCTGACACAATCGTTCAAATTTGAAGGTGTCTTCCTCAAGAGGGCACTTGCCGACTGAAAATGTAAAATCCTCCACTGGACTCAGGGCATTTTTATTTTTAAATTTTTACATTTTTTCTCCCCTTTTCTCCCCAATTTGGAATGCCTAGTCCTTGTGGTGGCATAGTGACTCGCCTCAATCTGGGTGGCGGAGGACGAATCTCAGTTGCTTCCGCGTCTGAGACCATCAATCCGTGCATCTTATCATATCAGGAGGCAGGAAAATAATTTATACATTAATAATTATACTAAGGACATTTAATAGTTGTCAAAATGAAAATAAAACATAGTATAATGTTAAATATTTTCTGTGTGGTCAAATTGCCCAAATATTGGTCAGGACATTTTCGATTTCCTAAAAGTTGATAGGGAAATGTCCATATCATCCCTACCTAAAATTACGCCTATGGTTACGTGGCACCTGTTGCTTTTCACAGCGCTGTTCAGGATGCACCAATCACAGTCGTTTGTAAGATTTGTTTTTTCATTATTAATTTTTTGAGATAACACGTGCGAATTTCCATTAGGATTTTATGTCCAATCCTTGAAATTAGTAGATTTAAACAAGTATACTTTTCTTGTACAAAATGTTTCCTGTAAAAATGTCAAAAACATCCTGAGTCGGGGGCCTGGGTAGCTCAGCGAGTATTGACGCTGACTACCACCCCTGGAGTCGCAAGTTCGAATCCAGGGCATGCTGAGTGACTCCAGCCAGGTCTCCTGAGCAACCAAATTGGCCCGGTTGCTAGGGAGAGTAGAGTCACATGGGGTAACCTCCTCGTGGTCGCTATAACGTGTGGTTCTTGCTCTTGGTGGGGCGCGTGGTGAGTTGTGCATGGATGCCGCAGAGAATAGCATGGGCGCTACGTCTCCACGGTAAAGCGCTCAACAAGCCACGTGATAAGATGCACGGGTTGATGGTCTCAGACGAGGAGGCAACTCAGATTCTTCCTCTGCCACCCAGATTGAGGCGAATCACTATGCCACCACGAGGACTTAGAGCACATTGGGAATTGGGCATTCCAAATTCGGGAGAAAAGGGGAGAAAAAAAAAATAAAATAAAAATGTCCTGAGTCTTGCATGCAGTCCAGTGGAGGATTTTGCTTTTCCGGTCGGTAAGCGTCCTCTTGAGGAAGACACCTTCAAATATGAACGATTGTGTTAGAGGTGCAGGATTTTAAGATACTGGAATAACTCCCAATAAATGTTTTATTTTGCACATTGGAGAAGAGCATCGGAATTAGAAAGTAATTTTTGTCAATAAAATAAGGCATTTGTGATAAAGTCATTAATTGTAGGCTAAACCTAAAGCCTTCTTTGTTTAGGAGGCCTACTTTTTCAGATAAAAATGTAAGTACATATAAATAAGCAATATGAGAAAAGATTATGTGAGAGTGAGGGGAGTTGGAAAGCAGAAAGTGGGGTAAAATGTCAAGCTCTATTCTCCTCATAAGTTTGTTTATTTTGTGGTCATTTTGCACATGTAAATTGTTAATTTACCCTTTGTTTAGATTTCCATTTGTTTAGTGGTGGATAATACATTTTACAGAATGTCACTTTATGTACAAAAAAAGCAAACAAACAAACAAATTTTATGTCCCTTGGATATAATTTTCTCGAGGGAAATCTTCTTGGAAAAAAAAAATATTTTGACCCATTAATCTTAGGTTTATCACATCGCATATCACTGCATATTATCCATCTCATATCACCGTGCAGCCCTAGTGGACAGTTCTGTTTGTTCTTTAGAAATATTTTAAAAAAGGCTCATTTTTTATATGGTGGGCCTGATAAATAAGAAATGAGACTTGTTATATAAGGTAATAATGTTATTTTGCCTATATATCTTGAATTTTCTTAATACCAACATTTTGAATATTATCCTTCTTGTATGTCCCTGCCAACTTTCAAACCAAACCTACGCACTTGGCACTACCATCTCACAGGACCTGAAGTGGAAGACCCACATTGACTCCATTGTGAAAAAGGCCCAGCAGAGGTTGTACTTCCTTCGCCAGCTGAGGAAGTTCAACCTGCCACAGGCACTGCTAATACAGTTCTACTCAGCAGTCATTGAGTCTGTCCTCTGCACTTCAGTAACTGTCTAGTTTGGTTCAGCTACGAAATCAGACATCAAAAGACTACAAAGGACAGTTCAGAATGCTGAACGGATTATCGGTTGCCCCCTGCCCTCCCTTCAAGAACTATACACTTCCAGAGTGAGGAAAAAGGCTGGAACAATCACTCTGGACCACACTTACCCAGCCCACTGCTTTTTGGACGGCGTTACAGAGCACTGAGCACCAGAACCATCAGGCACAGGAACAGTTTCTTCCCTGAGGCTATCCATCTCATGAACAGTTAAAACTGTCCCACTGAGTAATAATTATGTGCAGTACACAGCTTAGTCTATTTATATTAATCCAACATACCATACCTCTTCTGCCATACATTCCCTTGCATCTGTATATAACAGATTTGTATTTTACATATGTATATACACTACCGGTCAAACGTTTTGAAACACTTACTCATTCTTTATTATATATATATATATATATATATATATATATATATATATATATATATATATATATATATATATATATATATATATATATATTTTTTTTTTTTTTTTTTCACATTTAGAATAATAGTAAAGTAATCAAAACTATGGAATAACATAAATGGAACTTTGGGAATTATGTTGTGACTAAACAAAATCCAAAATAAATCAGAACTGTATTATATTTTAGCATCTTCAAAGTAGTCACCCTTTTCCTAGTATTTGCAGACATGTACTCTTGACATTTTCTCAACCAACTTCTTGAAGTATCACCCTGGGATTATTTTTAAACAGTATTGAAGGAGTTTCCATCTATGTTGGGCACTTATTGGCTGCTTTTCTTTATTATTTGGTCCAAGTCATCCATTTCAAAAACTTTTTTTTTTATTATTAAATTTTAGTTTACAATGAAATTAATTAATATGGTGGCACAATTATATTTTTGTCTACAAAACTAATTTTAAACATTTAAGCATACGCCTTCAGATCAAAAGATTTTAGGTAGTGTGCATATATATATATATATATATATATATATATATATATATATATATATATATATATATATATATATATTGTCTTATTGTGTATTTCTATATATACTTATATTTTCTATTCACTTTTTATTTTTATTCTATTTTTTATTATTATCTCTGTCTTGTTGTTGTATTGTTTGTGCACTGGAAGCTTCTGTTACCAAGACAAATTCCTTGTATGTGTAAGCATACTTGGTGATAAAGCTCATTCTGATTCTGATTCTGAAAAGATTTAGTCTCAGTTCCTGCTGATGTAATTATTATTACTCCACTGAGGCGCGTGCAGATTTGAAGGGTTCTTCCCCTCTGTGCACTGACCTATGGGAGGTGCTGCCACTGTCCTAGTGTGGGGATTTCCACAGCTCTGCAGGATTTCTTTCCATCCGACAGTGTATTTAGGGGAGATATCCTGTTTTCTGTTTGTATTGGAGACATACAAAATGGAACTGGACTCCCTGTTTTCTTTGCCACTGTTTTTTCAGGTCTATGTATGCATACAAGTAATAAATTTACATTTTATGTTAATTATGAAATGTTGGCACCTACACCTGTTGTCTACACCTTACTTATACACAGGGTTGGGGAGTAACAGAATACATGTAACGGGATTATGCATTTAAAATACAAAATAAAAGTAATACAATTTACATGTTACAATTTAAATCATTGGTAATTAGAGTACAGTTACATTAAAAAAGTATTTTGATTACTGAAGAGATTACTTTGTATTTTATTGTCATTTGTTTCATTTAATATTTAGTCCTTTCAGATGGAAAACATTTATACATATAAATGATGCAATCCAAAGTGCATTTGAACAGCAGTGAAACACTTTCTTATGATGTGTTACATTCATATGAGCAGACAGAGAAGTAAGTTTGAAGTAAGTTTGGAGCAGAAGAAATAGATATAAACCTTGTGTAAATTGTCAGCTTTACGCTAAGCTAAAATGCTATTTCTAGCCATTTTACATGCACGTTACCAGGCACGATCATATTTTTTTATCAAGAAAATTCACGTTGGACCATAATTTCTTCTTTTCTAGTAAGACCTTTCTAAAATCATATTCTTGATAATAATTTTTTTTATTGTTTTCCTGTAAAAATATCAAAAAATCCTCCAATTTGATTGATCTTGTTTTAGAAACAACACTGCATAAGATATTTAGGTTTTTCAGAGAATGTATTACTGTACTGGCAGAGTTTTTATTGTCAAAACAAGTGAAAAAATCGTTGAAGAACTAATCCAAAGTATTTAGAATACGTTACTGACCTTGAGTAATCTAACGGAATACGTTACAAATTACATTTTACAGCATGTATTCTGTAATCTGTAGTGGAATACATTACAAAAGTAACCCTCCCAACCCTGCTTATACAGTATATCACTTAAATGTATCATGTTATTCAATACACCTGTTACATGGTTTTACTGTATAACTGTAAATATACTGGTAGTTGCATCAGTTATCTGAGGTACCGTAGTACAGTCAGTTAATATGTGTCTCAGAGGAAGTACAAGCTTGTGCACCATAAGTTCATCTGGCTTGAATCAAGATCTTGCTTTGCTCAGAGTCAACTGATAACCCTTTGAAATGTTTACCCCATAAAAGACAGAATGATAGGATTTGATTATGTTTATGTATATTTTCATTTAACATTTCGGTAACACTTTACAATTAGGTTCTATTCGTTAATTTTGTTTAATTGTATTAACTGTCATGAGCTAACAATGATTTTTTTTTTTTTTTTTTTTTTTTTTTTTACAGCATTTACTATTCTTGGTTAATTTCAATTAATAAATATAGTATACCTATTGTTTATTGTTAAGTCATGTCAAATAATAATGCATTAACTAAAGATCATTTTTAGTGTACAACTTTTAATGTAAAACATGTGTTAGTATTTGTAGAAATAAACATTTACCAAGATTATTAAATGCTGTACATGTATTGTTCATTGTTTGTTCATGTTAACTCTTGTGTTAACTAATGTTAACAAATACAACCTTATGCAGAACTTCTATGACCCATAGGTCAATAATTTAGCCATCCACTGCTTAATCTAGAACTACACAGCTGTTTACAGCAACTAAAAATAAAGGGCAGAGGAAGCTAGTTGTTGTTCCTGTTACTTAGTCTAGTCTAATTGAAGATGAGCTTTTAATAGGACTGTCCTTTCTTCCGCTTCTGAAGTTGGGTGTTAGCAGCCACTTGCAAAGTATATTCAGGCCCAGGGATGTCTGATCTAAGATTCTGAAGGTTGGCATTCCCTGAGACAGTGACACTGCACTCTGCAGCACTAAAACTTGACCCAGTGTGCAAAGACACACACGCACACAAACAAACAGTTGCACTGAAAGGTTGCCATTCATTCTTTCTCTAACATACACACAGACACTTTCACACAGCCTCTTTCTCCTCCCACACTATCAGTAAAGACATCCGCTTAAATCTTGATTTTTGCAGCACCCAACAGTTTAATTAGCTACTGTTTATTGTATTACACAGAGGTGTTTTATTATTATTATTATTATTATTATTACTTGATTGTTGATTTATTACTATGCTTGCATGTATTTGTCTGTGTTTATGTTTGCCCCATATTTGTTGCTGCTTTTTTTTTTTTTTTCTTTTACTGTGAAAAATATATAATTTTCCCACAACTGAATTTGAAGAGTAGGACAGCTGTCAAAAGCTGTGTTTCATCATCAGGATGGCTGGTTTATTTGAAAAGCCCATAATAGCTGTTAAAATATAGATTTTTATTTTAAAGAGAGGTGAGAAAGTGAAAGTTACAGTAGTAAGTGTAACTTTTTTCTCTCCCGGCTGGTTCTAAATATATCTCAGCTATGTGTGGTCCACCCCCACAATTATGGGGGCAGGATGTCTGTCAGGTCCTGACATCTGCCTTCTTTGTAAGAGAGAGCGGGCCAAGTGAGCGACAGGAAACCTGTGGTTCAGCTTACTGTGCTGATAGGGCACTCTTGGTCCGGTTTCTCTAAACTTGCCTTATTGTATAGTAGCAGAGGTTTAATGTTTGCATGCTGCTTTTGCCATTCTGCTGCACAAGGTTTAGAGCTCTGCTGACACACATGTGCATATGTGTCACGTTGTTTGACTGTATATGACAAAGTTCACAGTGAACTCATTCAAGTTCAGTTTCAGGGTGTTGTTACTAACATGTATTATACATTTAGCACACTTATTCAGAGGACTTTCCATCCAGTTTGTCCACACACCCACATTGCACACCTTTTTATACTTTAGCCACTCTTCCTCCCCTAATCCTCCTTCTAAACTTTCCTCTGCCATGCCTCTCTCTCTCGTCCCTCCCTCGCTTTCACTCAGCCTCAAGTCAAAGTTGCAGTTGTCCTCAGTGACAGCCGCAGCAGTTAAAGGAAGTGTTACTCATTGTGCAGCTCTCACTCTGACTGCCTGGCCAGCACAAGTTTTTGTACGTATGCCATATGATGTAGTCCATTAATGTTCTCACAAGTTCAACAGAAGGTAAGTGAACTCCTTTTTGTTGGACTTATATTTTTAGTACTTTTGACCTTAACTGACAGTTGCTGCATGATTTAGGCAGCCTGCTAAATGTGATTTTGAGCTCAGCACTGAGAAACCGAGTTATCGGAAAGTTGTATAATTGTGAGCTGTGTCTGTCACTAAAAAGACCCTTTGTTCAGTTCCAGTTATTTAGGCTGCATGTTATTTGCACTCGTTACAGCTTTCCACTTTGATAGCTAACTAAATAACTGGGGCTGAACATCACATGATAATTTTTTTCCAATTCTTCTCCATTTCCTTAGCTAACTTAAATTTCCTGGAAGTGGATTCTGTTGTAACTTGTTTTAACTTTAAATTGTCTAGTCATACAGCAGTAGGGTTTCACTGCTGTTCAGTTATGAACCATGTCTGAGAAGGTGAAATGAAGGCAATGGGAAGTTTCATGTGTGTGTGTGTGTGTGTGTGTGTGTGTGTGTGTGTGTGTTTGTGTGGGCAGGTTTAAGTGGTTCACGAGGACTTTTTTTTAGGTTACAAACTGGTAATTACAAGGGTATTATGCTTTAAATGTGGTTTATGAGGACATTTCTAGTTTCCCCATAATGCAAATCGCTTAAAAAACATACTAAACTATGTTTTATTGAAAGTTTTTTGTGAGGGTTAGGTTTAGGGGTAGGGTTAGGGTTAGGGATAGAATCTATAGTTCGTACAGTATAAAAATCATTACGTCTATGGAGAGTCCTCATAGTGATAGCTGCACCAACATGTGTGTGTGTGTGTGTGTGTGTGTGTGTGTGTGTATGTGTGTTTTATCAGTGGTGGGTAAAAGTCACCTTAGTCATTTAGCTATCATTATATGTGAGTGTGTTTGCTTTGGATTACACAGTTAAAGAGTGTAAATGATCATGTTATCAAAATATCTTCATCTTGACTACCTTTTACTGTCCCTGTGTTTTTTTAATCTCAAAAATACATTCAGTACCATGAAGTGGAAAATAGAAGAATGAGTCATGTTAATATGACCAGCATTTTAATGTAGGTGCATCATACATTGCTTTTGCTAATAAACTTGCGTAACGTTCCATTCAGCTGCAGTTTAATGTTCTAACAGTATAAGCTAAGGGTTTGCTGAAGCATCTCAGGATTAGAATGCAGTAAATAGTGTATCAGATACTGTAATATGTGAGTTTTCTTTCTGTCAACAGTGGGCACAGAGGTGATTATTTCCCTTTATCTCATTATGAGTGGAAGGACCAAGAAACAATATGGCATTCTGGAAAAATTCTAGCAGTATTAACATAATGGACACAGGAGGTACTAACTGCAGTCATGGGAAAGAGTTACTCATAGTATGTTATAAATAAAGTAGGGTGTTTTTTGACAAATGAGTTTTTTAAATTTTTTTATTATCTGTTTGTTAGTCTTGAACTGAATCTCAGATTATGCATTTATTTTTGATAGCATTTTAAAATTATATCTTTTTCAAATCAGAATTTGATGCCATTGCATCTGAAATAAACCGCAGCCTGCTAACCATTCTGAGAGAAACAGACTCTGATCAGCCAGGTGTTAACAAAGGTATGATACATTACATGCTATCAAATCTCACTCACCTAAAGAGCATGCATACACGAATACCAAATCTGACCCAGACGCAGTAGATTGCAAATGTTTCATGATACAGTATATAGTCTGATAACCACCAGGGCCAGTGTGTATGCTCTGGAGTTTCTAAACCACTGCTCTCACAAATTTCAGGGTGTACCACACATAGATTATCTTTTGCTCCCTCCTTCTTACAAATAGCAGTCCTTGTTTTGTATAGTTTTTTCAATACAGCCTGCTGCCTTACAATGAAAACAACTGATCCAGCTGTTTTATTTGGAGACCTTTAAAGCGTATCTTTTTTTTTTTTTTTGGATCACTTTTAATAATTTACAGTACATATTCCTTTGAAACCACATTTGAAGAAAATGTTTAAAACACGACATGGCCAAAAGTACATGGACACCCCCATCTGATTAACAGGTTTGGCTAGGCCCCTTGATTACAGTGAAGACAGATGTTAATGCTACACATACAATGACGTTCCAGAGTATTGTGCAATTCCAACTTAATGGCAACAGTTTAGATGGGGCCCTTTTTGGTTCCATCATCACAATACAAATGCACAAATTAAGGGTCCATAAAGAAATGAGTTATTGAGTCTGGTGTGAAATAACTTACTGGCCTGCACAAAACCCAGACCTGAAGCCAGGCTCCATAACCCAACATTAGTGCCTGACCACTCTGATACTCATATCTAAATGGGAGCAAATGCCCACAGCCATGATCCAGCATAGTCAAAAGCCTTCCCAGAAAAATGAAAGCTGATATAGAAGCAAAGAGACAACCAACTGTGTATTAATACTAATGGTTTTGAAATGACATGCTCAGCAAGCACATATAGGTGTGATGTTTGGGTGACCACATGCTTTTGGCCATATTCTGTGTGTAATTATATGATTACATACATATTGTTGCTTTAAATATTGAACCACAATTTACAATCTAGTGGGGTACTCAATAGGCGGACTCCGGTCCGGATCCAGAACAAAGGACAATAGACCTTTTTCACAGACTGTGATGACGCATTTCCAATTTATTTAGCAGCGTAAATCTAGCAAACATTTTATATGATAATATTGAGTGTAAGTTTATAAAATTATGCTTTGTGTTATGTTACCCTGGAATTAGTTTTAAATGAGTTACCACAGCTGCGAGGGGGGTTCGATTACAGCTGCTGAGAGAGTGAAAGTAAATTTGGCATCTTCTCCCATCTGACTGTCTTAATCCACCGCTCTCAATTTTTTTATTTTCTGGAAATTTGGATTTCATTCAAATATTCTGTTACTCTTGGAGCAAACGGATAAGTGAAAATAATATTTGCTGTGGTCTCCCATTCACTCTCATTCACTGCTGTCGAAGTTTACCCTGCAAACGTTTACTTCCACGTTCCAAACCCGGAGTGTGAAAAAGGTCAATTCTGTCCGGACCAACCGAGATCTAAATCTTTGTGCTAGATATCTGACACCTGGCTAAGTGATTGTGTAAGTATATGTGTATACGCGTGCGGATTGGGAATAAAGCGTGTCCAGCGCTACTTGCTTGTAGCGTGATTGTGCTTTATTCCTGCTCTCCACACATTGCCTCTCTACCCGCTATAGGGGCCCCGCATAAAGCCTGATTCACTGTATGTAATTGCAGGCATGGTTATTTTAAAAACAGTAGCGGAGACACCACTACAGATCCTGGCATCTTTCACTTAAACACACTGCAGAAAACAAAGATGAAGCAAAGTGAAGCTATCTTCATCTATCTGATGTGTGATTCAGACTGTTCAGCTAAGCCAGATTTGTGTCAGGACAAGTTAACATGCTGCCTTTAAACTATAACATTTTTTCCATCTAAATTTAGCTTGATTAATAAGCGAGCCTTTCATAATAAACAAACTGATTTTTGTTCTAATTTTGTGAAAATTAATCAGAGATGTTATCATGGCATGGGTGGCAAGTAAAGCCTATTTATACTTAAATTAAGCAAAAAGTGTTTAATGATTCATTGTTGTTATGTTAATTGTTTGTTTGTTAGTAGATTCTCACTTTAAGGAAAATATAGAAATGGTCTATTCAGACTTTTACATTTTTTATACATTTTCTCTCAGGGGGCACCCTTGAACCCTCATACAGGATTTTTATCCATCTAAAGGCCTCCTATGTACCATACATTTACTGTATATAATGAATGTTTAAATATTTAAATACAAAAGCTGAACTGCTGTCGTTTAGCTTCAAAACGAACTGTTGGTCTTATCTTTTAATATTCATATCCAAGTGCCCTTGACTGATGAAGACTTGATAAAATATTTTATTCTTTTGGTAGAAGATCCCTCAGACACCACTACTTTGGCTGTTTCTGGGCCCCCAATGTCCTCATACCTACCCAGTTTTGTAGAGACTATTTTGACTGTTTCGAATTTATTTATTTATTTTTTTTTACAAAGTACTATTGCTGCCAATGTGGCAAGTTATAAAAACAATTCAAAAATCTATATTATATAATTTCATAGCCACATGACACTGTGTAAGTGACGTATTATTATCCGGACCTTTGCTGGGAAGAAAATGTAGAGACCAGACCTCTTGGAACTTTAACTGAATACCCCTACTGTAGTATGTCAGTGTTTCATGCAGCAGTAGAAACAGTGTTTTTTTTTCCACAGGGAAGATGTCACAATACCTATATCTCAATAATTTTAAGGTTGTTAGTAAAAAAGTCAGATTATACAAATGTGTGTTTTATCTAGCAGTGCTTTTGTTTGTTGGTTTCAAACACCTAGTTAAAAACCCTCTTAAATTGAAATATTTGTGAATACCATGTTGTCACTAAAGGTCAACGTGTGTTCAATGAACTCTTTTTTTTTCTTTTTTTTCTGGGCAATAACGGTGGAAATGTTCAATTGCTTTTTTTAGCCAAGACTTTGAGATATGTGGCTAAACTTGACTTGAAGGTACAGTATGCTTGACTTTCAAAAATAAACCTACCCTGACAACTAGCCCCTGTCTCCCTACGAAAATCCTGTTATTTACCTGATCTCAGTTAAACTTCTTTGCCTGGTTTGGATGCTAGTTTGGTGTGTACTGTATTAAGAGTTGTTTATGGCTGTTTTCCTGCAGGGATACTGAGATGGACATTACATAAGAAGGCGCAGGACAGTTCTCTCAGAAGTATGGTTCTGGTGCAGATGGCCATCAAGGAACTAGAGAGAGTGAGTCATCAGTTTCGAAGGCATAATGTTTGTTGAAATGTTGACTCAAAATTGCCATTTCAGACAATGGGAGTGTCCTGAAAACACTGCGATTGGCATAGTTTAAGCATGTCATTAAATACAACCTGTTAATTTAGATATTACCACATGAAATACCTTTTTAGGTTATCTGATAAAATAAAATAAAACTACACTGTAAAAACTGTATACGTGAAGATGTCACCATAAAAATATATTTCTACCTTTCCTGACTTTACTTTCATTGGTGTAACTCAATATAGGGTTAGGTTATGCTAGCCATATTAAATAATGTTTTAAATTTATTCAGTTAAATGAACAACACAACCTGTTAATTTTGATGAAGTCAAAAAAAAATTGGCAGATTGTGTTGTGCATTTACCTGAATAAAGTCAAATTTACTGTGTAGATTTATATCTATGAGAGAAAGAATGGACGGATAGATAATACACATAATTTACTGTATATTTATGTATTTACTATGTAGGCTGAAAGAGCTGACTGCAAGAAACACCTCATCCCTTTACTTAATACACTTATCTATGCAGTAATACAGGTAACAGAGAGAAGGGCTTCTTTTACATCTTTCTCTGCCTTTTTATGTCTTTTATACATTGGTACTGACTGACTCTTTGCTTATTCGTGGTTATTTTAAGTTTAAATGTCTCATAGTCATCACTTTCTTAAACTAGCAAAATAGAAACTACATATAGTATCTGTGGGTTTGTTCACATGTATATTTCTTTACAGACAGTATACATGCCTGATGACCTCTATAAGAGAGTATATGACTTCTGCAAGAGGTTGTTGACAATGCCTCAGCCGTACAGCACCATTGGCCTCAGTTATGCTGGGCAAATTAAATCAGAACGGTTAACTCCAGGTAAATGACCTCTGCTTATTTTCCAGCAAAATATGAAAAGCTTTCTCGTCTCTGTTTTCCTCTTGCCTTGTAGTCAATGAGCAAACTTATCAGTAGATTTAAGAATAGATCTAAGAGTTTGAAATGCTTTATATGATTACTTACTCTTGTTTCTTTCCTCATAGGTCTTTTGTATCAGAGAAGGATAATTGCAGAACAAAATCTAAAAAATGAACACTATCCTCAGCAGGAAAGGTGAGTCCAGAGACTCGCACATGCACCCTCATGGGCCAAGATGGGCTTTGTCTGTTATTTCTAAGCAGTTTGCAGACAGGGTTTGCACAGTCATGGACAACCTGAAAATATTAAGCAATTTTAAAATTGTGTTTTAAAAGCCTGGAATATTCATAGAAATTAATAAAATCTTAAAAGTAATTGAAAATCACAGAAGTTGCTATAGTGACTATATTTTCTAGTTAAGTTCAGTTTTAAAATAATTAATTGGTTCTAAATTTTCATTGGCTATTGTTCTTGTGTAGAGTAAATCTTGCTTGCATGTCATAGTGTTGTCCAATTTATGAGCAAATTGGTTCTTTTGAGTCAGTTCTATTCAATGAATTTGTCAAGATGTGCACAAATTGTTCTATATGATTAATCAGCAAATCTAAGTGATTTTTACAAATCCATATCCAGTAATCTCAAATGACTGGAATATAAAAGGAAAAGGTCGTGGAAATTTCATTGGTCTAAAAGGTATGAAAACCCTGTACAAAGCTGCATTTAATATTTTAATTCCATCACACATGTGCTAAAATAGTTCATTGACATACTGTATATGTACTCTGGCAACTATGTAGAACAATCCACACCTAATCTTTTTTTGTTTTAGGTTTTTTTTTTTTTTTTTGCCATACAATTTAACTGTACTGACACTGTTATAGCATGGAGTTGAGTTTCTGTGATTACTCATTGTTGAAACCTGTCCTACCAGATTTTTCATTTTTGGGACACTGGAGTTTCCATTATCATAACTAGTGATTGATTAAAGCTGTAATAACAGCAGAGCTGTGAAAGAGAACATGGAAACATTGCAGTCAGGGCTTGTTATGAAATAAACAAATGCATTGTTTAGTAGAAATGAAGATAAAGGTGTGTTCTTTTCTAACACAACTAACCTCACATAACAGCAATAACATACCGGCACTGTTATGATGTAACAATACAAAGCAGAAAGACAGAACTTTAAAATTCATATTTATGAGGTCGACAGTTTAAATATGTTCTCTCACACACACACAAAAATGTAAACAGCTGTTATCATTATGCCTTAAATTAAATTGCTGAGTGTTTTAAGGTTGTTAGTAAAAAAGTCAGATTACACAAATGTGTGTTTTATCTAGCAGTGCTTTTGTTGGTTGGTTTCAAACACCTAGTTAAAAACCCTCTTAAATTGAAATATTTGTGAATACCATGTTGTCACTAAAGGTCAACGTGTGTTCAATGAGCTCTTTTTATTTTTTATTTTTTATTTTATTTTATTTTTTTCATGATAATAAATGTACTCCAGTCTAATGCACAGTTAATGCATATTGTGAGGTTGATGTGGTTGCTGAAGTCAGCAGGAAGCTTTATCAAATAAACCTCATGTCACCCCAATCAGAAATGAATCAGAATCTGTCTTCCTCTGTGTAACTTTATGTTTTGAGGACAGTATTCTGTGTGTTCTGTGTGCAGGGTGTTTGTGTTTGCAGATCCTGCAGTGTTCTCCGAGTCTCTGAGCACTGTTCTGAAGGCTGACATCGAGACTCCAGGAATGTTCCAGAACCCTCTGAGCCTTATGCGCTGTGTAGTGCAGCATAGTCTTCAGGCAATGCTGGGAGAGGAGTGTCATGGACCCTCCCTCACTAAGGCGCTGCAGGTCAGTGCTGTGTGATACAGAAAAGCTATGGAGAAGACCTCCAGATCAATGTGGATGGTTCCTGTCCTTGTTGAAAAGTCAAGCTTAGACAAGCATGAATTTCCATGCTGGTCCAAACTAGTTTATGCTTGTTTCATGCTGGTCTAGCTTTCATTTTTTAATTTCAATGAAAGGCTGTCAAGCTTCAAACAAGGTTGCAAAATCACCATAAACTGGTCCATGTGACTCATGTGCCATATACCCAGTGTTGTGAAGTCACACAATAGCTTTGCATGAATAACAGATCACTGTTTTTAAATGATGCAGTGTCAATTGCTCCCGCCTAAATAGCCGAATAAGATGAAATGCAATTTGCTTCCTTCCGTATTAATGAACAAAATTTATCTGAGGTAACAGCCAATCAGCTTTTAGTATCACATTAACGCATGGTCAAGCCTAGTAGTGGTTATTGCGACATGTGAAGAAAGTGAAATTTAGCCAAATATCAGGGAAATCCAAACAATTGAAGGATCTCAAAAGAGAAGGACCGAAGGAAATAAATTTGGTTCAATAAAAGAGTGGAGGATGAAGTTGCTCTTCACATGGTGAGTTGATCTGTTAGCTGAAATGGGGCCCTCCATTATGATTGATTTGATCCATTCTACTGTATATATAGAAAAATGGTTAGTTGGAGTTCAGAAAGATGAAAACGCTTGAATGATGAAATGGTTTGGTCAATTAAATGGTTTGATAAATCATTGCTGATTTATATGTCAGCCTACTCAGAAAATTTCCTCATGGACTGCCAATAGTGTATTTTTCTGTAGCTGTTTCTTAAAAGATTTTGTGCCTGATTTTGATTTTGTACATTTTCTAAGAGGGTAAAAATAATATTTTGAATATCTGGTGTGTTTTAGGGTCATACAGATTGTTTTGTCCTTTAGATGGTGATGACACAACACAACCAGTAGATTTAGTAGCCTTACAGTACAGTTAGGGTAAAGTGAATGTGTGCCCTCTAGACATTTTAAATCCACCCTATGTTATTCATCCTGGCAATGACACTGCTAACAGCACCGGGGCCCATTCTTTGTAATTGCACAGAATTAAATGACAATAGCATTCTTGAAAATGGATCCTTTTGTCTTGCACTGAAGAAAGAAAGTCATATGCATTTGGAGTGACACAGGGGTGAGGAAGCAATCACAGAATGTAAATTTCTGGGTAAAGTGCACTTTTAAGAAGCCTGGTGGGCACACCAGCATCAGCATCACAGGCTCTGGATCAGCATTTACCCATGCTGATAATCTGCAATGCTGTTCTTTTCAGCAGGTTTTGTTTTTTTAATTCAGTTGTCTCGATCATTCTTCAACATCTCTGGGAGACACAAAAGTGCCACATGAATTTAGTTTTTAGTTGAGCTTTTACCTGGTGAAATATGTGAGTTGAACATCTTCCCTCTACTGAAATGTTTCAGTGACGAAAAAAAAAGAACATTATTTAAAATTTGATTAGCTGCTTTGATAGTACAGTCAAAATCAGTGAACCCAATTACAGGGGAAAGTTTTATAGCATGCACCTAATTTTAAACTCAGTATACATAATCTTTATTGTGGGACTATAAAGTATACAGTAATTGAGAAGAAGGGCAGTGTGTTTAGTGCAGGTCATCTCTCTGTCTCTGCCCACATGTTAGCTGCCAACAGATTATTTTCAGACTAAATGAGCAGTACAAAGCAAAACTCAAAGCAACAGGACCACAGGACATCTGAAATGTGTCTGTCTGAGGATGGGATACATGTGTATGTTTGCACGTGTGCTTCTGTGCATGTTTTATGTTTGTGTCTGTCTCTGTAGGTGTTTGATTGTGCTGTGTCTAACTGTCTGCCTGTGCATATGACAGGACTTGGACCAGGACGTGGAGTCGTACTTCAATGAAGTGCTGTCAACGATAGAACTGGGCACAGACAGTAGCAGAGGTGAACAGGGTCTGATCAGAAAGAAACTACAACAGCTATACACTCAGATCCTCCAAAACACTGGCAAAGGTACACTTCAAGCCTACATTCTATTCTATACTGAAAAAAAAAAAAAAAAAAGAATTTTACCCTAAAAAAGGTGCTTCATGTGGTAACATCTAAATTAACTGGTTTGATTCAAGTCAAAAATTATTTAACAGCACTGAATCAACCTTAATGCATAAGGCTACACCAACAAATTTAAATGGTTAGATCAGGTAGTAATAGCTGCTTGAGGTAACAATTTCTTGTTACCTCTTTTTCTATTCTATTCTACTCTACTCTGGTCTAAATTGAAAACTGTTACCCTGAAATGTGCTTATTACAATAAAAAAATATCATTTAACACCACTAAATAAACGTAAATTCATTAGGTTACCCCAACAAAACTAAATATAAGGTTTACGTCAGGAAGAAATAGCATCATAAAGTAACGATTTCAGGTACCAATTTTTACAGTGCATTCTATTCTCTCTATCTCACCAACAAAAACAAACTATTGGTCTGACTACATTTGTACCAAAATAACTTGTATGTTCTCTTATAAAAGATCTGGGTATTTTTAATTTTCCTCCTTTTTTATATCAGACATGGAACCGGATCAGGAAGCAGGATTTGTTTGTGGTATGATTGTGATGGTTTTGGGTTTCAGATCTATTGTCCCGTGGCTCCCTGTGTGATGTTCCACTTCCCAATCCGGAGATGAGTTTCCATTTGTGGTGGGAGGAGGAGGAGATCTGTGAGTTGTATTCAAAAAAATTAATACTTTACAATATTCTCTCCATTCATTTACAAAAGACTATTTCTGATATTACTCCCGTTCATATATAAAATAAGATAAAACATCTATTATGTTTATTTCTGAGTTTATTTGATACTTTTCAAATGTGGCAGTGTGGCCCGAGACAAAACAATAAATAGTGGTTTTTAATTTGTATTTGTTATCTTTACCTTATATATCATTACATCTAACTACTTTATTGCTCAGCTGTTGCTTTTTCATAGCTCATGAGACTTAATGGAGTTATGTTTCATTTAAACATCAAACATTCCTTTGGAGGAATAAAAATAGATACAATGGTCAAAGATGTGACGCTCATTTTTTTAGTCCATGATCTATTAAATTATTCAAATATACAACCCATTTCTGAAAAAGTTGGAACATGGTAATAAAAGCAAAAAGGAGTGATTTGAAAATTATATTCACCCTGTGCTATAATCACTTCAACAACACACTATTTGATGTTCTACCTTGTGAAGTTAATTTTTTTTATTATTATTATTTTTTAATAAACTCATTTCAAATTGCATGAATGCATCACGCTCCAAAAAAGTTGGGAAGGTCGAGTGTTTACCACTGTGTAACATCACAATTTCTTCTAATAACACTTAAAGGAATAGTTAACCCAAAACATTTTAATTCCCTTAACATTTACTCACTCTCATGCCATCCCAGATGTGTGACATTTTTCTTCTGCAGAACACAAATGAAGATTTTTAGAAGAATATTTCAGCTCAGTTGGTCCACACAATGCAAGTGAATGGTGTCCAGAACTCTATAGGTCCAAATATCACAAAAAGGCATAATAAAAGTAATCCATATGACTCCAGTGGTTTAATCAATGTCTTCTGAATCAATCCAATCGGTTTTGGATGAGAACAAACCAAAATATAACTCCTTTTTCTCTGTACATCTTTCCATTGCAGTCTTTAGGCACGATCATGATTTCAAGCTCAATTACACTTCCTAGTGCATGATACATGTGCAGAGCACTAGATGGCACTATAGGAAGTGTAATCGAGCTTGAAATCACGTTCGCCAAGGAGACTGCTGTCAAGATATATAGTGAAAAAGGAATTAAATTTTTGTCTGCTCTCACCCAAAACCAATTGAATCACTTCAGAAGATATTGATTAAACCACTGGAGTTGTTTGGATTACTGTTATGATGTCTTTATGTGATGTTTGGAGCTTGGCCACCATTTATTTGCATTGTATGGACCTACAGAGCCAAAAGTCATTCACATCTGGGATGGCATGTGGGTGAGTAAATGATGAGAGAATTTTCATTTATGGGTGAACTATTCCTTTAAGCATTTGGGCACTGAATACACAAGTTTGTAAGGCAAGTCTAGTCAAGTCATATTTATTTGTATAGTGCTTTTCACAACACAGCTTTTCACAGCAGCATTACAGAAAATTATGCTATAAAAAAAAAAAAAAAAAAAAAAAAATGAGACGCTATTAAAGTCCTCATTGTGCGGTTCAAATGAATAACGAGATTAAAATGCATGACTTAAAAATTATTTAGGCACCCAGTGAGCAAGCCAAAGGTAACTGTGGCAAGGAACACAACACTCCATAGGATGTTAGTTGGAGAAAAATAATATTGGGAGAAACTAGGCTCACAGGGGGACCCTTGGCTGAACAGCTCTCTGTAATATAAGTCTTGTTTTATGTAAGTAAAATAAGTAGATGTTGGTGGGCAATGTATAAAACTAAAGTATTTTGTGCAAACTCTAAGATTATTCATTAAGTGTATATGAATTCCATCCGAAATTGTCTGCAGAAGTGCACGTAGATGCAGTGTCCTTTTATTTGGCTGATTAAGGCTTTGCTTGGTATTAATTTATCATCTATGTATTCTATTATAAGAGAGTGTAGTCCCTCATGACCAAGATGATGCTGGTGGAGGTCAGTGAGGCATGCTTCGCAGTCTGGCTGGAAGCTTGGTGTTTCATTTCGGTGGAGTCCATCCTATGCCAGAGGTGCAGTTAGTGGACAGTGAAGTATCCCAGGTCTTGACAGTGAAGTATCAAGTGATGCAGTCAGTGATCATTGAGGTGCCCCTTGACGTCTGCTTGGCACAGGCTGCAATTAGTAGTCATAACTCAGCACATAGCATGGGAGTGGGACATCAGGCTCGATTGAAGCTGGATCTGGCAGACTCTGGTAACCTCGGGATATGTATCCTAAGGTTGAGACAGGGAAACATAGAGAATAATATTAGCATTGATGCCATTCACTCTAAAGCAGATTTATAGAATATGAGAAGTGTTTCTGTTTCCAGCGGACCTGACCAATGCAGCATAATTATGAGTCCTGAACAGTGCTATAACCCTATTCCATAATTTAGGAACTAAATAGGAAAAGGATTTTTGTGGATTTTGATATTCTAGGTACTATCAATAGACCAGAATTTTGCGATCATACTGAGCGTGATGGATTATTATGTGATAGAAGCTAACTTAAGTACTTAAACCAAACCATTCAAAGCTTTATAAGTAATTAGCAGAATTTTTACATTCACACAAAACTGAACAGCTGTAGTGTGGTAGTAATCAGCTCCGAGCAATTGTGGAGCGATGCTGCTGATCTGACATGCTATCAGAATTGTCCTATGAGTATTTCACTCACGTTCAAGTGTTTTGATATTGGAGAAAAAAATGGAGGACAGCAGTTTCAATCTTGTATATTTCTTGAGGAACTCTTATTTTGACACTGGCACATAAACCGTAGTTTTCTCTGGCATGTTGAAAGTTTATGTCTCTGCCCACCTCGGAAACTTACTCGAAAATTCTCGAGTATCAGGTAGGCACCCTCTCAACGGTGATCTGCAGTAATGCTGAAGCTGTTAGTTTAACTGTATTTCTCAGCTATAGTGTGGTAGTAGTAATCTGAGCGACCATGAAGTGAGAAATAAGCTGCAGAAAACCACTCATCAACTGAAGGTGCAGAATCTGGGAGTGGCTCTGCTTCCCAGTATAAAAGGAGCGACACAGCTTCATAATGTTATTCAAAACAAGCACACCTCTTCCTCACTTCACACAGCAAGGAGGGTGATCTGATGAGACATTTCACTTAATGCTATCAGAGAACCGTGGTTATGCAAGTAACTTATAGTTCTCTTTCAAGCAAATGTTTTGGTGTCTCACTGTGGGATATCCTAACTCTTGTATTGCCAGATAGCCTGTTTTGAAATCTTCTGCCAAGCATAATTACATTATATCCAGGGCTGGAAGTGTCCTGGCGGACTCAAGTACCTACACTCAGAACAGCATGCGCTAACGTCTGTGCAGTAACATCCAATTTATAGAACCTTGCAAATGTGTGTGGTGAAGACCAGCTTGGTGTTTCACAAACATCCTGTATTGTAACCCCCTTAAAGAGAATGTGCACGTAAACCAGTTGGGGCCATAAAACCCATACTGGAATATGCCAAAGTAATCAGTTCCACTATCCAGTGTGAAAGCCACTGTGAGGTGATCAGTTTCCCCATGATTTTCCTGAACCTTTAATTCCATTCTGTGCAAATGTCCAGCGCACAGGCCGAGTATAATGAATTCAACCTTTGCTGTTCTAATGTAGCAAAAGGTGGTGGACAAAAAGCCCTAAGTTCAAGAAGAAAAATGGACTGAATAACTTTGGGCATGAATGCAGGGTTTGGACATAATATAACCCCATCAATGGCTCAAATGGAGACACTGAAATAGTTTCCCATGAGGTCCCATGAGGGAGAAAACTGTTTTGAGACTGGGAGAGCGCAACGCATGCCCTTCATAAAGCGATACACAAAGGGATGCTGCCCTACTGTGTTTCTATCAGAGCTTTTATGACGTGCTGATATAGCAGCCAAAAACTCTTTAATGGATGAGAATGCTGTCCACTTATCTATCAAATCTCATAGAAATGATAGTATGACTTCCACTGAACATTGAAAGGGAACCTCATGTTTATCTGCACTCCAATGCTCGAACATGCTCCATTTACATTCATAAAGAGATCTAGTAGTGTGGTGAACAGTCGGACCAGAGGACTTCCAGGAGCCAGTTTACAGCAGAGCCCCACCTTAACTGTCAAGGCAAAGAAGACTGGCTCCATTTTGATTGGATCATAGCAGGACCAACACAAACAAATGCCAAGTGCAGCCATCAGATAAGATGCTCGGACAACTGCCAGACACCCCTCACAAGGCAGGAAAGATCTTCCAATACATTGGAAAATAAAACTATAAAACTATCCTCCGGATGACCACACCTTTGTTCTGAGTTTCCGGCTGTTCGAGTTCAGCAGCAATAACAGAATAATAATCAACATTCTGGGTACCCAGTCTGAGTGGTGGGAGATATTAACAGAATAACAGTAAGACCTCAGTCCCTGTCCAGTGGGTCGTTAATAGGATACACTTTGATACACACTGGTCTCATTCCATGAGAGAGAGGATAACAGATCATCTAACGTTCTTAGTCTCCATCCGAGAGACAGTAGAAGATTGACCAAGTACTCACGACAAGAGACTATTGCAATGCCAAGTTCGGAATCCCAGGGAGAACCAGGGAGATAACTACAGTGACAAGGTTTAGCTCTGGCGATCAAACCTTCTCTTCAAGTTTCGTGCATCTGTGTGTTCCAGATATAGAAACTTAAGCTGAAATAAGGGCTGTATATGCGTGTTCCAGATTGCAAGAACCCTCTCGGTGCTTCCAGGAGATCAGCAATCCTCAGCTCCTTCATGTCCAAGGCTGTTGAAATGAAATCCAGCTCTTTTCCCAAGGTAACATGGCCCTGAGCCCCGGTGGAAGACGTCGCTGTCACCAAACTCATCGACCGATCAACAAGAACATAAAGATCACTACTAAACCTCTTTCCAGAGACCTTAGCATTAGTGTAAACTATCAGTTTATGATTTTCTAATGTTCTTTAGATTGCATAATCTGTGTATCAAATGACTTGCAAATAAACTAAGTTATTTGTTTAAATAGAAATAAGGTTTGCATCTTATTAATCAACAGAGAAACAGCAATTTATCTTTCCAAGATAATAGTCTTACTTTGCCATTGTTGCATCCAGTTCAACCACTTAACATATTTCCATCCTATTCACTTTATTTATCAATTCAATTATTTTATCTTTTAGAATATTAGTACCATTTTGTAGTTTTTGTTAGTTTTTTTTTCTTTTTGTAAATAAAACTAATGTTATTACAACTGTATGTTCCTTGTGTTGATGATACAGAAGAGCTCTAAAGGGTTAGGTGAATCATACAATTCCTCCAGATTATTCAGATGACCAACTCCCTCCAATTTACATAATTTTAATTTATTGAATGGTCCATTTGGATAATACTTTTACTGTTAAATTGAAACTTTAGCTGGTGCCCCGAAGATGGACAGATATTAATAAACACACACATTCACACCTTAAGTGACGTGTGATTAAAAATCACCACATACTCTGGTGTCTTGTGTGTGGCCCAGTTCATTTCAAATGGTGCCAGTGTGATTCTCACTACAGTAGATGATGCTCTAGAATTCTGTGTGGTCCTAATAACACTGTTGG
The DNA here is from genome assembly GCF_019703515.2 of Myxocyprinus asiaticus. Lineage (NCBI taxonomy): Eukaryota > Metazoa > Chordata > Actinopteri > Cypriniformes > Catostomidae > Myxocyprinus > Myxocyprinus asiaticus. Next base: position 21,506,449 of record NC_059355.1, read on the forward strand.
GTAAACCAGTTGCATTCAAATTGACCCAGAGTGTCAGGCGCTCTGGATGAGGATGAAAAATCTCCCACTGTACCTGTGACAGCAGATCTGTTCGTAGCGGAAGAGGCCACGGCTGTTCGTATAGCATATGCAAGATCTCCGCCAGCCAGTACTTCCCTGGCCAATGCTGAGTTATTAATAACATTCTCAATACCTCTCTCACTCTGAAGAGGGTTGGAGATGTCAACGCTATCGGAAGAAATGCATAAAGAACAATACGAGGCCATTCGTGTGCCAAAGCATCTATTCCCAATGGTGTGTCTGATCCTTTAGAGAAAAGAACAAAGGACACTGGGCATTTTCCTGAGATGTGAACAGATCCACAGTCGCCCTGCCAAATCGGTTCCAGATCTGCTTGACTATTTCTTTGTTCAGTCTCTACTCCCGTAAAGAGGATTGCCCCTCAAAAGCAAATCCACACCCCGGTTTATAATTCCCTGCACGTATGTCGCTCTCAGGGACAAGAAGTGGGCATTACCCCATAGATTCAGTTTGCGTGTCAACGTGCTGAAGGAGCGTCCTGAGACCTTTCCAGTTTATGTATGCTACCTCTGCATGTTTCCTCTCCGAAACACGGCTAAACATTGAGTGCATCCCATTACTCTTTCCTCTGACAGCCATGCTCTGAATGTCACCGAGTCCAGTGATAGCCCCAGATACGTAATGGACTGTTGGGGATTAACACACTTTTCAGTGTTTAATCTTAAACTCAGAAAGGTTAGCCAGGTTCAGCCATCGCCCTCTCTCCTGAATGACCATTGTGGCCATGACCTTGCCCGGAGCTTAGACAGCACATCTCTGAAGATGGAGAGAGAGGTCCGTGATGACACAGATCTCGTCCCTTTGTGCCTGACCTGGCATGGCAGACACCTTGTCTTGCAGCTCAGCTTGGTAAGTGGTCAGAATGGAGATAGCGTTCAAATCCTTAACGGAGAGAGCGAATTCTTTATAAGTGCGTTCCATCATGTTTGTCTGAAAACTATCCGCTTTTGATGGCAACGTCAGATTTTCAGCCACCTTGCGCCTTGGGTGCAGTTGTGCTGCTACTAAAAGCGCCATGGGAGGCATGCGGAGAAGAACTTCCTTCTCCATTCCCTCTACATAGAGCGTGGATTCCCCCTGAATGGCCATATTACTCGTGAAAGGTTTATCCTTCCAGGTGGCCGCAACCTCTTCCAATAGCTCTGGAAATATTGGAGGAAGCTGTCTTGCTGCCCGTTTTTCCCTTGGCAAACTTTTGCACTCATAGCAGGACTTTGCAACCTCTGCTACCACAGTCGGCCACAGAATATTTAGCTTCTCTGCTGCGTGTTTGCACACATCTTGCAGATCAACATTGAGAAGTGGAGTGGATGGTGCTTTGCCCATCTCTTCCATAGTTCCCATTGCGGTGAGGGGTTGTGCTGATTGTGCAGGGGGAAGGGAAAGGGAACCCTAAAAATCTTCCTCCTCCTCAAAGAAAAGAAAATCTGACTGTCCCTCATCCTCAAGACCCACCACTTCCTCCTTCTCGTCCTCATCTGAACTGAGCACAGTGGACAAAAGGGGCGCATGCATCGAGGTATTCACCCAGGGTCAACGCTAAGGTGGTGGGCAGCTCTACAGGGATGGATACCTGTGGGGCGGTAGTCAAAGCAGGGCTAGCTGACATAAGTGGATTCCGGCCTGACAGGCTAGCTTGGTGTGCTAGTCTGCAATGAAGGCTCTTCATGGTGAAGTGCACACAATGCTCACATTATCCTGGGTTGTCAATCGGTTGTCAATCAAAAGACATGCAGAGCAGACCTAGTATGTGTATTTGCAAGAAATTTTATTCATGTCAGAAAGCGAGACAAAGAGACCCAAGAGCAGAGGAACAATTCTAAGGATTTATTAACAATAAATTGTGACTTCAACTGAGCTGGCAAAGAGTGGAGAACCTGGCACTGGCTGCAGTAAGCAGGAGATAGGTGTTTGTTGATGCGTGCGCGCCATGGCCACGCAGTGAGCAGATCGGTGAGGAATCCTCCGTGAAGAGTGTGTTTGTAGGCGAGTGTATGCTTCGTGGTAGTCAGGAGCAGATCCGTGAGGAATCCTCCGTTGAAGAGTTGTGGGTGCAGAAAACAAGCGCACAGCAGACTGGAAGGTAACCACACTCCCGACACATGGGCAGGGACAAGGAATCTTCCGTGGACGAGCTGTGAGTACAGAGAATAAGCGTAAAGCAAACTGGAAGATAACCACACTCCCGACACGTGGGCAGAGACGGGCAACCAAACAGATACACGAGACAGGACCAACTAGGCAGAGAGAGAGAGGTAATTTACTTCACACCAAACAACAGTTTAGCAAAGATACTGACACAATGAAGGGATTAAGTAGGCAGTGAATCAGTGGAGAACCACGTGCTGCTAGCATGCTAATTAGTGGCATGATCAGTGTTCCGCTAGGAACAATCAGTGTTCCCATAGAAACACTGATCATGCATGCCTGCAGCACCTGAGACACATGAGTGAGAGAAATAACAAAACAAAAACAGAACAAACCGACGAACTCACTGGAACCGTGACAATTCCCACAAGAGCAAAGCCGTGAAGAATCCCCCATATTAGCTGAAGAACTCTGCATTGCTGCAGCCATTTAACTGGAGTGCTAAAGAAATCTTAGCAATGAGCTTGAGAGCAAATTGTAGGACAAAACGAACAAGGCATGGTGGGCAGTAATTCAAGTACTGAGAACAAAGGAATTCCGTACTGGATTGAGTAGTCAGCGGCCAGTGTGAATCCAAGTCAATGTCTATTCCGAACAGAGCGAGAAGAGGTTTTTGAAAAACATAATGATACTGTGTTGCTCCATTTATTCTGGAGAGCCGAGCCACTCCCAGACACAAGCGTCATGTCTGCCAGCCAATAAGGCTGGTGTAATGGAATAGTTCTTCTGACAAATACTCCAAAGGGGCGGATCCCACAGTAAGGCACCGAAACATATGCTTGAAAGAGAACCCCACATCTAGTTGCTCTTACACATCTGCACCAGGGACTAAAAACAGTTCAAGGAACATAACCAAAAATGATGAGTGATTTTAAATTGTTCTGGAGTGAAAATCTTATTTTTAAACACTGGTAAATGGGTATAGCTGGTTAATTTCCTTCCGATATTTTATTTTTATGAAGCAAAAGGCCAAAGTGTTTGTCACAGTAAACTTTTGTAACCACACCACTTCATGTTGCCCAAAAAAATTAACATATTTTGATCCTAAAGGAAACTGCTGCATCACACATTTCTTTGCCTAATTGCCCATTGCATTCTGTGAAAGAAGACCTTTTTAACAAGTACGTTAAATTACTACATATACATGCACGGTTAATCCAGATAAAAGGAAAACATTATTAGAAGTAAAAAAGTATATTTCTCAGTTGTTTCCGAGTCTTAACTGAATTATTGTTAGATATTGTGCATCCACCTTTTTCTTGAATGCATAAGTGTTCCATGATTCGTAACGGACGCTTAAAACTACATTTTTTATGTTTAAACTACATTTTTAAAAGATTTCTTATTTTTATCACTTTGGACAACCTTGTTTGTCAGAGACCAACAAATAAGTTAATTGTTGACATGCAGTAAAAGTGCATAAAAATAATGTTTGAGTTAATTTTGAAATATAAATTCAATTAAAGGTGCTCTTAGTGATTCCTGAGAAACACTGTTGATATTCGAACTCAACTGCCAAAATAAACACACCCCTCCCTTCAGTGCTCCTTTGCATGCGAGATGGTTTTGTGCACACCAGCTCCAGACACTCACATCTCTCCTGCTACTAAATCTAACATCGCAACAACAGCATATATGGGTTCTGTGAAACATAGCAAAATTTATGTTACTCACCTATCCAGAAGAAAAAGAGCAACTTCTGCACCCGTCTTCAAGCCTTTTACCTCTCTGAGGTCTCACCACTGCTGAAAAGCCTTGCCGATGTTGACGTGGCTCCTAGCCCTCGACTTATCATAATTGCTCTTTTTTAGTTTATATTCATCTTACCTTTTTCTCTTGGTCTGTTTCTCAGCCATTTGTGCTCCTTGGAGTTTAGAACGTTTGCATCACATAAATTTGCCGTCACTCTTCTAATTAAATTCCCTCTCGCTCTGCCCCACCCCCCAACCTGTGCACGCGCAAGAACCACCCCCTGTTGCTGATTGGCTGGAGTAGTGTCCACTTTGTTTTTGTCTCATTTACAGAGCCAGGGCTGTGTACAAATACTAGATTTTTTTCAGCCCACCCACAGAACAGACAGCTAGCAGACTGTGAGGAGATATTTGCAGAATTTTATAAAAAGTGTATTGGATTAGAATTACTGAGTGCACCTTTAATCATTGTATACATTGTGAAAAACATGTCTTTTTATCCTGTCTGACACAGGGAGAGAAATGGCCAAGTTCATCCGATCCGGATCCATCTCAGATAACCTCTCTCTCAGCCCAGATGAATTTTTAATTGCAGACCTCCCCACAGACCTTAACTCATACATGCCACGGCACTCGGTCATGTCGACAGACAGTGGAATAGAGCGTGATATGCAGGGAGCTGAGAGTTCTGACACAGACTCTTCTGGAGGAAGGAGTTTAAAGTCTGAACTGACCTCTGGACGACTCTCTCGGCGTGGAGGGATCAAGGTGAAGCCATCGGTTATTGACAGTATGGCTTTGATGCAAGACGCACTGGAGGAGACTGCTGGCACCACTGGCACACTGCAGAGGAGAGCAGGAAACAGTTGTACCACCTTGCCCAAACAAGAACGAGACTACACTGCTAAAATAGTGGTGATGGGGGATGACCGGGTACTGGGAAGACTAGCTAGGGCATACTACTGGTTAAGGTAGGAGACCATCCATTATGTTATCTGTGATATTTGTTAACCTTTTTATGTTATGGTGTTGCCATATGGCATCATTTCAGTTTTCATCACTTTCTTGCTATTCAGTGAGGAAAAAATTTTTTTGTTGCAGTTATTAAAAAAAGTTATTGCATCGTTGGAATTAAAATAGAAGTCTTTAAAGAAACTAACAATATAGTGTTTATAAGCCATATTATGTTCTCTCCAAGACTCTCCAAACTATATTAAAGGATTAATAAAAATTTTAAACTCAGTTCCCTATCTGTCACTCACTAGACGTTGTGTCGATGTAGTGACACTAGGGGTCACTCTTGGAAGCCCGAGACACCTCTGATCTTTGATAAAAGGCCAATGAAAATTGGTGAGTGGTATTTGTATACCACTCCCCCGGACATACGGGTATAAAAGGAGCTGGTATGCAACCACTCCTTCAGATTTTCTCTTCGGAACGGTCGATGCTCACTGAGCTGAATTCCCATGGCTGTTCATTCACCTCTGCTGGATCTGATGGCGCATTTCAGCGGCTTCTCCCCCCTCTGCACTGGTGCACTGCAGAGAACACCCCTGGGTGCTTTGGCAGAAATAAAAGTGTAAATTTCTCTAAAAGAGTATATTTCTCTAAAAGAGCGGCACACATGGAACGTCTTTTTAAAGACGCGTCTTTTTAAAGATGACTTTCCATTTGTGTGTTATTCCTGGTTGTGCTCGTTATCTCTCACCCTCTGACGGCCACGATCACTGTCTTTCATGTCTGGGTGCTGCTCAGATGGAGACAGCGTTCGTGGTTGGGTCATGTACTCATTGCGAGAACATGTCCATGGCAACAATGCGGTCCTGGGCTCGTGGAGCCGCTCGCAGCCACGCCCCGCCCCCTGTTCCTTCCTTCCCGGAAGTGCATGAAGAGCTGACAAGGTCGTGGGAGGCACCTTTTACTGCCTGGTCCTGATCTTTCAGCTTCCCCACCCTCACTACCCTCGACGGTGGGGTGGCCAAGGGCTATTCGGCAATCCCCCCGGTGGATAAGGTGCTCGCGGTGCACCTATGCCTGCAGAGCACCGCCACCTGGTGTGGGCACCCAAAGCTCCCGTCCAAGGCCTGTAGGATCACGTCGTCCCTGACGGCCAAAGCCTATGGTGCCGCTGGACAAGCTGCCTCCACCCTGCATGCCATGGCTCTCCTGCAAGTCCACCAAGCCAAGGTGCTAAAGGAACTGCACGAGGGTAGTTCTGCCCCGGGATTGATGCAGGAGCTGTGCTCGGCAACCGACCTCGCACTCCGGGCGACAAAGGTCACGGCGCGGTCTCTTGGGTGGGCGATGTCCACCTTGGTGGTCCAGGAGCACCACCTTTGGCTCAACCTGGTCGAGATGGGAGAGGCCAACAAGGCACAGTTCCTTGCTGCCCCCATTTTCCAGGTTGGCCAGTCCGGCGACACCATTGAGGACTTTGCCCAGCATTTCTCAGCGGTGAAGCAGCAGACGGAGGTTATCTGGAACATCACGCCCCAGCACAGCTCAAGATCCCGTACCCCATGGAGCCCACAGCAGGAAGCAGACGCCACCCACACCACAACACTGTAGACGGTAAGTCCTTAGGGAAGCACGACCTGATCATCAGGTTCCTGAGAAGGGCCAGGAGGTTGAATCCCTTCAGACCGCACCTCGTTCCCTCATGGGATCTCTCTGTAGTTATTCAGGGTCTACAGAGAGTCCCCTTAGAGCCCTTGCAGTCAGCTGAGCTTAAGGCACTCTCTTTGAAGACTGCCCTCCTGACTGCGCTCACTTCCATAAAGAAGGTAGGAGACCTGCAAGCGTTCTCTGTCAGCGAAACGTGCCTGGAGTTCGGTCCGGGCTACTCTCACGTGATCCTGTGACCACGACCAGGCTATGTGCCCAAGGTTCCCACGACCCCTTTTAGGGACCAGGTGGTGAACCTGCAAGCACTGCCCCAGAAGGAGGCAGACCCAGCCCTGATGTTGCTGTGTCCAGTGCGTGCTTTTTGCATCTATTTGGATCGCACTCAGAGCTTTCTTAGAGTTAGAAAGGAAGCGCTGTCTCCAAGCAGAGGATCACCTACTGGCTCATTGACGCATAACAATGGCATATCATGCCCAGGACGTGCCACCCCCGGTAGGGCTACGGGCCCATTCTACCAGGGGTGTAGCGGCCTCCTGGGCCTTGACCAGTGGCACCTCTCTAACAGACATTTGAAGAGCAGCGGGCTGAGCAACACCTTTGCGAGGTTCTACAATCTCCGGGTGGAACCGGTTTCGTCCCATGTAGTGGCATGCACAAGCAGGTAAGTCCAGGACAGCCGGCCGGGTGTATCACTTGCACATAGTGCCTTTCACCTCCCCTGAGCTGAACTCCCAGTAGTGTTCACAAACTGTGTTCCCTGGTTGATTTCCTCCGAGCCCTGTGGCAGACGAGTTTGCGGAGAAACTCGCTGCCGGCTCAGTACACGTACTAACTAAGCCCTGTACTGGGGTAGGTGCTCCGCATGTGGTGGTTCCCCATAGGTAACCCCATGCGATGTATATCTTCCGCTAATTCGTTTCCCTGTTGGTAAACTGCGTCTTCCTTGGGCAGAGGCCCCTCTGCCCCAGTCACCATGCTTGTAGTGACTCCTCCCCCGTAGAGTAGGACCTACCATGGGACTTCTCCACATAGCATACTTCCGACAAAGCTCGGCAAGACCATGTGATGTATTTCCACTAAAATACCCCCACCCTCTGGGCGGGGTGTGGTCTCCGCGGTGTCTTCCCCTTGGGAGGGACACCCCCCCCGACTAGACCTGGTGGCCCCAGTCGGTTAATTCCCTTTTTCTGGGAGGAGAGGGAAAAAAAGGGGATAAGAGGCCAAGACTGGGCTAGCCCGTCTCTAACTTTTGGGTAGTCGACTTGTCCCCAAAGGGCCATTCGACACTCATAACAGTGTTGGGGGAGGTTACGTGTCAGCCTGGTGCGCTGGCTACGAGGCACACAGTGGTCTGCCGGTCACACACCGCCAGTTCACGTAACACAGTTCAGCCAGTTGCAGCGTTTCGTATAGGGACCCCTAGTGTCACTACATCGACACAGCGTCGAGTGAGTGACAGATAGGGAACATCCTGGTTACTTGCGTAACCTCCGTTCCCTGATGGAGGGAATGAGATGATGTGTCCCTCCTGCCACAACGCTGAACTACCCGCTGAAATGGCCAGGACCTTGTCTCGGCTCCTCAACACAAAACCTGAATGAGTGGTTGCATACCAGCTCCTTTTATACCCCTATGGCCGGGAGAGTGGTATGCAAATACCACTCGCCAATTTTCATTGGCCTTTTATCAAAGACCAGAGGTGTCTCAGGCTCCCAAGAGTGACCCCTAGTGTTACTACATCGACACAACGTCTCGTTCCCTCTATCAGGGAACGGAGGTTACGCAAGTAACCAGGATGTTTTAGTTTGTTGGTGTTCCAAATTCATCAATGTAATAAATCAGTTCATAAAATAAACATGATTATAATTAGGGGAAATTAATACTTAAAAAATAGTTAAGAATTTTGAGACTAGTTTAACTAGTTCAGAAATTAGAGGTTTGACCATTTTCCATGTGTTTTTGTTCAATAATCTCTTTTTACTTTTGTTTATTAGAGCTATTTTATGTCAAAAAATCGAATGGGAAAAACATTCCATGGTTAAAACATAATGTGTACCCTAGAGGTTTTATATATACTGTATATATATAAATATGAGCTGTTTAAAAGTGTGATACACAACGTCAATAGAAGGTGACAAGCTGATGATAGTCCTAAAAAATGGCTTTAAACATAACCAGACTGATCATACTTTAAATTTGGCAACAGGACATCGAAAGTTCTGCTGCTGAAATCGGCTTGTTCTTATGGAAATATGAACCACTGCCCAGAACAACAGACAGTGGTCGAAGCTGGAACTGTTGTTGAGGTGAAATGTCCACAGGGTGGCACCAAAAGTGAGTTGTATTTTAAATCAGGGCTGTCAATCGATTAAAATTTTTAATCAAATTTATTTCATGATGTGCTGATTAATTAAATGAATCACATATATCAATATGTACTGAGAAAGCCTTCAAATAATTTAGTATGTAATTATAAAATTAATAATTAATTATTGTAAATATAAAAACAAATTATAATTCAGATAATACAAATACAAAAAGTGGCTTAAAAGTAAAAAAAAAAAAAAAGTGTTTTTTGTTTTTCAATATGGTTGAACATATCCCTATTACTTGCCTACGTCCGTCTACACTATTTTAAATTGTTGGTCTATGTACTCATGCATCAGACGGACTCTTTTGGAGCGCCTCACTTTGGTTGCATCTCGTCTGACTAGTTTTCAGCATGTTTAATCATAAGCGTTGTGTTTTTAGGAAGTTGTGTCAAGTTAAACAGTTTGAAACGTTGAAAATCATGTCTCAAGAAGCCTGCATTGGGCATTCTGTTGTGTTTGGTCCAGCTGTCTTGAGCGCAAAAGCCTGTCTGCTTCCTGCTCGTTGCTTTGATGAGGTGTGTTGCCTGCACACCTGGAGCGCTGACTGTCCCTATTGCAACAAATATCTAAAAGCTTCAAGATGGTAGAAAATACTAAATTTACTACAAATCAGAGACATGGTTAATTGTGTTACTTTTTTAACAGATTATTTTTTCATATAAACACGGTAAATCGACAGCCCTAATTTTTACTTGTAAATTATGTAATATAGTTAACAGGAATGCATATTTTATTAACGCTACTCCCTAAAACATACCCCAACTCTGAATTCGGCAGAATGGGGTCGATTTCAGGGTACAAGAATTTTCAGAAGCAGGCCATTAAAAATATTTTAATCATGTTGAAATAACAACTTTCTATTATTCAATACTGTAGGTTAAACTTGACTTGACCCATATGGTTGTAACTGATCTGGGATGCATTTCCCAAAAGCATTGTAAGCTTTGGCACCAAAGGTCTCTACGATCAACTTAAGCTTACAATGCTTTTGGGAAACACAGCCCTGGTTGGTACAGAGTCTAGAGTTGGTATGGTTGGTATAATGTAAACATACTGTACATATTCCACAAACAGAAGCCTTTCAATTATCTATAATGAGGAAGTTCTTTGGATGTTTTTTCTAAAATGTTCAGATCCCTAAATGTTTTCTCACCACTGTATTTAACACTCAGTTAAGATCGAATTGTGGTCCAGCAGCACACAACATTTTTGTTCTTCTTTCACAGGAAACGGGAAGCCCGAAGACTGTTTCTTACAATGAAAATCAACCTTCAGATGTACTACATACCAGTTGCACGTCTATCGTCTGCAACATCCCACTTGAAAGTATGTGGAATTACATCCTTTCTCTCTCTTAAAGTTTAAATTATGGCAGGTGAACTTTAATAAATACCTGTGAGTACTTGTATTGTACTGGATTTGTTTCATAAAAATAAAAAATAAAAATAAAATTTCTTTAGGAGAATGTGTCCTTTGCAAGCAGTAGCCTCTGTGCTCTGGGCTCTTATCTTGGAATGGTGGATCCATGGTACGAATGTAATATCTGTGGTCTTGGCCAGATTATTCCTGACCTTGCGAGAACGGTATGTCAAGAGAAAAAGAGATAATTACATTTTTAGTCATTCTGGGAGAAAAAAACATATGGGCTTGTATTCTTGGCAAATGATGTCAGTCGGCATGGAATGAGGAAGTTTTAAGTTTCTCCCTCAGGGATAGTTTCAGAAGAATTTCCTTGTAAACCTAAATAGCTTGTTGTGAAGAACATGTTCTTCTTATCATTTTTGCAAAACATTCATGTTTGCTGATTTGTTAGCCAACTTGTTGATTTGTACTGTACAATAAGATGTTTGTACAATGTGTGAATAAATGCATGAGTTTAATGAATCCCAAATGAAAGGGCAGTTTAAAAACCCAATTTAACCATTAGAGACCCAGCATAGCAGAATTGCAGTTTGTTTAAAGCAATTAAATTATACCTATTTTTCAATAAAAATTGTAAAATGAAAAAAAATAAAAATAAACAAATAACAGTAGCCGACACTCTTAACTGTATCAATAACATTTGTGGTGGGCAGAAAGGTAAAAAAGTGCATATTAAATGTCACAGTTTGCTGAAGTCACACAAAATTCAACCCAAAGCAAAATATGATTAAAACTCAAGATTTTCATAATCAATCACTTCCTAATACACTTTCAAAGGGAAACAAAAAAACATAATGAATGTCAGTGCTTGTGTCTTTGAGGGTTAAAGAAAGCTGTTGGGCTGCTGACATATACATAAAAATACACTAGCATATCATGTCCATGATGTCAGTATAACTTTAATATACTGATAGCCCTGCCTTGTCCTATTTTTTTTAATCTTTCAGTCAAACACTAGCAAACAGCAGGAATCTGATCTTTTCTTAGCTGATGTCATCTCATACTATGTGCGCATGGGACAGCAGCCAGTATACTTCAATATTTACTACATCAAGGTGAGAGTGAATTCATTTCTAATGCTTTACCAATTCACCCTTTTCAAATCTGTAATGACTGAATCAGAATCAGGGTGGAATTTAGTGGCAGTGTGAGTTTGCATGTAGAAATAAGTTACTCTGAAGTTCGGTGTAAATAAATATATACTGTATAATACACAATATGAAAGCAGACAAAGTGTACAGTATGTTAAAAATGTTGCAGTGATATAATGTTATATTTTATTTGTTATTCTGAACAACAGGTTTTCTCATAAAGTCAAGGTAGTTACATGCTCTTATTTGGCCTGTTGAATGATCTACAGAAATGTCCTTACACAGTCCTGCATTCATTTCCTGTTATATTTGTGCAGATTTCCTTTTCCAACATGTCCAAGGAAGCTGTGGAAGAAGTTTTTGTCACACACCTTGAAGTGGATTTCCCAGAGTTTAAAATGGCCCAAGCAGCACATAAAGGTGTGTGTGTGTGTGTGTGTTAAAGAGAACTATATTTGTGAAAATTATTTTTAAAAACAAAAGTGTTTTGCGTGCGACTGCAATGCATTTTACTTAATAGAAGAAGAAGAAAAAACTGTATTAAAAGAAAGGATAAGAACTCATCCTCAACCTCAGTCAAAACTATTGCTACTGTAGCTCAGTCATTGCCACCCAACAGCTAGCCAAGATTAATGCCAGTGGTTCATTTGGTTATCCCCTTATACTTTGTGTGTAATTACACAGGAGTGTTTTATAGGTTTATGCTTAAAATGTCCCTGGATATGTAAGTCATATGTGGTACCATTTGAAAGCTTGATCTTTTCACAGAACTTCATAACTTTTACATTTATGTTACATAAAATATAAAGACAGGAAAACATCCATGTCGCAAATAAGTGCCACCATGTAGCAATGATGTAGAAATATGAAAATTAATGTAAAATTTATCAGATAACACTACAAATAGCTCTCAAAAGCACCCATTATCAGTAATGTGACTATGGGGTTTATTTAGTTGCCACAGATTAAATTATTATAAAAAGAATCAAGAAGATAAATATGATCTCTGTAAGACATTTACAAATGTCTCTTGTTTGTCTGCTCCGAACATTGTCTCCATAAGCCCCAAGTAGCCACAAACTCTATATCAGCTCTTACCTTAGGCTGTTTTATTCAGAATTTGACATTTTTTACTTGTCTGAGAGCTTGCTTCAGAAAATAATACAATGTTATATCTCAGATATCCAGAACAAAATGTGCAGTCCAGCTAAAAAAGTAAAAAAATTATTAAAAAAAATTATCAGCAAAATATGTTGATAAAATATTATACATCATCGCTGAGGATCTCCGCTTTCAAATGACACCTAGATTAAGCTTCTAGTCCACTCAGAGGCTGAGGTATTCAACAAAACATTTGGGACGGTGAACACAAAAAAACTTCATGGTTACTAGTGTAACCTCCATTCCCTGATGGAGGGAAAGAGACGTTGGTGTCGATGTAGTGACACTAGGGGTCACTCTTGGGAGCCCGAGACCCCTCTGGTCTTTGATAAAAGGCCAGTGAAAATTGGCGAGTGGTATTTGCATGCCACTCCCCCGGACATACGGGTATAAAAGGAGCTGGTATGCAACCACTCATTCAGGTTTTATGCTGAGGAGCCGATATAAGATCTGGCCATTTCAGCGGGTAGTTCAGCGTTGTGGCAGGAGGGATGCAACGTCTCGTCAACCATGACGTTCCCTATCTGTCACTCACTCAACGTTGGTGTCGATGTAGTGACACTAGGGGTCCCTATACAAAACGCCACAAGGCTGAACTGTGTTACATGAACTGGCAGTGTGTGGTGGGCAGACTTGCTGTGTGCCTCATAGCCAGCACAGCAGGTCAACACGTAACCTCCCCCGACACAGTTATGAGTGTCGAACGGCCCTTTTTGGGGACAAGTCGACTACCCAAAGATAGAGACAGGCTTAACCCAGTCGTGGCCTCTTTTCCCCTTCTCTTTTTCCACTCCCTAAAAAAGAAGGGGGATTATCCGACTGGGCCGCCAGGTCTAGTCGGGGGGTGTCCCTCCCAAGGGGAAGACACCGTGGAGACCACACTTCGCCCAAAGAGAGGGGGGGATATTTAAGTGGAAGAATACGTCACATGGTCTTTCCAACCATGTGGAGAGCCTTCAAGGTAGATCCTGCCCAATGGGAGAGGAGTTACTACAATCATGGAGACTGGGGCAGAGGGGCTCTGCCCAAGGAAGACGCAGTTTACCAGCAGGGAAACGAACTAGCGGAAGATATAGATCGCATGGGGTTAGCCTTACAGGGAACCACCACATGCGGAGCACCTACCCCAGAACAGGGTTCTTAGTTAGCGCGTGTACTGGGCCGGCAGCGAGTCTCTCCGAAAACTCGACTGCCACAGGGCTCGGAGGAAGTCAACCAGGGAACAAAGTTTGTGAACACTACTGGGAATTAATGACACATGTCTTCAGCTCCAAGGGAGGTGGAAGGCGCTATGTGCAAGCGATACACCCGGCCAGCTATCCCGAGCTTATCCGCTTGTGTTGCGTGCCATTACCTGGGACGAAACCGGTTCCACCCGGAGGTTGTAGAACCTTGCACAGGTGTTGGGTGTTGCCCAGCCCGCTGCTCTGCAAATGTCTGTTAGAGAGGCACCCCTGGCCAGGGCCCAGGGAGCCGTTACACCCCTGGTAGGATGGGCTGGTAGTCCTACCGGAGGCAGCATGTCCTAGGCGACATATGCCATAGTTATGGCATCAATGAGCCAGTGGGCGATCCTCTGCTTGGAGACAGTGCTTCCTTTCCGCTGTGCACCAAAGCAGACAAAGAGCTGCTCAGAGATTCTAAAGCACTGCGTGTGATCCAAATAGATGCGTAAAGCATGCACCGGACACAGCGACGACAGGGCTGGGTCTGCCTCCTCCTGGGGCAGCGCTTGCAGGTTCACCACCTGGTCCCTAAAGGGGTGGTGGGAACCTTGGGCACATAGCCTGGTCAGGGTCTCAGGATCACATGAGAGTAACCTGGACCGAACTCCAGGCACGTTTCTCTGACAGAGAACACTAGCAGTTCACCTACCCTCTTGATGGAAGTGAGCGCAGTCAGGAAGGCAGTCTTCAAGGAGAGTGCCTTAAGCTCGGCTGACTGCAAAGGCTCAAAGGGGGCTCTCTGTAGACCCTGAAGAACTACAGAGGTCCGGATGAGGGAACGAGGTGCGGTCTGGAGGGATTCAGCCTCTTGGTGCCTCTTAGGAACCTGATGATCAGGTCGTGCTTCCCTAAGGACTTACCGTCGACTGCGTCATGGTGTGCTGCTATGGCAGCAACATACACCTTCAAGGTGGAAGGGGACAGCCTCCCTTCCAACCTCTCTTTCAGGAAGGAAAGCACTGATCCGACTGCACATCTCTGGAGGTCTTCCCGATGGGAAGAACACCACTTGGCGAACAGATGCCACTTAAAAGGCATACAGGCACCTCGTAGAGGGGTCCCTAGTGATCGTGTCTACCACCACAGGTGGGAGACAGCTTAGGTCTTCCACGTCCCATCCAGGGGCCAGACATGGAGATTCCAGAGGTCTGGGCGCGGATGCCAGATGGTGCCCCTTCTCTGAGAAAGAAGGTCCTTCCTCAGGGGAATTCACCAGGGGGAGCTGTCACGAGGAGCATGAGGTCTGAGCACCACGTCTGGGCGGGCCAGTAGGGTGCTACCAGGACGACCTGCTCCTCGTCCTCCCTGACCTTGCACATGGTCTGTGCAAGCAGGCTCACTGGGGGAAATGCATATTTGTGCATGCCAGGGGGCCAGCTGTGTGCCAGCATGTCTGTGCTGAGGGGGGCCTCGGTGAGGGCGTACCAGAGTGGGCAGTGGGGAGGATTCTTGGGAGGCAAACAGGTGCACCTGTGCCTGTCGAATCGACTCCAAATCAGCTGGACCACCTGAAGGTGGAGTCTCCACTCTCCCCTGAGGGTAACCTGTTGTGACAGCATGTCCGCTGTTGTGTTGAGGTTGCCCAGTATGTGAGTGGCTTGCAGCGACTTGAAGAGCTGCTGACTCCAGAGGAGGAGACGGGGGCGAGTTGTGACACACAACGAGAGCACAAACCAACTTGGCAGTTGACATATGCTACCATTGTCATGTTGTCTGTCTGAACTAACACGTGCTTGCCCGGGATCAACGGCCGAAACCTGCGCAGGGCAAGCAGAATTGCCAACAACTCGAGGCAGTTGATGTGCCAATGCAGTCGCGGACCCGTCCAGAGGCCGGCGGCTGCATGCCCATTGCAAACAGTGCCCCAGCCCGTTTTGGAGGCGTCTGTCGTGACCACGATGTGCCTGAGGACCAGTTCTAGAGGAACACATGCCCATAGGAACGAGAGGTCTGTCCAAGGGCTGAAAAGACAGTAACAGACCGATGTAATGGCCACGCGGTGTGTCCCATGACGCCATGGCCATCTCGGGACTCGAGTCTGGAGCCAGTGCTGAAGCAGCCTCATATGCATCAACCCGAGCGGGGTGGCCACCGCCGAGGATGCCATATGCCCCAGGAGCCTCTGAAAAAGTTTCAGTGGAACTGCTTTTCCCTGTTTGAACGCCTTCAAGCACCGACTGGGTGCGCTCGTTCATAAGGCGTACCATGAAGGAGACTGAGTCCAACTCCAAACCGAGAAAAGTGATGCTGTGAACCGGGAGGAGCTTGCTCTTTTCCCAGTTGACCCGAAGCCCTAGTCGGCTGAGGTGTGAGAGCACCAGGTCCCTGTATGTGCACAACACGTCTCGAGAGTGAGCTAGGATTAGCCAATCATCGAGATAGTTGAGAACGCGAATGCCCACCTCCCTTAACGGGGCAAGGGCAGCCTCTGCGACCTTCGTAAAGACGCGAGGAGACAGGGACAGTCCGAAAGGGAGGACTTTGTACTGATACGCCTGACCCTTGAACGCGAACCGCAGGAAGGGTCTGTGTCGAGGAAGGATCGAGGCGTGGAAGTACGCATCCTTCAGGTCTACCGCCGCGAACCAATCTTGATGCCGGATGCTCGCCAGAATGCGGTTTTGCATCAGCATCTTGAATGGGAGTCTGTGTAAAGCCTAGTTCAGAACACACAGGTCCAAGATTGGCTTCAACCACTGCCTTTTTTCGGTACGATGAAGTAGGGCCTGAAAAAACCCTTCTTCATCTCGGCTGGAGGGACAGGTTCTATCGCGCCCTTCCGTAGGAGGGTAGCGATCTCCGCACAAGGTAGCAGCGTTTTCGTCTTTCACCAAGGTGAAGTGGACACCGCTGAACCTGGGCAGATGCCCGGCGAAGTGAATCGAGCAGCCGAGTCGGACGGTCCGGACCAGCCCTCGCGACGGATTGGAAAGCACAAGCCATGCGTCCAAGTTCCGCGCAAGGGGGACCAAAGGGACAACGTCATCGGATGTACCGGCAGGTGGGGCCTCGCGGCGGGGCGGAGCTTAAGGTGCCACACCATGTCGTGGCCGTGCTGAGTCTAAGGACATCGAAGCACTTACCTGGCTCCTTGTGACCACCCCCAGAACAGCCTGGGACGGGGGAGGAAGAGGCCTGTCCTCGTGACCCATGGAGACTGTCACATCGGGGGCGGATTTGTGCCAAACCTGCCAAATAGAGTGGTGGACGGTGGTCGTGATGACGGTCCTACACACCGGATACGTGACCCAGGGAACAAGGAAACCACTCTTGCTGAGCTCTTGAGGACTGCAGCCACTTGGGCATGCAGCGCAATTAAATGCAAAAGGTAACAAAAAGATGGAGATCTGCTTACCAGCTCCAGAGCAGCGGGTTTCGTTGTCCCTGGGTCGCCCGTCTCAAGGGCGCTTTGAAGCCTTCCATGGGTTCTGGGCGGCCGCGAGACGGGTGGTGTCTGCTTCCTGCAGTGGGCTCCACGCCGGGGCCGGGCCGAAGGGGCGGGCTGCAGCGGAGTTGGTGCAGTCACCACAGGGGGACGCCCTTGGCGATGAGTAGACAGGGTGCAGGATCTTGAGCCACGCCGGTGCAGGGTATGCTGGCTAGCACCCATCTACTGCTCTAACATCGAAAACTGCTGGGCAAAGTCCTCGACGGTGTCACCGAATAGGCCCGCCTGGGAAATGGGGGCAGCAAGGAATCGTGTCTTGTCGGCCTCACCCATCTTGACCAAGTTGAGCCAAAGGTGGCGCTCCTGGACCACTAGTGTGGCCATCATCTGCCCGAGAGACCGGGCCATAACCTCCGTCGCTCAGAGAGCGAGGTCGGTCGCCGAGCGCAGTTCCTGAATCAATCCCGGGGCGGAACTACCCTCGTGCAGTTCCTTTAGCACCTTGGCGGACTTGCAGGAGAGCCATGGCATGCAGGGCAGAGGCAGCTTGTCCAGCAGCACCGTAGGCCTTGGCCGTCAGAGACGAGTAAACCTACAGGCCTTGGACGGGGGCTTTGGGCACCCGCGCCAGGTGGCGGCGCTCTGTGGGCTTAGGTGCACCGCGAGTGCCTTTATCCACCGGGGGATTGCCGAATAGCCCTTGGCCGCCCCACCATAGAGGGTAGTGAGGGCGGGGAAGCTGAAAAGATCGGGACCGGGCAGTAAAAAGTGCCTCCTGTGACCTTGTCAGCTCTTCATGCACTTCCGGGAAGAAAGGAATGGGGGCAGGGCGTGGCTTTGAGCGGCGCCGCGAGCCCAGGAACCAATCACCGAGCCACGAGGGTTCAGGGAAGAGCAGTGAGTTCCACTCTAGCCGACGCTCACGGCTGCCCGGGAAAGCATGTCGTCATCTCCGCGTCAGCCTGTGACTGGGCAATCGTCCCCGAAGGGAGGAGCCCAACTGAGGCTTCTGACTGGACGAGCCCGCTCTCCGATGCTGCGCTCGAGAGCTCATCACTTTCGCGGGCTCCGAATAAGAGGTCAAACTCGCCGTGAGACGAGCCGGCGGACTCACCTGGAAGCCCGATCGGGGAAGACGAGCGTGCTGGGGAATGGGAGGTCCGCGGGGGGATACCCGGTGGAGGCGGTCCCATTGGGATCCCCAAATCGCCCCCAGTGCTAGCTGCGCTGGCCTCATACCCGTGGGTAAAAGGACCGAGGCGGGAGCCTCTGGGTTGGCTCGCTTTCTTACGAAGGCGAGCCGCGACCGCAACTTTGCCATGGACATATTCTCGCAATGAGAACATGACCATCCACGAATGCTGTCTACATGTGAGCAGTGCCCAGACATGAAAGACAGTGATCGTGACCGTCAGAAGGCGAGAGATAACGAGCGCAACCAGGAATAACACACAATCGGAAAAGCATCTTTAAAAAGACGTGTCTTTAAAAAGACATTCCATGTGTGCGCTCTTTTAGAGAAATATATACTCTTTTAGAGGGGAAAAATGCTCTTTCAGAAAATATACTCTCTAGTTTTTCTGCCGAAGCACCCAGGGGCGTTCTCTGCAGTGCACCAGTGCAGAGGAGGGAGAAGCCGCTGAAATGCGCCGTCAGATCCAGCAGAGGTGAATGAACAGTAGTATTCAGCTCAGTGAGCATGACCGTTCAGCTCCGAAGAGAAAATCTGAATGAGTGGCATACCAGCTCCTTTCATACCCGTATGTCCGGGGGAGTGGCATGCAAATACCACTCGCCAATTTTTATTGGCCTTTTATCAAAGACCAGAGGTGTCTCGGGCTTCCAAGAGTGACCCCTAGTGTCACTGCATCAACACCAACGTCGAGTGAGTGTCAGATAGGGAACAATAGAATTAATGCCTGTGGATGAGTATTCTTGGCGAGTGCTCAGCTGCATTAGAGTGTCACTTGTATTTCAGATCTGCATATTGTAATGGAAGGTGATAGAGGTACTTGCTGTCATCTAGTGGAATGAACTGATGCTTTTTGCAGGGATACAGCGGTTCTATCAAATGAGACTAATATTTTGCAATTAGTGTGCTTTATTTACAGCCCATATTCTTTCTTTAGACAGGCAAAAGAAGATGTCTCCAGAGCTATGTGGGGCACTGATTTCATTTAGCTACATAAAAGTGAGTGTCATGTCTCTGTATCATATGCTATCTTCTTCTTTATGATGATTTTTTATTCTAACTGGTATGTTTTTAGTGAGTCTTATAGAACCAATCTAGTTTTTTTCTAGAGTTAAAAATTAAATGACCGGTAAATGTTGACCTTGTATCACCCTTCACATTCCTTTTAGGTGTCACTAAGCAACAGGGAGGTAGAGAGAGGTTTCTCACTCAGAACCACAGGTGCTCATATTTCAGCAATACCAGAAAACAAAACTGAAGGTAAGGTCACATTATTAAAAGGAAAATGTAGTTATAGTATTGGTATTACGTACATTTGGAATTGAACAAGCATATTAATGGAATATCATCAAAGTTACAATAGAGTGTGTCCATGTTACCTCTGAATCCAATTAAATCAGAGACTATATTTATTTTCTGTTTGTAGATCTGAATTGCCTCACAGTTGCTTTCAATGACACAAAGCCAAAAAGTAACATGGTAGGTCTGGTCTACTAATTTTCTTAAATCTCAAAAGCATGGGGTACTGGTATGCTGGTGTGCTAGTTATTACGATGATGGTATGGTAGATAAACAGCATTGGTATGCTGGTCCACCATCTAGACCAGCATAAACCAGCCTGGACCAACATGGAATTCATGCTGGTCTATGAGTTGCTCATTTTAGCCGCAATATTTTCTCTATGTACTACTTTTGTATTTTCAGTTGACTTTGTGTTGTTGGACTGCTTTTTAGCTTTGATGTTATCTTATTAAGTTTGGATATTTTGGCTGTGTGATTCTTTGCAGGAGCCAAAGATCAGAACATGCAATTTTAAATTGAAGACACTAGACAGATCAACTTTCACAGTGCGTTTGGACAAAGACTTTCGAAGGATATTTTTGGATGTTGAGAGGTGAGAAATGATTAAGACACTGCACTTCTACATCAACACTTTGTCTGCTCATATGATTATACTGTATTTTAAATAAAGAGGCCTATTTAAAAAAAATACTATTAAAGAAATATTTAACCTAAAAAATGTGGTCATAATTTACACACCATCATGTCTTTCAAAACCTTAATATCTTTCTTTCGTCCTTTCTTTCTTCCGTTCTGATATGTTAGGCAGTATGCTAGTCTCTGTCACCATTCACTTTCATTGCATTTTTTTTCTCTCCATGCAATGAAAGTAAATGTTTCTTTTGTGTTCCACATAAGTGAGAAAGTCATACAGGTTTGGAACAAATGTAAATTTCATACCAAGATTTACTATCTACTGTCTCTTAAAAATGTATTTCCCTGGGTTTAGACTGATACTGATTTGTTTATGTATTGTTTATGTTTTCAAACACAGCATTGAGGTCGCTCCATGTCGAGACCCTGGATATTATATTCAAAAATCCATGAAGTCAAAGTTCATGGCAGCAGACGGTGGTGATGCTGGACTGAGCAAGTACATGAACAAAGGATTAACTTTGCCCATCAACACATTTGCGGGAATCATGGACTAAATTAATAAGAATCAGGGTGTAGAACTTTCCATCATTGTGAAGGGCAGTTCTGGACTCTTGCAGTATGTAACGTGTATTGTGTTTTAAACAATGCATTATACAAAAGTGTCTCCATATGATCAAATGATCAGCTAAGACACATCACAGCCAAGCAGGTTTTACTGCATTTTATACTTTGTGACTTGTGAGTAACAAGTTGGTTGATTCAGGAAGTACTGTAAACTATAACACACCCAACTAACTAACACTAATGCAGTCATTGTATTGAGTTTCTCAAAGACTCAAAGATTTAAACTTGTTCTCTGGTTTTTAGACTTTAACAGTCAATTCTTCCCTTTATGTGTAAAAGTGCACATGCTGTAAAAAGTGGTTACATGCCGTTTTCACCTTAAATGGCTATTTCTACTTGATCTGACCCTTAAAAATAACATTTTTGGTGTGACCTAATGTATTCAAGTTGATTTAATCATTACATCGTATATTTTAACTTGAGTAAAACCATTTAATTTAAATGTTACCACAATAAACACATTTTAAGGTTACCTGAAAAAAAAAAAAAAATCTTGTATGAAAGATAATTAATTTTATTTCTCTTTCAATTAGCATTTTGCATTTTGCCACCAGAAAAATTAAGTGACAGTTTATTAAGGTATACCGGAATAATGCTTTACAGCTAGAGTGCCTGTTGATAAATACCATATGATCAAGTGTTTAAAAAAACTGACATAACTTTAACTGACCCAGTGATTTGCACTTTTTTTCCCATCTTTTTTTCCCCAGAAACTATATATGTTTACATTTAGAACACTCCATATGAATGACATGTTTTGTAGCATCAAAAATTGTATGTTCAAAATTGAAGAGCAAGAAGTCTAGTCAATTGCTCCAGCAATTCTTGTTCATGTCAGATGCCATGTAAAGTAACAATACATGCAGCAGTATTGTTCCACAAATGTTTCAACACCCAGGAAGGTGCCAGTATTTTGATTTGACCTCCTCAAATGATTCTCTGAACAGTCTGAATGATGTTTTGGGGGTTCTTTCCCAGCAGTTCTAAGCTGACCCAGCAATCCCTAATTATGTCCTTTTCTTTGAGGCTTATGGCATTAATGCTAGCCCTACTTTGAAAAATACTTCTTTGGGTAGTGTTTGCACAATTATTGATTTGACCTCTGTTTTTGTAAATAGTGTAGTTTGATTTTGTAAATGCATATTGGATACCTATTTTACATTAATAAATGTAGCCTTTTCAATTTACTACTGAAAAACACTAGTTTTTAGCTTGGGTCCAGAATAATTTACACAGTTGTTATGGAAAACAAGTTTTTACAGGAGCATAAAGAGAATGGAAACAACAACAACAACACCACACACACACACACACACACAGAGAGAGAGAGAGAGAGAGAGAGAGAGAGAGAGAGAGAGCAGACAGACAGACAGACAGATAGATAGATAGATAGATAGATAGATAGATAGATAGATAGATAGATAGATAGATAGATAGATATTATGTATGTGTGTGTATTTATATATATATATATATATATATATATATATATACACACACACACACACACACACACACACACACACACAGTACTGTGCAAAAGTTTTAGGCACTTGTGAAAAATGTTGCATAGTGAGGATGTCAAAAAATAATGACATAAATAATTTTTATTTATCACTTAATGTCATACAAAGTCCAGTAAATATAAAAAAAGCTAAATCAATATTTGGTGTGACCACCTTTGCGTTTAAAACAGCACCAATTCTCCTAGGTACACCTGGACACAGCTTTTCTTGGTTGTTGGCAGATAGGATGTTCCAAGCTTCTTGGAGAAATCTATCTGTTTAGTCTGTCTCAATTGCTTCTGTCTCTTTATGTAGTCTCAGACTGACACGATATTCAGTGGGGGGCTTTGTGGGGGCCATGACATCTGTTGCAGGGCTCCCTGTTCTTCTATTCTGTTCTTTTCTATTTGCAAAAGTAATGTTTGGGAGTCTAACATTTATATTTCCTATTGACACACTAAAGCTGAAGATATAAATAACCATCTTAAGACAAATGCTTTTGTGAAACATCTTATGTGCCTAAGACTTTTGCACAGTACTGTATATATAATTATTATTGTTTTAAAGAGGCTATCTTTTATTGTGAGACTAACTACACCGTGATAGCGCGTGTGTTTTTTTAAGTTAACACACGATGGCGCCAAAGACTAAAGAACAGTAGTGTCACCTTTACCGGTGCGTAATGAAATCTAGTTACCCTCAGCCTCCGCTGTTTTTCTCAGCAACGGGTACCGCTGGCAACCGCTGGATCGTCTGCTTTATTCTAGGGTGCTTTCTTGCTTTGCATCTCTCAAGTGAGGATTTGTTCCTATATTCATAATAGATCAGACTCCAGGTGCGAGTAATGGATGAAAAGCGCAGAGCATCCTGTCAGTATGGATCACTGGAAAGCACAAAATGGAAAACAGATGTGGACCAAACAGGTAGCCTGTCACTGTAGATCTATCACTGTCCAAACAACCTGTCCAAACGGTGAAAGGTGTGGCACACTATCGTGTACTTGTTGTATTGACTTCTCCGTTGGTTTTAGCTGGATTGTATGCCACAGGTGGAACTTGAGCTGTTAAAGAGATCGGAGAGTTCAAGTTCAATTTAGAGGTGACATAATGAGAGTTGTCAACAGCTGAGCCTCTTAGCTGAGATTTTAGAAATTAATAATGTAAATGTTGTTTAGGAGATCTTTTTGTAGGCTACTGTCCATACATGTGTAGATCACACTATGAAATGAAGTAGCCTATATTGAATTTAACAGAAAATATTTTAAAGTCACAGTGTTTAAATTTCATTGCTGTAAATGAAAATTACCATCCTGAATCATCCGCTGTCATAATGGTTTCGTAAACGTGTGCACCACTGTACCTTCCAGAGCAGGGCTCTAAACTGGCTGTTGTCTCTCTGTGAGTCAGAGTCACAGCTCACACCAAACCTTTGGAAGTTTTGGCAAATAAACTTATCATCTTGACAAGGGTTAATCTACTGTGGTCCATTCAAATGACGGATGTCGGACCTTTATTTTCATGTAAAGTAGCAGCGCTAATTCTACTGAGAAGAACAATGGATCCGACTTCATTTTTAGGGAAAGATTTACAAAGGACTTTGATCTCATGAGTGTTTTATGTGCGTGCATCAAATAAGCATTAGAGCAGTTGAAACAAATACAACTTTTAATTTGAAAAATGTATTAGTATATGTTGAAATTAACATTAACTAAAATTAATAAATGCTGTAAAAGTATTGTTCATTGTTAGTTAATGTTAACTACGCATATCTAATGTTAACAAATGGAACCTTATTGTAAAGTGTTACCGGAATCATTTACCAAAAAAATGAAAATTATGTAATTTATTACTCACCATCATGTTGTTGCAAACCCTTATGATTTTCTTTCTTCTGCAGAAAAAAAAAAAGAGGATATTTTAAAGGATAATCCAATCCCTTATTTCAGTACAAGAGCTGTTAATAGTCACTTCCTTTAAAGCTTGTCTATGTGACTTGTGCATCATAGTCCAAGTCTTCTAAAGGCATACGGTCACTTTGTATGATGAACAGACCGAAATTAAATTAGTTATTCAGTCCCAAATAAAATCATTGATAAACTCCTGTAAACAGGACACAAATTAAATATGGCAACATATAAATAACATCAAACCTCATTGGTTCTTGTGTCATGATGTCATGACGTTTGCTTACGAGACACGCGAGAGCTAATGAGGTATAAAGTTTATGAAGACTATGATACTTTTGACCTGCAAAAATGTATTTTCTTAGCAAGTATTTTAGTCTTGTTTTCTAGTAAAAATATCTAAACATTCTTAAAACAAGATACATTTACTAAAGAAGCAATAAGACATTTTGTCTTGTTTACAGAGAAATCTATCAAAATGTATTAAGGTTTATGCTTTTAACAAAATACTAACTATTTGCCAGATTGGAAAGGAAAAAAAAAAAACAAGTTTGTTTTCCCCAAGTAATTGTTTCTTCTTTAAACCTTGCCTCACTTGAGATGAAAAGTCTCATTGCCTCAGTGGAGTGTAACTTACGCACAAAAAAGCCATTATTCAAAGTTGCTTCTTAGCATTGATGTTTAAACAACTGCATTTGCAAGCATAAACTATGACTAGATGCCTATTGATTGTTTTGAGACTGTAGTAGATGATGAGCATCAGATTCATAATACCACTACTCAGAGAGACACAAGACATTTATTGTGTGTGTTTGCCACTTCTAACTCTTATGCAGTGCATTCATAAAGTATTCAGACCCCTTCATTTTTGTTTTTCACATTTTGTTATATTGCAACCTTATGTTAAAATGCTTTAAATTATTATTATTTCCATATCGATCTACACTCAGTACCCCATAATGTCAAAGCAAAAACCAGATTTTTGATAACTTTGCAAATTTATTAAAAATAAAAAACTTAAATATCACATTGACATACAGTAAGTAATCAAACCCTTAGCTCAGTGCTTAGTTGAAGCACCTTTGGATTACAGCGATTACAGCCTCAAGTCTTTTTGGGTATGATGCGACAAGCTTTGCACACCTGGAATTGGGGATTTTCTGCCATTCTTCCCTGCAGATCCTCTCAAGCTCTGTCAGGTTGGATGAGGACCATCAGTGGACAGCCATTTTCAGGATGTTCAATTGGGTTCAAGTATGGGCTCTGCCTGGGCCACTCAAGGACATTCACAGAGTTGTCCCTAAAGTACTCTTGCATTGTCTTGGCTGTGTGCTTAGGGTCATTGTCCTGTTGGAAGGTGAACCTTTGGCCCAGTCTGAGGTCCTGAGCACTCTGGACCAGGTTTTCATTAAAGACATCTCTGTATTTTGCTGTGTTCAGTTTTCCTTCAACCCTGACCCCAGTCCCTGCCACTGAAAAACACCCCCACAACATGATGCTACCACCACCATGCTTCACCGTTGGGATGGTATTGCACAGGTGATGAGCGGTGCCTGGTTTCCTCCAGACATGATGCTTGGAATTGAGGCCAAACAGTTCAATCTTCATTTCATCAGACCAGAAAATCTTTCTTCTCACAGTCTGAGAATCCTTTAGGTGCTTTTTTGCAAATTCCAAGTTCGCCTTCATGTGTCTTGCACTGAGGAGAGGCTTCCGTCTGGACACTCTGACATATAACCCAGATCGGTGGAGTGTTACAGTGATGGTTGTCCTTCTGCAAGTTTCTCCCATCTCCACACATGATCTCTGGAGCTCAACCAGAGTGACAATCGGGTTCTTGATCACCTCTCTTACAAAGGACCCTTCTCCCCCGATTGCTCAGTTTGGTGCACAGCTATAGGAAGAGTCCTGGTTGTTCCAAACATCTTCCATTTAAGAAGTATGGAGGCCACTGTGCTCTTGGGAACCTTCAATACAGCCAAAATATTTTTGTAGCCTTCCTCAGTTCTGTGTCTCCAAACAATTGAATTTGCCACAGGTGGACAATCAAAGTCTAGAAACATCTCAAAGATGATCCAGAGAAATGGGAAGCACCTGAGCTAAATTTCAAGTGTCATAGCAAAGGGTCTGAATACTTATGTCAATGTGATATTTTGTTTTTTTTATTTTTAATAAATTTTCACAAAGTTATAAAAAATCTGGTTTTTGCTTTGTCATAATGGGGTATGGAGAGTAGACTGATGTGAAAAAAAAAAAAAACATTATTTAAAGCATTTTAGCATAACAAAATATGAAAAAAAAATAAGGGGTCTGAATATTTTATGAATGCACTGTAGACAATATGTGATATACTGGAAAGATTTAAATTCAGTTAAAACCTTTACAGCATAAGAATTTGTATAATAGTACACAGGGACATGCACAAGGGAGTGGCTCAGTGGCCCAAGCCACTGCCCCTTTGATCTTCTGGGCTGAGGTGCCCCTCTGGAGAAAGAAATTATATTTGCAAATATTTACTTTGCAAACGCTTTTTATCCACAGCATCAAAGCGATTAAGACATGATGAATAGTAAAACACTCTCTGCATATTTTTTGCTTGTTTGTTTATGTAAATATGTGCTAGATGACCGTCTTCAACTATTCCATCGCGTCTGTTGTTTTGCCAGGCAGCGGATCATGAGATACATGATAGCGGCGCTTGACACTTGGACGGGTCCAAATGCGTCAAATATGCATATTAAGGGTGTGTTCACACTTGGCAGGTTTGGTTCGATTAAAACGAACTCTGGTGCGATTGCTCTGTTAGAGCGGTTCATTTGAACAAGTGCTGTCACCCGAACCTTGGTGTGCACCAAACACGCGGACCGAGACCGCCTGAAAAGTGGGTCTTGGTCCACTTCCAACCGAACTCTGGTGTGGTTCGATTGATATATGAGCGCAACATGGACCAAAAACAGGAAGTAATTTGCCTAATACTGACCTCGAACATACCTGGTTCTTCTCATCATAGGAGCTATGTTGCCCACTACAGTTCGGTACAGGTGTCGGAAACCGCTGTCAGCCGACCTTGCAGCATATCTTCATTTATGTGTGCAACGGAGGAATTCCTGGCGCTGTTTTTACTCCTTTACATATTTTATTAGCTCTTTGTTTGTTCTCAGCTGGTAAAAATACCACCATATATACATATATAAATCCAACGAGCGCATTTCGCCCAGCAGCCAGCATTGTTTTGGATGATCTGCAAGTTCCGTCACAAAATATACGTCATAAAAGCTGTCCAATCAGGTTGTGACTTTTTCCTGATGCCTTTGGTTTTGTATCGTTAGGTTCTGTGTTAAAAATGCCAGTGTGAATGCTAAGCAAACCAGGACTAAATGTATCATTTTCTTTTTTGGTCCGGACCAAGAGGACCAAGAGAACTGAACTACAAGTGTGAACACACCCTAATTAGCACTGACCTTGCGTGAGCAGGTCCAAATGCTTCAAAAATGTGCATTCATTAGTATTGCCATTACTTGAGAGGGCACAAATGCATTAAAAAGTTGCATTAGTTCATAAGGTGAACAATCAGATCACAGAGCTAATGTAAATTCCTAAACAATATATACTTTTTTGTTGTTACCTAAACTTAAATGTGGTCCAATTAGCCTACTACAGTTGCTGCACAGCTAAATCATAAAGTTTTAATATATATGATAAAAATTATTGTGCCCTTAAACTGTTGCTGAACTGAATATATGAAGCAAGCTGTTTTCTACAATTTACGGTGTATTAAAGTACAGCCTACATATATACAGTATATAAAGCCTATGTCAGTCCTATACAGTTTATAAAAGTGATAACATTTGGTAACTTTGGAATTTAACTGCATAATGTTAAATAACACCAAGGGTTGGAACAGCTGTACGTAATGCCTCACGTAAGTTGGGAAGTAATGTTCACACTAAGGGCTTAGTTACTACTAGTTTGTAATGAAATCAGTGCTTAATTTGGTTGTACCACCTGCTCTTAAGGCAAGACTTAAAGGGTTAGTTCACCCAAAAATTAAAATTATCCCAGAATTTACTCACCCTCAAGCCATCCTTGGTGTATATGACTTTCTTCTTTCAGCCATACACAGTCAGCGTTATATTAAAAAATATCCTGGCTCTTCCAAGCTTTATAATGGGAGTGAATGGTACCTTAGATTTTGAAGCCCAAAAAAGCACATCCATCCATCATAAAAGTAATCCATACGGCTCCAGGGGGTTAATAAAGGCCTTCTGAAGTGAAGCGATGCATTTTTGTAAGACAAATATCCATATTTATAACTTTATAAATTATAATCACTGGCTTCCGGTAACTAATTTTTTTTTTTTTTTTCAGCAGACAAGTATAACCAATCCCAGACATGTCTGTTGAGCAATAAGATGCAATAGCAAATCATATTCATATATAGGATCATATATAGGATTTACTTTTCTGCTGAAGGCTGGTTATGAAAATATGAAGAATTTAACAGGTCAATCTCATGACAACTACATTGCCGTATTACTTTTTGCCTGCATCATCAATATGCCATTGTCATGCAGTTCGCACCTCAGTTTGGACGATTCCATCACAGGCTTAGCAATCTTCAATCATTATAAAAAAAAAAAAAAAAAAAATGAAGAATTTAAATACATTTAAACACTGCAACAAAAGATTGTTATACAAATATATATAAAAAATGAAAACACATTTACACTGCCAATGGGATCACCATGAAATCATGAAAAAATTAAAC
The DNA here is from genome assembly GCF_019703515.2 of Myxocyprinus asiaticus. Lineage (NCBI taxonomy): Eukaryota > Metazoa > Chordata > Actinopteri > Cypriniformes > Catostomidae > Myxocyprinus > Myxocyprinus asiaticus. The sequence goes on from NC_059355.1 coordinate 21,535,584, forward strand.
ATTAACAAAGCACAAAATATACAACTGTACAATTATGAAGAGATTAATGATATTTTCACAGCATAAAGAAACCCCTTGGCTGCTGCAAGAGCTCAACATGAATGAATCACACAGGCATATTAAAAAGCATAAAAAAAGTAACAGAATATCAATGCTTTTATATTAATTTAAACTTAAAAGCATTTAATACTATTACAAATGTAGGCTAATATTGAATTAAACAGGGAGCAATTGGTATACATGCAATAATTGGTATGAAATAATATAAACAGTGAAATGTGTTTGCCTTTTTTTTGTAGCGTGACAAGCAATAAAGATGTATTTGCTATACCGATGTGACTTAAGTGAAATACTGTCTCTAGTCCATGAGAATAGGGGTGGCATTCATCCATTTCAGAAATTGTCACCTTGGAGTGATTGCGTGTTTAATATTTTAAAATCGTTCATTATTGGCAGGCATTGTATTAATCCATCTTGCTAGCCATTTTATAGATATCCTAATAATAGCCTATAATATGTTTACATGTAGATATTTTATGAGTAGGTACATGAGCAGGAAAAACACAAAATATTTCAGTAATATACAAGTCTCCACCTGCCGAAAATCTATGTTTAGTTTCTCACATAGGGTGAATTTATTGTGTCAGAGATGTCACTGCTCACAGCTGGTTGGTTCAGTATCTGTTAGTGTTACCCAGATCAAAACGTGCTCCAGAGCAGGTTTGTAATATATCATAAGATAAACCATAGTAAAATACAACACACCTTCATGGTAACCAAAAAACATTAAGTTGAACAATCTGTAATGAGGATGGATCTAAATGCAGCTTTTAAATGCAAGCAAAATGAACAAAAGGCAACTTAGAATAAAATGAACAAAACACAGGGAACCAGGTACAGAACATGACAATACATGTGAAGACTGACAAACTAACCAGGGGAAACAAGGAACACCTGGGGAAACGGGGGAGTATCAATCATGAAATAAAACTACAAAACAAAACACAGGAAACTAAAAGTGTCCAAAAACAGGGAATACACGACAGAGCCCCCCTTTAAAGGAGCAGATTCCAGATGCTACACAAATTGTCCATGGGGGGGGGGGGAAGGGGGAAACCGGTAGTTCAGGGGGGCACAAGGGAACAGAGGAACAAGGCAAAGTCAGGGAGGCTTGAGGCTAAGGCGGAGCCGGAGGGAGAGCCAGGGAGCTGCTGCAGGCTCAGAGGACCAAGCTGGAGCTGGAGACCAAAGCAGATTAGGCAGATGGCCAGGAGACCAAGGAGACCACCTCAGGGTAGGGACTGGGTCAGGAGTCCTAGTAGGCGACCGCAGGGTCAGGAGGCCTGGGGAGGCGGCCGCATGACAGGGTCAGCAGATGGAACCACTGGAGGAATAGTCTCTGGGGGAGCAGTGGAAGACTCAGTGGGTGGAGCCAGGAGAGGCGAAGCTGTGGAAGGTGGAGCCGTGGCAGGCTCGAGACAAAGAGTCCTGGATGACTGGGAAATGACCTCTGTGGTCACGGGCACAGGCGGAGACTTGGGAACAGAAGCCTTTCTTCTCCTCCGGATGACTGAAGTTGGCAACACAGGCTCTGGGACGGACGAAGCTTCCAGCTCGTTGGCTGTGGCAGGCGTGGGCGCTGGCTATTTGTGAGGTAGGGTCTTCATGGTCCTACGCACCGACATCAGTGGCAGATCAACTTCGAGACAGGAAGCTAAAGCAGCAGGTTTAGGCCCGGGGTTCCCACCATAATCCACTGTGTAAAGGGAACCGCAAAGTTCGAGCCTTCCACATATTCGTAGAGTGTCCAGTGAAGATCAGCCAGAGGCATTAGTTCTTCAGTGCACCATTCAGACCGGACGAAAACCACCAGAGAGCAGTCTGGATAGTGCACTAAATTCACTAGCTCTAAACTCAACTCCTCAACTGGACGGTCCCCTTGTTTAAGGAGCAGAATTCTGACAGCCGTTAGATCCATTTTTGGTCAGTCTTTCTGTAACGAGGCAGGTCAGGATGGAGGATCTAAATGCAGCTTTTAATGTAAACAAAAGATGAACAAGGTAACTCAGAATAAAATAAAATGAAACCAAAACACAGAGACCCAGGTGCAGAACATGACAATACATGTGAAGACTGAAAAACTAACCAGAGCAAACAAGGGCTCAAATACACAAGGGAATACAAGGAACACCTGGGGAAACAATCAGGGAATGAGGAACACCCGGGGAAACAATCAGAGAGAACCAATCATGAAATAAAACTACAAAGGATTATAAAACTAACACAGGAAACACGAACGGGGAACTAAACAAGAATTTCAACATAAAAGTCCAAAAACAGGGAATACATGACACTCTCTTTGGCACACAAGAATTAGTGCTGAAAAAACATCACCTGACAATTGAAAAGAAGCTTTAGAGCAAAAGCGAATTTGGAATTATTTTGGATTCGTTACATGTTGTGCAGCTCACTTGCAATGTAGATGGAAAATAATACACTGCAAACGAGCAACACAACAAAACTAGAAGGCTCCTATTATAATCAGTGCATAGACACCATATAAATAAATGATTTATTGTGCATAGTTTAGCATAAGTGAGCTTGTACTGAACTGCAGGACTCAAACAGTGTACACCTGCAGTTAGTGACAGATTCAGTGAATATGAAGGGAGAGTTTTAACATTATCTTGTCACTCAATGTCTGTGCAGTTTATTCAGAAATTTAGTTTAGTTTTGCTACTAAGTAGGCCAATGCAAAGTTGATTTACTGTATAAAGCATAATTACAGTTATTCAGCTTAAAGGAAACGTGAAAAAAAAAACTCATCATTTATCTACCCTCATGCGATCCCAGATGTGTATAACTTTCTTTCTTCTGCAGAACACAAATATTTTTAGAAGAATTTCTCAGTTGTGTAGGTCCATACAGTGCAAGTGAACGGTGACCAAAATTTGAAGCTCCAAAAAGCTCATAAAAGGCAGCATAAATGTAATCTATAAGACTCCAGTGGTTTAATCCATGTCTTCTGAAGCGATCCATTCAATTTTGGATGAGAACAGACTTTTTTCACTATAAATCTTGACATCAGCAGTCTCCTTGGCGATCATGAATTTGAGCTCAGTTACACTTCCTAGCACCATCTAGTGCTCTGCACATGCGTCAAGCACTTTGAAATTCAGGCTTGAAGTCATGATACATAGCCTACATAAAGAATATGGCATGAGGGGATGGAATAATAGGGTTCAAAACAGTGTTACTATGAATGCAAACTTTAATACTGTGAAAAAGACACTATATTAGCATAACATAAATATATATAAATAATGGGCATTGTTTCCACTCAGCTGTCATTTGCTGCTACTGTCAAGCATCTGTTTGATGCCGAACACAACAGCGCTTTGCGCATTCGCGGAGAGATTGACAGGCAGGAATTTGGCCAATAGTTGCTGCAAGCTCTTATAATCGACCAATTGATGTGTGAAATGGCGGGGTTAAAGCAATGCAAATATGTATGCACACACAATGAATTATTAGACCAGATGCACATCATAATGCAACTAAAGCCGAATCCCGGACATTTTCACAAATTTAGAAATCCCGGCCAGACGTTTTTTTAAGGTCCGAAAAAGAGGATGTATGGTCACCATACTCCTGAACCACCAGTAAAAAGAAACCATTGCGATTGATTCCACCAACACGTCTCTCCTCCTGGTGCTTAGACTCTGCTCTGTGTGTGTGTGTGTGTGTTCATGTGTGATAGAGGAGGCGTGACTTTGGAGAACTCTGAAGTGAGTGCGGGCTCTGTGCTTTCAAAGCTAGTTTGCTAACTGCTAGCATCTCTGGATTACACACCCTAGCTTTAATAAACAGATTGTTGATGGTAAACATATTTGGCTTGCTATCTGTAAAGGAGGGGCTCGAGCATGACGGGCTTGAGCATGTGGCTTGGCTCGCACTCTAAAATATCCAGATACACACAAGCATACAATTAGTTTCAAAGTAATTTGCAATGGTTCGATGGAGTGGGTGGTCATTTCTAAGCTGTAACAGACATCCCTGATTGGTGGATATCACACCAGTTATGGGTAGTGAGCTTTTCCACTGAGAATTAAATTACTTTTAAGTAGTTAAAAACACACTTGAGGCTTGAGACTTCAGCAGAAGCATAGCCTATACAGAAGGTATAATCGCTTAACAATCTCAGAACTCATTGTACAATAGGTCTGTCTTAAAAGGTTTATACTTTATCATAACATTCTCTATAGAGAAAATCAAGGAATATTTTTTCTTCCAGAAACCTACTGTTGCACTTTAGATTTTGAATGAGAAAAAATGAAAATAAGACACTAGTGTTTGGATAAATATTGAGAAAAACAACAAAGCAATGCTTTATAACAAGTGAAATCATCTCTCTTTTCTGAATGTTGTCACATTTCTCCATCTCATGACCCGAGCAGCCACTCAGCAACGTATTTACTTCAGCGCAGCGTAACGGTTACCATGCCACTTATGAGAAAGCAACAGTGCACAATGCCACTGGAGACATCAGCAGTAACATAACAAATAGTGGGAAACACTTGCACATGCTGAAATTTTCTGCTGCTGTTAAGGCAATGATTTATTGGTGAAGGAGAGATACCAGGGAAGTTGGATTGGAGGTTTAAGAACCTTTCACAAGGAAGAAGGTAGTAAGGACAGACCCAGAGGAAGAGATGGTTTTGTTTAGAGTTGCACTTCCTCTAACCATGATACTGAATAAAAAAGCTCAGTGCTTGTTAAGATATTTTTAAACCTGCATCAGGAAGTGGTGTAATGATGGTGAATTGACTGATGCTTCTTAAAATGTAGCTCACTATGCAATGTGAAATTTTGAAATATGTTGTAAACTGCAATTTGTGTTTTTTTCATCTCTTTGTGGTCATGATCATTGTGGTTTCAGTCTGAATATTGTTCTTTATGTGTCTTTTCAGAGGCAGATGTGGTCTCAATGGCAGACTCTACTATCACAGTGGGGGACATTGAGGGAGAACTTCTTAAGATTGAACGGATCAGAGACATTCTGATTAGGAGAGAGTCCGAGCTCAGATACATGTGAGTGAACTTATTTCCACATTTAATTCACCAAAGTGGCATTAAACTGATCACAAAGTATAGTCCGGACATTACTGATGTAAAAAACAGCACCATCATGTAACAAGGATGGAGGATCTAAATGCAGCTTCTAATGTAGACAAAAAAAAACAAAAAACAAAGCAACTCGAAACAAAGCAACTTGAAACAAAGCAACTCGAAAGGAAAGGAACGGAAAGGAACGGAAAGGAACGGAAAGGAAAGGAACGGAAAGGAACGGAAAGGAACGGAACATGACAACACATGAGAAGACTGACAAACTAACCAGGAGAAACAAGGGCTTAAATACAAAAGGGAAAACAAGGAACACCTGGGGAAACAATCAGGGAGAACCAATCATGAAATAAAACTACAAAAGGACTACAAAACTGACACAGGAAACAGGAACGGGGAACTAAACAAGAATTTCAACATAAAAGTCTAGACAAAAATAGGGAATACGTGACACATCACTGTTTGAAAAAAGTCATTTTTGATCAAATCTAGACAGGCCCCATTTCCAGCAGCCATCACTCCAACACCTTATCCTTGAGTAATCATGCTAAATTGCTAATTTGGTACTAGAAAATCACTTGCCATTATATCAAACAACGTTAAAAGCTATTTGGTTTGTTAAATAAAGCTTAACATTGTCTTTGTGTTTGTTTTTGAGTTGCCACAGTATGCAATAGACTGGCATGTCTTAAGGTCAATATTAGGTCAAAAATGGCAAAAAAGAAACATCTTTCTCTAGAAACTTGTCAGTCAATCATTGTTTTGAGGAATGAAGGCTATACAATGCTTGAAATTTCCAAAAAACTGAAGATTTTATACAAAGGTGTACACTACAGTCTTCAAAGACAAAGGACAACTGGCTCTAACAAGCACAGAAAGAGATTTGGAAGGCCAGATGTACAACTAAACAAGAGGATAAGTACATCAGAGTCTCTAGTTTGAGAAATAGATGCCTCACATGTCTTCAGCTGACAGCTTAATTGAATTCTACCCGCTCAACACCAGTTTCATGTACAACAGTAAAGAGAAGGCTCAGGGGTGCAGGCCTTATGGGAAGAATTGCACAGAAAAAGCCACTTTTGAAACAGAAAAACAAAAAGAAAAGGTTAGAGTGGGCAAAGAAACACAGACATTGGACATCAGATAATTGGAAAAGTGTGTTATGGATCTTAACCCCATTGAGCTTTTGTGGGATCAGCTAGACTGTAAGGTGCGTGAGAAGTACCCGACAAGACAGCCACATCTATGGCAAGTGCTACAGGAAGCGTGGGGTGTAATGTTACCTGAGTATCTGGACAAACTGACAGCTAGAATGCCAAGGATCTGCAAAGCTGTCATTGCTGCACATGGAGGATTTTTTGATGAGAACTCTTTGAAGTAGCTTAAGAAGTTCTGAACATTTTTTTTCAAATTGTAATAGTAATTTTTCATTTTATTAATGTCCTGACTATACATCGTGATCAATTGAATGCCACTTTGGTGAATAAAAGTACCAATTTCTTTCCAAAAGAGCAAAATCTGTACAGTATTCCGTTAGATTACTCAAGGTCAGTAAAGTATTATAAATACTTTAGATAATTTCTTCAGCACTGGTAGATTTTTTTCACTTGTTTTGATTAGAAAAACACATTCTCTGAAAAACCTACATATCTTATGCAGTGTTGTTTCTAAAACAAGATTAATCACATTGATCTTTTTTAAGGATTTTTAGATATTTTTACTGGAAAACAATACAAAAATGATCATCAAAAATACGATTTTTGCCCCAATATCAAAGGTCTTACTAGAAAAAAAGAAATTATGATCCAATGTGAATTTTCTTGATAAAAAAATATGAACGTGCCTGAAAACGTGCATGTAAAATGGCTAAAAATAGCTCATATGAATGTAACACATCATAAGAAAGTGATTCACCGCTGTTCAAATGCACTTTGGATCGCATCATTTATATGTATAAATGTTTTCCATCTGAAAGGACTAAATATTAAATGAAACAAATGACAATAAAATACAAAGTAATCTCTTCAGTAATCAAAATACTTTTTGAATGTAACTGTATTCTAATCATTTAAATTGTAACTGTAGTGGAATACAGTTACTTATATTTTGTATTTTAAATACGTGATCCCGTTACATGTATTCCATTACTCCCCAATCATATTATATATATATATATATATATATATATATATATATATATATATATATATATATATATATATATATACAGTACTGTGCAAAAGTTTTAGGCACTTAAGATGTTTCACAAAAACATTTGTCTTAAGATGGTTTTTTATATCTTCATCTTTAGTGTGTCAATAGGAAATATAAATGTTAGACTCCCAAACATTACTTTTGCAAATAGAAAAGATTAGAATAGAAGAACAGGGCGCTCTGCAAGAGATGGCATTGCCCCCACAGAGCCCCCCACTGAACATCTAGTCAGTCTGAGATTACATGATGAGACAGAAGCAATTGAGACCGCCTAAATAGATAGAAGAACTGTGGTGAATTCTCCAAGAAGCTTGGAACATCCTATCTGCCAACAACCAAGAAAAACTGTGTCCAGGTGTACCTAGGAGAATTGGGGCTGTTTTAAAGGCAACGGTGGCCACACCAAATATTGATTTAGCTTTTTTATGTTTACTGGACTTTGTATGATGTTAATTGATAAATGAAAACTATTTATGGCATTATTTTTGAAGAAATACTCACTATGCAACATTTTTCACAAGTGCCTAAAACTTTTGCACAGTACTGTATATATATATATATATATATATATATATATATATATATATATATATATATATATATAATACATATTTATATATAGTATTCATGTTGAAGTTATTGGTTTTGTTCATATGATTCTGACAGACAAAGTGTGCACATGTTTATATTGTTTTTAGATTAACAACAGTGAATTTTAAAAGTGTACACTTTTCAGATTACAGATTTTATGATTGCTACTTAGACAATTAACTGCTAAATGAATTTAATAGACAGGGTTGGGGAGTAACAGAATACATGTAACCGGATTATGTATTTAAAATACAAAATATAAGTAACTGTATTCCACTAAAGTTACAATTTAAATCATTGGTAATTAGAATACAGTTACATTCAAAAAGTATTTTGATTACTGAAGAGATTACTTTGTATTTTATTGTCATTTGTTTCATGTAATATTTAGTCCTTTCAGATGGAAAACATTTATACATATAAATGATGCGATCCAAAGTGCATTTGAACAGCAGTGAAACACTTTCTTACGATGTGTTACATTCTTACGAGCAGACAGAGAAGTAAGTTTGAAGTAAGTTTGGAGCAGAAGAAATAGAAATAAACCTTGTGTAAATTGTCAGCTTTACGCTAAGCTAAAATGCTATTTCTAGCCATTTTACATGCACGTTACCAGGCACGATCATATTTTTTTATCAAGAAAAATTCACGTTGGATCATAATTTCTTTTTTTATAGTAAGACCTTTGATATTAGGGCAAAAATCTTATTCTTGATAATAATTTTTGTATTGTTTTCCTATAAAAATATCTAAAAATCCTTAAAACAAGATTTGTTTGATCTTGTTTTAGAAAAAACACTGCATAAGATATAGGTTTTTCAGAGAATGTATTTTTAACATGTGTATTTTGTCTTACTGTACTGGCAGAGTTTTTTGTCAAAACAAGTGAAAAAAATCTACCAGTGCTGAAGAAGTGATCCAAAGTATTTAGAATACGTTACTGACCTTGAGTAATCTAACGGAATATGTTACAAATTACATTTTACAGCATGTAATCTGTAGTGGAATACATTTCAAAAGTAACCCTCCCAACCATGTTAATAGACTACTAATTATATCAATTATAAATGAGAATGTTAACATATCAAAATCAAAGCTTTCCTTCCACAAAAAAATGCAATATTATTAAATGCATAGTTCCAAATTCTGATTGAGCCATGTTTATCGCCATTGGAAAATGCCGATAAATTCACACTAGTGACCGCACATTCTATATTAATGCAACTGCAAACAGCACAAAATTTGGCTAATGAACTATATTACTTGTCGAACTACTTTGTTTCTGATTATTATTAATACGTTTTTATTTTTATTTGACATTGATGTCTTTGGTCAAATGCTGCTGACACTGTTTTATAAAAGCAAGAAGCCACTCTAGACTGTGTGTTACATTGATTATTCTCTTCTTCGTGTCGTACCTAAGAACACCTTGCATGTAATAGTGCACAGTTTCTCATGGCTAATTGATTTAATAGACCATGATACTCCAGACATGAGATAAAGATCAGTCGCACTCACAAGCATTAAATAATTTGTAAAGTTGATCTGAGATCTTTCCTACTATCACATCTGCAGCCATCCATCCTTCCTGTTGCCAAGAGCTACAGTCAGCCAGCTGCCCCTCATTAAAATGTTAATGCTTTGCTTTTGTTGCTACCAGAGTGTCTAATGTATCGATATCGGTGTCCCATCACAATCATTTGGGAAGGCGCTTTGCTTATGAAATCATTGGGGCATTTCTTGGAGTATTTGATTGGTGCTTAGTTTCCACATTCTGTCTCAATTGAACAGCAAAGTTGTAGTGAGATATCCAATAATACAGCTTCTCCATTTGGCTGCATATTTTGTACCTAAAATGGGATTAAACTGCAGATTTATAACAAACAGGGACACCAAGTTTTGTTGATATGAACACAGGTTTAGGAACTGAATGCCATTTCAATACTGTTCTCTGACATGCATGCGTTTCGGCATATAGGCCTTCATCAGAATTAAACGAAAACAAATGAAAAGAAACTTAAAGCTGAAGTCACAAAGAATTCACACTTCAACTTTAAATTCAAACAACAGCTAAATCAAGCCAAGGAATAGACAAGAAAATTTGTCATCCATCAAATAGATCACACCACAATTCCAAATCCTGGATTTAATGCTCTCTTGTCTATTAATTTTTTGGATTTTGCTGTTGTTTTGTATAAAAAAAAAAAAAAGTTTTTCTTCATTTGTTTACTTTAAACCCTGATGAAGTTTTGTGTGCCAAAATAAAACTTTGTTTTAAATAAATTCTCCCATCAACAAGTGTTGCTAGATTTACCTTCTTCACTGTTTTTTGCTACACTATACTGCCAAAAGTATTCGCTCACCCATCCAAATAATTGAATTCAGGTGTTCCAATCACTTCCATGGCCACAGGTGTATAAAATAAAGCACCTAGGCATGCAGACTGCTTCTACAAACATTTGTGAAAGAATGGGCCGCTCTCAGGAGCTCAGTGAATTCCAGCATTGTACTGTGATAGGATGCCACCTGTGCAACAAGTCCAGTCGTGAAATTTCCTCGCTACTAAATATTCCACAGTCAACTGTCAGTGGTATTATAACAAAGTGGAAGCGATTGGGAATGACAGCAACTGAGCCACGAAGTGGTAGGCCACGTAAAATGACAGAGCGGGGTCAGCGGATGCTGAGGCGCATAGTGCGCAGAGGTCGCCAACTTTCTGCGGAGTCAATCGCTACAGACCTCCAAAGTTCATGTGGCCTTCAGATTAGCTCAAGAACAGTGCGTAGAGAGCTTCATGGAATGGGTTTCCATGGCCGAGCAGTTGCATCCAAGCCATACATCACCAAGTGCAATGCAAAGCGTCGGATGCAGTGGTGTAAAGCACGCCGCCACTGGACTCTAGAGCAGTGGAGACGCGTTCTCTGGAGTGACGAATCACGCTTCTCCATCTGGCAATCTGATGGACGAGTCTGGGTTTGGCAGTTGCCAGGAGAACGGTACTTGTCTGACTGCATTGTGCCAACTGTGAAGTTTGGTGGAGGGGGGATTATGGTGTGGGGTTGTTTTTCAGGAGCTGGGCTTGGCCCCTTAGTTCCAGTGAAAGGAACTCTGAATGCTTCAGCATACCAAGAGATTTTGGACAATTCCATGCTCCCAACTTTGTGGGAACAGTTTGGGGATGGCCCCTTCCTGTTCCAACACGACTGCGCACCAGTGAACAAAGCAAGGTCCATAAAGACATGGATGAGTGAGTTTGGTGTGGAAGAACTTGACTGGCCTGCACAGAGTCCTGACCTCAACCCGATAGAGCACCTTTGGGATGAATTAGAGTGAAGACTGCGAGCCAGGCCTTCTCGTCCAACATCAGTGTCTGACCTCACAAATGCGCTTCTGGAAGAATGGTCAAAAATTCCCATAAACACACTCCTAAACCTTGTGGAAAGCCTTCCCAGAAGAGTTGAAGCTGTTATAGCTGCAAAGGGTGGGCCGACGTCATATTAAACCCTATGGATTAAGAATGGGATGTCACTTAAGTTCATATGCGTCTAAAGGCAGATGAGCGAATACTTTTGGCAATATAGTGTATGTCTTGTTTAACAGTGATGCTATTTTAATTGCTTAAGTTATTTACATTCTTTTTATTTTAGATAAACAGCAGGGTGTTCTCATGCTTGCCTGTCCATTTGTTTCATAGGATGGACGATATCCAGCTATGTAAAGAGATTACAAGGCTGAAAAAAGAACTTAAAATGCTTCTATCTATCCCAGGTGATCTCTTGTAATGTTTCTGTAATAAATAAATCCAAATACTTATTTTATTGTTGTTTACTTTTTGTTTAGCTATCAGTAGCTTTTACAATACCACTGAAAAAGATCCCTCTGCTGCAGTTTAATAGAAATCACTAAGGAAAACAACCATACAGTAATTAATTGGTAACACTTTACAATAAGGTTCCATTTGTTAAAGGGATAGTTCACCCAAAAATGAAAATTCTCTCATTATTTACTCACCCTCATGATATCCCAGGTGTATAACTTTCTTTCTTCACCAGAACACATTAGTTAACATGAACTATCAATGAACAATACTTATTAAGCATTTATTAATGTTAATTAATGTTAATTTCAACATGTAGTAATAGATTTTTAAAATTAAAAGTTTGCACTATGAACTAACATGAACTAATAATGAACAATTGTATTTGTATTAACCAACATTAACAAAGATTGATAAATGCTGTAAAAAATATTGTTAATTGTTTGTTCATGATACCTAATGCATTAACTAATTTTAATGAATGGAAACTTATTGTAAAGTGTTACCAAATAATTTTATTGCCTGTCGTTATTCACTTGCTTTTTAATTATATTTATTAATTTATTATTTTATTAAAAATGCAAAATTTTCTGTTTATGTTCACTGTCACCATTTTAAACATATTTTTCAAAAATACTTTCTACTTTTACGATTTCTTTCTGTTCAAATGTTTAGCAATTAACAAAAAGTGTATTTTAATTGACTAAATTAAGACAAACTAATAATTTTGCATAAACAATTTGGTAAAGTGAACACCTGTGTTTTTCAGTTAGAGTAAAGAGTGGCTCTAAACATGGCAATGAAAGCTGTTGCTTGATAAAAATCCATTTTCAGATAATGACAAGTCTAATGAAGACAAACAGAAGGAGGAAGAACTCCTGCAACAGATTCATAAATTAGTGGAGGCTCGAGACTTCCTGGTGGATGACGTGGAATTTGAACGTCTCAGGTGAGATGAGCTGATTTCATTATGCTGGAAAATAATGGAAGCCGACATACAATTCATTTGCAATCTTTAGTAAATCTCTGACTGAGTTAAATTTGGAGGCAGACAGCTTTCTGACTCAGCCCTGAGGAAAAACATTACTCACACTCTAAGTACAGAAGTAATAGAATTGTATTTGTAATAAAACCATGCTCCCACTTTCTGTCTAAGCGATTTCAGGAATTTAATTCAGCAAGAAAATTCTGCTCAGTACTTGAGAAATCTACACATACGTTGATGGGATTGAATCTGGATTTTCCAGTGTTTAAGATCCTATTTGTTTTGTTTGTTTTACTTAGTCTGTAAGAATAGTAATCTGTTAAATGTAATTTAAATGCAGCCGACCCCTTAAAAGAATAGTTCATCCAAAAATAAAAAATCTGTCATTTACTCACCATCATGTCATTCCAAACCAACGTTCTTTTTTCTGCAGAACACAGGAGATATTTTATATTTTTATTTCAATGGACCCTTCCACAGACTGTAATGATGCATTTTCGCTTTATTTAGTAGCGTCTAGAAAACATTTTGTATTTATTTTTAATATTATTATTATTTATTGTACATTTATAACATTATACTTTTTTTGTTATAGTACCCTGGCATTAATAATAATAATAATAATAATAATAATAATAATAATAATAATAATAATAATAATAAACTAGTTACCAAGCTGAGGAAGTAACAGTAAACTTGGCATCTTTTTCTGTTCTGACTCTTCTGTGGAAATGTAATAGATTTTTTTTCTATTGCTGTTGAAGCAAATGGGAAATTAAAAATTATTTTGCTATGGTGTATCATTCATTGAATTCACAGAAAGGGGACTTGCCAATACACAATCTTGGGTTCTGCCATATGCTCGAGGCAACATTTAAATAAGTGTCCAATTTAAACAATCTGGACACTTTAGTCCATATCGAGTGTAAATGCGAAATAACGGGGTGTAACTTAACTTTTCCGGTTAGTTTGATAAAGATGCTTTGTAATGGCGAAATAGGGGCAAGAACTGCCTGTTCAATAACAAACCAGGGAGGGGCTCTCTCAGGTGGAAGTGACCAATGAGCCAAATGCCTTAGAGTGAACGCATAGTAATAAAACAAAATCTTGGGTAGGCCTAGCCCACCTTTGTCTATCGGCCTATGTAACTTATTAAAATGCAATCTGGGACGTTTACCATTCCAAATGAAGGACTTCACTATGCTATCAAATTGCTTGAAATAAGAGAGGGGGACATCTACAGGGAGAGATTATAGCAGGTATTTAAATTTTGGAATACAATTCATTTTAATAACATTAACCTTCCCAATCATCGATACATTTAATGAAGCCCACCTGCCCACATCGCTTGAAAACCTTTTTATTAAAGGGTCAAAATTAACACTAACTAAAGCAGACAAATTTGCTGGGAATAAAATCCCCAAATACTTAATGCCCTGTTTGGGCCACTGGAAGGCGCCCGGCTGGAAAGCCGTCACTGGACAGTACACTGTCAGAGCCAAAGCTTCGGATTTAGACCAATTGACTTTGTATCCTGAGAACTTGGAAAAGGAATGAATAATTCTGTGGAGGCAAGGCATAGATCTAGTAGGTTCAGAGACAAATAATAAAATATCATCAAATAACATTTGTTTGTACCGCTGCTACAGGGTGTCTATAAAGTAACTTAATCCAACCAATATATGTACTCCCGAACCCGTATATTTCCAAAATCTTAAAAAGATAATCCCATTCTACCATATCAAACGACTTTTCGGCGTCAAGTGATATGGCAGCAACCGGAGACTGATCATTCGCTACTGACCACATGATATTGATGAGACGCCTGATGTTATCAGAAGAGCTGCAGCCCCTAATAAACCCCACCTGATCTATATGTATAAGAGATGTCATAACTTTACTTAATCGATTAGCCAGAATTTTTGACAACATTTTTACATCTAGTTGGATCAGGGAGATTGGATGGTAACTTTTACACTTGCTTGGATCTTTGTCCTTTTTAAGAATCAGACTGATCCGGGCTTGTGTCATGGTTGGAGGAAGCTTTCCATTCTTTAATGATTCAGTATAAACTTCTAACAAAAGTGGAGCCAGTTCTGTAGCATAAGATCTAAAAAATTCTGCGTCAAAACCATCTGGCCCAGGAGCCTTGCCAGTAGGTAGGGACTTAATTACCTCATCAAGCTCCTCCAAGGTTATCTCAGAATCAAGAGAATTTTTTTGCTCAATCATCAGTTTAGGAAGATCTAATGGTTCCACAAAGTTTCTAATATCTTCATCAGTAGACGAAGACGTGGAACTATGAAGATTAAGATAGAACTCTTTAAAGGCATTATTAATATCAATGGCTGAGGTAAAAATTTCACCACCAGCAGATTTCACTGAGGGAATGATAGAAAGAGACTCTCTCTGCTTTATATATCTAGCCAAAAGCTTCCCTACTTTGTCACCCGACTCAAAGTATGACTGTCTTGCCCTGAATAACCAAAACTCCACTTTCCGCGACAAAATAGTATTATATCTAAATTTCAATCGGGTCAATTCTCTGAGGTCATCAGCTGACATACGGCACTTCAGCTCTGCCTCTGCACTTTTAATATTCTCTTCCAACTCCACGAGTTCTCGTGCTTTGGATTTTTTGATGAATGAGGCATACTGTATGATCCAACCCCTAAGAATTGCCTTAAGTGCCTCCCAAGCCACGCCCACAGAGGATACTGAGGACCAGTTGGTCTCCATATAAACACTGATTTCAGTTTTTAACATTTCTTGGAAATCAAGATTTTGCAAAAGGGACACATTAAGGCACCAACTATATGATTTCTTTTTTCTGTAAATGGCAACATCTCAAAACTCACCAGGGCATGATCTGAGACTAAGATATTTCCAACTGAACTGAATGAAAATGTATAGTCCTTACCAAGATGGGTTCAAAAGTCTCCAAATATCCGTTAGACCAAAATTTGTACACATCCTGTGAAGCGTCAATGTTGCTCTAGGGGGTTTACACACTTTTGCTTGACTGTGATCAAGGACTGAGTCCATCAAAAGATTAAAGTCTCCTCCCAATATTATATCATGAGGAGTGCCAGCGGTTTGCAGCATCCCTTCAAGATCTATAAAAAAGCCCTGATCATCAGCGTTAGGTGCATAAATATTAGCCAAAATCAACCTTTGCCCTTGAATTTCAGCTAAAGCAATAATGACTCTCCCTAATTTATCTTTAGTCTGTTTGAGACATTTGAATTGTAGATGTTTATTAATCAGTATAATGGCTCCCTTGCTCTTACTTGAGCCAGCACTAAAAATATGATAAAAAGATATGTCCACCCCAAATATTTCAGCTTCCTGCAGGGAGAGATGTGTTTCTTGAAGAAACACTATATCATATTTCTTACGTTTAAGAAAAGTAATAACCTTCCTTCTTTTTATGGGGTGCCCCAACTCATTTACATTCCATGTGGAGAGAGATAGTACACTCATATTAACATTTGACATTTTGATATAGTAGAAAAAATAAATTGTGTGTCAAAAACAAAATTATACAGACCACATTCCCCATTAGTGAAACAATCAAATTCCGAACTTCCCCCGAACAAAACAAACAGAAATAAGAAAAACGTGCACATTAACCCCGCGCACGAAAGCGCCAACTGGCGAAAATCCCTCTAAACTCAAAAGGTCCATGAACGCCCACGAGCCCCCACGACAACTTTGCCATCGGATTGCTCAATTTTGCCTCACAAATTTGTGAGGCAAAATTACATAACAGAAAATACTTTGTAAAATAAACCCCAGCCAATAGGAAGAATGAACACAAAGAGCGTGTAGATTCATTCACAGAACTGTCTCAAAGGTGTGATCTTCCACAAAACAAATTCCAGCCAATATAAAACTGTTCAGATTCCTAGGACAGACAAACGAATGTTCAGTGGGCCGGCTGTTATGAGTTCAACGGATGACGTAATCATTCCAATGTCCCGTAAAAATACTCAACAAAACAAACTCCAGCCAGCAGGAGGAATAAGCACGATGAACGAACAGATTAATCCACAGCTGTTCCAAAGGAGTGTTATTCAATAGAACAAGCTCCAGCCGCTAGGCGGATCCAATACTAAAAGAAACAAAACTGGCATCCTGGTTCCTCGGATGGTCGAGTCAATTCACTCGGAGGCCGCATAAAGTATATACCATGACTTTCACAATCCGTCAACTTTATAAAAGACATCCTTTGTGTGAGCATGTAGATATTTTGCAGTTATCTGTAGTGTCCACTCTCAAACTGGCCAGGAACTTCAATGCAAAATTAATCTTTTGTCAATGCAAAAGTTTCTTTAAGGAAAAGTGTTATTCACAAAACAAGCTCCAGCCGCTCGGCAGAGCCAACACAAAAAGAAAAAAGAAACCAAAATGACACCCAGCTTCCTCAAAAGCCAGAGTAAGTACAGCGAGTCGACCCATTCACATGAGAAACACCCAATGGTTTACTCACCCATTGATTCAATAAAAGACATTGCCTGATTGGGACATGTAAATACTTTACGACCGACCTTCGTTTCTATTCTCAGTTTGGCCGGAAACATCAGAGCAAAAGTGATCTTTCGCTTATGTAAGAGTTTCTTACATTCCTTGAACCGATCGCGTTTCTCTGTTGTCGAACTCGCAAAGTCCGGGAACAAGAAAATATTATGGTTCTTCCAAGAAAGCTTCCCTTTGCTCCTCACCTGGCGCAACACAAGATCTTTATCGGATGATCTCAGAAATCTGGCCAGAATCGATCTGGGCCTGTCTCCCTCAGCAAATCTGTGATCTGGGACTCTGTGAACTTGCTCGATTTCCAGTTTATGGCCTGTTATGTTGAGCAGACTCGGGAAAAGCTCGTCTAGGAATTCACCATATCTCTGCCCTCCTCATGCTCAGGAATTCCAACAATTCGAACGTTATTCGCGGCTTCTATTCTCAAGATCTTCAAGCTTTTCAAGGAGATGTTCCAAACCAACTTTGGTCGCGGG
The DNA here is from genome assembly GCF_019703515.2 of Myxocyprinus asiaticus. NCBI lineage: Eukaryota > Metazoa > Chordata > Actinopteri > Cypriniformes > Catostomidae > Myxocyprinus > Myxocyprinus asiaticus. The sequence continues at coordinate 21,553,327 of NC_059355.1, forward strand.
CGGATTAGCGGTTAATTCCCTCTTGGTTAATTTTGACTTCTTTGCCATGTTTTGCCTCAAAGAGCAAATGTGTAACTGGGTGTATCAAATTTCACCAGATTATAACATGAAAATAATAACAAATTTAGCAAAGTGCGCAGAGCTCGTCGCTCACACGTCTGCTTCTTGCATGGCATCATGTGACCTCCTATATTTTGCCATATTTGATTTGTGCTCTGTTTACAGCAGTTGATCAGTGCTTTTATTTTATTTGAGTGTTCAGCAGAAGAAAGAAAGTGATAATGGTTTGGAGAGACATGAGAGTGAGTAAATAATGCATTTTCATTTTTGGGTGAACTATTCCTTTAAAGGGATTTTTCTGTACGTATTTGTATTCTTTTAGCTTCAGTGCAATTGTATTCTCAGTGCTAAGTAAAAATTTGTAATTGCAGCTACATGTTAAGAAATTGCAGCTGAGGCAAAACTGATCAGCGCTGGACATATTTTTAGTCCAGCTGGTGTTAAAGACGCATTGCACATACTTTTGCCTTCACTGTGTAGCTTCATTTCCAGAAAGAGAATCTAATATAAAAAGATTCTTAAAGGCTGGAATAAAAGGAAATAAGGCAATAACTTGGAATGTTATAAACCTTTCACTTTTGCTATGCAAAAGTCATTTTAATGCCAGCGAAACACCATGAACAAATCAAGAAAAGGAAATGCATGATACAATAACTTTTATGTTACGTTTTGATACTGCTTTCTCCTGCAACAATTCCAGACCTTGAGCTGAGTGAAGGACATGAAGACTGTACTTAAAAAGGCAATGATATAGTCAATCTACCCATAATGTACTGCTTCGATCACCATAGTTACCTCTGCTCTACAGGGAACGGGAGGAGGACAAAGAAATGGCTGAATTTCTAAAGTCCAAGTTATCAAAATGTCTTCAAGCCAAGAGTAAGTTATTCTTTTATGGCTGGTTGAACCAAGTCATGTATTGTGTATACATGCTAAGTTTCCAGAGTCAGTTGACTATTGAAGGCAATTGTCATTATATAATCAATAAAATCAAAAGAGTCTGATGCCACTCTATTGTACAGAATATACTAACTGCAGCCTATAACTTGTGTTTCCTGTTTGGATTAAACTTAAATTTTATTTAGTTCAGTCATGACAACTAAATGATCTGCTAAATAGATCTGCCTACAGAATGCTGCCGCTGCTGCAGAGCAAGTACGAAGACTTTCTGCTGCTAGAATATAAGGCCCTTTCCCACCAACAGTCCTGGTACAGGAACGGAACACCCGAGGAGACTTTTGCCCGCTTGCATTTGCACTCACAAAAGTAACCCCGTAGTGACATCATCTAGTATCGACCATTTTTCTTGTGACGCTGTTTGCACGAGAGATTCAATAGCAAAGCCAACAACATCAACAACACCGACGGTGGACGCTGGGATCGGAGCTACACTTGTGTTAGGGCTGTTTTATATGAAAATTGGCTGCATCCTAAAACGTAGACAGCTGCCTAATCAGTTAATGGTTTAACCGACTGCGTTTTTGGATGAATGGGACGTGTATAAAAACTGGTCTCTGAACAGCACCTTATTTCAACCTACCTTTTTATACTGCCTCCGAAGGCAGCATTTTCCAATTTTCAAATGCAGCCTGTGTCTTCAGGATACAGTTTGGCTCGTGAGTCGTGCATGCGGTGCTCCATGCTGCAACTGGAGTGAAAGTTGAGACAAAGGTGGCAGAGGCGCTCTTTAACCACACAGCACACGCTGAACTCAGTGGAAAATGCATTAAAAACCTATCCATCAACACAATGTTTTACAATAAAGGCTTTAATAACTCAACATAAATTACTGTACTGAAATACTCATTGACTTAAAAAAGACGTCTTGATGCAAGTTAACCACGCAGTAACAGGCACGCAATACTTCCCTTGTTTAAACTAGATTTAATGATGGTTTAGTGGATAATAAAGTTCAATTATGAATGTTGCATTTATATATAGCACTTTTCTGACACTACTCTCAATGTGCTTCACATAGCAACCAGGGGACTCTCCTCAACCACCAACAGTGTGCAGCATCCACATGGATGATGCAACGGCAGCCGTGGTGTGCCAGTACACTGACCACACACCAGCTGTTGGTGGAGAGGAGAGAGTAGAGATTTACAGCCAATTAATGGAGGGGGATTATTAGGAGGCCATGATTGTTAAGGGCCCATGGGGGAAATTTGGCCAGGACACTGGGGTTACACCCCTACTCTTTACGAATTACCCACTCTCGATAAACATCTTATTTATATCCATCATCCCAGGAAAAATAAACGTAGTAATCCAGAAATCACTTTATTTTCTGTATAGTCACACAGAACAAACAGTTATTACATCCACTAAAGACTTATTACATCCACTAAAGGGTAAGACGCAATAAAAAAACAAGACTCCCACTCAACCGTCAGACCAAAACAACAGGGAAGCACAATAACTACACAATAAGGTAATTTATTAAGGAAAAAATGACTTAATCTCAAATTTAATAAATGCAGCAAGATGGGGAGTGGCTTCAGAGAGACCCACTGCCCAAAAAAACAAACAAAACCAGGTTAATAACAAAAAAAGTAGTTACTAACCTAACGAAGGGGAGAAAAAATACTATCCAATTTAACCTAACTACTCTTACCAAAAAACAGAGTAAAAAAAAAAAGGCTTTAAAACAAAAGGGTAGGTCTCCCCTACATGTCTAAAGCTGCTTTTAGCAAATTAGAGTAACCTTAATCTACTAGAGAAACTGACAAAACACATAGGCTATAGCTATTTGTTTCACACAAGATCACTGTTGTGTTCCAAAAAAAAAAGAAAAAGAAATGATTTCCCAACACCGTAACTGGGTTTTAGTCTGGCATCTGACGGGGAGCCTGGAGCACGACTGGCCTGAAGTCGAAGCGGCCTCAAAAACCATAAAAAGGTAAATCAAAGTTTCGAAAGATCCAAAGATTCTGCAAACTATTACTAAACATAGAAACAATATGCATGCTTAGACAATGTCCATCTGGACAGTATGAACATAAAAGTTTGACAAAGGTGGCTGGAGCAACAGAGCCTTAAACTCCCTGCCATCAAATGAATATTATTTTGACACACGCATCAGATGCAATGAAAACTCAAAGCTCGAACACACATACGTGAAACATAATCCTCTTCGGATACTTTGTTGGTTTTAATTTATTTCTGTCAAAGGGGTCATGAAATGCTCTTTTTTTTTAAGTTTTATTATCTTCCCTGAGGTCCACTGATAATGTAAGTGAAGGTATTTTTTTTTTTTTTTTTTTTTATCAAAACAGAATTAATTTAGTAATATATGATAATTTTCTACCCTGTTTTTAGCCCTCTGACTAAACGGATTGGTAACCAAATGGATTAAAACTGAGTTGTAATTTGATACCGTGTCTTTTAATATTACGGAAGTAGAGAACGAAGCATTTGGGCAGCTTGGTTTCAATAAATGCTTATTGCATTGGGGATAAAGTTTTGAGTTCTGAAATTTACAGTGGGTTTTTATAGTAGAAAGTCCTCATATGTCAAAATATCAAGGAAAATGTGATTCCATGACATGACCCCTTTATAGTAATTAGCGCAATCCTCTGAGTAGCAGGCTCGCAGCTAGTTTTTCAAATGGCGGCTGTGGACTCCTCTCCATTCTCAATGCGTTGTGCGTTATAGATTTTTTATCAGTCACAGGCTGCAGCACCTCACACAGTCTCTATACACCCCAAAATTACCTACCCTGGGAGTAGGATCTAAAAATGTCCCTTAAAACATCTACAAGGAATTATAGGTCCTCATGTGCGAAAGTGACAAAAAGTACTAGTCTCTGGGAAAAGTACCTAAAATGGGCTTTAGTACCTACAGTGGAAAAGGGTCTATATACAGACTTGCTGTGATGAGTATGTCAGACATGCTGCTGCTGCTGCACAATTAGACATCCATACAGTCTCCTTGAAGCAGATTTAGACAAGTGCTGCTGGGGAGGAGGAGGGTTTCATAGAGAAAACTCTAGAGCACTGCAGTGATACTGGCTTACTTTCAAACAACTGAGGCAATTTAAACGTTAGACAAAAAGAGAGTACGCAAATTGATTTGCTTAACTAATTACATCAAAGGAACTATCAGATTGCGCCATGTAAATTTTCATGACTTTGAGGTTTATTTACTGTATGCTCTCTGTTACAGTCCTTATTTGAAACCCATGTTATTACCCATCCTGTATCTTGGGTATAAAATAAGCCATTTATATCTCAAATAAATGCTTACAGATACTGTTCGCAGTGGGAGAAGGCCACCCAGAGCGCAGCCAAACTCGACACCCTTTGTGACCAAGACAGGCCTCACTTTGCTGAAAGAGTGCTGTGGTTTCACCTGCTCTATAATGTAATAGACATGCTCTCAGTCGTGGCAGCAGGAATACAATTCTGCAGCCTTGGATGAGGATGACCTTTTAATGACACCAGTAGACTCAAATAACATGGTGTGAACCGTCACAAGATCTTTCTGAAAGACAATGCTATGAAGCCTGTATACAAATAGTGGGCTAAGCATCTCCCTTAGTCTTTCCCTCCCTTTTGCTCGCATTCTACAGTACATAACCCTCTTCTTGCTTTTTTTAAAAACCTGTTTCATTGAATTACAGAGTACATTCCATGCTCTCTCTTGGGTCCAGCTGTCAAAAGCTCAGCTGGTTTGCTGTCATTCCCTACCCTTAAACTTTTCACTCATGAAACATTGCTAACGCACTGCAGCACCGGTGACTCTGTCATCCATAATTGCTCAAGTTTCAGTTGAGTTTCCATGTAGATTGCTGTTGCTTTAGCCCATGTACAGTGTCTCAATGACTGATGAGATTTCCAGGCAAATGTTTGTGCTTATAGTGTAACAATAAAGTTAAATGAATTCTTACTAGCTCAGTTCTTTAATTATTTATGTTCAAATAAACAATTTCCATAACTGTCACTATAACAAATTTCTCAGCAGAAATGTTCATGAAACCTGATGAAAAAAGACTGAATAATTTAATTGAATAATGGCTGAACCCTCGGTGGCCATATCTATAAAGTCTAACACCATGAGCCCATCCTATCGACAGTCTTAAATCCAGTAGATCTCACTGTGCCAAAGCATGTTGTTTATGTTCTTTGGTAAAGTGCTTTATACATTGTCAAGGGCTATTTTCTGTGGATACAAGGCTCCATAGCAACCAGTGCATAGATCATTTCATCTTTAGTGGCTAGGTTTAGCTGAAAATGTTGTTAATCAAGAGTCAGTTCAAACACCAGAGCATTTTCATTGATGATTAAAGAAGGTCAACAATGACTGTTCAGAGTGAATTTGTTACAATTACATGCAAATATTTATGTTCAAAGATAAAAGCTATATATTCACTGTATTGCATTACTGTAAAATAGAGATTATTGTTTGAAGTCATGAATTTCTGATTGGTCTACTATTTAGATGGTCTGACTGACTGTCTTTTTCACACTTAGATCAGATATTGACCATTAATTATGCATTTTATTATGAAAGGAGGAACACATAAGATAACAATAAATTACACTTCACATACTAAAAGTAATGTGCACATCTTACCAGAAGAGCCCACCTCCTCTTATTTCTAGAATAGCTCTATATTTAGAGAATAGTTTATCTCTGATATTTGGCTACCTTCTGGTAAATTCAGCCCCTCTTCCATGAAATATGCATGCTAATGACCCAAGGGTGTCTGACTCCCTAATTAATGACACCAACACATTTGTCTGTCTTATAAATTTATGCTATTTGTGAAATCTTATTTTATCATTTTAAATCCTTGAGAGGTCTTTTAATTATATTCTGTTCACAGACCTAGACAAGCCCCTCCTGGACCAATCAGCTCTATTCACCATGTTGCCCTGACTGTTTCTGTGCTTATATCCTATTAAACACCATATTTCAAAACAGAACCATGTCTTAATTAACCACGTCCCCTGCATGTTTAGGTATTCAGGGCTAAAATAAACATTTGAATCCCAGTCATAAAGGTGTATTACAGTATGCTGCATATAATTGGAAACTTACAAGGTTTTCTTTTTGTATGCTGCCTGCCAATGAGATACCCAAAAGAGTCCGAGTGCATATGGCCAGTGTGATCTATTCATTTACTGTAGATGTAAGTTGATGTCAGACACTAATTCACCTGACTGCTTATCTTTGTCATATTATGTAGACTAAAATGCCACACAAATGTTATCCTGATTACACAGTTATTATTATTATTATTTTGTTGCATATTTTTAACTGTCAAATGCAATACTGTCCCAGAATAATGAACACGAGAAGTCTGACACTTAAGTTAGACCGTTACATTGTCTGACGATGAAACATGTGGGTTGCCATGGCAGAGTTTGAGAATGTAAATGTGTTCACTGACTAAAATGCATATTTCACTTTCAGTCTAGAAGCTGTAATTGTAACGTGTGCTATGGATTTTGTACGGTTATATGCATTATTTAGACAACGGTTCTGGTTCTTTAATCTGACTGACCAAGCAGTGTGGTAAGAGTGATATTTAGTATTCAGCACTGGGAGATTGCACTGTTTGTATCACTCCACTGGTCTGTATTCGCTGTGTTCCAGTCTCCCCAATGCTTGGCAACACACAAAGCTTGAGAGCTTAAGCCCAATCTATGAGTTAAAGCCCAGTCCTGTGCTTGAGCCCCTACGTTGTGGAAAGCACGCCAAATATGTTTACCATAATGTGCTCCAGGACTATATACTACACATGAACCACTCAATTAGTGAACAGCATAAAAGTAAAATCACACTTGCAATTATGCTGTTGTACTAAATATCATAACAGCTGTAACAACCTACAGCCAAATTACAGTCGTTGTAATATTCAGAACAATAGTATTCTTGCTCTTGTGATATTGCTTAATTATTCTTTAATTCATCCATCCATAAATAAGCAATGAAAGTTCTCACACCAAATGGCATCATCCGAAGACTAGGATCTAGTTATGTTCTTCATAGACATGTAATACAGTGAAGCAACAGGTTGCACCTGTGATTCGATTTCCCAGTTATGTCAGCCAACACAAAGAAACAAACTCCTCTTTGATTTCACATCAGACTTAAAGCATGCTGTGGGCATTTTCATTGTTGTGGCATTTTGAAAATCCAGTGTGTAACAAAAAACAAACAAATTAACAAACAAAAGCACATAAAAATTAAAAAAAAATAAAATAAAAAAAGCCCATTATTCAAAAATACCATAAGGGTGCAACTTAGTTGGTGTCTATATTTGAAACAAAGCTCTCATGGGAAGCTTCTGTCAGTCTCCACCCTCCCTCAGTATAGGTTATTGTGGTGCATTGCAGGGTCTGATGATGACTCATCCACAGGTTTCACTGATCACAGCAAATTCAGTGGTGTGAGAACATAATTTATTAACATTAGCATTTAAACCTAGAGCATAAAAAATGAGAAACTGATGCTACAAGTCAAAAAGGACAAAGAGTATATACAGTATGTGTGCGAGAGAGAGAGCTGAGAAATGATGCATGTGAGCATAATTATGTATCGTTGTGCAGTTATTATCCACAATCATTTTAAAACCAAACCAGTCTGCAGTGTGTATCAATGTGAGATTCAGAACACAGATTAAAACAGCAAAGTAAAGTCATCCTGGGACAGAAAATCAGCACTTTTGAGTTGTCAATAACTTCCCCACCCAACACACAAGCCCTACTCTTACAATATGTCTAACACCTCTAATTTTTCTGATTCTGTTCGGATTGTTAGTGTGACACTGAGGCTGTGGTTAACTGCACTCAAGTGCTTAAGTTAGTTTACAGAAAGTGTAAACACAGTGCATTGACAGAGTCCTACAATGTGACCACAGCAATATTCATATTCAAACCCAACTAGCTAATTATCCAACAGAAGGTGAATGGGAAAACTGGCCCCTCTACTGTATACTGTATCTACTAACCTCCCTGCTCATTGGTCTCTCTGCATTAATTAAGGAAGTTTGTTCCACACTCTCCTGGGTTCACTGTGTGCAGTCTTCTCTGTAATGCTGAATTGTAACCTTGGTTTTACTAGAAAGCATTATAAAGCTAAGATTGGCACCTTGTGGACACAACATGTAATTGTTGGGTTCTCAAACTGAGAAACATGACCTGTGCAGGCTAAAATTTTGTAAATTAGAAAAAAAATGCCTTGATTTCCTTCCATCAAAACTAATCTTGAGGAAAATGTTTTGAAAGATATGGAGATCTGCAAAAACATTTTCTAACTTTGAATGTATATTGGTACAAATATAAAATTTAAAGGAGAGAACTAAACAGAACTGTGTTCTTCTACCAACATTGTGCCCAATTAAGACATTTAACCCCAGGTGGATCTAGGGAGATTGTCCCTGTATCTGACAAATTTTCTCAATACCGAATAAATAGCTCAAATCAGTGGTATTAAGAGTCATTGCCTGCAATATGGTTTGTAGACTCAGTTTGCTATCCTACCCCAGAATTATGTAAAAAGAGCAATAAAACATCACATAAAAAAGGTAAAGCTCGTTCCACCTATTTAATTTACCATTTACAATAAATCAAGTGTCCTGTTTTGTGGGAAATATTTGCTATATTGTAAAAAGTATTCTTTGAGAACCAGATTTGTGCAAATCTGTAATAATCAGTACAGTAGTTATCAATTATATTGATGCTTTCACTAAAATGAGGAGGCAGAGTGCCATCTCAGCCTTTTTTCTTTCTTTTTTTTACAAGTCCAATATAAATTCCTATTTCAGCTCCAGTTGACTTTTAAATAGCTTTCAGGTTAAACCCATACAAATCTGAAATCAGATTTATCACAACATATGAAATGAAAAAGTAGGCCTGCATAAAAATATATAATATAAAAAGTTACATATTTTCCTTATAAATGCAACAACATAATAACAAAATACTAAAAATGTCTGTTGTTCTATATGTAACATATTTTTCTTAAATCAGTTTATTACTATCAAATTTGTATAGGCTGCTTTCTCTGAGAAATCACAACTGGCCCATTTAGATCCAGGTAATAGTAGCAAAAGTTTGATTCTTTTATCATGTTTGAATGTCATTGAATTAGAAAACCAGTGGCATTTATTTTAAAGCAAGTTATTATAAGTACACATTTCTAGCAAAGCATTTCACAAAAAATAATTTTGTAAGATTTAAATGAGAAAATATTAGATATACTGTTTAAAATAAAGGCAAAAAATATTGTTTCTGGACCAGACACTTTGTGGTCTTAATGGAACATACCCATTTATTTAACATAATGAACTGGTTAACTGACTTCACACATCCACAAAAAATGACCGTAGGACCAGTTGTTTCATTGTAAATACAATAAAAAGGGCTACTAACAGTGAAGTTAGTTCTAATGAATGTGTTACTTGTTTGCAGATGCAATTTGGTTTGATAATTAGTTATCTATACAATTAAATTCATACAAGTGCCATGAAAAAGTGTTTAAATATTTGTAGAGGCACTGTATATGAAAATTAAAAGTTTATTAATTAGCTTTATTAATTATTAAATAGCTACAACATTGATTGATAAGGTGTAGCCTACAATACCTCTATTATTCAATGGACCAATTGAAGGGCTTGCCTGATTTTTGGTCTCAAATCTGAAGTCTAATTGGGTTAATCTTGGTGCAACACACAGTTATGGCTTTTGGGGTTACACCATCAGAGGAGCAGTAATATTGAACCCCATCTGACTCATCAAACTGGCTGAGATAGATAAGTAAGCCACTCTTCTTTTGGGGTCTACAATATAATGTGAAACCAGCCAGCTTCCCGTTTTATATATGTTCCTATAATTCTCCACAGACAGCCTCGGTTTATTATATTATATTATATTTAGTTTAGATTTAATTTTCCTGCTGTAGAAGTGTTGTAGATTACGTGGTGTTTTCCATAACACCGCTAAGAGGCGTGATGGGGCAATGCTTTAGTTTTTTTTTTTTTTTTTTTTTTTAAATCGACTGTGGTTTCACAGGCAGTATGTTGTAAAACAGCATTTCCTCGATGATTAGACGGAAGTGTACGCTCATCTAAATATTAAAAGAGAAGGTGAAGTTTCATCCAGAGATGGCCTTTGTCAGACAAAAGAAGACTCGCTCTAGGGATGGGCGGATCGATCCTTAAGTATCGATACTTCCGATATTGATGTCGATCCTCACACAAAAATATAGATTCTAACATACTTTACCGCTCATCTTAACATACATGCTGAAAGACACAAGCAGACAAGCGCTTGCGCCGTCACAAGGCTCGTGCAGACAAGAGGGATCAGTGCATTGTAGAGGTGTAGATGGTAAATTTTTGCAAGGGTAAACAAAATAGAAGTCTAATAATTTCCTGTTGAGGCTCACAAATGTAAAATAATAATAATAATAATAATAATAATAATGACTTGAATTATGACAAAAAATATATTATATTATATATTATATTACCCATTTACCCCAAGAAATCACACACACACACACACACACAAATCAATTTAATAGAAGTATCGGTATCGACGATATTGGACTTGAAATTATTGGTATCGGATGGAAAAGAAAATAAGTGGTATGGCCCATCACTAACTCAGGAACACGTTTGGAAAGAAACGTCCATTTTTTTGGAGGCATCCAATGAAACACTGCTTACACATTACTACACGCGAATCACGTTTATCTCCATCCAATCAGCAGCAGAGAGTTCTGAGCCCGACTATAAATACTCGCCCAAGGAAACAGTTGCGGTTTAAAGCGGTAGAAGAATGAGAGAGGAACACGCAGGGTTATCATCTAAAACAACCTGGAGATACAGGCACTCATATAGTGATTATTCATACTCGTTGATAGGTATGTATCTGTATGCTTTGACAAAAATATTACATGATCATATACCAGCTTTTTTATTATTGCTTAGTCGCTGTTTATATGATTGTCTTAATCGGAAGGGTTGATTTATCAACACTGCGGTTTGACTAAATGTGTCACCAGGAACTTTTTTTTTTTTTTTGGTAAGCAGTCTGTTGCATCAGTATCGATCGAAGTATTTAAACTGCTTTTTTGTTTACTTTCTAGCATTGATGCCTTTTTAAATATATATATATAATATAACCTATAAGTAATCCGTAGTAGTGATGGCATTAATTTGATCAAATTCACGACCGTGAATACAAGAGTCCTTATTCAACATATTAAGATTAAGAGTGAACAGCTTGCTCTCGGTGCTTCATTGTCTCTGGTCTATTGCGTAATGACCTGATCATCTCTTCTCCGGCCACGTTGTTTCTTACAATAGGGGTTCCCTGTGAAATCCGCTTGAGTGAGATGTGTACGCTTTGGTTTTGGGGACAGATTCTAGATGTGATAGAAGTTCTGTTTCTATATGATGCATTTATTTAAAGAATATGAACCATGTGTTTAAGTAAAAGTGCTTTACCTCAGGTTGGATATAGCCCAAACATGGCCACTTCATCCAGTTCCAAGCTGAGCAAAGCTGTGAAACAGCAGTACATGGCGCTCCCTCAGGGAAACACGGTTCAGGCCATGTACATCTGGATTGATGGAACCGGAGAGGGATTGCGGTGCAAGACTAGGACTCTAGACTCAGAACCCAAGACCATTGAAGGTAGGAACTGTGTACACGGGATTTTTATTATTTGACAAAGTTGTTAACCAAGCCACGATTAGTGTTATTAAAATAATATTCTGGGTTCATTATAAGTAAAGCTCAATTGACATCATTTATGAAAAAAAAGAAAAAAAGAAAAAAAAGAAATCTGACTCGTCCCTCATTTTCTTTGAAGAAAAAAGCAAGAATATAGGTTCCAGTGAGGCACTTACAACGGAAATAAATGGGTCAAATTTTCTGGAGGGTTTAAAGGAAAAAATGTGAAGATTATTATTTTATAAGAATACTTTTATTCTTCTGTTAATACAAATAAAATCACTTTTATTGTCACACAACCATATACACAAGTGCAATAGTGTATATACACAAAATTACACAACACAATATACAAATAATAATACAATGTACATTATACAATACACACAATATAGAATACACATTATACAATAAAAAAATAGTATATATAGTATATATAAAATGTACAGTAGGTTGTATTGTACTGTATTGACATTCAGGCTGTCGGTTGATAGTCAGTTGCCAGTGTGTTGTTAAGAGAGAATATAATTTATGACAGTCCAGTGTGAGATAATAAGATTAAAAAAAAGTGCAGTGCTGATGTATATTGATTGTGAGAGATCAAGAGTTCAAAATTCTGATTGCTTGGGGGAAGAAGCTGTCATGAAGTCTGCTGGTGCGGGTCCTGATGCTGCGACGCTACCATCAGGCAGGTGGTTGTGAGAGCAGCCCGTGGCTGGAGTCTCTGATGATCCTCCGAGCTTTTTTTTTCACACACCGCCTGGTATATATGTCCTGGAGGGAAGGAAGCTCGCCTCCAATGATGTGTCTGGCAGTTCGCACAACCCTTTGCAGGGCTTTGCAGTTGTGGGCGGTGCTATTGCCGTACCAGGCGGAGATGCAGCCAGTCAGGATGCTCTCTACAGTGCTGGTGTAGAACCGTGTGAGGATGTGGCGGTTCATTCCAAACTTCCTCAGCCGTCTCCGGAAGAAGAGGCGCTGATGAGCCTTCACAACGGCCTCGATGTGGATAGACCATGTGAGTTCCTCAGTGATGTGGACATCCAGGAACTTGAAGCTGCTGACTCTCTCCACTGGTGCTCCATTGATGGTGATGGGGCTGTGTTCTCTTTCTCTTCTCTTGAAGTCCACCACAAGCTCCTTTTGTCTTACTGACGTTGAGGGAGAGGTTGTGCTCCTGACACCAGTGTGTCGGAGTGTGCACCTCCTCTCTGTAGGCCGTTTCATCATTGTCAGTGATCAGACCTACCACCGTCGTATCATCCGCAAACTTAATGATGGCATTGGAGCTGTGTGTTGCCACACAGTCATGTGTGTACAGGAGTGGGCTGAGAACACAGCCCTGTGGGACTCCAGTGTTGAGGGTCAGTGATGAGATGTTACTGCCCATTCTAACCACCTGGCGTCTGCTTGACAGGAAGTCCAGGATCCAGCTGCACAGTGAGCTGTTTAAGCACAGAGCCCGGAGTTTCTCATCAAGCTTGGAGGGCACTATGGTGTTGAATGCTGAGCTGTAGTCTACAAACAGAATTCTCACATAAGTGTTCTTTTTTCCAGGTGGGAGAGAGCAGTGTGTATTGTAGATGCAATGGCATCATCAGTGGAACGGTTGTTGCGGTAAGCAAACTGCAATGTGTCCAGTGATGGAGGCAGCACAGAGCAGGTGTAATCTCTGATTAGTCTCTCAAAGCATTTGCTTTCAGAGCAACAAGATGGCAGTCATTTAAGTGATTTTGGATTGCTTTGGTACAGGCACAGTGGTGGACGTTTTAAATCATATGGGGACTACAGACAAGGAGAGGAAAAGGTTGAAAATGTCCTTAAAAACACCAGCCAGTTGGTTCGCACACGCTCTGACGTGGCCCGGAATGCCATCTGGACCCACGGCTTTACGGATATTCACCCGTCGGAAGGATGGGGATACATCTGCTACAGAGACGGAGAGTGAACTAACCTCTGTAGCTTCGGCCGCGAGAGCTCTCTCTGTGAGGGCGGTGTTCCCTTGAACTGTGCATAAAGTATTTAGCTCATCCGGGAGAGAGGCAGCGGTGTACACGGCGGCGTTTTTATTTCCCTTTAAAGTCTGTGATGATATCGATTCCCTGCCACATGCTTTTAGAGTTGGTGGTGTTAAACTGTCCTTCAGTCTTTTTCCTGTACTGGCGTTTTGCTGCTCTGATAGTTTTTCAGAGGGGATAACTGGCTTGTTTATGCTCCTCCGCATTCCCAGAATTAAAAGCGGAGGTCCATGCATTAAGTGCTGCGTGAACATCGCTATTAATCCAAGGTTTCTGGATTGGGTAGATCCGTGTTGTTTTGGACGGAACAACATCCTCTACGCACTTTCTGATGAAACGCGTTACGCTATCAGTGTGAACCTCGATGTCATCATCAGAGGGGACCGGAGCATCTCCCAGTCCGCGTGATCAAAACGGTCTTGTAGCATAGAGTCTGATTGGTCCGACCAGCACTGGATCATTCTGAGGGTCGGTGCTTCCTGTTTCAGTTTCTGCCAGTAAGCAGGCAAAAGCAGAATGGAAGAGTGGCAAATCGGACCAAATGGTGGTCGGGGGAGGGATTTGTAGCCATCCCGGAAGGGAAAGTAGCAATGGTCCAAAACCCAGTCCCCTCGTGTGTTAGAACTGATGTATTGGTGGTATTTTTGGTGCGATTTGATTTGAGATTGGCATTGTTAAAGTCCCTGGTCACAATGAATGCGGCCTCAGGGTGCGCGGTTTCCTGCTTGCTTATAATCCCATACAGTTCCTTGAGTGCCCGGTCTATGTCGGCTTGTGGCAGGATGTACACAGCTGTGATAATGACCGCTGTGAATTCCCTCGGTAGCCAGAATGGTCGACACAGAAGCATGAGAAATTCCAGATCAGGAGAGCAGAAAGACTTGATAGACTGTACGTTCCTCTGATCACACCAGGATTTGTTGATCATAAAACTTACACCACCACCTCTGCTTTTACCTGAGAGGTCTTTAGCTCTGTCCGCTCGGTGCTACATAAGCATTTGTAATTGTTCTGCTGTTTCTCTTTAGAACTCCCTGAGTGGAACTTTGATGGCTCTAGCACATATCAGTCTGAGGGATCCAACAGTGACATGTACCTGATCCCTCAAGCCATGTTCAGAGACCCCTTCAGGAAGGACCCCAACAAACTGGTCTTGTGCGACGTTCTCAAATACAACCACAAACCTGCGGGTGAGTATCTGTCACAAGTACTTTCAGTACAATTGCAGGGTTTCTGCAGGTCTGAAAAAAGCCTTTAAAAGTCTTAAATTGCCCTTTTGCAAATTAAGGCCTTTAAAAGGTCTTAAATCAGAGCAAGAATTCTTAAATTCACAAGGACATGGTATTAAATGTTGCATGAGCAATTGGTTTCTCGTTGCTTTTAAAGTCGTTTTAAAGTGAAGAGTAATTACTGGGCACGAATAGCCCCCATACCAAATTTAGGGTCTTTAGGACACTAGCTCCACCACCAGTTCAAAAATTAACTTCTTTTGCATGTATCTTTTAAAACATTTGTCCTAGAAACAAAATTCTTTGCACACCTCAAGATGATACAAATGGAGCGCATAAATAAAAGCTCTGTCCATTACAGTGGCCGCCATCTTGGATTATGACGTTTATCATTTATTTGCTACTATTCCTTCAAACTTTGCCTAATTTGCCTAGACAATGGCTCAAAATATCTCCAGATTGATCCTCACAGAATGAATAATAGAGAATTTTGATTTTGTTTGAAGTTACGATAATACCCATTTAACAAGGTCGACGAAAAACCGGAAGTGAGGCTATATCTGTGTGTTTTTATTTTTTAGTAAAATGAAACTTTTGTATGCTTCATAAGTACCATGATCTGAGGGTACATGCAAAGTTTGGTGACAGTGCCACCTATGGGTCAAGAAATTAAATGTTGAACTGGTATGTCCTAAAATCATGATGGTATATGGTTTCTTGAGGATTTCAATGATACTCATATCAGCCATATATAATGTTTCCCACGTCAGCCATACTGCATCTCCGGCATATACAGTACTGTGCAAAAGTCTTAGGCACATAAGATGTTTCACAAAAGCATTTGTCTTAAGTTGGTTATTTATATCTTCAGCTTTAGTGTGTCCATAGGAAATATAAATGTTAGACTCCCAAACATTACTTTTGCAAATAGAAAAGATTAGAATAGAAGAACAGGGCGCTCTGCAAGAATTGTAATGGCCCCCACAAATCCCCCCACTGAACATTGTGTCAGTCGGAGATTACATAAAGAGACAGAAGCAATTGAGACAGCCTAAATAGATAGAAGAACTGTGGCGAATTCTCCAAGAAGCTTGGAACATCCTATCTGCCAACAACCAAGAAAAACTGTGTCCAGGTGTACCTAGGTGAATTGGTGTTTAAGGCAAAGGTGGTCACACCAAATATTGATTTAGATTGTATTATGTTTACTGGACTTTGACATTAAGTGATAAATGAAAACTATTTATGTAATTATTTTTGAAGACATCCTCACTATGCAACATTTTTCACAAGTGCTTAAAACTTTTGCACAGTACTGTAGATGTTTATCAAAAAGTTAAATATCTTTTGGATGCATTGTCAAATTTATAAGAAATATGGTATACATCATTGATATGTCCTGAATGTACCGGAGCAGCTTGGACACAGTGCCACCTATTGTTCAAAAGTTAACCCGCACTTATGTGCTGACTCTAACCTTGGCATGTCTCTTTGCCGTTCGTGAATCATGTCAACTGAGTGGCACAGTTTGTACATTTCTGTAAATTCATTTATTATTGGCTAATCTAGGACAAAGGATTTAGATTGCAGAATCATAGGGAGGTTCTTTTAACAAATGAAAATAATCTGTGTATATATATTATTAAAATATATATATATATCTCACACACACACACACACACACACTTTTTGTTGAGATTCTAGATTTAATGACCAAAATGTATTTGAATAAAATATTGCTTTTACATGTTTTTATTGATCACTTATATTTTATTCCATAGCTTTGAGGTATATATTTGGGTGCTGTTTAAACGCTTCAAATGAAACAGAATTGTCATAGAGGAATATAGCTGGTACAATTGGTCCGATCAGAAGGTAAAAGTTATTTCCACATTCTGGTGATTAGGGGCAGAGGTATTCAAGCCATGTTACTTTTTGTAAAATGATTTAAAAAGTAATGGAGGTGTTAAGTTGCATTTTTAAACTTTGAAATGTTACTGCTGTGTACAGTAAATGAGTGAGAACGATGCAATGACATTGTGTTCCCTTGAACTTTTACTTAAATTTTCTTTAGTTGGTCCTAAAAAGGTAGTCTAAAATTTAGCTTCATAAAACATGCAGAAACTCTGAATTGTCATATCAAAACAAAATCAGCTTGTTTTTTACTTATTAATGTTAGTTGTATTTCTCCTTCAGAAACCAATCTACGTAGGACATGTAAAAAGGTCATGGACATGGTGCAAAACCAGCATCCTTGGTTTGGAATGGAGCAGGAGTACACAATTCTCGGCACAGATGGTCATCCATTTGGTTGGCCCTCCAATGGTTTCCCTGGTCCTCAAGGTACGCGTAATGTACTGTATGTTGGCTTAAAGACATTTAAATTGCTTTGAAAACCCTTGCCGGTTCCAGGATGTTAATTAGCTTTGTTTGATTAGGTCCATACTACTGTGGTGTGGGAGCTGATAAGGCCTATGGACGTGATGTTGTTGAGGCCCATTACAGAGCCTGTCTGTATGCTGGAGTAAAAATCTGCGGTACCAATGCTGAAGTCATGCCTGCACAGGTAAAGTTTTCCTATTGGGACAATAGACCGTAATGATTAGATGTTGGATATTTTTGGAAATTAGTTGCTAATATTACTGTCTTGTTGATATTCAGTGGGAATTCCAAGTTGGCCCTTGTGAGGGCATTGAGATGGGAGACCACTTGTGGATTTCCCGTTTCCTCTTGCACAGGGTTTGTGAAGACTTCGGTGTTGTGGCTTCTTTTGACCCTAAGCCCATCCCAGGCAACTGGAATGGAGCTGGCTGCCACACCAACTTCAGCACCAAGGAGATGCGTGAGGAAGGTGGTTTGAAGTAAGTATTTATAAGAAACTGGAGCATTTTTAAAATAGAGCTGACTTCATCAAAAGACTTCTGTTAACTAATCAAACACACTTTCATGTTAGACGCATTGAGGAGGCAATTGATAGGCTGTCCAGGAGACACCAGTACCATATCCATGCCTATGATCCTAAAGGAGGGCTGGACAATGCCAGACGCTTGACTGGTCATCACGAGACCTCCAACATCAATGAGTTCTCTGCTGGAGTGGCAAACCGTGGTGCTAGCATTCGAATCCCACGTTCTGTGGGCCAGGAAATGAAGGGCTACTTTGAAGACCGCCGTCCTTCAGCCAACTGTGATCCATACGCAGTTACCGAAGCTCTTATACGCACATGTCTGCTCAATGAAAAGGGTGAAGAGCCTGTGGAATACAAGTGAATAATTGGACCAAACCAATCATATTTCTACTCCCTTTGCTCTGCGAAGTGACAGAAGTGTCATTTACTTTGAGTACTGAATTATTTTACTGCCACCTTGTTCACTGGTCTGTCTAAAACAAGGGATGTAACTAGATGAATTGCTCACCTATTTGTGGGTTGTCCTTAGAAATGCACATTGGGCCAGTTTGTCCCATATTTCTTAGCTTTCTCTCTACTGGTGTTTTCCTGTTTATTTAGAATTGATTCAGTGGGTCCAATGATGCCAGAATCTGGTATCTGGCAGAAATCTAGTTTCATAGAGACTGAAGTTGCACCTAAGATTACTACTTGGCCTTTATAACTACAGACATTCTTGTGTATTGACCTGTTGTTTTAAGATTTTTATAAACTCACTGTATACATGCATTTTAAGGCTTTTTGTTGTCAATTTGAGAATTTTATTCACTGGTTTGTATATTTTGGTATTCTTTCAGGGACCAACATGCATAGTTTATACAGATATGGCTCTGTTTCTTGGTGTTCAAAGAGCAATTTTTATTATTGCAATTCCAGTCATATTTCAGAAAACATGAATAACTTGTCTCTATACATTAAAAACACTAAAGGATTTGACTAAAATGTGAGTTGTCTGCAGTATTTTTGTCTTCACTGACAAATTCCCTATATATATATATATATATATATATATGCTTTTTGGGAGCATTTGAACAAGAATTGAGGTAAAAATCCACAGCTGTTTAAATATTCTGTGGTAGGCATATTCATTCTGCATGGCTTGGTTTTAAAGACAGGTGAGTAAAAAAAAAAAAAGACGACCATTATGCACTCATTTCATCTTCGTGTTGACACTGAGGTGTTTTATACGGGGAAAAAACCAAACCAACAATATACACCGATTAGCCACAATGTTAAAACCACCTGCCTAATATTGTGTAGGTCCCCCTCGTGCCACCAAAATATGCCGACCCACAATTTTAGCATTCTGAGATGCTATTCCTCTCACCACAATTGTAGAGCAGTTATCTGAGTTACTGTAGACTTTGCCAGTTTGAAACAGTCTGGCCATTGTCTGTTGCCAAAAACAAAAAAACATCCAGTGAGTGGCAGTTCTGTGGACAGAAATGCCTTGATGAGACCGGTCAACAGAGAATGGCCAGACTGGTTCGAACTGACAAAGTCTACTGTAAATCAGATAACCACTCTTTACAATTGTGGTGAGAAGAATAGCATTTCAGAATGCTATTCTGAGATGCAGATTGGCACTGTTTGGCGGCACGAGGGGGACCTACACAATATTATGCAGGTAGTTTTAATGTTGTGGCTGATCGGTGTATTTTATATAGACTCCAACACATGTCTGTTGAACATCAACGGGATGTGTCATCATTTGATATAACTCTTAAATGCATGTGATGTGATGTGATTTCCCAAACACTCTTACATACTCAGGTCTTTAGAGACCTGGCACTTATATCTTAAATATCACAAATGGATCTACAAAATGCCCAGATAGTGTAACATTTTCAAAATATTAAGACAATTAGAAAAAATAGAATAAAATATATTTTGCTGTTTTATTTTTCACAAATCAAAGAGATGCAACAAATCTAGAACAGGATTCATTACTTTCACGCTGAAATTTCATGAGATGCAACTGGCTGTCAAACACATATTGAGCTACACAACATAAGCTACACATAAGTTACACATATGTATTTTCTTAGGCACTCAATGAGTCTTAATAGATGCACAACTTACATAATTTTAGTGGTCCACCCACATGCCAATAGTCATATCATATTGTTCATGTGTTGTATTTGCTATAGTTTACTTTCATGTTGTTTCTTCATCAAATAACAATGTGAAATGTAAATCAAGTCAATCACTGAAAAGTGCATGTATAATATGTATGTGCACACGCATATGGGGTACTGATGATTCACCACTGCTAATAGTTCATTGTTTCACATAAAATCAATGTGATGTATTTATTTGCATGAATATAGCACTTACAGTATTTCTCTTTTAATAAACAAAGAAATAGATATCCTGTGATAGTAACATATAGATATTAAATAATCAAAATATAATTTATGGAAGTGCAGCAAAAAAATACAAAAACAACACTCTTACATACAATGACCCTATACTTTTTCCGAGGTATGCATATAAGGGTTAAACTGTAAACACTTCTCAAAAGGCACCAGGGAGATTTAGCCTGTAAGGAATTATCAAGGTAAGTTAGATGTTTCAATGAACCTGCAAGTTTTTGCATGTGTGGTTTCATACCTTTCACCTAATTTCTTGAAAAGACAGTGGGGTAGAACAGTTATGTTGTAAAGCTGGAAGCATGTGGTTTGTTATTGGAGGGAAGTCCCTAACCTTTTACCTCACGAGGATATGTTGTAGCTATATTGAGATGACCGTGATTTGGCAGACAGTGGAAGCAGAAATACCCTGGCTCTGGACATCATGTTGGACCAAGAGGAAGTCTGTTAGAGCTTGAATTACCACGCTGCATTCCAAAACACATAGGTCTGATTTATATACGGTTAAGTTACATGTTTTCTGGATCACATCTGACAGAGCTTTCACATCCCTTTCATCCCAAGTCACTCAGAAATACTCTTGAGGTTTGTAAAAAATAAAATAAAAAACTGTCTGATATGATTTTGTTTGAACAAACAAGAAGGAAAATTAAAAAGCTTGAAAAACACTGTTTTTTGTTTTTTTAATTTTATTTATTTTTATTTGAAAACAAACACATTTTATTTTGAAGAACATGATGAAAAACGGGATTAAAACCCCTTTTACCTGTTCCAAAGTGAAAACTTTAAGTTTTTACATTTTAAAATGCTAGTCAATAATAAACATTTTTTTGTTACAATACTTTTTGTGAGTCTAATGCTGTAGCTGAATTCAAGAAGGCTTAATAGCATGAAAAATTTAGCAATGATTGATCTGATGTAATTATTTCATATAAAAGCTTATTAGCACAGTGCACTCATTTAAAATACAAACAAAAACATTAATAACAGTTCTTTTATTTTGTTTTAACCAGTTACCCTTTGGAAAGGAGGCCATGGAACATTGGAAGTCCAAAAAAATAAATAAATAAATAAAATACTGTAAAACTACACTTTCTGTTGTTCAAAATACAGGTGACTAAAGACACAAACCAAATGTCCAATAAACAGAGCCACATGTTTGTGAAAATGCACAGCTGCACACCAAATAAAAGTATTTTCATACAAAATTACAACATTCAATGAAGATGATGTCCCAACAGAATTCACAAAATAAACAACAGAAAACTGCTGCACCCACATCAAAATTCCATCATTGACTTTACTTTCTGAACACTACATCTTTCAAACATGATGCACACTTCTAATATTTGATTAGTTAAATTTCCTTTGAATGTCTGTACTGGGTGGTCTTATTCCAAAGACTGAAAATGATGCAGATTGTGTATTAGAGCGGCCAATGTAAATTAATTCACAGTCAGTGTTCATACCTTTTGACAGAAGACAGACTCTACAGTAATCATAAACAATATCGACTGACAATAAAGTTTAATAAATGTGTACTCTGTTGTGCTGGAAACCAAGTATTGGCCTTAAGAAACACTCATGACACACATAAACAGTCTTAAATCAGGCAGGCCGGAGGTTGCTGTAGCTACTGTTTGTCTTGTGGAATACTACATAATGGCACTGTGAGTGTGTCTCAGTTCAGCATGAGCAGTGGAGGTCTCAGGCCTGGACCAGAACAGTCTGGATGAATCTCACCAATCAGCATTCAGTTAGTTTCATGCTCTGAATGATTATCAAGGCTGATTAGGCTTATTAGAATTCTGAACTCCGAGATGGCAGCAGTGCTGACCCATTTGAATCCATTTTCAACCCTGCAGAATTTTGAAAGGTTAGTGCATCTTCTTCTCTCCTGTTTATGGGATACAGAGTTATGGCACAGAGAGTATTGTGTAATGATAATTAAATATTGTGTTCCCTTAGCCTTTTCCACAACTCCTCCCATGCGCATGCACATGGGCATACATATTTACACACACACACACACACACACACACACACACACACACACACACACACACAAAAAGTGGCAGAGCATGGCTGAATGCCATCATGTGCAAATCACATGCAGCATCAGTAAGAGCCATGTGGCAGAAATGCAATTACACTCTTCAGTCCACAAAGACAATTGCCACTAAGTTGGAGAGCCGTGCACACACACATGCAAACATAAAATGCAGGCAATTGTAGGACAAAATGGACTGCAAAAAGTGAGTTTCACAAGATGGTAGAAGTTGTGACAGATGTAACACTGCAAAAATAACAAAAGCAATATGGAGAGAACGAGAGTTTTGGAGCTTAAGGGGAGGTTAAAATGCAAAATGTGGCAGAGGAACAAGGCAGGACCAAATTTGAACAGTTGCCATGGCAGCTGAATAGAGCCAAGACAATGTATGTTTTGTGTAGCAAAGGTGGAAGATGGGGGTGGGGCGTTGGCAGTTATGTAATAAATCTGGGTCAAACACACATTACCCCACTAACAAAGACCTGGTCATCTGCTTGGATGAACAAGCTAAATAAAAATGAGTAAAATATTCAGGAATCATCATTTATGGAAAGCTGCACAAATTAAAACAGGTCCTCGTTGCAAAGGCTATCAATGATCATATCAGTGCTAATTGTACATAATTGGGAGGAGGGAAATCCACTGTAATCAGTCTATAGGTCAACCAAAATGCATATAGCGTGATCTGCATTGGATCCTGGTAATGTCCTTTTACAAACAAATTAATCACCATGCTTAACCAGTTAAGACCTGTTTGCCTACATCCACATCATACGAAGAGCACAAGAACCTTAGTCAGGAGAGATGCCATATTTCATTTGAGGTGAATGAAAATGAGTTTGTGAGGAATATGAGGACAGGCTGTTCAATGGGTTGTACTGTCTTATGGTTCTAGGACACATCCCATTTCCAGAGGTTTTAGTCCACTGAAAATTTTTCGGAAACAGTGTTTTGTCGGCTGAGCAAAAAGCAGCAAGGAACACAATAGAACAACCCACTGAACAGACTGGACTTCTATCCCTCCAGCCTTGTTTTCAATTGAGTCAAATTTAATATAGCATCTACCCTGACTGTGAGGATGAAAATTTTTGGGATAGTCCACCCAAAAATGAAAATTATGTCATCAACATCGAACAACATGAGAGCAAGTAAATGTCACGCAATTTTTAGTTTTGGGTGAACTATCTCTTTAAAACATCTGAATGTAAAGTTGTCTAAAGCTAAAACAAATAGGCAAATAGCAAAAATTATGATATACAACCTTTCAGTATTCTCAGTTGTGCTTTATTTGGGGAAAACATTGGTATGATGCCAAGGACAAGACTGTTTGCAGCTGAAAAAGCAGTTTGCTGGGAGGATAAAACAGGACAAAATGTCCATCATACCCAGTAACCTCTGAGTCCACTGCAGCTCACTAATTATCGGAATGCTCTTTAGAGGAAAGAGACTAAACAGGGGCATGACTGTCCAATAGGCACAGTGGTGACAAAGGTATGTTGTGTGAAACTTTATAAGTTACTATATAAGGTTCCAACCTTTTGAAGAACCTGTATTTTTTCCACATAGAAAACATATTTTGCAGAATATGAATATAAGAAATACATATAGTACATACAGTCAGATATGCAAACACAGGAGCGGCAGGGTTTGTTGTCTCAGCGATGCACTGTTTTGACAGCTGTGCTTTTCCCAAGACTGTCTAATTGAGATCAGACTGTCTGGGAGATGTAGGCTAGAGCAATGAGAAAGATTTCATGAAGTTAGGACTTTTAATTCATTAAAAAGTGGTGATTGAAAAATCAGTCAGTCAATTCAATGTTGAATTTAGGAACAACATTTTGGTGTTCAGCCCCTGTTCTTAAAAGTCTTCATGAGGTTATACAGCATTCGGCTACCATCTTGCCAAATGGCAACAAAAGAAACTGCTGACATTTTAGGTCAAGGCCCAATAAAAAGGGCATGTGAGATCAGAGAACTTTTACTGACATGGAATTAGCATCCAAACAGCATAGATTTATTTACATCAGTCTTTTGTTAACTCTCCACACTTCACACAACAGTATGTTCAAGAGTACTAAGCGAGCTAAGAATCTAAATGTGTACTCACATTTGTTCTGACTTTAAAAATGTTAACTTTTATAAAGTAAGTCATAAGTGGCAATAATAACAGGTCCAGACATAAGACATAAAAGTGCTATTTCATGATTTTAAAATTAGTGAGAGGGCACTCATTAGACATCTGGAATGTCTAACACACCTGTGCCTAGGTCCACATTCACTTTTTGATTGTCAAAACATGAGTAATGATCTAATGAAAATATATACAATAAAAAATAAAATAAAAAAATCAGCACTTACAAGGACATTTCTAGCCTTGAGGTAACAAATGATTACACTCTTTTTTTTACCCTTTCCGAATATTCATGGAAGGCAGAAATATCCCTCTTTTCATCTTGTTTTACTTTTAGGTACAAATATGACCCTTCCTAAGGGTATGTAACCCGGGTTCCATGAGACGGGAATGATATGCTGAGTCAGTAGCTGATGCCATGGGAACACCCCCAGCTGGTCAAGATGGTCTGAAGCCCTATAGAATCACGGCAATTTATCGGCTGACGCCTACTAAAGAGCTGTGTCATGAGCTCCTTTTAAGCGTCCGCTTGGCGCCATTTCCTCAGATGAAACTTGTAGTAAACTTCATTTACTACGGATTGAAATATATGTGATAACTTATTAATCAAACTTTAACTAAAATTACTGAACTCATTTGGATGGAACTACACTAAAACGTTTAATTGCAGAACAGATGACTATAGTGCAAGAACAGTGGCTAACCAGGAGGAATTGGACAACTCCATATGACTTTGCATGTAAGAAATGTGTAAAAATGGGGAGTCACGTGATGCCATGCGAGGTTCGAACGTGTGAACGGTGACCTCTGTATTATTAATGTCATAAACCAGTGAGATTCGATACACTCTGTTCCATAACTGTTCTACGAGGACAATATGTCAAAGAATTCAAAATACTTGGGCTTTGGAGACATTAAAAGACACTTACATGCTCAAGCTGATGTCCCTGAGCAGGAGGCCGCAAGCCCGGGAGTCGATTTGGTCAGAGAAATGAGGGAATTTCGGCGAGAAATGTTGAACATGTCGGCAATGCTGGCAAAGGTCGTTGTTGACTTGGAGGATCTTGCTGTAATACGTTGACCGATCACTGCCATGGAGCCAAAATTCACTGAGGTGGTTACAAGAGTGGGGGATGTCGAGAAACGGACCTATTATCTGGAGTCATCGGAGAGGGAATTATCTGCTAATCCACTGGCGACCAAGGTGGATTTGGAGCATGTCTGGGAGAAGTTGGAAGAAAAGAAACGTAGCCGGCGGAATAACGTCTGTATTGTTGGAATTCCTGAGGGAGCACAGGGTCAGGATATGGTGAAATTCCTGGACGGGCTCTTTCTGAGTCTGCTCGACATAACAGGCCATAAGCTGGAAATCGAGCGAGCTCACAGGGTTCTGACTCAGTGATCCGCTGAGGGAGACAGGCCCTGATCAATTCTGGCTGCATTTTTGAGATCATCCGATAAAGATCTCGTGTTACACGAGGTGAGGAGTAAAGGAAGGCTTTCTTGGAAGAACCACAGCATTTTCTTTTTCCCAGATTTTGAGAATTCGACAAGAAAGAAACATGATCGATTCAAGGAATGCAAGAAACTCTTAAATCAACGGAAGGTCGCTTTTGCACTGACGTTCCCGGCCAAATTAATAATAGATGCTAAGGATGTCCATAAAACATTTACATGTCCACAGCAAGCGATGTCCTTCATAAAGTCAGTGGACTGAGTAAGTTATTTTGTGGTACTTATGTTGCAGCCGAATGGACCGACTCACTGAACATCCACTTGACTGTCAGAAGAAACTGAGCGCCTTTTTTGTTTCTTTTTTTGCTGGTTCCACCTAGCGGCTGGAGTTTGTTTTGTGAAGTAACACTCCTTTGGGACAGTTATGTGGATGAATCTGCACGTTCTTTGTGCTTATGCCTCCTATTGGCTGGAGTTTGTTTTGTGGAGTATTTCTTGCAAATCATTGGAGTGATTAGGTCATTTGTTGCACTCATGTAGCAGCCGAATAGGCCGGCTCACTGAACATTTGTTTGACTGTCCGAGGAAACTTTTTTAATTTTTTTATTTTTTATGCTGGTTCCACCTAGCAGCTGGAGTTTTGTGGAGGACCACACCTTCGGGACAGTTATGTGGATGAATCTACATGTTTTTTGTGTTTATTCCACCTATTGGCTGGAGTTTGTTTTATAGATTATCTTTTGTTGTGTAATTCTGTCTCACAAAATGTTTATAGAAACACAGAACTTGAGCAGTCTGACAGCAGAGTTGGACTGTTTGACTTTAGAGGGATGGACACCAGTTGGTGCTGTCATGCACGGGGTTAATGCGCACGTTTTTCTTTTTTCTGTTTGTTTGGTTCGGGGGGAAGTTTGATTGTTGCACTAATGTTGGAATGTGGTCTTTATAATTTTGCTTTTGACAAACAATCTATTTTTCTAATATGTCAAAATGTCATATGTTAATATGAGTGGATTGTCTCTCTCCATGTGGAATGTGAATTGGTTGGCGCACTCCATAAAAAGAAGGAATGTTATTTCTCTTCTTAAGCGTAAGAAATATGATATAGTGTTTCTTCAAGAAACGCATCTTTTCCCGCAGTAAGCTGAAAAATTTGGGAAGATATGGGGTGGACATGTTTTCTTCATTACACTGGTAAGTAAGCATCTACAATTCAAATATCTCAAACAGATTAAAGATAAATTAGGAAGAGTCATTATTGTTTTAGCAGAAATTCAGGGGCAAAGTCTTATTTTGGCTAATATTTATGCACCTAACGTTGATGATCAGGGTTTTTTTATAGATCTTCAAGGGATGTTGCAAGCCGCTGGCTCCCCTCACGATATAATATTGGGAGGAGACTTTAATCTTTTGATGGACTCAGTCCTTTTTCATAGTGAAGCAAAAGTGTGTAAGCCCCCTAGAGCAACATTGATGTTTCACAGGATGTGTCAAAATCTTGGTCTTACAGATATTTGGACCCATTGAACCCATCTGATAGGGACTATAAATTTTTTTCATCAGTCCATAAGATTTGTTCTAGAATAGATTTATATATATATATAAGACCCTCATTTCATCTGTTGTTGATTGCTCAATTGGAAACATTAGTCTCAGATCATGCCCTGATAAGTTTAGAGGTGTTGCCACATATGGAGAAAAGGAAATCATATAGTTTCCGCTTTAATATATCCCTTTTGCAAAATCCTGAATTCCAACAAATGTTAAAGGCTGAAATCAATGTTTATATGGAGACCAACTGGTCCTCAGTGTCCTCTGTGGGTGTGGCTTGGGAGGCACTTAAAGCGGTTCTTAGGGGCCGGTCATACAGTATGCCTCATTCACCAAAAAATCCACAGCACGAGAACTCGTGGAGTTGGAAGGGAATATTAAAAGTGCAGAGGCTGAGCTGAAGTGCCGATTGTCGTCTGATGGCCTCAGAGAATTGACCTGATTGAAATACAGATAAAATACTATTTTGTCATGGAAGGTGGAGTTTTGGCTATTCAGGGCAAGACAGTTATACTTTGAGTCAGGGGACAAGGCAAGAAAACTTCTGGCTAGATATATAAAACAGAGAGAGTCTTTTTCTACCATTTCCTCAGTGAAATTTGCTGGTGGTGAAATATTTACCTCAGCCATTGATATTAATAATGCTTTTAAAGAATTTTATCTTGATTTCTATAGTTCCACATCTTCGTTTACTGGTGAGGATATTAGAAACTTTGTGGAACCATTAGAACTACCTAAACTGATGGCTGAACGAACATTTTGTATTGACTCTGAGATAACCTTGGAGGAACTTGGCAAGGTAATTGGGCCAGATGGCTTTGCCGCTGAATTTTTTAGATCTTATGCTACAGAATTGGCTCCACATTTGCTATAAGTTTATACAGAATCATTAAAGAATGGAAAGCTTCCGCCAACCATGACGCAAGCCCGGATCAGTCTGATTCTTAAAAAGGACAAAGATCCAAGTGAGTGTAAGAGTTACCATCCAATTTCCCTGATCCAGCTAGATGTTAAAATATTGCCCAAAATTTTGGTTAACCGATTAAGTAAAGTTATGACATTTCTTATACATATAGGTCAGGTGGGGTTTATTTGGGCCATAGCTCTTCTGATAACATTAGACATTTCATCAATATCATGGGGTCAGTGGCGAATGATCAGACTCCGGTTGTGCATAAGCTTTTGCTTTACACAGATGATATTTTATTATTCATCTCCGACCCTACAAGATCTATGCCTTGCCTCCACAGAATTATTAATTCCTTTTCTGAGTTCTCGGGATACAGATTTAATTGGTCTAAATCCGAAGCTTTGGCTCTGACAGCGTACTGCCCGGTAACAGCTTTTCAGCCGGGCGCCTTCCAGTGGCCCAAACATGGCATTAAGTATTTGGGTATTTTATTCCCAGCAAATTTGTGTGATTTAGTTAGAGTTAATTTTGACCCTTTAATACATCAAGCGATGTGGGCAGATGGGCTTCATTACATTTATTTATGATTATGAAGGTTAATGTTATTAAAATGAATTGTATTCCAGAATTCAACTACCTGCTACAGTTTCTCCCTATAGATGTCCTCCTCTCTTATTTCAAGCAATTTGATAGCATAGCGATGTCCTTCATTTGGAATGGTAAACGTACCACATTACATTTCAGTAATCTGCATAGGCCGATTGACAAAGGTGGGCTAGGCCTACCCAAGATTTTGTTTTATTATTATGCATTCGGTCTCAGACATTTGGCTCATTGGACGCTTCCACCTGAGAGAGCCCCTCCCTGGTTTTGTATTGAACAGGAAGTTCTTGCCCCTATTTCGCTTTCTGCTGGTCAGAGTGGATTGTGAGGGGGGTTACTACACTTGGTGACCTATATGAGAGTGTTGAGATCCTTTGAAAATTTGGTTCAACATTTTGGTATTCCCAGATCTCAGTTTTTTAGGTATTTACAGCTGCGCCACCTGCTCTGTACTATTTTTGGGAGTAGCATACACCCCCCTAAAGTGGCAGACACTCTGGGAGTGGTGATTACTACTTTTGGAAAAGGTCATGAGGCATCAGTGTATTACTACCTGCTAATTCAGAATCTGGGGGTCGGAGCTTTAACTTCTATCAAGAGATTCCAAACTTGGTATTGGAGGAGGGAGTGTGGGCTAGGATTCTAAAAAACAACAAGTCTGCATGTAGAGATGCAAAGGTGCGCCTTATGCAATTCAAGATATTACATCGATTCTATTGGACCCCCTCTAGATTGTATAGGCTTGGTCTTAAAGACACACCCACCTGCTGGTGAGGCCAATCAGAAGATGGAGACACAACCCATGTGTTTTGGTGGTGTGTTGAGATCCAAGAATTTTGGTTGAAGGTTCAGAGTTTTATGTTTGATGTATTGGACACTCAAATTTCATTTTGCCCCAGACTCTGTATTTTAGGCAATGGGGTGGTCATCAATATAGAGAATAAACACATAAAAAATTGGGTCCTAACCAGTGTCACGATCGCCAGACATATAGTTTTAAGGGGATGGAAGTCGGCCGGAGTGCCCCCATTTCATGTGTGGTGCTCGGAGATGGGGAGGGTGGCGGCTTTTTGAGGGTCAGGGTGGTGTTGGGAATTTGGAGGGGTAATAGTGGGGGTTAAATATTGATTCTGTGTATATATGTTTTGCGTTTCATTGTTTACAGTTTTTCTCAATTGATTTTACGCATTTCTCTAAACTCAGGTCACTGCTCTCAATACAGTTAACACAGCCATTTGAACACTTTGCAATTGTCCTAAACAGATTGTGCATTTTTCTCGATTTTCCAAATTTTCTCGAAACACTACATACAAATTTCTCTGATCTAAAATTCATGTTTTCAAAACAGTTAACACAAACAACTTAATTAAAGTCATACTCTCAAATGCACATGTCAGGTTGTCAAATGCCTTCATATTGATATCTGCTGTGTTAGTAATGCACACAGCAAAGAAAATGCAGTTTACTAAATGTTTCACACAACTGTCATGACTTTGCTATCTATAAAAGGGGTCAAATATGAAAATTCAGAGCAAACTAACAATGAGGAAGAAGTAGAAGAAGAAGAAGAAGAGGAAGAACAACACAAAATGAGGTGCAAAATGAGAAGAGGTAGAGTGGGTAAAGGAAGAGAAAATAGGAGGAAGACGAGATGAGAAAAGGGGAAGGTTTTCTCAACCCATTCAGGGGTGAGCACTGCATTGAATGAGTTGAGGAAAGACCAAATGGAGATGGTGTAATGATGGTGAACAGAGAGAAAGAGGACAGCAGGGTGGAAGAGTAAATAAGACACAGAAGAGGCTCAAATGATCTGATAGTTCCTCTAATATATCATATTATGAATCACAGTCTCTCTGAGACACACAAAGTGTTCGGCTTAATGTTAGCAGATCTACAGTGACTTCAATCTCAACAAAAAAGAAGAGGGAGAAATGCCATTCCTCTGCATGCAGTCAATCAATGTCCACAATTACTGTACCATCTGTGTTTATAGTGCTGCCTTATGTCCATACAATTGAGCAAAACTGCTATTTTTTTGTTGGTTGGTTTGTTTGTTTGTTTGTTTGTTTGTTTTACAGTAAACTAGAAATTTAGAGACATTTTATGAAAACAGATGGAAAAAGGTCTTTATTGTGATTTTTATGATAAATATGTTATTTCAATCATAGAGTTGTGTGTCTATAGCTGAAAATGTTATGAATTAAATAGAGAACACATCTATAGTTTTGATGTTAGTATTTAGTTTAAATGAATGCATTATCAGGGAAGAATATGTTGCTTCATTATGCAGTGAAATGTAATTGTTTTGCAAAACTGAGTGCCTGTTTCGTTCGCTGTGTGAATTGTTTTGAGAGCACTCATTATAGATTGGAGAAATGTATAAAATCGACTGAGAAAAACTGTAATGTATGAATCAACAAAAAAATTTTAATCACAAAAAAGAAATGTGTAAAAATGGACATGCAAATGTGAATTTTCTGTTTACATGTAACACATTGCTAGTTATGGCACCTTGGCAGGCACTTCAAGAGCATGGGTGCATGACCTGTTTGTGTCTCTACCACTGGTGCCTGAAAATCAGATTTAAGGGATCCTAAATATCAGTATCAAGGGATCCACCTGTGGTGATCCTGAGGTACAGTATGTGTCTCATTAAGGTGTCTTATGTCAGCCTGCCTGTTCCTGGTCCACAGACTTGTTGGTAATGTGATCTTGTGACTCTCTCTCTCTCTCTCTTTCTTTTCTAATAATAATAATAATAATAAAAATAATAATTGAAATGATGATTGATGATTATTGAAATATAGTTGAGCTCATAGGACTTATTATTACTATTCCTTACACTAATCAGCATTCCCTTGATTTCTTGAGTGGAGGTAAGGGGTAATCCCTTCATTGAGGTCATCAGGTGGCACCCTCCTTCATTGGTGTTTCATTGATAAGACAACACAACACCTCCAGAGGGCTCAAGGGCGACATCTAGTGTGCCAGATGTGCCCCCCTCAGCTTTTGCCCCTTCCTATAAGTCAACTTACAGGCCAAAGCCAGTTACTACTACACTCGGCGGCCTCTGACAATGACCCTGTGGCTTGCCTTAGGGCCCTCCCTCGAACTCCCATCTCTTTCAGGAGCCTTTCAGGAGCCCGGTGGTTGATCTGGCCACAAAACATCTGCAACCCACCTGCACTGGTAGCACCCATA
Source organism: Myxocyprinus asiaticus (assembly GCF_019703515.2). NCBI lineage: Eukaryota > Metazoa > Chordata > Actinopteri > Cypriniformes > Catostomidae > Myxocyprinus > Myxocyprinus asiaticus. The sequence goes on from NC_059355.1 coordinate 21,585,546, forward strand.
CTCTCCAGCCCCGCTGCCCTGCTTCAGCTGTAATATGTGTAATATATCCTTTGCTCCGGGATATTTGCTAGTTGCTGGAGTACCTGATTGTGTCTCCAGGTATAGCGGCCTTGGGAAACACTGGTTTTACAGCCGGTAAGGATGTGCCTTAGAGTTGCCATTTCTTTGCAGAGCGGACATGATGGATCTTCTCCCTTTCACTGGTTTAGGTTCATGGGAGTGGGAAGCATGCCATATGTGGCTCTGATGATGAAACTGAATTGAAATATGATGAAAATAGTTACAACGATACCAATAATAATAGTAATGATAATAATAAAGAATCCTAAAAAAATAAGTATGAGATAAAGAGATTGATTATATGTTTGTGTATAGGGTGTTAGATGCAGAATTTAAATTTTTAGAATCATAGGTTAAATAGTATGAAGAAATAATAATAATAATATACAACATTATAGTATATTGTGCTATATCATAATGTCAAATTATAACAGCTCGTTTACATGGACACCAAGCTACGAATATAAGATATGAAAGCGGTGTTCACATTTACATGCACTGTGTTAGCGGCTTTCTCTTTACTCCACATAGAAAGAGATGAATGTCACCCAAACCCCTACTTTTATGGACTAGTAATTAAATACAATTAAATACAAATTAAAAAAATAACAAATATGTCTTATTATTACATACCAGTTATTGCATACAGTATTCCGATTGCTCACTTTTTAATTGTTCAATAGTAGCCTATATTAATTTGTAATAGTACTAAATTATATTAAGCTTTCAATTCAAATATATATAAAAGCTTTAGTCCCACTTTATATTAGGTGCTTTCAACTACTATATACTTAATTATTTGATCAAATGTACTTATTATGTATAAACGTGTTGTTGCATTGTACTTACATTTGAAGTATCTGCATTTAATTACATTTGTAGTTACACTGTTAACCTTACCCATAACCCTAAACCTAACCTAACCCTTACCCTAAAACCTACACTGGTGGCCAAAAGTTTGGAATAATGTACAGATTTTGCTGTTTCGGAAGGAAATTGGTACTTCAATGCACCAAAGTGACATTCAACTGACATTTTTGATCAGATCTAGACAGGCCCCATGTGGCAGCGGGGGCATGGTCAAGCGTCCATACCGGAGAGAGAGAAAGCAGTAAGGGCACTTGCACCAGAGCTAGATTATGTTTAACACCTGTTTCTAATTCCAGTGAGCATGGGGAGAGTGGCATATAAGCAGCCACACCACCAGCAGAAGGAGAGAGAGAGTCTGGCACAAGGAAGGCCATGGTGCTCCTGAAGATGTTACATTTATTCTGTTATGTTTGTGAAGCTAATGAGTTGAAGTTACTACGTGCCTGTGAAGTTGATGGGTTTTGAAGTTGTAAAGCACTGAAGTGGCTGATTAAAAGTCTTACCTGAGCCTGGAAAACCCACTTCCCTGTGTTCTCCTTTCACTCTAACCCCCAATTTCCAGCAGCCATCACTCCAACACCTAATCCTTGAGTAATCATGCTAAATTGCTAATTTGGTACTAGAAAATCACTTGCCATTATATCAAACACTGCTGAAAGCTATTTGGTTCGTTAAATGAAGCTTAACATTGTCTGTGTTTTTTGTTTTTTTAGTTGCCACAGTATGCAATTTCACAGTAACAGCTTTCTCTAGAAACTCATCAGTCAATCATTGGTTTGAGGAATGAAGGCTATTCAATGCTTGAAATTGCCAAAAAACTGAAGATTTCATACAAATGTGTACACTACAGTCTACAAAGTCAAAGGACAACTGGCTCTAAAAAGGACAGAAAGAGATGTGGAAGGCCAGATGTACAACTAAATAAGAGAATAAGTACATCAGAGTCTCTAGTTTGAGAAATAGACACCTCACATGTCCTCAGCTGACAGCTTCATTGAATTCTACCTGCTCAAAACCAGTTTCATGTACAACAGTAAAGAGAAGACTCAGGGGTGCAGGCCTTATGGGAAGAATTGCAAAGAAAAAGCCATTTTTGAAACAGAAAAACAAAAAGAAATGGCTAGAGTGGGCAAAGAAACACAGACATTGAAAACAGATAATTGGAAAAGAGTGTTATAGAATTTAACCCCGTTGAGCTTTTTTGGGATCAGCTAGACTGTAAGGTGCGTTAGAAGTGCCCGACAAGACTACAGAAAGCGTGGGGTGTAATGTCACCTGAGTATGTGGATAAACTGACAGCTAGAATGCCAAGGATCTGCAAAGCTGTCATTGCTACACGTGGAAGATTTTATGATGAGAACTCTTTGAAGTAGTTTAAGTTTTCTTATTTTTTTATTGTAATAGTCATTTTTCATGTTATTAATGTCCTGGCTATACATTGTGATCAGTAGAAATGCCACTTTGGTGAATAAAAGTGCAAATTTCTTTCCATAACACCAAAATCTGTACATTATTCCAAACTTTTGGTCACCTGTGTAACTCTAACCCCTAACCCAAAACCCACCCCTACTCCTAAACCTACCCATACCTCAACCTCAGTAGCAGCAAGTGTGAATCTTGTGAGAATTTTGCAAACAACACGTAGTTACTCAGTAAATACATTGTATTTTATGTATTTTAATGTTAGTACATATTATTTAAAGACACCTAATATGTGAACAAAGCTTTTAAACTTTAAATAAAGCTCCCTTTCGTAGGAACTTGAGCAGCGTAATCGCATTGGGACAAGCCCTGGGTGGTCTGAAGCCCTTGTAAAATCACTCACATTGCCAATGCTCAGCTATGCCTCGTTGGCCACTTCCTTTTTCCCTGGACCTCCATCGTGAGATTTCAAAGTTCCAGGATCAACCTTACTCGACCAGGATCACAAATCAATCGGCCTGGGAATTTTCTAATGTGTGCCGAGCTTCCGGATTTAGACGAGGGAGCTGGACTGGATGCTGAGGCTGTCATGGAATTGCGCTGAGCTTCTGATTTGGCGCTAAGAGCTACCAAATATATTGCTCGTGCGGTTGGTCAGAATATGACGGGCCTTGTGGCGGAAGAATGCCATCTGTGATTACACTCACAGACATGTGTGAAAAGGAGAAGACCTTCCTAATAAATGCCCCTGTGTCACAATCTGGACTGTTTGGTGATGCAGTCCAGTTGGTGGTGGAAAAATTCCACGCTATGAAATAGCAGACTGCTGCGTTCCAGCAAATGCTTCCTCACAGAGAGAAAGAAAATCCCACTGCAGCTCCGGTGCGTTAATGTTTGGTATCATCGCAACGTCCCACCAGAGATCTGCATAAGGTGCCGGACATGAGTTTTACACCTCCTCAGAAGGAATGGGGTCCTCGTTCAATCTCACCATCACCAGCGAACATAGGCATTTAGATGTTGGACCAGCCGGCAGGACACCAGAAGCAAGCCTGACGGACTTGCAGTGAAATGAAGGGTGAGCCCCCATTCGGTGAATGAAACCGGACCGTACAAATGTATCCATGTTGTTCCTGTTTGCCCTTCCAACAGCATCAGGTTGAGTTTGTTGTTTTTCACACCTCGAACACCCGACAGCCAGAATATAGTTCAGTTTCCCCCCGGCAGCTTGCGCTGGGGAGCAAACAATAAGAAATCACATTCCGTATTCAGCTTCTGTCTCCATGACCAAGGGTCTCGAGACATGCATAACATAATTCAATGTCCATCAAGCACACACAGTGAACATAAGCACCACATGTTGTCCCACCATAAAGAATGCTGGGACCATTGTGGCAAACCAGTTTTCTCAAATAAACATTCCCCCCAATGTTCATAAATTTTTCCTCATTTAAAATAGCAGGGAAATGGTTTATTCTGTCAGTGTCCCTGCTGTAGATACATTCCAGGGCACTCATTTTTTATGCCTAGATTCAATAAAGGCAAAAACATTATCAATATCCCTTCAACCAGCCATAGTATTGGAGGAGCGAAGGCCTCTCTCTGCTGTGATGCTGGTTCTGGGGCAGCCACCAAAAGTAAGCCAAGCACACCATCTATTGGTTACAAGTCACACTGCAGGCAAGAGCCATGCATTAATCCCTCTGTCTGCCTGTCTGTCAGCTTGGCAGCAGCTGAAGGGCATTTCTAACTGGATACTTTGAATGATAAAGCATGGTTATATAATTCAGTTCAGGCGAACTCCGCCGGTGTTCAGTGGGGTTGTTCCTAAAGATGTTTCTGTTAGGGAAGCCCCATTTTTGATTCAGAAAATTCATTCTCTCTTAGAAAAAGGTACAATAGAGGAGATTCCCCCCTCTCACAGAGAATGTGGTTTTTACAGCTGTTATTTTCTGGTCTCTAAAAAAGATGGCAGCTTGTGTTCCATTCTGAATTTGAGACATTTGAATTACACTCTGATGAAATGTCAATTCAGAATGCTGACACAGAAGCAAATAATGTCACAAGTGCAGCCAGGGGACTGGTTTGTGATAATAGATTTGAGAACACTTATTTTCTCAGGTGCTTTCTCAGATTCACTTTAGGGGGCAAAGCGTATCAGTTTTGCATCCTTCTGTTCGGACTTGCACTGGCACCACGCATTTTCACAAAATGCATGGATGCAGCTTTGACGTCCTTGATGCTTCAGGGCATCCGTGAGCTGCACAACACTGAGATGTCATTTTCAGCCATTTGAGCAATCTAGGGCTGTGAGTAAACCTAGACGGGAGTGTCCTGTTGCCAAGGCAACACACTTTGTTTCTAGGGGTGGAGCTGGATTCACGGGCGATGCAGGCGCATCTGTCTCCAATTTGCATTCTGTCATACCGTTATGTCTGGCAATGTTCAGAATGGAACGTGTTCTTCCTGTGAGAACATTTTACAGGCTTTTGGGGCTCATGATTGCAGCTTCTGCTGTCATTCCCCTGGACAAGTTGCATGCGAGACCTTTTCAGTGCTGGATGAACTCCACAAAGGGACTTCAACCATTGATGCATGTGTTCCATCTCTTCAAAGTGAAGCATGGGTGCTACCATGGAAATGTACCCACCTTATGTTGTTGGCCATTCTGTTGGGACATGTGTGTCGCTGCAAAGTTATAATGACAGATGCCTCCTCCATGGGTTGGGGTGCTGTATATGAGGGTCATCAAGCCTACGGGGTTTGGACAGGCCAGCGGCAATATTGGTACATAAACTGTCTGGAGATGTTCATGGTGTTGCTGCCGTAAAAGATTTTCCTCCCGGAGATTCAGGGCAGCCATGTCCTCATCCGGTCGGACAACAGGACGGTGGTGTCCTACATAAATCGCCACGAAGGAGTGCGTTCTCATGCCATGCTGAGGCTGGCATGTCACATTCTTCTGTGGGCATGGGACAATGTGCTGTCTCTACGAGCTGTGCATGTCCTGGGAAATTTTAATTTGGGGGCGGATCTCCTGTCCAGACAGGGCTTGATGCCTGGAGAGTGTACATTTCATCCTCAGATTATGGATCAAATCTGGAGAAGGTTCCGCAGAGCGGAAGTGGACCTGTTTGCTTTGTGTGAGACATCACACTGTCCCCTCTGGTTTTCCCTCTCAGCCCCGGTACTGCTGTGCATCGATGTGTTGGCGCATCAGTGGTCGACAACTTATCTTTACGCGTTCCCACCGATCAGTCTGCTGCACACAGTTCTGCAGAGAATTCAGGAGGATCGGGTTTGGCTTCTGTTATTGGCGCCATTTTGGCCATCTCAAGTATGGTTTTTGGCTCTGGTCTCTTTCCTGGAGGAAATGCTTTGGGAGATTCCAGACAGAACAGATATGTTGTCTCAGGCACGGAGCAGCATTTGGCACCCCCGGCCAGACTTGTGTAAGTTATGGGTATGGCCCCTCAATGGGCACTCTTTTGAATGATGGGTTATCCCCCGCTGTGGTTGATACCATTCTGAATGCTATAGAGCTCCAACAACTAGGAAGCTTTATACATTCAAATGGTGTATTTTTGCTTCTTGGTGTACAGCATGAGGTGAAAATCCAGTTCACTGCCCTATTGGTACATTGGTACAGTTTTGCAAGAGCGTTTTGGGGCTGGGGTTGCCCTGGCAATGATTAAAGTCTATGTTAATGCTATAGTGGATGAGCATATCAGTGGAGTATCTGTCGGTAGACATTCTTTTGCCTCTCATTTTATGCACGGAGTATGCAGGCTTAGACCTTTTCAAGCCATCCGCTTTCCCTTATGGGATTTATCTGTTGTTTTAGAGGCGCTCTTGGGTGCTCCGTTTGAGCCCTTGGCAACAGTCGCTGATAAGTTTCTGACTCTTAAAATGGTCCTACTAGTAGCATTGGCATAATTTAAAAGGGTCTGTGATTTTCATGCCCTGTCGATCAATGCCTTATGTATGGATTTTGCGCCAGGGTGTTCAAGAGTGGTCTTAAGACCTTGTTTGGGCTATTTACCCAAGGTCATTTCTACATCATTTCGCATGCAGACTATACATTTCAGGCTATCTATCCTCCCCCATTTGAGTCAGAGGAGCAAGAAAGATTGCATATGTTTTGCCCAGTTCAGACGCTGCGAGTTTATGTTGACAGTACTAGCCAGTGGCATAAGTCAGAGCAGTTGTTTGTGTGCTTTGGTGGCCACAACAGGGGTGTTTTGGTGTCCAAGCAAAGACTGTCTCATTGGCTTAATGATGAAATTTCAAGTGCTTACAAAGCGCTCGGTTTACCTTCGCTTTTGAGTATTCAAGCCCATTCTACAAGGAGCATAACATCCTCATGGGCTTTGGCTAGAGGTGCATCCTTGGAGGACATTTGTATGGCGGCAGGGTGGTCCTCTCTGCAGACATTTGTTAGATTGTATAGTCTGGATGAGGGTTTGACTCCTACTTCTCAGGTTTCCTCTGTTGGAACAGGAGTAAACTCATAATTTTCTCTGTTTTATTTAGACACTTTAGCTTGCTTGTGTGCCGCTATATGCTTTTCACACGGGTGTAGACAGTTGGCAGCTACTGTTCACATGGCATGAATGTATATAGTTCCTAATGCGATTACGCAGTTCGAGTTCCTACAAAAGGGAACGTCTTGGTTTCGTGAAACTTAACCCTGGTTCCCTGAATGGGAACGAGACGCTGCGTAAGCTGGCCATACTCTCTAGCAGCTGCATAGGCTCATGCCTTCCTGCACAGAATCTGACTGGATGGCGCCAAAGCAAGTGCATTTATGGAGCCCATGGCATAGCTCCCTAGGGGCGTTGCTTAAGCGCCACCAGCCAATAAATTGCTGTGATTGTACAAGGGCATCAGACCACTTGACACACAGGGCATGTCCCAATGCGATTATGCAGTGTCTCATTCCCACTCAGGGAGCCAGGGTTACTTTTCATGTAACTGATATGTTTTCAAGATTTAAAAATGAATACGCCTGAGTGTTCTTGTTGTGGGCCATTCTGAATTCACTTACACATTGATATATCTGCTGTTCTATATTTTTATCACATTCAAAATTTGTTTCTAGTCCCTTGAGCTCTCGCAGCAGCCGGGGTGTTTCTTCTCGCTGTGTGAATTTCTTTAATTCCTTCTTAACTGTACAGTAATCCATTGTGCTGTAAATCATGAGTTTTAATTCTTCATGATGTTATGGTAATCTCTTGTGCAGTGTAAATGTGTTTTAATTTTTAATATTTTTATAACAATCTCTTGATGTTCTGTTTAACTGTATTTAAATACTTCATATTTTCATAATGATCATGTTCTCTCTCTCTCGCTCACTCTCAGTTTCATACCACGCTCTCTCTCTCTCTCTCCATGTTTCACACGATTCGTAGCAAAAATCACTCATTCATGTGCGTGCGCATTAACTAGTTGTAAACTCAGGATCAAAACAGAGAATTAAGCCTGATTGGATTGGTTTTGTCAACTCGAAACCAGTCCTGTAACACTGAGTTTGTTTAACTAGCTTCATGGTACAGGCCCCTGGTCTGTAATTTGTGATGGCTGCTCACTCAGGACTGTAAACAGAGGGGATAGAGAGTCTCACCTGTCTTCCCCCAGCAAAGTCTTAACACCCACCATCCCTGTTTCCTGTAGTCCTGTAAACTCCTCCACATCATTGTCAAGTAGCACAAACCCAGAACAAAATGTTCAGGGTTCGTCATTCCCCTGCACGTCATTCCTGAGTTCAGTTCAATGAGTATAAAGTACATGAACAAAAACAAAATATGCCTGATTTCTTATTTTTATTGATGCCATCCTATTTTTTATTTAGGCCTGAAGCCTATGTATAAAACATTTTCTCTTTTGATATTTCTTACACTGGTTTATCATGTGGTTAGAATTACAATACTGTGATGCACTACTGATCTGTTGAGCATTATATAATACATAATGACTCATTATAGAACATTATTTATTTGAATGACAATGAATAAGTAAGGTTAAATGTTCAGTCAGATCATCATTATCGCAAAATAAACCTACACAGGGTGATCCGGACCCCAATGCAATGCTATGACTAAGCCAGATGATCTTCTGAGCTCCTGTTGTTGAACTGACACTATCCAGACTGCCAGGAAAGGTCATTGTTTTTCACTGACACTAACCAAATAGCTAGGAGAGACAGACACATCCATTTGTTCTCTCTTATCCACTCAGATTGAAGACTACGGGTGGAAAAATGCATCGATGCATCTGAACATTCATATTTTCATTAATAATTTCAGCATATTAAATAAGATATAGGGTTTGCCCCACCAGGAACTTTAGTGCTTGTGCATAATCTTCTTATTGTTTGATGAGTGGTCAGTCAACTGTATATGAGTCATGATAAGGTAGAAACTATTCTTTAAACCTTTGTGCACTGTATGCATTTCTGATGCAAGATTGGCCCATGGCATGAAGTACAGGTATATATTCCTTCTTACAACATGGAAAATTGGTGGATGGATGGATGGATTACAAGTCAAATACGGCAAAGGCCAACACACAAAATTGCTTCAGGTGTCTCTCCCAGTCACACACACACAGCACACACTCTCTCCCTCACTCCCTCACTCTATGGACTGGGCACCTTTTATTTCCCTCATCTCTCACTGCGAACATAGAAACAGAAATTACCAGCAACTCATCTCAGGTGAAAACCCTTACTGCTTCCTCTCTTTCTTAAATAAATGTGACTGGTGGGCAGACATTGGCTGTGAACGAAAACACTCACTCGTTAATTAATTGCCTTTATAGTGAATGCTACAGAATGGGGAGCAAATTCAGACTGTTCTGAAGGGAACTGACCAGTTGATTACAGTCACCTGTGATTGGTCAATGACACGCGGCAGCCGCGAAATATAAAAAAAAAAAAATCTTTCACAGTGTGTGCTGCAGACAGAATTCTCGTGAACGGGTTTGACAAGTGGAGGCGTCTCCGTTTAGCTGCTGGCGCCTCTTTTCCTATCCCAAAATGAATAGGGAACTTATGGTTACCACATCCAGTGTTACCGCCTTTACATGCTACTATTAGACAGTTTTTCATTCTATGACCCTCATCGATTAAAACCTGGATCGTATCTGCCTGCATATGACATTTCTTCTGTAATTACTGGTTTCAGATTTCATGTTGCATCACGATGCATTGTAATTGTTAAGTAGCGAATCGCAAACGAATCAAATCATTGTCAGAGCGAATCGTCATACCCTTACTACTGACTTGAAAGGGAACCACAACAAACTAGTTTACAGTACTCTGACACAGCCTTTTGCAGTTCCATTCTCAGTGAAATGATCTCTGATATCCTTAAACACAGCAATGGTGTCAGTGTGAGGCTGATTAGAAATAAAGCTAGTCCATATACAGTCTAGTAATACCAGAGTTGTCTGTTGAATAACACTCAACACAATTTCCAATCTCATGAGCATCTAGTTTTAAGATTTAGCTCCTCAGGAGTGGAACACGGTCTGCATGAGTGAGGCATTCATTTTTAACTCCTCTATGATGTCAGAGAAGAATTGTCCATGAAAAGCTAGACCCTATCTGGAGGAGCCCAGTGAACACACACACACACACACACACACACATATGCAGACACACATACACACAGGATGGTTATTGATGATAAAACACTTGTTGGGGGAAATGTGCAAATTGTGACCGCTGAACTGCGATTTAATGAGCCGGGTCAATTTGACCCGCTAAGGGCTGCTGACATTGCTACTTGATTGCCAAATGCACGGAAGGGTTAAGCAGGTCAGGCAATGACCTTCCAAGGAGTGACGCTGGAGCCCAGCAATAAATATATTAATAAACAGCAAGATATGTAAATTCATGCCATGTCATGTCACTGATAGTGTGATTCATGTTCGGCTTTTCATACAGTCTGTTTTGAATAGAGACAGACAAGAAAGAATGAGAAACATGAGACTACAGCATATTATGTTGACACACAAGTAGATGTACTTTGACAGCAGTAGACAACAGTATTGTATTCAAGCACTCTTCTTACACTCACTCAATGTCTTTTTAAGATTTGCTCCTCATACATTTTCCATACACTCTTAAACTGTAACATATTGAGCAAAGCAAACATATATATTCTTTCAGAATAATTGAATCCTACAAAACAAATTAAGGCTTGTAAACAGTCTTGTAAACATTGTTGCTGCATATTAGAAAATGTTCTGTCATATATTTTTAATGACATCACAAAATCAAAAACATATATATATATATATATATATATATATATATATATATATATAAATCACATCTTAAGCTAGTGTCTCTCTCACTCTTCAGAAAACATGACACATGTCAGATGTAGTTAAGCTTTGTGGCAGGTGTGACTGCATATCCTAGTGAAACCAGTCAATCTGCCCCGGGCGGTTCACGTCACACTAACAAATAGCTGAGCTGTGCACGTCAAACCTAGCCCACATGAATAGCTTACTCTTCAAACAGTATACATTTTCATACTGTAAATTGTTTGAAAAACACTGATACAACTAATAATACATTAAACCACTAATAAAGCACAATTGTAAAACTGTGTGTACAAGTTTATTTCAAATCAGAAACACTATAAGGCACTTTTCACAAATATGCTTCAGTTTGGTGTCCCAATACTTTTTTTTTTTTTTTTTAAAGCATTAGAGGCGCAAAAATCCTATGTTTTTGCTGTAAGAACTATTAGATATGTTAGATAAGCTATTATCGGACATAAAATGAACCTAGCATTAAAAGTAGCTAGCCTTTAACACATCAAATGTCTGTATCCCCAATACCCCCCCCCCCCACCACCACCACCACTACTATTTTGACATAACCTGTTGAACTGATAATCAATATACTGTAGTAAAAAGACAATATTTAACTAATTTTATTTTTGGTTGATTAATGTTGGTCCCAAAACTGGTCCCAAACTAGTTTGCCCCCTATTGTTTTAATTTAACAATGTGCCCATTTAATTTAGATGTTTATTTAGGGTGTATAGATACAAAATACAAATTCACAGAAACCAGGGTTTTAAACTGTATTTATGCCCCAAAATTTCATAATAGGGTTTCAAAAAATTTTAAAACCTCATGCAAAATGAATAGAAAATACAACAACTCATAGTCTGACCCCCGGAATTTTTCTCAAGGTTTAGAACCTTCTTTTACTGACCATTTGTTAATGGACTTCATGCTTATGTACTTAATTTTTTTTAAGTTTCAGGCCTTGTTTTGTGCCCTATTTGTGCAAAGTGCCATAACCAATTTTCCATGGTGTGAGCAGGAATACACTGTACTTCATACCAGGGGCCAATCTTGCATCAGAAAAGCATGCAGTGAACAAATGTTTAAATAATAGTTTCTGACTTATCATGACTCATATTGACTGACCACACAGCAAACAATAAGATATGTTATACGCAAGCACTAAAGTTCCTGGTAGGGGCACACCCTATATCTTATATTATATGCTGAAATTATTTATGAAATTATGAAAGTTCAAAAATCACAATCACAAAGGCAACATCAGCAATGAAATATATATGTTGTTCTTTATATAGCATTCTAATAAACTTCTCTGGTTACTAGTTATTTAATGAGCAAAACACAATAAAAATGATAAAGCTGATAATAAAATGAAATATGCAAATACAAAACAGAAAACAGTATTATGATTAGTAAAATGGCCTCTCTGAAAATTAATACATTATTCTTCCTATTGTGTATACTTCCTCACTCAACACAAAGACACATCATTGAAATTCTGGGTAACAGTCAAAGAATAATTACACAACATAATGCTTTACAGTAAGTATTTTTTTTCCCCAATGATGCTAGTAACCAATCAAAACACAAAAATAAAAAAAAATCACACATTCCATCATGGAACTAATTCAAACTGTAATTTTGCCTATTCATAACACCTCTGCTCTTAAGTCAAAGTCTTTGTGGCAGAAGACTTTATGTAAGAAAAGGTTTAATATTTGACACTTTTGACATCATAGCTTCAGTGCACACCTCACTCATGCCCTCCTGTGACATCACTTTGAGTATGCGTGGATCGACTATTATCATACGTCAGCAGACTTAGTTTGTTTGCTTCTGCCACAGACATCTTATTATATTTATTCTCAGTGAACCGATCCCAGTTATGTTAAGACTTCTCACACCCATTTAGTGAATACAATATAAAGAAGCCACTCAGCCAGGGTTTGACCTAAACAGGCCTTGGCTTTTATTTACAACACACAAATACGCATGCACACACATGGTCCTGCAGCAGAAGTTCATGAATATGTCAACTTGGATCACATTATTTTAGAAACATCAAACTTTCCATGGCTATCTAAGAAAGTGGAATATATGGCCAATCATTATGTTTATGATATAGATTTTTAAAAACTGTCTGAAACGATCTATCTGTCTTAAGATTTACTCAACAAAGGTCAAACTTCAGTTATGCATTTTTAAGCCTCACTTTACATGTTGTGAACTCACTGAATATCACCTTCCCTTGAATAATGTGAAAACAATTTCTCAGTATAAGTTATGACAGCTCCAGAGCTTCATGCTGAAATGTCAGTTTTGTTCATTACTGTTATTACATTCAGTTTCAGCTCAAAGCTCTTTAGCCTTCTATCTACTTTGCCTGTCTTTTACAGGTGCAACATTGCATTCAGAATTGAGTTTATAAAACAAGTGGCACAGATTTAGACAACCCACAATGTCTGACATCAAACCATTTAAGAGTTTAAGAGTTAGAGCTGATTAACAGGTATTAAGAATAAATATGGACTTGGATCCAAATGGATCATTTTGACACTGTTATGAATGGATTAGATGGACACTGTTGGATCTCATGTATGTAGCACAAGTGTAAAATACTTTTACAGTACACTGCCTTAACCATTTACATTGAGGTGGAATCATATTCGGATAGTCAAGATATCCCTTTTAGACACTGTGAAGTCAAACACAGAATACAGTCAAATATTTTGCATGGTAATTTGACTCTGGTGTGGGTGGGGTTTTTGAGGAGGTGCTGTTTAGGCATATGCCAAATATCCACAGAAATGCAGCATTTCATTTTCTGTCTCAGAACTTCTGCTCAACTTCCTCAAGTTCCTCAAGTCTTAAAGACCCCATTAAATGACTTGACAAGTGCAGTTTTCTGTCCTATGTTAATGCATTTCCTATTGAAACAGGGCATTTTGGTGGGACATTTTTTATTGGCTAACAGGCTTTAATTTAATTATAGCCATTAACCATTTGCAGGGGGAGGGATATTCTCATTGTAGAGAGCATTTGATCGGACAAACATCAGTGTAGTGCAAATGCGTATATCAGCTAAAAGTTTCTTCAAAACTAATAGACATCGGCTGCAATAACATTGTAAAAAAAATGTTTTTAAAAAATGATTTTTTACTCACATCTGACACAGATTGGATATTGTTGCACACGTGTAAATAACAAAAACAAAATCCTTGTATTTCTGACATTAAATTAAGCTAAAACAGAGTTTTCATTTATATTTGTGAATGCATGATAACGTTATTCTGGAGGTACGAGGCATTTTTCCCTCGAGGAGTCGGGGCATCATGCAACAATTTTTTTTGAGGGGGCAACAAGGTCAGCCTCTGCAACCCAATCCAGTATAAATCAAGGGAAACAATATTACTTTTTTAAATATACTGTAACTATTAAATTTAAATGAAATTAAATTTGCAGTTGTTTAGTTGGAGTGTATGTCTGATATCTTCAGGTGGTGTTACATATATTTTTTGCGATCTTGCCACCTCTTTTGTGCAGGCAATTCCATACATAACAGGAGGGGAGAGGTGTTGTAAAAGGTGCCAGCACAAAAGCAACGATGCCCACAACTGCTTCAGCTCAATAGAGAGTGAAAACATGTAGCCTACCTCTGAATGTGGCAAAAATATTGTATTCAATATATATTGTAATAAAATGGTTTGTATTTCTCCTAGAGTGTGCTATTTACATTTACATTTATTCATTTGGTAGACGCTTTTATCCAAAGCGACTTACAAAAGAGGAACACATAAGCGAATCATCTTAAGGAGACAGTGGTACAAAGAGTGCCATATTACAAAGTTTCACTAGTATCAGAATAGCATTCAAAACAGATTAAAGTGCAACAAGGTTTTTTTAAAAAAAAAATTTAGTGACTGGTTAAGTGCTCATGGAAAAGATGTGTTTTTAGCCGTTTTTTTGAAGAAAGAAAGTGAGTCAGCTTTACGGATGGAGTTTGGAAGATCATTCCACCAACATGGTATGATGAAGCTGAAAGTCTGGGAAAGTGTTTTGGTGCCTCTTTGTGTTGGTACAACAAGGCAACAAGTGGGCGCATAGCTCATTTCTCCATAAGATAGTTTAACCTCGAATAGAACTCGGCAAAAATGTGAAATCACTCACTCTTCCACTATTCTCGATGTAGTGATTGCCACACAATATGGTGCGATCGATCAGATCAGACTGCTTAAAGGAAAGTTATCTATGTCAGATGGTCAATGACACGCAGCAGCCGCAAAAAAAGATACAATATTTTTATCTTGCGCAGTGTGTGCCATAAGCATTCATGCAAGACTTCGCTAATGGCACAAGCTTTACAAACAGATATTCTTTTTTACATGCAATAATCATTTAATTTAATTATTGAAGGTACAAATACTTTTCTGGTGGTTAAAATAATCCATTCAAAATCCTCTTTTGCCACCTCAGACTTAATGGGCATGATGCCTCTGGCAAGGAGACATTATAAAGATGAAAATAAATTTGCATAGATCAATATACAAACAGGTGAAAGCCTTGAAAATCTATCAGAAAGTTTTATGATACACTCGAGGCTGATTGTGTGCACACATATTTTACCATAGTCTGGAGGACATCGATAATAATTATTTAGTTAAATTACATGTGCAGAATTAGTGAAATGCAGTGTAATAAATGGCAAGAGCAAACCTCTGCTGTATTTCCAGAAGAGAATAGCGGGAAAAGAATGAGCATGTTTTAGTTCATCCATAACCATGTGCACAGGAATATTCTGAACAGATGTACACTGTATGGACCAAGTTAACTTCTTTTTGGAACAAAGGTTTAACCAGGATAATTACCTTAATCAGAAATGTGGATATACATGTGGTCAAAGTTACGTGACAGACAGGCTATGTAATCATCACTCAGTGTCACTCAGGTAATGTTAATGAATGCATGCATGGGAATTCTTACTTGTGAATTGTGGAGAGAGTCGCCTTTGAAGAATTAAATGTTTTCTTGTGATATTTCCAAGAATAACTGCAAGTAAAATGCATGTTCGTTTCCATTCATACAGTACAGTAGTTCTAACAATGCAAAATATTGCTGGGTGACAGCCTAGTGCATCTTGGCGCACACATGTAAACACAATCCAATTAAGTGCATTGGTGCAATAATCCAGTGCATTAAGTGAATGTATACAGGTGGGACCAAAAATCGGATATGGTCAAAAGATCAGATTTGTGCACTAAGCATTGCAGTGTAAATGAAGAGATGGACTAAAAGCAACAAAACTCCAGTTTTGATTTAATGGGATCTTTGGGAACATACTGTTGCAGTAATGTCTGTGCTCAAATGCCTTTTGAAAAAACCACGTCTGAAATATTCCATAAGCATCAGGTTTGGGTATATAACTGAGAAGAATAAATTTTTAGATCCTCTTTTATACTGGCTTCCTTCTTTGATCTAGACTTTCCATGAAAACTATGCTGATCTACAAATTAAAACCGTGGTTCAGGCGTTGACTTTTATGCTGTGGAAAATTCCACTAAAGCATCTCACATTCAGACAAATCTCAGCAGTTGCTTAGTGTAATGTGGGTATGCTTTCTATTAAACTGCTTGCATAACCAGTATCTTCACATCAGTTAAACATAACCCTAATCAAATCTGCCATTGATCCATTATATATACAGAGCTATTTAATTCAGAATTGAAAGGCGAACATTTTCTCCTTTTGTTTTGGTCACACTTTATAAACTAGAGGTATTTGTAGCTTTTGCACTCCTTAATTAGAGTTGGAGTGCAGCATAGAAAAGTCCCCTTTAGTTAATGGATTACAGGGCCAGTTTTACCAAGCATATGCATTTATTTAAGTGTTCTTGATGGGGATAGGACATTTTGTGGCCCCTGACTGGGAAGCTGCTTTTACTTCTATTTAAAGAGTGCATGTGTGAGTTTGCATATGCCTTTTCCCACATAAATTAATGTGATAAAAGGATGTGTTTAAGTGTAGCCTATGCCCTGAGTAATCTCTGTCCTGCTTTTGGATCTGTCATCAAATTTAAAAACAATCACTCCTCAAAGCTACAGTTCTCCAGCTTTTATTGAAAAATAAGAATGGCATGTGAATTTTGCATGTGCACCAGACATGGGTTCAAGACATTTTACAATTTGAATTTGTTTGTTATTGGCCACCAAGCAACATAACCAAGATTAACATAGGTTATACCTGTTAAAAAGAAATTGACAAATTATCATGTAATTGATTGCTTATGTACAAATTACTATTTTTGAATACTGTTTCAATTATATTTGGATTGGTCAGTGTAAGAGTTCTCAGAGTGGGTGGCAAGAAGGAAACAGGAGCCGGCGTCACAGTCCATGTGTGTATTCTTTTATTCTCTAGGCTTAACTCAACATAGGCTTTCCAGCAAGAATTTCAATTTTCACACACAGTTTCAATGATAACTGTCAACAAAACTCAATAATTACATTATTCAAATGGCTTTTCAACATACAGCTTTGGTCTGTGTGATCTGTGTGCGTCTCGAACTCTCTCTCCTGGTCTGGCGTTCCGCCAGCCTTTTAAAGCCCGTCTCCGCCGTCACTGAAATGAGACACAGGTGTTTAGAGTCAACAATCACCAGGGTAGAGTTGCACCAGCTGTGCGTAGGTCTCACTTAAATTGAGACGTAAAGTTCACACTAAGGCTTAGTAACTACTAGTTAGTTCCCTATCTGTCACTCACTTGACGTTGTGTCGATGTAGTAACACTAGGGGTCACTCTTGGGAGCCCGAGACACCTCTGGTCTTTGATAAAAGGCCAATGAAAATTGGTGAGTGGTATTTGCATGCCACTCCCCCAGACATACGGGTATAAAAGGAGCTGGTATGCAACCACTCATTCAGATTTTCTCTTCGGAGCCGAATGGTCATGCTCATTGAGCTGAATCCTACTGTTCATTCACCTCTGCTGGATCTGACGCCGCATTTCAGCGGCTTCTCCCTCCTCTGCACTGGTGCACTGCAGAGAATGCCCCTGGGCACTTCGGCAGAAAAACAAGAGAGTATATTTTCTGAAAGAGCTTTTTTCTTCTAAAAGAGTATATATTTCTTTAAAAGAGCAGCACACACGGAACGTCTTTTTAAAGATGCGTCTTTTTAAAGATGCCTTTCCGATTGTGTGTTATTCCTGGTTGCGGTCGTTATCTCTCAACTTCGGATGGTGATGATCACTGCCTATCGTGTCTGGGCGCGACCCACACGGAGGCAGTGTTTGTGGATAGTTCATGTTCTCATTGCGAGAACATGACCATGGCCACGTTGCGGTCGCGGCTCCCTACCACGGTTCTTCTACCTACGGGTATGAGGCCAGCGCGGCTAGCACTGGGGGCAATTTGGGGACCTCAATGGGATCGTCTCCGCCGGGTATCCCCCTGTGGACCTCCCATTCCCCAGCACGCTCGTCTGCCTCAATCGGGCTTCCAGATGAGTTCGCCGGCTCGTCTCACGGCGAGTCTGGCTTCTTGTTTGGAGTCCGCGAAGATGATGAGCTCTTGAGCGCAGCATCGGAGAGCGGTCTTGTCCAGTCGGATGCAGAAGCCTTCGGGGACGATTGCCCAGTCACAGGCCGATGCAGAAATGATGGACATGCTTTCCCGGGCGGCCGCAAGCGTCTGGTTAGAGTGGAACCCTCCGCTCTCCCCTGAACCCTCGTGGCTTGATGATTGGTTCCTGGGCTGATGAAATTGTGCGAGGCACCTTTTACTGCCCGGCCCCAATTCCGCAGTTCCCCCGCTCTCACTACCCTCGATGGCGGGGCGGCCAGGGGCTATACGGCGATTCCCCTGGTGGATAATGCGCTCGCAGTGCACCTATGCCCGCAGAGCGCCGCCTCCTGGCGCGGACGCCCTAAGCTCCCGTCCAAGCCCTGTTGGCTCACATCGTCCCTGATGGCTAAAGACTACAGCGCTGCTGGACAAGCCACCTCTGCCCTGCACACCATGGCTCTCCTGCAGGTCCACCAAGCCAAGGCGTTGAAAGAAGTTAGGGTAGTTCCGCCACAGATTTGATGCAGGAACTGCGCTCGGTGACCGACCTCGCTCTCCGAGCGACGAAAGTCACGGCGCAGACTCTCGGGCGGACGATGGCCACACTAGTGGTCCGGGAGCACCACCTTTGGCTCAACCTGGTCGAGATGGGGGAGGCCGACAAGACGCGGTTCCTTGCTGCCCCCATTTCCCAGGCTGGCCTATTTGGCAACACCGTTGAGGACTTTGCCCAGCAGTTCTCGGCGGTGAAGCAGCAGACGGAGGCAATTTGGCACATCCTGCCCCGGCGTGGCTCAAGATCCCGCACCCAGTCTGCTTGTCACCAAGGGTGTCCCCCTGCAGTGACTGCACTGGCTCCACCACAGCCCGCCCCATGGAGGTCATCAAAGCGCCCCTGAGACGGGCGACCCAGAGACGAGGGAACCCACTCACTTGGAGCTGGTAAAAAGACCACTCCATACCTGGTGGAGGGCCAGGCGGAAAATCTTTTGTTGCCCTTTTGTTTGATTTCGCCGCATGCCCAAGTGGCTGCGGTACCCAACAGTTCAGCAAAAGAGCGGCTTCTTTCCTCCCTGGGTCACATACCTGGTGTGCACGGTCGTCACCACAACTACCATCCACAGGTTTACTCTTGCAGGATTGGTGGCCTTTCCGCCCCTGAGCGCCCAGCTGTGGCACACAGCCGCCCCCGATGTGGCAGTCTCCACGGGTTACGAGGACAGGCCTCTTCCTCCCCCGTCCCAGGCTGTTCCAGGGGTGGTCACAAGGAGCCAGGTAAGTGCTTCAATGTCCCTAGACTCAGCATGGCCACAATGTGGTGTGGCACCTCGAGCACCACCCCGCCGCGAGGCCCCAACTGCTGGTACGTCCGATGACATTGTCCCGTTGATCCCCCTCACGTGGAACTTGGATGCGTGGCTCGCACTTTCCAATCCGTCACAATGGCTGATCCGGACCGTCCGACTCGGCTACGCGATTCAGTTCGCCAGGCGCCCACCCAGGTTCAGCGGTATTCACTTCACCTTGGTCAAGAGCAAAAATGCTGCTACCTTGCGTGCGGAGATCGCTACCCTCCTACGGAAGGGCGCGATAGAACCTGTCCCTCCAGCCGAGATGAAGAAGGAGTTTTACAGCCCCTACTTCATCATTTTGAAAAAAGGAGGTGGGTTGCGGCCAATCTTGGACCTGCGAGTACTGAACCAGGCCTTACTCAGACTCCCGTTCAAGATGCTGATGCAAAAACTCATTATGGTGAGCGTCCGGCATCAAGATTGGTTCGCACCGGTAGACCTGAAGGATGCGTACTTCCACGTCTCGATCCTTCCTTGACACAGACCCTTCCTGAGGTTTGCATTTGAGGGTCAGGCGTATCAGTACAAAGTCCTCCCTTTCGGCCTGTTCCTGTCTCCTCGCATCTTCACGAAGGTCGCAGAGGCTGCCCTTGCCCCGTTAAGGGAGATGGGCATTCGCATTCTCAACTATCTCGACGACTGGCTAATCCTAGCTCACTCTCGAGACATGTTGTGCGCACACAGGGACCTGGTGCTCTCACACCTCAGCCAACTAGGGCTTCGGGTGAACTGGGAAAAGAGCAAGCTCCTCCCGGTTCAGAGCATCTCTTTTCTTGGTTTGGAGTTGGACTCAGTCTCCTTGACGGCGCGCCTTATGAATGAGTGCGCCCAGTCGGTGCTGGCCTGTTTGAAGGCGTTCAAACAGGGAACAGCGGTTCCACTGAAACTTTTTCAGAGGCTTCTGGGGCATATGGCATCCTCGGCGGTGGCCACCCCCCTCGGGTTGATGCATATGAGGCTGCTTCAGCACTGGCTCCAGACTCGAGTCCCGAGATGGGCATGGCGTCATGGGACACATCGCGTGGTCATCACGCCGGTTTGTCACTGTCTTTTCAGCCCTTGGACCGACCTCTCGTTTCTATGGGCAGGTGTTCCTCTAGAACTGGTCTCCAGGCACGTCATGGTCATGACAGACGCCTCCAAAACGGGCTGGGGCACTGTTTGCAACGGGCACACAGCCGCCGGCCTCTGGACGGGTCCGCAACTGCATTGGCACATGAACTGCCTCAAGTTGTTGGCAATTCTGCTCGCCCTGCGGAGGTTTCGGCCGTTGATCCAGGGCAAGCACGTGTTAGTTCGGACAGACAACACGACAATGGTAGCAAATGTCAAACGCCAAGGTGATCTGCGCTCTCGTTGAATGTCACAACTCGCCCGCTGTCTCCTCCTCTGGAGTCAGCAGCACTTCAAGTCACTACATTGCCGCCATAGCAGCACACCCTGATGCAGTCGACGGTAAGTCCTTAGGGAAGCATGACCTGATTATCAGGTTCCTAAGAGGCGCCAGGAGCATGAATCTCTCCAGACCGTGCCTCGTTCCCTCATGGGACCTCTCTGTAGTTCTTCAGGGTTTACAGAGAGCCCCCTATGAGCCTTTGCAGTCAGCCGAGCTTAAGGCACTCTCTTGAAGACTGCCCTCCTGACTGCACTCACTTCCATCAAAAGGGTAGGAGACCTGCAAGCATTCTCTGTCAGCGAAACGTGCCTAGAGTTCGGTCCGGGTTCCTCTCACGTGATCCTGAGACCCTGACCAGGCTATGTGCCCAAGGTTCCCACCACCCCTTTTAGGTAGCAGGTGGTGAACCTGCAAGCGCTGCCCCAGGAGGAGGCAGACCCAGCCCTGTCGTTGCTGTGTCCGGTGCGTGCTTTACGCATTTATTTGGATTGCACTCAGAGCTTTAGAATCTCTGAGCAGCTCTTTGTCTTCTTTGGTGCACAGCGGAAAGGAAGCGCTGTCTCCAAGCAGAGGATCGCCCACTGGCTCGTTGATGCCATAGCTATGGCACATCTCGCCCAGGACATGCCGACCCCGGTAGGGTCATGAGCCCATTCTACCAGGGGTGTAGCAGCTTCCTAGGCCCTGGCCAGGGGTGCCTTTCTAACAGACATTTGCAGAGTAGCGTGCTGGGCAACACCCAACACCTTTGCAAGGTTCTACAACCTCCTTGTGGAACCAGTTTTGTCCCAGGTAGTGGCACGCAACACAAGCGGATAAGTCTGGAATAGCCGGCCAGGTGTATCGCTTGCACATAGTGCCTTCCACCTCCTTTTGAGCTGAAGATGTGTGCCATTAATTCCCAGTAGTGTTCATAAGTTTGTTCCCTGGTTGACTTCCTCCGAGCCCTGTGGCAGTCGAGTTTTCTGAGAGATTCGCTGCTGGCCCAGTACACGTGCTAACTAAGAGTCCTGTTCTGGGGTAGGTGCTCCACATGTGGCGGTCCCCTGTAAGGCTAACCCCATGCGATATATATCTTCCACTAATTCGTTTCCCTTTTGGCAAACTGCGTCTTCCTTGGGCAGAGCCCCTCTGCCCCAGTCTCCATGTTTGTAATAACTCCTCCCCATTGAGCAGGATCTAGCCTGAAGACTCTCCACATGGTTGGAAAGACCATGTGGTGTATCCTTCCACTTAAATATCCTCCCTCTCTTTGGGCGAGGTTTGTTCTCCACTGTGTCTTCCCCTTGGGAGGGACACCCCCCGACTAGACCTGGCGGCCCAGTTGGATAATCCCCCTTCTTTTTTAGGGAGTGGAAGAGGAGAAGGTGAAAAGAGGCCACGACTGGGTTAAGCCTGTCTCTATCTCTTAGGTAGTCGACTTGTCCCCAAAAAGGGCCGTTCGACACTCATCACTATGCTGGGGGAGGTTACGTGTCGACCTGGTGTGCTGGCTATGAGGCACACAGTAGTCTGCCCACCAGGCACCGCCAGTACATGTAACACAGTTCAGCCAATTGTGGCGTTTCGTATTGGGACCCCTAGTGTCACTACATCGACACAATGTCGAGTGAGTGACAGATAGGGAACGTCATGGTTACTTGTGTAACCTCCGTTCCCTGATGGAGGGAACGAGACATTGTGTCCCTCCTGCCACAATGCTGAACTACCCGCTGAAATGGCCGGACCTTATATTGGTTCCTCAGCATAAAACCTGAATGAGTGGTTGCATACCAGCTCCTTTTATACCCGTATGTCCGGGGGAGTGGCATGCAAATACCACTCGCCAATTTTCATTGGCCTTTTATCAAAGACAAGAGGTGTCTCGGGCTCCCAAGAGTGACCCCTAGTGTCACTACATCGACACAATGTCTCATTCCCTCCATCAGGGAATGGAGGTTACACAAGTAACCATGACATTTGTAACTAAGTCAGAGCTTAATTTGGATGCACCACCTGTTCTTAAGGCAAGACTTAAATAGTAGGTCATAAGCTCTCCGTAAAGTATTGCGGAGTCGCATAATATTATGTTAGCATTTTGCACCCTTGGCCGGACTTATCCCCTTAAGTTGTAGGCCTCTCAATGGGGCACTCTCTTGAATGTTGGTTTATCCACTCTTTGGTTAATACCGTTCTAAATGAGGCAGTGTTTAAGAGGGTTGGTGATTTACATGCCCTGTCGGTCCATCATGTATGAATTTTTCATTAGGCTTATCAAAGTTAGTTTTGAGACTTCACTTGGGTTATTTACCCAAGGTCGTTTCTACCCTGTTCCAATCGCAAGTTATTATTTTGCAGTCCTTCCCTCCTCGCCTAGTTGAGTCAGATGAGAGTGAGAGGTTGCATATGCTGTGCCCTGTCAAAATTTTGTGAGTCTATGTTGAGAACTAAGTTGAACTAGCTAGTGATGTAAGTCAAAACAGCTGTTTGTATGTTTTGGTGGCCGCAACTGAGGGTTTTCGTTCAGTAAGTAGAGGCTGTCTCATCGGACAGCCTCTGCTGTGCAGGCAATCTTGTGCAGGCAATTTAAAGATGCACGAAATTTGCCTTTGCCTGAGTATTTGGGCTCATTCTACAAGGAGCGTGGCATCCTCGTGGGCTTTGGCTAGAGGTGCGTCCTTGGAGGAAATCTGTATGGCGGCATGTTGGGCATTTCCGCATACTTTTGTCAGATTTTATAATCTGGATGAGGGTTTAACTCCTGCTTCCTGCTGAAACAGGGGTGAATTTATAATTACTGCGTGTGTAGTTTTCTTGTGCGGCACTATATAATTGCAACATGGGCTGATACAGTTGGCAGCTACTGGTCATATGCCATTATGGTATACTGTTCCCAATGCATCAGCTCTTACGTGTCGTCGAAGTGAACTATGAAAGGGAATGTCTCGGTTACATATCTAAACCTGGTTCCCTGAATAGGGAAAGAGACCCTGCATAGCTGGCCATGCACCCTGGTTACCGCACTGGCTCGTGCCTCTTGCAAAAAATCTGAGAGTGTGGCACCAAGCAGACACTCATAAGGTCACTAAAATGTGTGTGACTGCATAGGTCTTCAGACCTCATGACAACCTGAGTGCTATTAATGCATAAGCTCTGGCACAGCATCTCATTCCCTAGTCAGGGAACCAGGGTTACATGTGTAACTGAGATGGCTTCCTCCTGACCTGCCTGTCTAAAACTCTTTGACAGTGACCTTCAGGAAAGGCCTTTTCTGCTACAAGTTTAAAGCTGCACTATGTAAGATTTTTTGGGTTAAAAATGAACTTATTGCCATTATTGATTAAGTAAATAAAAAATCAGTGTTCAAAACAATGTCATTACATTTACTACAGTGAGCCTATAAAAATGATTTGTATTTTGAGCTGTCGGTCGTTCGTCATGTCTGAAAACACAGGAAAGAAGGACTGGCTGTCTTGTGTTTCGGTCGAGGGCACTGTTTAGTTCATTCAGCCACAATCACGCAGTTCAGGAGAGCAACGCTACAGTCTGGATGGATGTTTATCTGTTATCCTTTTGGCAAAGTTGTTTACCTGTTATAATGCTTGGATTCAGTATGTTGTCTGGTATGGTAGTCATGCTTTTATGAATTGAACATTACCCATTGTAACAAAGGTCCGGGTTGGGCAGATAAAGGAGGAAGCAAACCGATTTCCACAGTTCACGTGAGTCCATTTTATTAACAAATAAACAGCAATCGCTGTACAGTTTCACTCAAAACACAAGACGGCTTTTCAGCGTCACTCAAATAAACAGTCTGCTTTTCAGCTTCACACAACACAAGACTCTCTCTCTCTCTCTCTCTCTCTCTCTCTCTCTCTCTCGGGCAACAGACACGAAGACTCTGGTCTGACTGTCTCTCTCCTCTCTCTGTGGACTGGCAATATTTTATCATCCCCGACTATCACTGTGAACATAGAGATGGTAATTAGTCACAATTCATCTCATATGAATGTCCTTACCGTTTTCTCTCTCCCCAGACTGGCGCTCAACCATGCTCTTACCTCCACACCCGTGTGTTTACCGATCGCGATGTATCTACGTTGTGCTGTGAAGTTACTGTACATGTTTACTAAATGTATGACTTCTGAAATTGACCTCTTGTCATTGTTATGTTGCATATTTAAGCATATTATTTTCATGTTTAATCAAGCAGGCCTATATTATATCCCCATCATTATTGAATCCTTATTTTATGTTTTTAGTTTAGTGTTATTACAGTTTCACTTGTTTTATCATCTGAAGCTGCCCTAGTGTAAATTTTTTCACAGCTTTTCATTTTAGTCATCGTTTGTCTTTTTACAAAAATGTCCTTTAAAAATAGTCAATATTTCAACCTGTCATATTCATTTATAATTTATAATTTAAGCTAGCGAAAATAATATATTTTACTTGATGATGTGCAAAAGGGACAAAAAAGTGTAAAACTGTAACAGACCAAACTTTAATCAAATACTCAAACATTTAGAAAAACAAATGTATAAAAATTTTATGTAAACATGTATTAAGCATATAGTATAAATGTAGGCTACATGCTGTCCTTACTACATACTGAAATAATAATGTATAGACTTATGTATTAGCTACTTTTTAGAAGTTATCCTACTGTTTTCTGAATTCTTCATGCTTTAGAGACATACATTTTTAGTGAAAGGATATAACATTGCATGTAGTGTGTTTCTTATGGAAACAGCTTATTCACAACGCAAATTGCAAGTATGCAATTATACATATTCTGACTAGTGCGTCGCTTCACTGTGCAGATGTAAGTTGTTCCATAAATGTGGTGGATATATTGATGAATCTCATGTATAAATAGGATATGTTGAATGAGGTATTTTCTCTGTTTTAAAGCGGTTCATTTAGCCAGTGTTAACACGTTCAACTCACGCAGCTTAAGCGGAGAAATGCCCAACAAACTGGAATGGATTAGATGAATCCATATCTCATATCTTCTTCTATATACAGATCCTCAAGATGTTTCTTCTTCTGTTTATACCTTGCACTGTTAATATATTGCAGTATAATTTTTATCATCATATTTTCATCAACAGTATGCTTTAATAAAATAATTTAATAATCTTCATGATGCGCCTTTTTCGTCTCGTCTTTTTAATGCTGACGAAATCAAAAAACCCTTTTCATCAGTGATTTTGTTGACGAGATTAACACTGGGCTTTATATAATGTACAAATAATAGTCTTCCATTGAACTTGTATCAGCCATATCACAATTTTGTTTAACATAACAATATATCAACATGAAAATAGCACATTATGACTCTGGCTCTGAATATCTTCCAGTCATGATCACACACAGGCAATTACAGGTAAGTTCAAATCATGAGATTCATCCACAAGTGGAGCAGTGTCGAAACACGACTGATGTAAATTCCGCAAATTGCTTGTAATTTTAAATTTCAACCACAGATGTCACTAGAGAGCACAAAGTTACGTAGTTCAGCTTTAACAACACTCAGTTAAGTTTACCTATTGTACAGCAGGGTTGCTTACACTTTTATCGCATGAGATCTACTTTTCCATAATGATATTACAATAAGATCTACCATGCACAATTTAAATATACACTGTAGGCAGTGTTGTCACGATACCAACATTTCAGTAGTCGGAACCAATACTGTATTAAAAAAGTGATACAGTAAAAAAAAGTGGGGTGTGCAGGAGTGAGAATGTATGAATAGGGAACAGCTGTTAAGTGTGGTGAGGAAGTATGTGAGAGAGGAAAAGGAGTGGGAAGGAAGGATATCCGTTGACCCACTCGGTCCTTATCCAGGGATTTCTAGAGAGGGAATGATTGGGGGAGCGAAACTATACCAAGATAGGCGTTGGAGGGGTGGTTGACGCAGTCTCACGGCTCACCTCTCACTTGGCTCTCCTACTTAATCTGTTGGGGAATGGGTTTATACATAGGCATCGGTAGGGTGTGGCATCGTCTGGTAGCTTGTCTTTTCTAACAAAGAAGAGAACTTGAATGTAAAGTAGGACTACTCATGGGAGGGAGTGGTTATTGATCCCTGGCTGCATGTTATGATTAATAAAGGAGAAATGTTTTGATGGGAAAGCAAGAATGAATAAGGTATGGATGGAATGGAAGGATACATTGTCCAGCTGCTGGGGTTGACAGGAATACTTCCCTGACCACTGCCTCACCACCAGGAGATGTTCCAGGATTTATGTGGTGAAACATCTATGATGGGTGGCTACTGGCTAATGATCCTGTAGCTGCACGACTGAAGGCACTGGCAGAGATGTGGCTGGCAATAATGTGCAGCACATTGTAACAAGGAAGGACACCGGGAACTGGATTCTTCAAACACAGGTAGGGAACTTTTAATTGACCACTTCTCTGGTTTACAGCTTCACAATAACACATCAGCTTCACACTAACTCATCAGTTTTACACTAACACATCAGCTTCACAATAACACATCAGCTTCACAGTAAGGCTCTCGACCAAATCTCTCTCTCTCGATCTGGCGCTGGCATGGTCCTTTTATGCTGCTCTCCCCAATCTCACTACAATTAGAGACAGGTGTTAGTCATAATTACCGCTCTCTCTCTCCCAACGGACGCTCGACCATGCCCCCGCTGCCACATATCCCCACCGCCTGGCTGGGGAGACAATCAGACTGCCTACCACTCCACCCCCCCCCCCCATTTCTGGACAGGAAGTCGGTGACAGCCACCTGCGCTCCCAGTCCACCTTGAATTTAAAGGGCTAGAGTGACAGATACCACCGGGTGATCCGCGCGTTGGTATCCTTCATGCGGTGGAGCCATTGGAGTGGGGCGGGATCTGAGCAGAGAGTGAAGGCCCGCCCCAGCAGGTAGTAAAGGAGAGTGAGGACCACCCACTTGATGGCCAGACACTCCTTTTCCATGGTGCTGTCCTTTGTTTCCCTCAAGGACAGCTTGCGGCTGATGTACAGCAATGGGCGCTCCTCCCCCTCCACCACCTGCAAGAGTACGGCCCCCAGCACCCTGTCTGAAGCGTCCGTCTGTAATACAAAAGGGAGAGAGAAATTAGGCGCAGAAATTAAAGCGCCCCCCCCCCTGCAAAGTGCGGCTTTACCCTGTGTAAACGCCTGTTTGCACTGATCTGTTCACTGGACCAGGTCTGGAGCTCCCTTTTTAGTGAAATCAGTTAGCGGGCTGGTGACATCTGAATAGTTAGGCAGAAATCTCCTATAGTAGCCAGCCAGCCCCAGGAACTGTCTCACCCCCTTCTTGGTCTTGGGTCTCGGGCAGGTCACAATCACCAATGTTTTGTCAATTTGGAGACGCACCTGCCCGTGGCCCAAGTGGAACCCCAGATACCGTACCTCCACCCGCCCAATCACGCACTTCTTAGTGTCTGCTTTGAGCCCCACCCATTGCAGCGACCTCAGAACCACCCTCAGATGCTGCATATGCCACTGCTAATCATCGTTATAAATGATGATGTTATCCAAATAGGCAGCGGCGTAAGCCGAATGCGGTCTGAGGATTCTGTCCATTAGGCGCTGAAATGTGGCCGGAGCCCCAGACAAACCGAATGGAAGTGTCACAAATTGGTGTAATCCAAACAGTGTGGAGAAAGCCATTTTTCACGGGAAATTGGTGTCAAGGGGATCTGCCAATAACCCTTTGTCAAATCCAGTGTCGAGTAAAAACGAGCAGTGCCCAACCAATCGAGCAACTCATCAATATGAGGCATTGGGTAGGCATCAAATTTAGACACCGCGTTGACTTTTCTATAATCCACACAGAACCGTACAGACCTGTCACTCTAGGGAACCAGAACAACCAGGCTGGACCAGTCACTGTGGGATTCCTCTATTACTCCCTTATCGAGCATTGCATCCAATTCTTCCTGAACTATGTTTTTTTTATGTTTGGGCAATCAGTAGGGATGGGTACGTACCACCACCTCCACCACCCCCAGCTCGGTCTCGATGTGGTGTCGGATGAGGGTTGTGCGACCCGGTAGAGGGGAAAACACATCAGCGAATTCTTGTTGTAGTTTGGCAACATCTGCGAGTTGGTACGGTGAGAGGTAGTCTCCATAAGTGACCAGGGTGATGTGATTGTGTTTTGTGTATACATCCGGCCCGAGCTCCGCCCTCTCCGGAACTACCGTAGCCAACGTAACCGGGGCCGCCTCCCTCCACAATTTCAGGAGGTTGAGGTGATAAATTTGACGTGTGCCCCCTCTATCGGTTCGCTTTACCTCATAATCGAGTTCCCCCACTCATCGGTTTTATTAAATCGCTCCACCAGGCCATCTGTTTGTGGATGGTAAACGCTGGTGCGGATCGATTTAATGCCCAATAATTCGTAAAGCTCGGATAGTGTTCGTGACATAAAGTTTGTGCCCTGATCGGTGAGGATTGCTTTCGGAATCCCCACCTGGGAGATTATTTTGAAGAGTGCCTCCACAACACTTTGTGCTGAGATGTTGTGCAGAGGCACTGCTTCCAGATATCGTGTTGCACATTCCACTAGGACCAATACAAAGCGATGTCCGCATGTTGACCGCTCTAATGGCCCGACGAGGTCCATGACAATTCTCTCAAAGGGGTCCTCGATCAGCAGAAGAGGGCACAATGGCGCTTTTGGGGTGGCTGGTGTATTCACCAGCTGGCATTCACGGCATGCCGCACACCACCTGCGGACATCACTGTCAATGCCCGGCCAATAAATACGGGCTATTAGGCGGTTCAGTGTTTTTCTTTCCCCTAGATGATCCTCCATGGGATTATAATGAGCCGCCTGGAACACCATTTCCTGACGGCTCCGCGGTATTAAGAGCTGGGTTGTATCTTCCATTGTTTGAGCATCCTGCGTCACTCTATACAACCGCTCGTTTATAATTGTGAAATAAGGATATGAAAGTGTGACATTCGGCCGGAGTTGCTGACCATCGATTACTCTCACTTGGTCAAAGGCGTGCTTGAGTGTTTCATCTCACAACTGCTCCAAAGGGAAATCCCCTTCGGGAAATCCCATGAGGATGGGAGGGGATGCAGCCTCTCCCCTCCTCACGTCATCCTGACGTGGAGCTGATGAAGACAGCCCTGGCTCCGCCTCCCCTGCCAGAGCGTCACACATTTCACATCTCGGTGCTTTTGTGCAGGACCGTGAGGCATGGGCGAGGCGGGAACTAACCGCGGCCTCCACTCTATGCTTTGTTCCCCTACATTTAATAACAAGGGTCACCACAGGGTAGTTGTGAATATCCCCATGTACACATTTCACTCTCACACTTTTAGTTGTGCCCAAAGCATCGTGTTGAACCAAGCATTGGTGGACAGTGGTCTGGTTACAACCTGTGTCCACCAAGGCTTGGTGTGTACTCCCCTTGATTCTTACTGGTATCCTGTACCCTCCAGCCTGACCAGGGGCAGCCTGTTGTGCGTCAGGGATCCGGACTACAGTTCCCAGCTCCATCACAAGACACTGATCCCAGAAGTGTTCCAGATCCACGCCAGCAGGCCGGCCCAGGTGCTGCACTCGCACTTGTGGGGGCAGGTACATCCACCTGAGGGGGAGAGCAGGTAGACCCTGAATTCGCTGGGAAAGGGATAAACTGGCACAAGCGAGGAGCCGGCTTCAGCGGCGGGTTTCCATGCCTCCGGGGTGCAGGAACAGGGACTGGAGAGAGGACAGAGTGAGAGGGGAGAGGGGAGTGGAAAGAGACGGGAGAAAACAGGGGAGTGGAGAGAGAGAGAGAGAGCCCTCTTCTGCTCTTGGGTACACCGCCATATGGTCCTCCGCCAGCTGGACCGCTTCCTCCAGCTTTGCCGGGTGATGGCACTGGATCCACTCCGCCATCCCTTCTGGAAGCTGGCGGATCAGCTGCTCCAGCACCACTTGTTCGACCACTCCCTCGACATCGCAGTCCCCTGCCCACAGCCATTTCCAGCAGGCATCACGGAGCTGCTGAGAAAAGGCAAATGGGTGACTGGCCCCTTCCATCTCCATCGAGCGGAACAGTTGATGGTATTACTCTGGGCTCCAGCCGACCCACTGCAGGATGGTCTTCTTCAGGTCGCCGTAGACCAGAAGATTAGCCACCAGTAGTTGTTGTGCTGCAAGCTGGGCTTCCTTGGACAGCAGAGGGATGAGCCGGGCCGCTCACTGAGAATGCGGCCAGCCCCAGATTTCAGCAATACGCTTAAACATGTTCAAGAAAGCTTCAGGGTCGTCTTCAACCCCCATCTTCAACAGCATGGGCGGGGGCAGGGGGCTGCTGTTGTCCGGTGTCGCTGCCGGGGCTTTCTCCTGGGTGAGGAGGCTCTGAATGACCTGCCGGTCCTCTTCCTGAACTCTAAGGACCTCAAGGAAGTGGCGTTCTTGATCCTGGCGGAGTTCAAGCAGAGCCTGTTGGTGGGTGTGATGTAGGTTGGTGAGGGACTTGATGATGTCAGACAGTGGGAAGGACTCCATGGGGTGTGCAGTCTTCAAATCAGATCCCGGGTTTCGGCGCCAGTGTAACAAGGAAGGACACCGGGAACTGGATTCTTGAAACACAGGTAGGGAACGTTTAATTGACCACTTCTCTGGTTTACAGCTTCACAATAACACATCAGCTTCACAATAATTCATCAGCTTCACAATAACACATCAGCTTCACAGTAAGGCTCTCGACCCAGTCTCTCTTTCTTGATCTGGCGCTGGCATGGTCCTTTTATGCCGCTCTCCCCAATCTCACTATAATTAGAGACAGTTGTTAGTCATAATTTGGCTCAGGTTTATGCACCCTTACCCCTCTCTCTCTCTCCTGACGAACGCTCGACCACGCCCCCGCTGCCACACACATTTAGACAGCAACCTGTGTACCTAATTAATATTCTGTGAGACCAGAGATTACTGGGAATAGGGCAGTTGGAGTCTAGGGAAGACTATAGGACAGTCAAGACTGCAGGAAAGTCTGCACAGGGGATGGGCAGGCTAGTTACCTTACACACAGGTTCTCATATAGGGAACACCCAAACCAACTACGAGCATAATACAAGGAAAACAGTTCAGTGGTCCTCCGAGAGGCAGGATGGAAGATGGACCAATTAGGATGGACTCTACAGATAAGACTAGAATGGCCATCGCTAATGAACATCAAGGAAGGATGAAATGTGGCAAGAACAGCCAGACACAACCTTGTGCTGCAGCAGCAAGTCAGGCAAGAAGGATACAGAGCCTGGTTGAACATCACAGCGCTACTGAATCCATTGTTGTGGAGGGACACCAAGAAGACCAGTATCACCAGCAGACAAGTCAAGCCCATGAGGTGAGCTGCAGGAGTATACAACCATCAACCCACAGTCAAACTATACATGTTTAGTGACATTGTTTGTGAGGAATGCATCAGTAGATTTGGCGAAGCATTAGTGAGGAAGAGTGGTCCCAGGGTGATGGGTAAGAGACAGAACAAAATACTCCAGCTGGTGAAAGAGCGCTGGTAGCTTTGCAAGTCATGGAGGAGAGCAGAGGAGCATGAGAATGAGGGCTTGAAGGTATTGTGGCATGCATAAAGCCTAGGTAGGTTTTGAGGAGGGCAGAGTGAATTTGAATGCACAGAAGAAGGAAGGAGTATGAGAGGGTGAAGTTAATCAAGGATCCTTTTCAATTTGCCGAAAAGCTGCTGGAAGAGAAGAGGAGTGGAAAGGTGGTAATGGTGAAGCAAGAACTAGAAGACCACATTAAACTGCAACTTGGTGATCCCCATAAACACAGCCCACTTGGCTTTGATGTAGTGCCACCTAAGTTGAGTAAGATCAGGCAGGTGGTAGAAAGAGCCCATGGCCAAAATGGGATACAGTATAGGCTGTATAAGAAGTGCCCCACAGTTTTTGAACTGTTATGGAGACTACTAAGATTTGCCTTGAATAAGCACTGAATACCCTTGGAGTGGCAAAGGGCAGTGGCCATATTTATACCCAAGGAACAGAAATCCACCAACATTAGTCAGTTTAAGAGCACTGCCCTACTGGATGTGGAGGGAAATATTTACTTTTAGGTGGTAGCAAGAAGCATGTCTGATTATTTTCTGATGCACATCAGTATTTCTGATCATCCTAATTGGTGCTAGACAGATGGCCCAAGGAAACTGTGCACAGTCTGGGGTGAGATTGCCAGCGCTGTGTGGCAATATGGAAAACATCACAAGCATCCTCCAGACTGCTGATTTTGGCATGGGCCAGGATGACGATTAAGCCAACAAAATTGCACAGCCTTTCTATTCCTAAGGGAGTTTGGAATAACCAGATATCATTTGAAGTGGGTGGGGAAAGAATCTGCTGGCAGAGCAGCCTATTCAAAGTTTAGGGAGAGAATACACAGCAGATCTTTCATATAAATACATGGCAGGGTTGGTTTAGAAGCAGCTGACAGAAGGTCTGGATAAGAAAGACAATTGTCATCTTCCAGGCAAATTCAAGGTATGGTGTTACCAATTTACATCGTACCACTGCCTGATGAGGCTGCAAAAAATGTGTGATACCACTGTGGCAGCAGTGGCAAGGATGGAAAACAAGGCCAGCAGTTACACTACCAGTCAAAATCTTAGGGTCACTTACTCATTCTTTATTATTATTATTTTTCACACTTAAGGATAATAGTAAAGTCATTAAAACTATGGAAGAACAGAAATGGAACTATAGGAATTGTGTTGTTTCTTAAAAAAAAAAAATAAATAAATAAAAATCCAAAATAAATCAAATATGTAAAAGTCTTCTATGTAATATTTTAGCATATTCAAAGTAGCTACCCTTTGCATAGACTTTTCAGAAATGTACTCTTGACATTTTCTCAACCAGTTTCTTGAGGTATCACCCTGGGATGATTTTTAAACAGTGTTGAAGGAGTTCCCATCAATACTGGGCACTTATTAGCTGCTTTTCTTAATTATTCGGTCCAAGTCATCCATTTCAAAAACATTTTTTTTAATATAAAATTTTTGTTTGTAATGAAATAAATTAATAAGTTGGCACAATTATATTTTTGTCTACAAAACTAATTTCAAACATGTAAGCATATGCCTTCAAATCAAAAGGTTTTTGAGATCATGAGAATCATTTCAGTCAAGTGACCCCAAACTTTTGAACGGCAGTGTACATCAAGTGGCTGTGCTTGCCACTTTGTCTTTCAGATGTAGCATTGTTTGGAAGAAATGCCTTACAACTGCCACTAAAGACCATCCCCCTGGGCTACAAGCAGGAAAAGACCAGGCTAGTCTTAGAGCTGATTTCATAGACTTAAGAGTCTATGAGGGCTGGTCAAGCCCAGGTCCGAACAGGTTGCACTTGGAATGCAGAGGAGGTTGTGAACAGGGTGGTTTCAAGACTGAAGCATCAAGAGATTGTTGGAAGAACCAAGTCCAGATGATCAGGCCTTGAACAGGGTGGGAGGGTACAGGCCAGGCTAAGTTTTTTTAATAAGATCCAACTATGACACCCTTTCGAGCTCTAAAAATTTGTCACTGTGGAATGGCAAAGAGGAGAGTTGTCCCCTCTATGAAGCCCCAAGAGAAAATCTGCAGCAATTTTTGGCTGGGTGCAAGACTGCTTTGGCACATGGATGGTACAGGTGGTATGATCAGGTCCTGAACAAGCTGGCAGAGATCTGAGGGATGTGCAGAGTAAAGGCAAACAAAAGCCAACATGCTCCTCAAAGGCAGTTTATTAATTTTGTAAAGAAGGGAGGCACCACACAAAGCACTGCACGGAGGCAGGCCAGAAAATCCTTCACCACAGAGAATGTTTCTCAGGCTGTTACTAAATAAGGTAGAACTATCCAGCATATACAGTATCAATCCTGCACACCATCTCAGCTCAGCATATTACATAAGCTTTGGCATCAAGCCCAATACAAAACCATCTCATTATCTTGAGACTTGTGAAGAATTTAGGCCTCTTTATTAAAATTGGAAATTCAGAAAATGGTCAGTAATTCTCAGAACACAAACATCATCAGGTAAGAAGCAGTTTTATACTGGCACAAAGTCAAGCCTTTGCTTTTTCTAAGACTTTAGGTTAAATAGGTTCAAGTTTCCTTTACATATGTAAATACAATAATATTTTTGCTCCTGCTAGATCACTACCTATGTACCTATGTACATTATACACTATACCACAATATAAGGTTGATTCTTCAAAAAGAGGCGCTTTTGACTATTTGAAATCTTGTAAAATTAAACCTTTTCATATATTGTTAAATCTATATATACAGTAAACATTGTCACATGCCCTGGAATAAATATCTTATTAAGGCCTTGATCAACCGTTAAATGAATTTTGGTGCATGATGGAAACAACATTTTTCAGTTTTCGGAAAAGTTTATGACAAGTCCAATATCTGTATCTATTATTTATTAGTTCCCCTAATTGAGGAATAACTCATAAATAACCACAAAATACACAATACATAATGTATGTACAGCAGGCACGTGCCATGGGCTTTGAGACTGGGCAAGCATAAAATATTTTTAATGCATTATTAAATGCTGCACCCAAAACACATTATACAGGTGAATGTAATGTCGTGGAAATGTAATTGATGGTTGCCTTAGAACCCACCAGTCAATGGAAACAAATGTTACAGTGGCAAACTTCATGACCAAATTGTTTTATATTCAAGACAGTAATATTGCTCATATCACACAAATAAAAGATTGTCATATATTGAGCTGAGCATGTTTATGTCCATTAAATCATACAATGAATCATAGTGCCAGAAGAGCTTGTTTTGACATACAACAAAAAGTAAAGATTGCAAGTTACTAGTTTCACTACGTCACTCTTTCCAAAGTTCAGAAACACTGCAACGGACAGCAGTAATTAACTAATTTGACCAAAAAAGACAACAATCTTAACCTGAATGCACAAGGCAAATGTAACATAAACACGGCAGTCATCCCTTAATATATTTTTTTAAACAGACACTGTGCCCTAACGTTATAACTATAAAGCAGACAGAGCATAACACAAGGATATGATTCAGAAGAGAAATGCTCAAGATGGCGCCAAGTATTGCTGCTTCGTTGCGAGCTCTGACCCAATGTTGCAGTTTTTTGTTTGTTTTGTCTACAATTCTTATGTTTTTTGTCTTGGATGTTGTCTGCCTTATTTTCTATGACAGACAAACACTTTTGGACATTGGTTCTGCAATAGCACACCAAAAACCAGACTTTAAATACCTCAATACCGACCCGCTGTTTACAAACACGACAGCGGAGCTCTTTGTCTGGGCAGCCCGGCCACAGAAACACAGCTGGAAAAGGGGAAGGAGAGCCGGCGTTCTCGTTAGACTAAGATGTCATGCAAATCGACCCCCGATACCCAGTATCCTACAGGCAAATGTTCAGTCTCTGGACAAAAATCTCGGTGAGCTGAGAGCACGGATCTCTTTCCAACGAGAGACAAGGGACTGTTGCATTATCTGCCTTACAGAAACTTGTATGTCTGTGGAGATTCCAGACTCAGCCATCGAACCTGTGGGGTTCTCCGTACACCAAGCTGAGAGAGTGAAAGACCTTTCAGGTAAAAGCAGAGGTGGTGGTGTATGTTTAATGATCAACAAATCCTGGTGTGATCAGAGGAACATACATTCTATCAAATCTTTCTGCTCTCCTGATCTGGAATTTCTCATGCTTCTGTGTCAACCATTCTGGCTACCGAGGGAATTCACAGCGGTCATTATCACAGCTGTGTACATCCCGCCACAAGTCGACATAGACCGGGCACTCAAGGAACTGTATGGGAGTATAAGTGAGCAGGAAACCGCACACCCTGAGGCCACGTTCATTGTGACCAGGGACTTTACAAAAGCCAACTTGAAGTCAGTAGCACCAAAATACTACCAACACATCAGTTTCAACACACGAGGGGACTAGGTTTTGGACCATTGCTACTCTCCCTTCCGGGATGGCTACAAATCACTTCCCCACCCACCATTTGGCAATCAGACCACTCTTCCATTCTGCTTCTGCCCACTTACAGGCAGAAACTGAAACAGGAAGCACCTGCCCTCAGAACGATCCAGTGATGGTCGGACCAATCAGATTCTATGCTACAAGACTGTTTTGATCACGTGGACTGGGAGATGTTCAGGTCTGCCTCTGATGACAACATCGAGGTCTACGCTGATACCGTAACGTGTTTCATCAGGAAGTGCATAGATAACATAGTGCCAACAAAAACTATATGGATCTACCCTAACCAGAAACCATGGATTAATAGCGATGTTTGTGCGGCACTTAATGCGCGGACCTCCACTTTTAATTCCGAGAACACGGAGGAGCATAAACAAGCCATTTATGCCCCCCGCAAAACTATCAGAGCAGCGAAACGCCAGTACAGGGACAAGATTGAAGGACAGTTCAACACCACCAACTCTAGAAGCATGTGGCAGGTAATTAATATCATCACGGACTTCAAAGGGAATAAAAACCGCCTCTCTCCCAGATGAGCTAAATACTTTTTAGAGAGAAATAACACCACCCTTGCGGAGAGTGCTCCGAGAGTGTTCACTCTCCATCTCTGTAGCGGATGTAACCCGATCCTTCCGAAGGGTGAATATCCGTAAAGCCGTGGGTCCAGACGGCATTCCGGGCCACGTCATCAGAGCATGCGCGAACCAACTGGCTGGTGTTTTTACGGACATTTTTAACCTTTCCCTCTCCTTGTCTGTATACCGCAACAACCGCTCCAC
Source organism: Myxocyprinus asiaticus (assembly GCF_019703515.2). Classification (NCBI taxonomy): domain Eukaryota; kingdom Metazoa; phylum Chordata; class Actinopteri; order Cypriniformes; family Catostomidae; genus Myxocyprinus; species Myxocyprinus asiaticus. The sequence continues at coordinate 21,623,273 of NC_059355.1, forward strand.
TGATGATGCCATTGCATCTACCCTACACACTGATCTCTCCCACCTGGAAAAAAAGAACACATATGTGAGCATGCTGTTTGTAGGCTACAGCTCAGCATTCAACACCATAGTGCCCTCCAAGCTTGATGAGAAACTCCGGGCTCTGGGCTTAAACAGCTCGCTGTGCAGCTGGATCCTGGACTTCCTGTCAAGCAGACGCCAGGTGGTTAGAATGGGCAGCAACATCTCCTCATCACTGACCCTCAACACTGGAGCCCCACAGGGCTGTGTTCTCAGCCCATTCCTGTATTCCTTGTACACACATGACTGTGTGGCAACACATAGTTCCAATGCCATCATTAAGTTTGCTGATGATACGACGGTGATAGGTCTGATCACTGACAATGATGAAACAGCCTTCAGAGAGGAGGTGCACACTCTGACACATTGGTGTCAGGAGCACAACCTCTCCCTCAACATCAGTAAGACAAAGGAGCTTGTGGTGGACTTCAGGAGAAAAGACAGAGAACACAGCCCCATCACCATCAATGGAGCACCGGTGGAGAGAGTCAGCAGTTTCAAGTTCCTGGGTGTCCACATCACTGAGGAACTCACATGGTCCGTCCACACTGAGGCCGTTGTGAAGAAGGCTCACCAGCGCCTCTTCTTCCTGAGATGGCTGAGGAAGTTTGGAATGAACCACCACATCCTCACACGGTTCTACACCAGCACTGTAGAGAGCATCCTGACTGGCTGCATAACTGCCTGGTACAGCAACAGCACCACCCTCAACCGCAAAGCCCTGCAAAGTGTGGTGCGAACTGCCAGACACATCATCAGATGTGAGCTTCCCTCCCTCCAGGACATATATACCAGGCGGTGTGTGAAAAAAGCTCGGAGGATCATCAGAGACCCAGCCACCCGAGCCATGGGCTGCTCTCACTGCTACCATCAGGCAAGCGGTATCGCACCATCAAGACCCGCACCAGCCGACTTCATGACAGCTTCTTCCCTCAAGCAACCAGAGTTTTGAACTCTTGATCGATCACGATACATATATCAGCACCGCATTAGCCTCAGACTGGACATTTTATACTTCTCTTAATAACACACTGGCAACTGACTATCAACCGACAGCTGAATGTCAACACAACACTTCATATTTATTTTCCCTGATTACATGTGGGGGTGGGTACAGTGTATTTTTGTTGCATACAGTCTTCTTATTTTGTGTATACTGTATATTGTATATTATTGTTATTATTTTTGTATACAGTCATCTTATTTTGTGTATACTGTATATTGTATATTATTAGGTGTTGTGTTGTTTAACAGATGTATAAACTGTGTTATGTGTAAATCAGATGTTTATTGCAATTGTCATACTGCTATGTTGCTTGAAACCGCACCCAAGACTTTCACCCACTGTTGCACTTGTGTATAAGGTTGAGTGACAATAAAGGGATTTGATTTGATTTGATTGATTGATTGCCAGATCACAATTTCATAGCCTTAGACTAATCAGAAACAATGACTTAGTATCTATGACCTATTATCAATAACGCAGATGTTTAATAAACATATTAACTTACCTTTACTGGAACACATCTTTCCTTGCGAATGAACATCTGTGTCACTTTGTTGTAAAAGTCGCCCGCTTGTTAAAGTTTCGATAGCCTCTCTTTCACAATTTTTAATTGAAATTAACTTTGCCAAATCCACGTAGGTCATCGATGCTTACACTATATCCATTTTAGCGCTTAATAACGCATTAGTTACGTGAACTTGAATGTGTTGATGCAAAACAAAAATCTAGCCTATCAGATAGCATGACTGAAGGAAGGAGCTTCTGATTGGCTTACTTGTTTAGGTAAGCATGCTTATCTTGGTCATTTGTAGTAGCAGGCATGATTCAGTTTGAATGAATGTATAATGTTGAATGAAAGGGTAAACAATGCTTTAAATCAGAGAAAGCATAACATAAAGTGCTAATACCTGAGGGTGGCACCAAAGCAAATAAATGAATAACTGTCTGTGCTGCTCAACTGGGATGAAAGATGACAAATTGAAATGAAATCAGTAGTTTATATTAACAGTTGTATTTAAATATTTCATAGTGTCATTTTTCTTTTCACTCTTCTGTTAGGTAAGCACTGCTTACCCTGCTTATATGGACGGCATGTCCCTGGCATACAGTACATCAAGCTGGGTAGGGGTCCCTTCTAGAAAAAAGCTAAGCTTATGAATTCAATGCTAATCCAGCCTGGTTTATGCTGGTTATTGTTTTTTTGTTTTGTTTTTTTTGTTTGTTTTTTTGTTTTTTGTTTTTTCTTTCAGGTGGACAAACACCAAACTGGCAGGTGTTGGTTTACCAGCATGATTTTTCTTGTGAAGTTAGATGAAAAATCACTTTTGCTGCTTAGGCTAGTGAAGCAGCCAGTATTTGCTAGTTAAGTTGTCAAATTTAACTGGGGGTTCTGGGATAGTAGTGACCTCTGCTGGATACAAATGCAATACCAGGATGTTTACTAAATTTGGATTGAGTGTTGATTTTAAACAAAGGCTAGTACATGAGCCAGCATGAGGAAAAAGAACAGAATGTCTTTTTCATATGGAACAGGGCCTCTACATATTCATGTAGTATAATGACCACAATGTTTATTCTGGCCTTCAAAACCATACAAGCTTTAAAAAATGTTTTTTTTAAAAAAAGGCAGAAAAATTTAGAATTTCAAACACATTAAAAATATATATATAATCTATTTATAAGACCAAATAAATGTGGTTCAAAGCAGATTCAAACACCAGTAAAGACTGAATGTATTATATAGTAATTAAGCCCCTTATGACTTAATTTATATCAGTTAAGGTCACATGACAGAGGAAAAAGGAGGACACTTGTTGAATAAAGGAATAATCTTCTTGGGCTTACACCCATCAGTCATTTTAGCTGAATGTCTGATTCACTGAAGTCCTCTGTTTCAGAAAATGTTTTTATACAAACACTCCAGTTCATTCACTTTCACCCTATACGTCTCTTTTAAGTTGCGCTTGGCTAAGGTCACTCAATAAACAACACATCATCATTTGGGTAGGACTATTCTTGCAACCACTAAAGATAGCTTGACTAATAATCTTCCAGATCTGTCCCAAATACTGAGTATGCCAAAAATGTCAGAAGAACTTGATGTAGTCAAAGAAACAATAAATACAGTCTTTTCTAGAACTCTAGATAGTGTCGCTCCGCTTCGATAAAAGAAAGTTAAAGGAAAAAGCCCTGCACCGTTGTTCAATGATTACACTCACGCTCTTAAGAGAGCAGATCGGAAAATGGAACGCAAGTGGAAGAGTACAAAATTAGAGGTGTTTTGCGGAGCATGGAAGAATAGTGTCTCTAGCTAAGCTCTAAAAGATGTCATATCTGCATACTGTAGCATACTCATAGAAAATAACCATAACAATTCCATGGCTAAATTACCAAGGAACAAAGCTTTGACTTTGATTACTCGCAGCATAGTAATAATGACTATATGAATTTCTTTACAAATAAAATTGAGAACATGAGAAAGAAATGTGGAATTATGCAACCATTTGCAACAGCACCTCAGAAGACAGTGTTTCATAGTATTCTCTGCATGGCAGGGCTCGAATGTCGTAATGTTGAATGTCCGTAAAATAAATCAAAGTAGAGGATTGCTCGTTAAGCGCCATCTGCACATTTTTTTATCTGCATCACATTGCACACAGTCAACACTCAGCAGTTCAATGCTATAACTCCCTGGCAGGTGGAATTCACATTCAATATGGCACAGTGTCCCCTAGAGGTTTGGGATAGTATTGCAACCTAGGAATGATAGCACAGATCGCAACATCCCCCTCTTACTTTAAAGCGTTTTACCCATAATAAGGGAATAATTCAGTTTAACTAAATAACAGCAACTTACTGATTAATTATAATTCCAATGACATCACCAGTTATAAATGTACTTTCACATTATGTACTTTCATTTACAGGTTTATTATACAAACAAAACAATTACTCATGCAGTACATTCAATAACAAGAATTCAACACAATAACATTTTAAACAAGCATACTCCAACCTTGTTTTTTATTTTTATTTTTATTTTTTTAAGTGTGGCAGGGAGGAGGGTGGGGTTGGGTCGTGATGCTGCACACCCGGCCCCTAATCAGGCTAATCAAGCCCTGGAGAGGGATAAAGGCAACCGGAGGCAGCAGTTCCAGAGAGAAAGAGTTACGGGCAGCTGCCTGGCAAGTGTAATAAGATAAAATGGAAAAGAGGAGGCGAGAACCGGCTTAACAACATAAATAATAATTTAATGATTAACATAAACAAAAAGACAAACACAAACACATGCCGAGCAGCTGCCCGTAACTCTCTCTCTCTCTGGAACTGCTGCCTCCGGTCGCCTTTATCCCTCTCAAGGCCTTGATTAGCCTGATTAGGGGCCAGATGTGCAGCATCACGACCCAGCCCCGCCCTCCTCCCTGCCACAATAAGTCTCTTATACACCGACAAGAGAGCAGGAAATTTCATTCCAGCTTTTGGTACATGCATTGGTTTTCTTACACGTACTGGGTCTCCACATCTGAAAGGTGGTGGTTTGGTGGCCCACATTTATGATCACAGTGTACTGTTTCCAGTTGGGATCTCTGTACACATTCACACATGCCCTTTTTTGCATTCTCATAAAGCACTGATGTAACATTCAACTTTGTATGCATTTTCCTCCCTCTCAAAAGCTGAAATGGTGAGACCCCCATTATTGCATGTGGGGTAGCTCTATAGTTCTGGAGGAAAGCTGTGACTGCTTTTTTCCAAGGAATTCGAAGTGACTCAGCCACTTGGATACAGTCCTTCAAGACACGATTCCATCGTTCCACAGCACCATTTGCTTGGGGCCAGTAAACGCTTGAACAATGTGTTGTATTCCTCTTTCTGCAAGGAATTTGGCAAACACTGTAGATGTCATCTGAGTACCATTATCAGTAACTAAGGTAAGCTGTTTTCCTTACTTCGCAAACACAGAGGCTAGGAACTTTGTAACAGTGTCTGTCGTAACATTTGAGATGAATGCAACTTCAGACCACTTACTAGAATAATCCACCAGTATGATAGCAAAACGGCAAACATATGTGGCTTTCTCGAAGGGTCCCACAATGTCTATTGTGATTTTTTAAAATGGACCATCTGGCAAGTCAACTGGATGTAAAGGGGCTGGGCAAGTTCAGGCAGTCTTATCACAAGACTGGCAGGCAGAACAAGAGGAGATGATGGAATGTACATAAGAGTCCATGTGCGACTGCCAGTACAATTCTCTTAACCATTGTTTGGTTCGTACCTTTGGTTTGAACCAGCAATTCTCTTAACCATTGTTTGGTGTCCTTCATGTGCCAAGTGAACAAATCTGGGGTACAAAACAACTGGCACAATCAGTCTCTGGCCTCATGATATAAGTGTCATCCACAGCTAATTTGTGTCTAGAATGAAAGTAAGCTGAAATGTCTGAATCAATGTTTTTCTGTGTTTTAGGCCATCCCTCTCATATTTCCGCATGCAGCTTGGATAGTTCTGGGCAGGATTCACAGGTCTGAATGTGTTCCTTAACAGGTAAGGCTCTTGTAATGTCAGTTGAGATCTCCGCATTTTCATGGTCAGTACAGGGAACGAGCAGCGGTAAGCGTGATAAGCAATCAGCAGCAAAGTTTGAGTTACCCAGTCTGTACTCCAGGTTGTAATTGAAACAAAGGAGTCTGGCTGACCAACGAGCAATTCTCATCCCTGCTCTGGTCATTCCTCTAGTGGCCAAGAGTGTGATCAGTGCTTGATGGTCAGTTCTCAAGGTAATCCATCTTCCGGAGGTAGGTTCTTCAACGTTCAACTGCACAGACACAAGCTAATGCCTCTTTTTCTACCCTACTGTATTATCTTTCAGTGTCAATGTCTGGGAGGCAAATGCTAACGGACGATCTGTATGGTCTGGGTTGATCTGTGTGATGACACCTCCAATGCCACAATCTGAAGCATCGGTGGACACATACTGTTGAAGTTAGAAGTTTACATACACCTTAGCCAAATACATTTAAACTCAGTTTTTCACAATTCCTGACATTTCATCATAGAAAACATTCCCTGTCTTAGGTCAGTTAGGATCACTACTTTATTTTAAGAATGTGAAATGTCAGAATAATCGTAGAGAGAATGATTTATTTCAGCTTTTATTTCTTTCATCACATACTAATCCTAAGAACAGCGAAAGCCAAACTGTCCCGGGCCATCAGAGAGGCAAAGTGCGCACACGCCCAGAGAATCCACAGTCACTTCCAGGACAGCGGCGACACGCGGCGCATGTGGCAGGGCATCCAGGCCATCACCAACTACAGGACAACATCAGTTGCCTGTGAAAATGACGCCTCCCTTCCAGATGTGCTGAACGACTTCTATGCTCGGTTTGAGGCGCAGAACGATGTGGCGGCGAGGAAGACCACCCCTCCTCCCAACGACCAAGTGCTATGTCTTACCACGGCTGATGTGAGGAAAACTCTACGTAGAGTCAACCCACAGAAGGCTGCTGGACCAGACAACATTCCTGGCAGAGTGCTCAGAGGATGTGCAGACCAGCTGGCGGATGTTCTTACCGACATCTTCAACATCTCTCTGAGCAGTGCCATCGTTCCAACGTGCTTCAAGGCCACCACCATCGTCCCAATGCCGAAGAAGTCTTCAGTGTCCTGCCTCAACGGCTACCATCCCGTCGCACTCACACCCATCATCATGAAGTGCTTCGAGAGGCTCGTCATGAGGCACATCAAGACCCAGCTGCCCCCTCACAAGACCCACTGCAGTTCGCGTATCGTCCCGACCGTTCAATAGACAACGCCTTCACCACCACCCTCAATCTGGCCCTCACCCACCTGGATAAAAAGGACTCATATGTTCGAATGCTGTTCATAGACTTTAGCTCAGCATTCAACACAATCATTCCTCAGCATCTGATTGGAAAGCTGAACCTGCTGGGCCTGGACACCTCCCTCTGCAGCTGGATCCTGGACTTCCTGACTGGGAGACCTCAGTCAGTCCAGATCGGGAACAGCATCTCCACCGCCACCAAACTGAGCACTGGGGCCCCCCAGGGCTGTGTGCTCAGTCCACTGCTGTTCACTTTGCTGACTCACGACTGTGCAGCAATGCACAGCTCAAACCACATCATCAAGTTCTCTGATGACACGACCGTGGTGGGTCTCATCAGCAAGAACAATGAGTCAGCATACAGAGAGGAAGTGCAGCGGCTGACGGACTGGTGCAGAGCCAACAACCTGTCTCTGAATGTGGACAAAACAAAAGAGATAGTTGTTGACTTCAAGAGAGCACAGAGTGACCACTCTCCACTGAACATCGACAGCTCCTCTGTGGAGATCGTCAATAGCACCAAATTCCTTGGTGTTCACCTGGTGGAGAACCTCACCTGGTCCCTCAACACCAGCTCCATTACCAAGAAAGCCCAGCAGCATCTCTACTTTTTTCGAAGGCTGAGAAAAGTACATCTCCCACCCCCCATCCTCACCACATTCTATAGAGGGACTATTGAGAGCATCCTGAGCAGCTGCATCACTGCCTGGTTTGGGAGTTGCACCGTTTCAGACCGCAAAGCCCTGCTGAGGATAGTGAGGACAGCTGAGAAGATCATCGGGGTCTCCCTTCCCTCCATCAAAGACATTTACACCACACGCTGCATCCGCAAAGCAACCAGCATTGTGGATGACCCCACACACCACTCACACAAACTCTTCACCCTCCTGCCTTCTGGCAAGAGGTACCGAAGCATTCGGGCCCTCATGGCCAGACTGTGTAACAGCTTCTTCCCCCAAGCCATCAGACTCCTCAATACTCAGAAACTGTACTGACACACACACACACACCTGTACACCATCCAACTTTTGCACATGTTCAGAGTTGCACTTAATTCATTGTCACTTTATACCTGGCTGCTACCTCAATAACTGCTATGTCCATAGAACATTATTTCATAGTATGTTATGTTTACATTCAGCATTTTTAGAAAGTGTCATCTTTTTGCACTACTCAGATTAGAAATGTGTACTGGTCGGCGCTGCACTGTCTCTCACTGTCTCTTACTGTGCCTTCCTGTTTCCTTTTTAGTAATTATTGTACTGTCCTGTACTTTTTGCACACACTTGCACGTGCACTTTATGTAGGAATGTGTAGGTCTTATTCAGTCTGTGTAGTCTCATGTGGTTCTGTGTTTGTACTGTGTTGTTTTATGTAGCACCATGGTCCTGGAGGAACGTTGTCTCATTTCGCTGTGTACTGTACTAACTGAATATGGTTGAACGACAATAAAAAAAACACTTGAACTTGAACATTCCCAGTGGGTCAGAAATTTACATACACTTTGTTAGTATTTGGTAGCATTGTCTTTAAATTGTTTAACTTGGGTCAAACGTTTTGGGTAGCCTTCCACAAGCTTCTCACAATAAGTTGTTTACATTTTGGCCCATTCCTCCAGACAGAAATGGTGTAACTGAGTCAGGTTTGTAGGCCTCCTTGCTCGCACACACTTTTTCAGTTCTGCCCACAAATTTTCAATCAGACTGAGGTCAGGGCTTTGTGATGGCTACTACGATTCCTTGACTTAGTTGTCCTTGAGCCATTTTGCTACAACTTTGGTGGTATGCTTGGGGTCATTGTCCATTTGGAAGACCCATTTGCGACCGAGCTTTAACTTCCTGGCTGATATCTTGGGATGTTGCTTCGGATATCCACATAATTTTCCTTCCTCATGATGCCATCTATTTTGTGGGCAGTGACTGGCCATCACTGCTGACCTGCCAACTGGAGGGCATTGTGGTTTAGGGTCGAAATGTCTGATGAAAGTTGGATGCCACCTGATGACATCTTCTCCTGGCTGAAAGCTAGTCATAAACAAGTGACTGAAGGTGTTAACATCTAGATGTATCTAATAGTGTGAAGTGTACCAGTCCCTCCTGCAGCAAAGTACCCCCACAACATGATGCTGCCACCCCCATTCTTCATGGTTGGGATGGTGTTCTTCAGCTTGCAAGCCTCACCCTTCTTCCTCCAAACACAACAATGGTCATTATTGCCAAAAGTTACATTTCTGTTTCATCAGACCAGAGGAAATTTCTCCAAAAAGTAAGATCTTTGTCCCCATGTGCATTTGCAAACTGTAGTCTGGCTCTATTATAACAGTTTTGGAGCAGTGGCTTCTTCCTTACTGAGCAGCCTTTCAGGTTATGTCGATATAGGACTCATTTTACTGTGGATATGTAGATACTTGTCTACCTGTTTCCTCCAGCATCTTCACAAGGTCCTTTGTTATTGTTCTAGGATTGATTTGCACATTTCGCACCAAACTACGTTCATCTCTAGGAAACAAAATGCATCTCTTTCCTGAGCAGTATGATGGCTGCGTGGTCCCATGGTGTTTATACTTGTATGCTATTGTTTGTACAGATGAACGTGGTACCTTCAGCCGTTTGGAAATTGCTTCCAAGGATTAACCAGACTTGTGGGGGTCCACAATTTTTTTCTGAGGTCTTGACTGATTTCTTTTGATTTTCCCATGATGTCAAGCAAAGAGGCACTGAGTTTGAAGGTAGGCCTTAAAATACATCCACAGGTACACCTCCAGTTGACTCCAATTAGCCTATTAGAAGCTAATTGGCTAATTGGCTAAAGGCTTGACATAATTTTCTGGAATTTTCCAAGCTGCTTAAAGGCATAGTTAACTTAGTGTATGTAAACTTCTGACCCACTGGAATTGTAATTTAGTCAATTAAAAGTGAAACAATATGTCTATAAACAATTGTTGGAAAAATTATGTCATGCACAAAGTAGATGTCCTAACCAACTTGCCAAAACTATAGTTTGCTAATATGAAATCTGTGGAGTGGTTAAAAAAACCATTAACCTAAGTGTATGTAAACTTCTGACTTGAACTGTGGGTACATAAGTCCATGTGAGGTATTCTCCACAGGTTAACCTCCCTCTGGTAGGATGTGGTTTCCGTAGTGCCCTCCCTCCTGGAGAGGGAAGAGCACTTCCCAGTGCTATTCTAGAAAGTGCTCGGCGGGAAATTGCTTAACAGCAAAAATCAGCAAAGGCCACTGCCTGTAGCTTCCTTGGGTAAGTGCCTCCTCCCCCCTTAATGGGACTAGGGAGACGCCTTACCTAACTCACTGGAAGGTCACGACGTGGTCGAGCGCTCGCTGCAAGGCACGCAGCAGCTTGCCCATGTCCACTCTTCCGTACCTTGTGACATGGTTCAGCGCCTGCGGCATTTCCTATAGGAACGCCTAGTGTCACTACATCAATGCAACATCGAGTGAGTGACAGACAGGGAATGTCTGAGTTGTGTCCCTCCTGCCGTGGCGCTGAACCGGCCACTGACATGGCTAGGACTCTCTATCGGCTCCTCAGCATAAATCTGAATGAGTGGTGCACGCCATCTCCTTTTATACCCGTATGTCCGGGGCAGAGAGTGGCATGCAAATTCCACTTGCCAATTCTCATTGGCCTTTTCTATTTTAAGCAAAGTGTCACTATATTGACACAACGTCTCGTTCCCTCCATTAGGGAACAGGGGTTACACCAGTAACCCAGACGATTTTTTCTTTTTGATTAAATTAGACACAGAATTGGGCCTGAGAAAGTGGACTTGCTGTGGACTGACTGTTGACACAGGAGATATGGAGAGAGATTTATTTCTAAGGTGACAACATGTCTTTAGAGGGGGCCATGGCCTTCAGAATGAGTCTCACAGCAGACCATGAAAACAAGACAGAGAAGAGGTGAGAAAATCGTTCTAAAACTGAAGTGTCTTTACAAAAAGGAAATTCAAGTGGTTCAGATGTACAGTAGACCACTGAAAGAACATGCAGTAGGTTGATAAAACAGATGCTGCCAAGTACAGATGAAAGACAGGTGACAAATTCCCAAATAATGTGGCCAGACGAACTTTCACTTACTGTACATCTTAGTTACTGATGCTTCCTCACAGAACGCCCCATAGGAATGAACTGGAGATTTACGTGAACAGACTGAATAAGCTTATTCAACTGAGTTAGCTGAAAAGAGAAACACCTAGTGACTAAAACTGATAACATTTGTGATCGTGAAAAGAACATTTGTTAATGGTTCTCTAACATAATCTCAACACTATGACCTGAATCAATATGTAAATTAATTCATGTAAACATCAGATGTGGGTGTCCTTACTTACGTTATAGATTTTCTTTTTGGAGACAGGGCTTACACAATGTGTATTCCACAGCTTACACTACTCAAGTTTTGGTAACTTGTATCACCCTGCAACAAAATTTTACTTTGTTTTTAAGTAATTTCTGTACAAATTCCCACTCTCCAAACACACAGAATAGAAGAGCAAAATCTTGTCTTGAAATGCAACAGCTAATATGAAATGCAACATTTAATGTAGGATTAGCCAGTAATGCTTTAAGGTGGGTCCTAGTAAAGGTTTATTCTGTGACACATTGTCAAAATAAATGTCTAAAGAATGCAACATGATCTCACAGGAGATTGCTGTGTTAATTCAAAAATGTATTCACCCAAATTCGTACTCGATGTGCCAAATTTCAACCGCCACCAGGTGGCAGCTTGTGCCTTTGACATGCAATTCTTTTTGATCTCCAGCTAATACAACATTTGCAAGGAGAAAGTGAAATAACACTGTTTGGTCTCAGTATTGTTACAGTTAGGTTTAGGGTTTGGGTTAGGAGTATATAAATGTAATTACCACGCAAATATTTCACTCGGATGTTTGCTTATGTCTTGCGCTTGTAGAGTGCATCGCATGAATGTATGCACATTCATTCAACTGAAGTTAAAAGTTTTGCCACTGTGGCAGTTTGGACATTCAGAAAGCAGACACTGATTTTAGCACAAAATAACATTTGACCTCCTGCTACCTATTTCCTCCAAGATCCAGTTAAAATTTTAGAAAGTTAATTACAAAGTTAATTAGATATTTAATTGTTGTCAACACAATCTGATTGATTAATCAGTGTGATTTCTTCTTCATCTACATTTGAACAGAAAATAGACTCCAGATTTGGTGAACCTGAAAAAAGCAGCAGAAGTTATTCCAAATATTTACATGCTGTTGATCAGTGGCGCCTGCAGCCGTACGGCAGTATGCACTGTGCATACTATGTGACTGACCTGAGAAACATTTTCTCTCAGAATATTTCAGCTATAATGATGTGTGTCCTGTATTTCTGTTTCCTGTTCAAAACTATAATTAGTAATGCCCAATTCAGGCCCAGAAGGAATATGCACACCTAATCTGCATTTTCAGTGCAAATCTTTTTGGGAAAATCTACGGAATTCTGCGGAAGGGATTTAAAACATAAATGTATTACATGGACCTACACTCTTTCTGGTGTTGGGCCTCGTGTATTCAGATAGAAGACAAAGGCAGGCCTAATACAGTCGTAAAAACCTAACTCAAGCCCCCACCTTCAAAGTCGTAAATCTTACTGATAAAAATTGCACCAAAATCAAATAAATCCAAAGTCCAAAAACAGTCCAAAACAGACTACAAATCCATGAAGCCTTGCTCACTAAAGGATCGAACTCTCAACTCCTATTGGATGAGGCACACAACAGAACGTCCCTCAAACATGACATCATCAGGAGTTGAAATACCTCTGAAATGCTTCGGGGATTTGCTTCCACCAACTTTGTTCACCGAGAATAGACGCAGTTCATTGCTGCTCTCAGGTGCAACCTCGTGGCACAAGGAAGTAACGTCCGACTTGAAACTGTGGCCATACAATCTCCATCTCGCTGGACAAGTTGAGATTACTCTGTGTTCAACCGAACACTCTAACGGATCCGAAGGAGACCGCCGAGCAATTCGCATCCTCATCCGTTTGCCTACAGAAGTGAAGAGATTAAAGATTTCTCTTCCATCTTCAATCAAGTCGACATTTCTGAGTTCTCCGCCAGCCCGCCAAGAATCAACAGCCGTACCGACCGCCGACAGAGCGAGGAAACGGCCTCCCGTCATCACCCGAGCCTCAAGGAACCGGGTCAGAGTTAAAGGACGGAGTAAAACACATTCTACCTGTGTCCTCATGCGATTCAAGTAAGAGGTTTACGTATGGGCAGAGATAGAATATTATAGTGTGTTATTCTTGTGTTTCAAGGTTTTTGCTTGTACAGTGTATGGACCGCCATGTCCGCTCATTATTAATACTCCTGGTATTAATTATCACAAATTTGTTTTGCTGTATTGTGGTCCAACCAAATTGGACTGTTGTAAATTTCGCCATCGCGGGTGAGACAGCAACTGAGTTCATCCATTAAAGAGTCAAATAACGCAGGACTTTTACGAGCCATCCACCGCGTCTCTGAGTGATGAACTAACAGCTGCTTTCTCTCCAACGATCGCAAAATCGGCTTTAGGGCTGTCACTTAATTCTCTCTCTCTCTCTCTCGTACTAACCACACACACATACCTTATGTGTTATAGGATTATTTTTATTTCCATATCTAATCATATCACTGTTTAATTTGTAGTTGTAAGTCAGAAATTTATTGACTGCACTGTATTAATTATTAACTGATATTACTGCATAAATAAACTTTGTTTATATTACAAAGAGAAGTGTTTTGGTTTGTTTTGCATACGCCTGTGTCATGCTGATGGGATGTCAGTGCTCGGATTCAAACCTTCATTCATTGTTTTCTTTTCCGAAAATCGGTATTCTTCAGATGTCGATTTTCCTAAGAAAACAATCTAATATTGAGACTGTTTTACTATTTGGTTATTAGTCCCTGATTTCAGGGTGGTGCCCCGTCAATGTTAATCCTTATTAATATTCTATAGATTTTTGATAATTGATAATTATCTTTGATGATTGTTAAATTTGAATGATCAATAAGCTAATGTTAATTTTAATTAATGTTTCATCGATGTTAACAATTAAGGATTATCTTTGATAACTGTTAATTTAAAGGATTAAAAAAAGCTAACATTGATTCTCATCAATGTTCTATTGATTTTAATAATTAATAATTATCTTTGATAATTATTAATTATTGCTAATAACCAAACTTGCTCCTAAACGTAGCACACTACATTTACTGGAGCCCCATATGAGGTTTTAATGAATTAGATTCAATTGATTAATTTAAATATTAATTCATAACTACAGAAATAATTATTAATTATTTCTGATAGTAACACTGATCTAAACAACCAGTAAAGCCCTACACAGGTAAACAGGACGTTCCCTATCTGTCACTCACTCAACGTTGTGTCGATGTAGTGACACTAGGGATTCCTATACGAAACGCCTCAACTGGCTGAACTGTGTTACATGAACGGGCGGTGTGTGATGGGCAGACCACTGTGTGCCTCGTAGCCAGCACACCAGGCCGACACGTAACCTCCCCCAACGCTGTTATGAGTGTCGAACGGCCCTTTGGGGACAAGTCGACTGCCCAAAAGATAGAGACAGGCTAGCCCAGTTGTGGCCTCTTATCCTCTTTTATTTCCTCTCCCCAATAAAAAAAAGGAATTATCTGACTGGGGCCACCAAGTCTATGTCGGGGGGGGGGGTGTCCCTCCCAAGAGGAAGGCACCACGGAGACCACACCCTGCGTCAATGGCGTCAATGAGCCAGTGGGCAATCCTCTGCTTGGAGACAGCACTTCCTTTCCGCTGTCCACCAAAGCAGACAAAGAGCTGCTCAGAGACTCTAAAGCTCTGTGTGCGATCCAAATAGATGTGTAAAGCGCACACCGGACACAGCAACATCAGGGCTGGGTCTACCTCCTCCTGAGGCAGTGCTTGCAGGTTCACCACCTTGTCCCTAAAAGAGGTCATGGGAACCTTGGACACATAGCCCGGTCGGGGTCTCAGGATCACGTGAGAGTACCCCGGACCGAACTCCAGGCACGTTTCACTGACAGAGAACGCTTGCAGGTCTCCTACCCTCTTGATGGAAGTGAGCGCAGTCAGGAGGGCAGACTTCAAAGAGAGTGCCTTAAGCTCAGCTGACTCCAAGGGCTCAAAGGGGGCTCTCCGTAGACCATGAAGAACTACAGAGAGGTCCCATGAGGGAACGAGACACGGTCTGAAGGGATTCAACCTCCTGGTGCCTCTCAGGAACCTAATGATTAGGTCGTGCTTCCCTAAGGACTTACCATCCACTGTGTCATGGTGTGCCACTATAGCGGCTACATACACCTTCAAGGTGGAGGGGGACAGCCACCCTTCCAACCTCTCCTGCAGGAAGGAAAGCACCGATCCGACTGCACAACTCTGGGGGTCTTCGCGTCGGGAAGAACACCACTTAGCGAACGCACGCCACTTCAAGGCATACAGGCACCTCGTAGAGGGAGCCCTAGCCTGAGTGATCGTGTCTACCACTGCGGGTGGTAGGCTGCTTAAGTCTTCCGCGTCCAGACATGGAGATTCCAGAGGTCTGGTCGCGGGTGCCAGATGGTGCCCCGTTCCTGAGAAAGAAGGTCCTTCCTCAGGGGAATTCACCGGGGGGGCTGTCGCGAGGAGCGTGAGGTCCGAGAACCATGTCTGGGTGGGCCAGTAGGGTGCTACCAGGATGACCTGCTCCTCATCCTCCCTGACCTTGAACAGAGTCTGTGCAAGTAGGCTTACTGGGGGAAACGCATATTTGCACAGTCCAGGGGGCCAGCTGTGTGCCAGCGCGTATATACTGAGAGGTGCCTCGGTCAGGGCATACCAGAGTGGGCAGTGGGAGGATTCTTGGGAAGCGAACAGGTCTACCTGTGCCTGCCCGAATTGACTCCAAATCAGCTGGACCACCTGAGGGTGGAGACTCCACTCTCCCCTGAGGGTAACCTGCCGTGACAGCGCATCCACTGCAGTGTTGAGGTCGACCGGGATGTGTTGAGGTGGCTCATAGTGACTTGAGGTGTTGCTGACTCCAGAGGAGGAGACGGCGGGCGAGTTGTGACATACAATGGGAGCGTAGACCGCCTTGACGGTTGATATATGCTACCGTTGCTGTGTTGTCTGTCCGAACTAACACATGCTTGCCCTGGATCAACGGCCGAAACCACCGCAGGGCGAGCAGAATTGCCAGCAACCCATCCAGGAGTCGGCGGCTGCATGCCCGTTGCATACAGCACCTCAGCCCGTTTTGGAGGCGTCTGTCGTAACCACGACGTGCCTGGAGACCTGCTCTAGGGGAATGCCTTCCCGTAGAAATGCAAGGTCGGTCCAAGGGCTGAAGAGGCGGTGACAGACCGGCGTGATAGCCACGAGATGTGTCCTGCGGCACCATGCCCATCTCGGGACTCGAGTCTGGAGTCAATGCTGAAGCGGTCTCATATGCATCAACTTGAGCGGAGTGGCCACTGCTGAGGATGCCATATGCCCCAGGAGCCTCTGAAACAGTTGTAGCTGTCTTCTGTCTGAATGCCTTCAAACAGGCCAGCACCGACTGTGTGCGCTCATTCATGAGGCGCGCCGTCAACAAGACTGAGTCCAACTCAAGCCGAGAAAAGAGATGCTCTGAACCGGGAGGAGCTTGCTCTTTTCCCAGTTGACCCGAAGCCCTAGTCGGCTGAGTGCTGTGTGCACACAAAACATCCCGAGAGTGAGCTAGGATTAGCCTTAAGGGTCTGTACTGAGGTAGAATTGAGACGTGGAAGTACGCGTCCTTCAGGTCTACCGACGCGAACCAATCTTGATGCCGGACGCTCGCTAGAATGCGGTTTTGCGTCAGCATCTTGAACGGGAGTCTGTGTAAAGCCCGGTTCAGTACTCACAGGTCCAAGATTGGCCGCAACCCACTGCCTTTTTTCGGTACAGTTAAGTAGGGGCTGTAAAACCCCTTCTTCATCTCGGCTGGAGGGACAGGCTCTATTGCATCCTTCAGTAGGAGGGTAGCGATCTCCGCACGCAAGGTAGCGGCGTTCTCACCCTTCACCGAGTTGAAGTGGACGCCACTGAACCTGGGCGGCGCCTGGCAAACTGAATTGCATAGCCGAGTTGGACGGTCCAGACCAGCCATCGCGATGGGTTGGAAAGCACAAGCCACACGTCCAAGCTCCGAGCTCCGGGGACCAAGGGGACAATCTCGTTGGACGTACCGGCCTCGTGGCGGGGCAGAGCCTGAGGTGCCATGCCGTCTCATGGCTGTGCTGAGTTCAGGGACATCGAAGCACTTACCTGGCTCCTTGTGACCACCCCCAGAACAGCCTGGGACAGGGGAGGAAGAGGCCTATCCTTGTGACCCTTGGAGACTGTCACATCGGGGGTGAATTTGTGCCACAGCTGGGCGCGCAGGGGCGGAGACCACCGCTGGAGCACCAAACCTGCCAAAATGGAATGGTGGATGGTGGTCATGATGACCGCAGTGCACACCGGGTATGTGACCCAGGGAACAAGGAAACCGTTCTTTTGCTGAACTCTTGGGTACCGCAGCCACTTGGGCATGCGGCGAAATTAAATGAAAAGGCAACAAAAGATTCTTGGGCAGAGTGGAGGTGGCTTGTCCAGTGGCACTGTAGGCTTTGGCCATCAGGGATGACGTAAACCTACAGGCCTTGGACGGGAGCTTTGGGCGCCCGTGCCAGGAGGCGGCGCTCTTCGGGCATAGGTGCACCGCGAGCACCTTATCCACCGGTGGAATTGCCGATCGGGGGCAGACGAGTGTGCTGGGGAATGGGAGGTCCATGGGGGGATACCCGGCGGAGGTGGTGCCATTGGGGTCCCCAAATCACCCCCAGGCTAGCCGCGCTGGCCTCATACCCATATGTAGAAGGACCGAGGCGGGGAGCCGCTGGGGTGGCTTGCTTTCTTACGAAGGCAAGCCGCGACCACAACGTTGCCATGGTCATGTTCTCGCAATGAGTACATGATCCATTCACGAACGCTGTCTCCGCGTGGGTCGCGCCCAGACATGAAACACAGTGATCGTGACCATCAGAAGGCGAGAGATAACGACCGCAACCACGAATAACACACAAACGGAAAGGCATTTTTAAAAAGATGCGTTTTTAAAAAGACGTTCCGTGTGTGCCGCTCTTTTAGAGAAATATACTCTTTTATTTCTGCCGAAGCGCTCAGTGGCGTTCTCTGCAGTGCACCAGTGCAGAGGAGGGAGAGGCCACTGAAATGCGCCATCAGATCCAGCAGAGGTGAATGAACAGTCGTGGAATTTAGCTCAGTGAACATCAACCGTTCGGCTCCTAAGAGAAAATCTGAATGAGTGGTTGCATACCAGCTCCTTTTATACCCATATGTACGGGGGAGTAGTATGCAAATACCACTCACCAATTTTCATTGCCATTTTATCAAAGACCAGAGGTGTTTCGGGCTCCCAAGAGTGACCTGTAGTGTTACTACATTGACACAATGTTGAGTGAGTGACATATAGGGAACAGGGGATTCTTAAGAACACAGAGAACAAACAGCGCTATATGAAGAGGATATTTACCTACAAGCAACTGAAACAAAAGGCTACCTTTTAGAGAAGTAACTTTGAGAAACTTCAATGAGTGCTGTAACATGTGAATAAGGGGCCATTCACACCAAATGTGTTTTTGCATCCGCCTGTGCAGTTTTTCAATTGTTTTCCAGGTAAACATTTGCTAAATGTATGTCTTTGACCACCTTGCTATGTTCTGCTGTGTTTTTAGCATCTCTCACAGCAGCGCTGTACTTTTAGACACCGTGTCAAGTTAAACTGTTAAAAATGTGTCTTGAGACACTTGGATTCTGCTCTATCTGTTGTGCTGCATCTTGCTTTTTTAGTGCGAGAATATGTTTGTTTTGTTATGGTTACTGTCTTTTAGAAATGCTTTAGCCAATAGTTACATAAATGCTACAGTACATATATTCAATAAAATAGAATAAAAATGCTTCTCTCCAAGTCATCAGAATTGAATACTTTGGGGTTGTTTTTGCATGAATGTCTCCTGGGGGACCAGGCCCTCGGACCCCCCTAGCATATAAGGTTACACTTCTTAGTTCGATTTCTGTGCGTACCCTCAGATGGAATCCTGCAGGTGCTCATGCTGTTGATGTTTCAGAATGATATAAAAGAGAGATCTTACAATTCTTACAATTAAATTCAGAGAGATTCTTCTTCAGATCTGAGGTGATATTCTTAGATCTAACCCTATGCAGGAGTATACAGTATTTGTGTAAAACTAGTGTACACAGTGTGTACAATGATTTATAATTTTAAAAGGTTAAAGAAACAAGCATCATCAGAGGTGAAATATCTTTTACAGTATTTTAAATCTAAAAAATGTGTGTAAATTGTATGAAGTGTTGATTTGTTGGACATTGTTTAGTATTTTTCCATTCAGAACTTATTCAATTTTTAAGATTTAATTGTAAAGAAACAAATAAAACCGAACAAATAGTGAATCTTGAGTAGAGGGAAAATTATGGGATTGTAGTCTTCCAAAGCCAAACTATAGATTATCTGTAAAATGTCTAGTCCACATTGTATCATATTCTGTCCAAGAATCATGTCAGGAAGGGGCCATATGACTGACATGATATGTGATCAATCTCAGTTCCCTTTCAAGTCAGTCACTTTGACGCTGCATCAGTAGCTGATGCTATGAAAGCTCCTCTCAGGATTGACAATTTCTCATACCCTATCAAATCACAGCAATTTCAATTTGTAGGTGCTGTTTCACACTCCACCCCTATGTGTGCGCCATAGGGAGCATATAAACTAGGGCGCAATGTCACATCGCCAGACTTTTTCTCTTCAGTATTGCAGGAATTTCATGCTCTGGAACCCAAATTAACACTAATTGTTGTTTGGATCTGCATCCTTTCAGGGAGTGGATTATCTTTTGAATTATCCCTGTGTGCTCCGATGGACAGCGTATCCTTTAAACACTTCTGTGTTTAAAACGAATTGCATTGTCTTGCTTTGTGTGATTTTCTATCGCTGAAAAAAAAATAAATCAATAAAAGAGCCTTTAACTTAATGACCTCATTTTAAATGTGGCATTTTGCAAATGTTTCCACAAGCACATGAAAATGAGCACTGTTTTATAAGCGGTGCTCAGTGAGATTGTGTTGCCTGCGAGGGCCTGGGTAGCTCAGTGAGTAAAGACGCTGACTACCACCCCTGGAGTCGCGATTTCGAATCCAGGGCTTGCCGTGTGACTCCAGCCAGGTCTCCTAAGCAACCAAATTGGCCCGGTTGCTAGGGAGGGTAGAGTTACATGGGGTAACCACCTTGTGGTCACTATAATGTGGTTTGCTCTCGGTGGGTCACGTGGTGAGTCGTGCATGGATGCCGAGAAGAACAGCGTTAAGCTTCCTCACGCGCTATGTCTGCGCGTTAACGCGCTCAACATGCCGCGTGATAAGATGCGCAGATTGATGGTCTCAGATGCAGAGGCAACTGAGATTCGTCCTCCATCACCCGGATTGAGGCAAGTCACTACACCACCACGAGGACTTAGAGCGCATTGGGAATTGGGCATTCCAAATTGGGGATAAAAAAAAGACTCTCTGCCTGCTTTTGTTTTGAATGCTGAAGCCGTATCCCTCTCCTCCCACTATACTATTTCTGCAGCTTCTGAGGTCCCACATGAGGGAGGCATGCCAGGACAGTATGTAGAGCTTTTTAAAGGATTTGTCGCAGGACCAAGCCTTGCATGCCTTCTCTCCTCCATATCAAGCCGCTTTGCCAGTTTTGTGCAAACACTTTTTATTGCCTGGGCTGTGCCCATGGTGACACAGTGCTTGCTGAGATTGATTATGTTCACTGTGAGCGCATGAAACTCAGAAAGCTTCACCTGCTCAATATGTGCATAATAAAACCATGTACAGCTGCGATAATGATGAAGGGGATGCTATATTGCTGCATATAATCCCTGTTAGGCAAAAGAAGCACTGTTTATCACCTGCACTGAGTCAACCTTGACAAAGCACTCATTGACACATGATATTCAAAATGCTACGCACTCTGCTTGTTTTATGGGAAATCTGACACAGGTCCCCTCTCCTCCCTATGTCTGATGAGGATGGGATACAGAGCACGGAGAGTTTGTGGATGATTTGTCACCGGCTTGAGCCATGCATCTCTCCTCTTCTCCATCTCAAATTCTCTGCCCAGGAATCTGGCAGGTCTGTGGGCGGCCTGGTGTCTGTAGAGTGACGACCCTGGTAAAATGTGTCAAGAATTCGCATCTCGCTTTCCCCTGCTGTGTGAGCCCTGGAACAAGAGCATGTCATTTCCTCTGTAACACAGGATGGTTTTTTTTCTTCTGTTTTTGCTATTGTTTTAAGCATGGCAGAAGTCTGTTGGCTCCATGCCATGTTTGTCATGTTCCAACAAAGTTTTTGGAACCCCATTATGGTTGCATGAGGCACAAAACAACACACAAACAAGAGCAAATTTCAAGCTTTAACTGAAAAGCACAGTTGTGCTAAACGACCACTCCCAAAGGGGGCACAATATGATTGTTGCCGCCAGTGCTTAACAACATACTGCAGGCCAGGGCCCCCTCAACGAGGCAGCTGTATGCCTATCCTTGCCAAAGATGCAATAGTGAACATGGCTTCTACAGCTGCTATTTTCTGGTAGCTCTAAGAAGGACATAGGGCTATGGCCTATACTGGACTTTAGATGCTTTAATTGGGCAAGATGTTTAAGATGGTTACTTAGACACAGATTTTGTCTCACATCCATCCTCTGGACTGGTTCGTGTAGATTAATCTGGAAGACAAAGACAGTCATTTGCAGATAGCCCCTTGTCTCAGGCCATTCTTGAGATTCACCTTTGAGGAGACTGCATACCAGTTCAAAGTCTTGCCCTTTGGTTTGAAGCTGGCTCCACACACATTTATGAAATGTGTAGATGTGGTGCTCGGTCCACTGAGGCTGTGCGGTGACTGCGTATTGAACTACCTCGACGACTGGTTACTTTAAGCATAATCCGAGGAATAAAGATACAAGCACAGGGATTTTCTGCTTACAAATCTGGAGCATTTGGGCCTCAAAGTCAAATGGACGAAAAGTGTGTTGGTGCCCAAGTGGCAAGTTTCCTTCTCTGACCAACAAACAAACTCAATCTATGCTCCAGAGCTTGAAGAGATCAAGTCAGGACAATGCAAAAAGCTAAACCGCTGCAAAATTTCCAGTGGGTTTTGTTTTTTAATGGCTGCTGCATCTGCCATAACCTTACTGGGCTTACTACATATGAGGTCTCTTCAATGTTAGGTCAACTGGAGATTCCCTTATCATGTGTAACATCATGGTCTCTTACATCTCCCAGTAAGAGTTCCAGAAACTGGTAGAGCTGTTGTTGCTCTCCCATGGGCAATTCCTTCAGGAGGCATGTTCTCTCTCAAACTCAAGGCACAATCTGGCATCCCCAGCCAGAGCTCTGGATACTCTATGTCTGGCCCCTGAACGGGGTTCGTTTGGCACAATAGTGTTGTTGCAGCTGGTGCTAACTACAGGCCAGGGCACCCTCAACGAGGTGGCTATATGCTGTAAAATGGCAACTTTTTGCAGACTTGTGTTCCTCCCGTGGTGGGGACCCAACACATCCCCCTGTGCAGCTGATCCTCTGCAGGACTTAGTCCATCCTTAATCCATCCATACTTAGTCTAAGTGTATGATGGTGCTATGCTTGACAGGCCATGACCCCTTGAGTAGTTTGTCTGTGGGCAAACACCCTTTGTTTAGGAAATGTATGCATGCTGCAAGATGGCTGAGACCCTCTCACTCTGTTACCATCCTGGTCTGGGATATAGTGCTGGTAATTAATGCACTAATGGGTTACCCGTTTGAGCTATTAGAAACTGTAAGTTTAAGCATACTTTCTTTGAAGGCTCTCGGGCCACAAACAGCAGTGTTGTCTGTTCAGATAAAATTGTGAACCTGCATGTCTGCTATAAGCATAAATGTTTTATTTCTTGTACCTCTTTTTACATGATTACCACATGCCCATTGTACATAGGGGCCACAGTTTGTTCCTGGCTGGTTGGCAGTGACACTGTTTTCTGTTCCTGTTGCTGCTAGCGCTCGTGTGTGTAGCCTGCTAGCCTGCTTAGCATTGCTTATCTTTCTATTTTCAGCGCTTAATCTTTAATATCTCCCATTTCTTTGTGTGCATTGTTTTTTTTCACTTTCAAACTTTTAATGCAATACAACTACGTGCATTTTACTGCGCACACCTACCTTTCTACTTTTATCGCACTTAAACTGTGAGCCTCGCCACACGCATTTTTTTACATGGATCTTTACATCAATCTCATACCACTGGTGATCAGGAACCACCACAACAACAACAATTACATGAGGGATTCACATTGATCTCAAACCCCTGATGATCAAAAACCACCACCACCCAAAAAAAAAAAAAAAAACATTGCGATTAGTCATGGCATCACCTCATGTTATCGTTACTTGCACCACATATCACATGTTTACTATAGCTTCTGCCATCTGCAGTGAGGGATTACATGTGATAAATGTAATGCTGACAGAGAATATAAATGAGTTAGAGACACGCATCCGAACGCTAGTGGAGGTCAGTGTGAAAGAGAAGCCAGTAGATACTGCTTTGGATGTGGGTAATACAGCAAGCAACTCTTTGGTTCTGGCTGTAGAACCCCTGCAGCAGAGCGTTTGGGTGACGTCTTGGCAGCATACTCATAGGGCAAAGCTACACCACTATCCCATTCCTGTTAGGGTTTCCAGTCAATACTCCCCACTCTCTATTGTAAGGAACGTGGAAATAGAGACTCCAGCCACCATTGTTAAATGCATTTCGGGTGCCAGAATGACTGACATCAGATCAAAGTGCTGGCTAATGCTAAACGTAGATCTAAGATTGTTATTCATGCCAGCACTAAAGATGACCGGCTTCGCCTGTCGGAGATCACTAAAGATAATTGTGATGATGGCGGCATGGTCGTGTGTCTGTCTGCGGGAGAGAGAGTGGTAAGGCTCGTCACCTGGGTTGTCATTATCTCCAACACCTGTTTCTTGTTGTAGTGATGGCGGAGGGAGACATAAAAAAGCACACGAGACCTCAAAGTGACAGAGAGACCAGAGAAAGAGACTGTACCTGTGTGTGCTCGATAGAATTCATTACTCATTTGTGTGTGTGACTACTTGGCCACCGATTGCCTTTTTGTTTATGTTTTATGAATGACACTGAAGAGTAATAAAAATACTCACATTGACAGTTCGCTGCCTCCTGACTCCTTCATTACCCAGCCAATGAACCTTCAACAATTGTTAAAGAGGTGTATGAACTTGCAAAATGTCAGACACTGTAATATGCTCTGGCCCCTCCCTGCTCATCATGGTGAAGAGGTTTATAGTAGATTAGTGTCACTGAATGGCTGGATGTATGAGTGGTGTCCAGAGAATAGCATAGGATCCATAGACAATTGGAAGAGTTTTGGGGAAAGATCTGACCTCTTACCTGGTGGCGCTGTGTATGCAGCAGCCTGTTGCAGCAGCTCTGTGTAGCTTTTATGTTTTATTTTATGTTTTATGTGTTTTAGGGTGTTTTTAGAGTATTTCTTTGTTTTTAAGTAACTACAACACCTAGAGAATCAATAATCGTTTTGAATGAGGCTAAAATGGACATTAAATTGCTTCGCAAATCCTGAGGGAGACAGAACAGACCAAGCAAACATGACTCCATTTTTTACACCAGAGATCAGCTACTCAAGTTGTGGAAACCGGCAGTGTTTATGGGACTAAGAATGGAAATTCCTGGCGAGTTAAAGAAACGTACAATGGGATGCAGAGCAGGGTTGAAGTGTCGGAAGCAGAGAAGAAAGTTTAAACCCACTCTGCCTTCAGTTATTACTGGAAACGTAAAGATGCCTCACTAATAAGATGGAAGAGTTCACGTGGGTCAGTGGCAAGAGTCAGTGGGAATATCGCGAGTGAAGTATCGTGTGCTTCACAGAGACATGGTTGAATGGACTGATCCTGGACGCAAACGTGGACATTGAGGGCTTTCAAATGGTGCGGGCATATCGGAAACCTAAAGAAAGTGGTAAGAGGAGAGGAGGAGGACTGGCAGTGTTTGTGAACAATAAATGGTGTAATCCAGAACACATCACAGTCAAAAAACAACTTTGTACAGTGGACATAGAACTGTTAATGGTAAGCCTATGGCCACACTATCTACCCAGGGAATTTTTGCATGTGTTACTGCAGTGTATGTACCACCTACAGCCGATGCAGCCTTAGTGTATGATGTTATTCATAACCACGCAGCTGGACTACAGACCTTGCATCCACAAGCACTTTTCCTAATAACAGGGTATTTTAATCATGTTTTGCTTGCGTCTGTTCTGCCATCTTTTACCCAGTTTTTAAAATGTCCAACCAGAGACATTAAAACTTTGGACCTTTTATATGCCAATCTCAGTGATGCATACAGTGCCTCTCCACTCCCACTGCTTGGAAAATCTGAGGCTGAGATCTTTTGGAGTTCCGGGGGTAAAGCTCAATTCCTTCTATGAGTCTGTGTTGGCAGCAGTACTCTTTTATGCTGTTGTGTGTTGGGGGAGCAGCATTAGGGCTGGTGACTTGAACAGACTGAACAAACTGATAAGAAGCTCTGTTTTGGGGATCCCTAGAGGTGGTGATGGAGAGAAGAATGCTGGCTAAGTTCTCAGCTATTATGTACAACACCTCTCACCCATTACACAGTATTGTTGATGCACAAAAGAGCACATTTAGTAGGAGATTGATTCCTCCTTGATTTAAGAAAGAACACTACTTTAGGTCCTTTATATCTGCAGCAGTAAGGATGTACAACAGTACACTGAACTGAACATATTAAGCACACTGTTTTAATTGTGTATATACTGTGTAAACTGTTATGAATTTATCTACATACAGTACTGTGCAAAAGTTTTAGGCACTTGTGAAAAATGTTGCATAGTGAGGATGTCTTCAAAAATAATGACATAAATAGTTTTCATTTATAACTTAATGTCATACAAAGTCCAGTAAACATTAAAAAGGAAAATAAGTATTCGGTGTGACCACCTTTGCCTTTAAAACAGCTCCGATTCTCCTAGGGACACCTGGACACAGTTTTTCTTGGTTGTTTGCCGATAGGATATTCCAAGCTTCTTGGAGAATTCGCCACATTTCTTCTATCTGTTTTGACTCTCTCAATTGCTTCTGTCTCTTCATGTAATCTCAGACTGACTCGGTGTTCAGTGGGGGGCACTGTGGGTGCCATGACATCTGTTACAGGGCTCCCTGTTCTTCTATTCTAATCTTTTCTATTTGCAAAATTAATATTTGGGAGTATAACATTTATATTTCCTATTGACACACTAAATCTGAAGATATAAATAATCATCTTAAGACAAATGCTTTTGTGAAACATTTTATGTTCCTAAGACTTTTGCACAGTACTGTATATATATATATATATATATATATATATATATATATATATATATATATATATATATATATATATATATATTTGTCTATATAATTTTTTATATATATATATATTGGGTTGTATGCATTGATTAGCATTATAATGAGCAGCAAGGTTGTTGGATATACAGTATATGGAATGACATTTTGTGTGTGTGGGGGGGGGGGTGGGTGTGTGTGTGTGTGTGTGTGTGTGTGTATGTGATGTGATTTACAAGCACTGTGATTTTTTACAGAAATTAACACTGTCTGCCATGCTTACATAACATTTCTACAAGTTAATTTTTTTTATTCTATTATTATTATTACTGCAGCATGATAAGGTTTGATTATGTATTTATTTAATGGGTGTGTGTGTGTGTGTGTGTGTGTGTGTATATAAATATATATATATTATTATTATTATTATTATTATTATTATTATTATTTATATTTATTATTGTATTTTGTTACATTTATTATATTGCTATTGTTTTGTTTTGTGGTATCTACTGTATGTCTGTGCTGCTGTAATGCCTCAATTTCCCTCCGGGGATAAATAAAGTAGTATTGTATCGTAAAGAGAGACGGACTCCGTCCCTCCAGGGAAGGTGCTGCTCTCCTCTCTAGTAATATAGCTCATAGTCTTAATAGTGATAATATTTGACTAACTGGGGCCCAGGTCAGTTAGCAGACAAACTGGCTAATCAGAACATCTGCTAGTTGCCTTGAAACATCACACAGGTCACATAAACTACAACACATAGAGAATAAATTACCTATATATCACATAACTGTGTCTGTTCCCTGAACTACCAAACACAAAACCCTCATTAAGTAATTTAGAAAAAAAAAAATTAATCATGTCAAACTTGAAAATAACAAAAAAACTAAAGATAAACATCATATAAAAGTACGGCTACTAAACATTAGATCACTTTCATCCAAATCACTAATTGTAAAGGAAATTATTACGGATCATAGTTTGGATTCGTTCTGTTTGACTGAAACCTGGATTAAAACATATGAATACATTAGTTTAATGACTCTACTCCCTCAGATTATTGTTAAAAACATGAGCCTCATCTGAAAGGTTGAGGAGGAGGTGTTGCTACAATTTACAGTGATATTTTTTGTGTTACTGAAAGATCTGGATATAAGTTTAATTCTTTTGAATTGATAATGCCTAATGTGACATCGTCATATATAATATTTTTGTTCAAAATGGCACCGAGTAGGGCTGTTGCGCTGTGAGCTCCGACCCAATATTGCAGTTTTTTTGTTTGTTTTGTCTACAATTCTTATGTTTTTTGTCTTGAATGTTGTCTGCCTTATTGTCTACGATAGACAAACAATTTTGGACATTGGTTCTGTAATAGCACACCGAAAACCGTACTTCCAGTGAGAGTCACACTAAGACATTGTGCAAATCGACCCCCGCTACCCAGCATTCTACTGGCAAATGTTCAGTCTCTAGACAACAAGCTCTGCAAGCTGAGAGCGCGGATCTCTTTCCATTGAGATTCCAGAGTCTGCGGAGATTCCAGACTCAGCCATTGAACCCATGGGGTTCTCTGTGCACCGAGTGAACAGAGTGAAAGACCTTTCGGGTAAAAGCAGAGGTGGTGGTGTATGTTTTATGATCAACAAATCCTGGTGTGATCAGAGGAACGTACATTCTATCAAGTCTTTCTGCTTTCCTGATCTGGAACTTCTGGTGTCGACCATTCTGGCTACCGAGGGAATTCACAGCGGTCATTATCACAGTTGTGGCAGGCTGGGCACTCAAGGAACTGTATGAGAGTATAAATGTAAGGCAGGAAACCGTGCACCCTGAGGCCACGTTCATTATGACCAGGGACTTTGACAAAGCCAACTTCAAGTCAATAGCACCGAAATACTACCAACACATCAGTTTCAACACACGAGGGGACTGGGTTTTGGACCATTGCTACTCTCCCTTCCGGGATGGCTAAAAATCCCTCCCCCGCCCACCATTTGGCAAATCGGACCACTCTTCTGTTCTGCTTCTGCCCGCTTACAGGCAGAAACTGAAACAGGAAGCACCCGCTCTCAGAACAATCCAGTGCTAGTCGGACCAATCAGATTCTACACTACAAGACTGTTTTGATCACGTGGACTGGGAGATGTTCCGGTCCGCCTCTGATGACGACATCGAGGGCTACATTGATACCATAACGTGTTTCATCAGGAAGTGCATAGATGATGTAGTGCCGACCAAAACAACACTTAACGCGCGGACCTCCGCTTTAATTCCGGGAACGCGGAGGAGCATTAACAAGCCAGTTATGCCCTCTGCAAAACTATCAGAGCAGCCAAATGCCAGTACAGAGACAAGATTGAAGGACAGTTCAACACCACTGACTCTATAAGCATGTGGCAGGGAATTAATATCATCACAGACTTCAAAGGGAATAAAAACTCAGCCATGAACACTGCTGCCTCTTCCGGATGAGCTTAATACTTTTTATGCTCGTTTCGAGGGAAATAACACCACCCTCTCATAGAGAGCTCTTTCGGCCTAAGCTACAGAGGTTAGTTCACTCTCCATCTCTGTAGCGGATGTAACATGATCCTTCCGATGGGTGAAGAGCCGTAAAGTCGCGGGTCCAGACGGCATTCTGTGATGCATCATCAGAGCATGCGCAAACCAACTGGCTGGTGTTTTTATAGACATTTTCAACCTTTCCCTCTCCTTGTCTCTGATCCCCACATGCTTTAAAATGTCAACAATTGTGCCTGTACCAAAGCAATCCAAAATCACTTGCTTAAATAACTGGCATCCTGTTGCTCTGTCCCCCATCATCAGCAAATGCTTTGCAAGACTAATTAGAGATTACATCTGCTCTGTGCTGCCTGCCTCACTGGACTTATTGCAGTTTGCATACCGCAACAACCGCTCCACTGATGATGCCATTGCATCTACACAACACACTGCTCTCTCCCACCTGGAAAAAAGGAACACATATGTGAGAATGCTGTTTGTAGACTACAGCTCAGCATTCAACACCATAGTGCCCTTCAGGCTTGATGTGAAACTTCGGGCTCTGGGCTTAAACAGCTCGCTGTGCAGCTGGATCCTGCACTTCCTGTCAAGAAGACACCAGGTGTTTAGAATGGGCAGCAACATCTCCTCATCACTGACCCTCAACACTGGAGCCCCTCAGGGCTGTGTTCTCAGCCCACTCCTGTATTCACTGTACACACATGACTGTGTGGCAACACACTGCTCCAATGCCATCATTAAGTTTGCTGATGATACGACGGTGGTAGGTCTGATCACTGACAGCAGCTTCAAATTCCTCGGTGTCCACATCGCTGAGGAACTCACATGGTCCGTCCACACTGAGGCTGTTGTGAAGAAGGCTCACCAGCGCCTCTTCTTCCTGAGACGGCTGAGGAAGTTTGGAATGAACCACCACATTCTCACATAGTTCTACACCAGCACTGTAGAGAGCATCCTGACTGGCTGCATCATCGCCCTCAACTTCAAAGCCCTGCAAAGGGTGGTGTGAACTGCCAGATACATCATCGGTGGTGAGCTTCCCTCCCTCCAGGACATCTATATCAGGCGGTGTGTGAAAAAAGCTTGGAGGATCATCAGAGACTCCAGCCACCCAAGCCATGGGCTGCTCTCACTGCTACCATCAGGCAGGTGGTATCGCAGCATCAGGATCCGCACCAGGCGACTTCATGACAGCTTCTTCCCCCAAGAAATCAGACTTTTGAACTCTTGATCACTCACGATACATATATCAGCACCGCACTTTATTAGCCTCAGACTGGACGCACATTTTATACTTCTCTTAATAACACACTGGCAACTGACTATCAACCAACAGCTGAATGTCAACACAACACTTCATATTTATTTTCCCTGATTACATGGGGGGAGGGGGAGGGGGGTGGTACAGTGTATTTTTATTGTATACAGTCTTCTTATTTTGTGTATACTGTATATTGTATTTTTATATATACAGTCTTCTTATTTTGTGTATACTACATATTGCATATTATTAGGTGTATATTGTATATTGTGTTGTGTAACAAGATGTGTAAACTGTGTTATGTGTAAATCAGATATTTATTGTAATTGTCATACTGCTATGTTGCTTGGAACTGCACCCAAAACTTTCACCCACTGTTGCACTTGTGTATATGGTTGAGTGACAATAAAGGGACTTGATTTGATTGATAAATAAAAACATGGTTAGGAATTTACCAGGGGCGCCGTATCATGGCTGACCCTGCACTCTGACCCCAGCTTAGCTGGGATATGTGAAAAAAAGAATTTCACTATATATGTGCAAATGTATAATGTGTGATAAATAAATAAAATAAAAATTAATAAAAAAATTTAATTAATTAATTAAATTAAATTAATTTAAAAAAATTATTACAATTATTAAATTAAATTAAAAAATATTTAGTTTTTGCAACAGTATATAGACCACCAGGGCCATATTCTGAATTCCTTTGAGAATTTGCTGATTTTCAGTCTGATCTTCTAGTTACTGTGGATAGAGCTTTGATCGTTGGTGACATCAAAATCCACATAGATAATGAAAATGATACACTGGGATTAGCATTTATCGATATTCTCAACTCTGTTGGGGTTAGACAAAATGTGATAGGTCCAACCCATTTCCAAAATCATACGCTAGATCTAATTTTGTCATATGGAATTGATGTTGATAATATAGATATTCTGCCACAGAGCGATGATATCTCAGATCATTACCTCATCTCTTGAATGCTGCACTTAGCAAAGGTCACTCAATCTATGCAACGTTATCATTCAGGTAGGACTATTCTTTCAACTACTAAAGATAGCTTCACTAATAATCTTCCAGATTTGTCTCAAATACTCAGTATGCCAAAAAGTTCAGAAGAACTTGATTTTGTCACAGAAAATATGGATACAGTCTTCTCTACCACTCTAGATAGTGCCCCCTTCAATTAAAGAAAGTTAAAGAGAAAAATCCCGCACCATGGTACAATGATCACACTCATGCTCTCAAGAGAGCAGCTCAGAAAATGGAACGCAAGTGGAAGAATACAAAATTAGAGGTATTTTGCGATGCATGGAATGAGTGTCTTTAACTATAGTCAGGCTCTAAAAACTGCCAAGTCTGCATATTTGAGCAAACTCGAAGAAAATAACCATAACAATCCTAGATGTTTATTCAGTACTATGGCTAAATTGGTTAGGAATAAAACTTCTACTGAACCAGATATTCCATCGCAGCACAGTAATAATGACTTTATGAATTTCATTACTGATAAAATTGAAATCATCAGAAACAAAATTGGAATTATGCATCCGTCTGCCACAGCACCCCAGAAGACTAAATCTATTCCCTTCATTCCTTCACTGTTATTGGTCAGGAAGAGCTAACAAAAATGATCAAAACATAAAAATCAACAACATGTATATAAGACCAAGCACTGACTAAAATCATAAAAGAGGTGTTTCCTGTAATCTCTGAACCTCTTCTTAATATTATTAACTCCTTATTATCCTTAGGGCATGTCACAAGAAACTTTAAACTGACATTTATCAAACTGCTTATCAAGAAACCACAGCTTGATCCTGGAGAATTAGCTAATTATAGACCAATTTCAAATGTCTCATTGATGTAGAAAATACTAGAAAAGGTAGTGTCCTCCCAACTATATTCATTTTTACAGAGAAATGGTATATATGAAGAATTTCAGTCTGGATTTAGGCCCCATCATAGTACAGAGACTGCACTTATCAGAGTTACAAATGACTTGCTCTTATCATCTGATCGTGGTGGCATTTCTCTTCTAGTGCTCTTAGATCTTAGTGTTTCCTTCAATACCATAGATCATGACATTCTCTTGGATAGGCTTGAAAATAATGTTGGCATTTGTGGACAGGCATTAGCTTGGTTTAGGTCCTATCTCTCTGACCGCTACCACTTTGTATGTGGAACTGCCAGAACAAATTAAAGTTAAGTATGTAGTGTCACAGAGATCAATTTTAGGGCCTCAGCTTTTCTCCCTATATATGCTTCCCACGTGAGACATTATCAGGAACCATGGAATTAGTTTTCACTGTTCTACAGACGATACTAAACTTTATATTTCTTTGAAACCCAACAAATTTTCACAATTTTCCAAATAAACAGAGTGTATAAATGATATCAAAAAGTGGATGGCTATACATTTCCTTCTACTCAATTCAGATAAAACAGAAGTACTAATTACTGGAACAAAAACCTAAAAAAATAAGATGCTAAAATAAAATCTGACTCTTGATGGATGTACTGTATCTTCAGCTTCTACAGCAGAAAATTTTGGTGTTATATCTAACTTATGAAAACAAATTTCCAATATTTGTAGAACTGCATTCCTCCACCTCAAAAAACTGCTAAGTTATGACACATGCTATCTGTTTCTGATGCCGAAAAACTAATTAATGACCTCAAAACTAGATTATTGTGATGCATTACTAGGTGGATGTCCTGCAGGTTTAATAAATAAACTTCAGTTTGTTAAAAATACAGCAGTTAGAGTGCAAACTAGAACCAAGAAATATGATCATATCAGCCCAATTTTATCAGAGTTACTGTATATTGGCTACCTGTTAAGTTTTGTATTAATTTTAAAATTTTGTTAATTACCTATAAAGCTTTGAATGGTTTAGCTCCAAACTATTAAGTGACCTTCTATCACGCTATAATCCATCAAACTCACTACGATCGCAAAATTCCAGCCTGTTAACAATACCGAGAATATCAAAATCCACAAAAGGAGGGAGATCATTTTTATATTTGGCTCCTAAACTATGGAATAGTCTTTCTAGCAGTGTTCGGAACTCAGACACACTCTCTTAGTTTAAGTCAAGACTAAAGACTTATCTATTCAGCCAGGCATACACCTAATTTATCCCTCAATTCATAGTTATTCTGCTTTAGTTAGGTCTGCCAGAAACGAAAACACTTCTCGTATTCTATAACCCTGCTTTAAAGTGAATGGTATCTACACTAATTTTATTCAATTTCTTTCCCTGTCTAAACCTCGGGATTTTATCCTGAGGTTACCAGAGCCTGCCAGATCTATCTCCGATCCTGCCTGATGTCCGATTCCCACTGTGTTGCTGAGTGATTATGACCAACTGCAGCATGCGCCAGCCAGACTTCACTTCAGTCTACTAAGACAGACTTCACAGAGGATGAATTGATTCAAACTCAAAGACAAAGGATTCTTCATGAGACTCTGTCTGAAGCATGGGCTCAGGATGGAGTTCACCAAAATTACCTGCAATGAGTTTACAGACGGACTGCAATGCTCCTCACTGAATTATACCTATATCAACTTGGTCAAAGGAGGGACAAAACTCTCTTATAAAAAAGAACTACATAGAAAATGAATTAACCACTAACAAAAGCCTTCATCGGCCAAAATCAAAGGACAATGCATCTACGTGTATTTCCTCAGTTAATCTGGGATGACTTCAAGGATTTTAACACTAAAACTTATAGATCATACAAAATCATTTTGTTTAACCATTGACCCACAACACTTAATTAGTTTACTAATTTTAACCACTAATAGTTCTAAACATAAATAACTAATATTGGCATTATATTCATTAATTTTCTGCTATACCATAATTTCATGTACAGCTGCTTTGAAGCATTGCCTGTTGTGAAAAACACTATACAAATAAATTTGACTTTACTTGACTCTTCCTTCAGTTTTTCAATACAAAGGCATTAACGCACATAGGGGTGGAGCGTCAATTGCTACTTACTGATTGACATGATTTTATAGGGTTTTTAGTGACAGCGCGTCCGGTGCGGTGTTGAGGTCGCCCAGGATGTGAGTGGCTCGTAGTGACTTGAGGCGCTGCTGACTCCAGAGGAGGTGACGGCGGGCGAGTTGTGACATGCAATGGGAGCGTAGACCGTCTTGGTCAACTCTCGAGAGTGAGCTAAGATTAGCCAGTCATCGAGATAGTTGAGGATGCGAATGCCCACTTCCCTTAGCGGGGCAAGTGTGAAGATGTGAGGGGACAGGCCAAAGGGGAGGCCCTTGTACTGGTACGCCTGGCCTTCGAAGGCAAACCGCAGGAAGGGTCTGTGTCGAGGTAAGACCGAGACGTGAAAGTACACGTCCTTCAGGTCTACCGCCGCGAACCAATCTTGATGCCGGACGCTCACTAGAATGCGTTTTTGCGTCAACATCTTGAATGGGAGTCTGTGCAAATCCCGGTTCAGTACTCGCAGGTCCAGGATTGGTTGCAACCCACCGCCTTTCTTCGGTACGATGAAGTAAGGGCTGTAGAACCCTTTCTTCATCTCGGCTGGAGGGACAGGCTCTATCACACCCTTGCGCAGAAGGGTTGCGACCTCCGCACGCAAGGTAGCGGTGTTCTCGCCCTTCACCGAGGTGAAGCAGATGGCGCTGAACCTGGGCAGGTGCCTGGCGAACTGAATCACGTTGCCGAGTCGGACGGCCAACCTGGGAGATGGGGGCATCAAGGAAACGTGCCTTGTCAGCCTCGCACATCTCAACCAAGTTGAGCCAAAGGAGGCGCTCCTGGACCACCAGGGTGGACATCGCCTGCCCGAGAGACCGCGTCGTGACCTTCATCGCCCAGAGAGCGAGGTCGGTCGCCGAGCACAGTTCCTGCATCAATCCTGGGTCAGAACTACCCTCATGCAGTTCTTTCAGCACCTTGGCTTGGTGTACTTGCAGGAGAGCCATGGGGTGCAGGGCAGAGGCGGCTTGTCCAGCGGCACCGTAGGCTCTAGCCGTCAGGGATGACGTAAACCTACAGGCCCTGGATGGGAATTTCGGGCACCCATGCCAGGTGGCGGCGCTCTGCGGACACAAGTGCACCCCGAGCGCCTTATCCACCTGGGGGATCACCGAATACCCTCTGGCCGCTCTGCCATTGAGGGTAGCGAGAGCGGGGGAGCTTAAAGAGCGGGACCAGGCAGTAAAAGGTGCCTCCCACGATCTTGTCAGCTCCTCATGCACTTCCAGGAAGAAAGGAACGGGGGCGGGGCGTGGCCGTGG
Organism: Myxocyprinus asiaticus; assembly: GCF_019703515.2. Classification (NCBI taxonomy): domain Eukaryota; kingdom Metazoa; phylum Chordata; class Actinopteri; order Cypriniformes; family Catostomidae; genus Myxocyprinus; species Myxocyprinus asiaticus. Next base: position 21,658,805 of record NC_059355.1, read on the forward strand.
GTAGCGACCCGAGCCCAGGAACCAATCGTCGAGCTACGAGGATTCAGGGGAGAGCGGAGGGTTCCACTCTAGCCTGACGCTCGCGGTCGCCCAGGAAAGCATGTCCGTCATTTCCGCGTCGGCCTGGGCGACCAGAGAAAGAGAGCGTGATGGGGAATGGGAAGTCCATGGGGGGATATCCGGTGGAGGTGGTCCCATTGAGGTCCCCAAATCGCCCCCAGTGCTAACCCTGGGCTGGCTTACTTTCTTACAAATGCAAGCCGTGACCGCAACGTTGCCATGGTCATGTTCCCACAATGAGGACAAGACCCATCCATGAACGATGTCTCCGCGTGGGCAGCAACCAGACACATAAGACAGCGATCGTGGCCGTCAGAAACAGAGAGATATCGACCGCAACCAGGAATAACACACAGACGGAAAGGCATCTTTAAAAAGACTTTCCGTGTGTGCCGCTCTTTTAGAAATAAAATATACTCTTTTTTGAATATACTCTTATAGTTGTTTCTGCCGAAGCGCCCAGGGGCGTTCTCTGCACTCCATGGGTGCAGAGAGGGAGAAGCCGCTGAAATGCGCCATAGAATCCAGCAGATGAGGTGAATGAACTTCGCGGATGAATTCAGCTTCAATGAATAGAACCGCTCGGCTCCGAAGAGAAAATCTGAATGAGTGGTTGCATACCAGCTCCTTTTATACCCATATGTCCGGGGGAGTGGCATGCAAATTCTACTCACCAGTTCTCATTGGCCTTTTTCCAAAAAAGCAGAGGTGTTCCAAGAGTGACCCCTAGTGTCACTGCATCGACACATCATCGAGTGAGTGACAGATAGGGAAGCACAAGCACAAGTGTGATATTCATGAAAGTACTGGGACTACACAACAAAATAGCATGGGACCTATGCATGGCCCATCACAACTCATAATGGACAATCCACCATTATATATGCATAGTCTATAATACAAACATTTGGCTGCTGTTGATATACTGTATAGTGAAGTTTACTATATTTTGATATGACTGGATTAGCCATTTTTTGATTGCAAAGGCAGTACAATTAAATGACACCCTTTCACAACATCCATCCATCCATCTTCTAAGAGTATGGTTGATTACATTAAGTGTATGATTCATAATCAAGTGTTTGAAGTAATACAATGTGCAAAGGTGTCATGTCATGAGAAATCAAATTTTCCTTGATATTTTGACATAACTGGTCACAGTACTATAAAAACATACTGTACCTTCTAGAAATTCCTCTCCAGCCCAAAAAGAACATTTATTGTTTCCACCTTGCAAAACGACTCATTTGAAATCTCCCCTCTTGTGATGTAGAAGATAGGATTCATTTGAATAGCCCCGTCTCCATACGTAATCGTTGCACAAATTCAGAGAGAGAGAGTGGATGAGGGACGTCAACAGTGGAAGTTGCACAACTGTTACTATAGTTTGCTGCTTTTAACCAGCGAAAAGATGTGAAGTAACGTACCCAGATGTTATTGTGTTCATGGCTGTGGACAAACTGCATCTCTGCATAGCCTTCTGAAGGATCTTAACATTATGAACGAGTGACTTATTCAAATGAAGCGTCATTGTGGAATTATACCAATTTTTTTGCCACATTTTCTCTATGAATTCTTTTGAGAACCATGATTCAGGCTTTGCAAAGAAACTTGTATTGAAAGATGGAGCAGTGCCAACTATATTGGATATGACAGTAATGCTGTTGAATAACAAATGTAATTCTAATGTTTAATTTGCCTGAGTTTGCTTGATATGTAAGGAATTTTGTATTGCATAATAACCCATGATCAGAACTCAACAGGGAGCGGATCATGCATATTACACGGTTACTCATCAAATAAATACATAATTACTCATGAAGTTTCGATTTGAGATTAAATTATTTATTATGTTAGAAGAAAGCGAAAGGCATAGAAAGACAGTGGTGAAGTATATGCTAGTAAGGCTGCAAGCTGTCTTAACTGTCTCGTGTTAGCAAGGACGTCCTGTATTTTGGCTGAAATTAACATAGCAGTGCACCCTTCGTCCCATGATTAAGCAGCTATTCAATCAAGGGAGACCCCCACTCCAGGTCGACTGGGAAATCGATCATGCAAAGGATTCCCCACCTGGCGAACATCTCTTATTTGTCATATAGGAAGCTGTGGCATGGGGGTGTGGTCATGTGTCAGTCTACGGGAGAGGGAGAGCGGTAAGGCTCGTCACCTGGCTCATAATTATCTCTAACACCTGTCTCTCATTATAGTGATGGCGGAGGGAGACTTAAAAGGCACGCCAAAGCATCAGAGAGGGAGAGAGTGTCCAGAAAGCATGACAGCCCCGAACCGAGAGAGAGAGTGTGTTTGTTTATGATTTGGAATGCTTTCAGTTATTTAAAAAAATATTCCTTTGTTATCGACGGTTGCCGTCGATTGTGTGTGGTTAAGAAAGAGAATAAAAGGACTGACCTTGAACCTGCTTCGCTGTCTCCTTGCCCCGAACTAAGATCCTTTTACAGTGGTGCCGAGAACCCGGCTTTGGAGGAGTACGATGTTATGGAGTCCTCATTGCTGGGCGAGGTCTTCAAGACCCTCACCAGCATCCAGCAGTCACAACATCAGGCCCTCTTGGAGGTATGCCAGGAGCAGGAACAACGCTTCCAAGTCCTGCTCCAGGCACAAGCGGAGGACTGGCAGGTGCTCCGGAGCTTGATCGCCATGGAGGGGGCTGCCACTGCGACCTCCTCGGAGCCTGTTCCACCGGTGGCCCTGAAAAAGATGGTGCCAAATGACGATCCAGAGGCCTTCTTTGACCTCTTTGAAAAGACCACAGAGGTTTGGAGGTGGCCTTCCAATCAGTGGGCGGCCCGCCTGTTGCCCCTGCTCTCCGGGGAGGTGCAGCTGGCAGCACAACAACTTCCCACTGCCAGCCTCCTGGATTACAGCCACCTGAGAAAGGCCATCCAGCAACGGGTCAGTTGGACCCCGGAGCAGAGTCAACAGCTTTTCCACTTTTTGTGTTTCAGGAAGGATGGCCGCCTGTTCACTTTTGCGCAGCAGCTCCGTGACACCTGCCGGAAATGGCTGCTGGTGGGGGAAACCCGCAGCGTCATGGAAGTCGTCGATCTGGTGGTACTGGAGCAGTTCATCTCCCAACTTCCCCGAGGCATGTCCAAGTGGGTCCAGTGCCACCACCCGGCATCATTGGAGGAATACCCCCCTGTACCTCAGGTCCCCTTCCCTCCCCCCATGCCCCTCACACCTGCCCAGTTCCGCCTCCTCGGAGGTGGGGGGTAGCCCCACCCAAACCCCACCCCCGGTCCAGAGGACCCTTCCCCTTGTCTGTCTCTTGTACTCCCCCTGTCTCCCTCCGCTATCCCCTCCAGGTTGGTGAGACTGCCCCCACAAGTGCGGAAGGAAGACCTGGGCCGGTCTGCTGGAGCTGCGGGGAAACTGGACACAGCCAGGAGCGGTGTCCAGTAATGGAGGTGGGGACACAGGTCCAGATCCCCGATGCTCCACAGGCTGCCCCCAATCAGGCAGGGGTGTGTCGGATACCGGTAAGAGTAAAAGGGGATACACATCAAGCTTTGGTGGATACAGATTGTTCTCAAACCTCGATCCACCAATCCTTGGTGCAAGGCGGGGCATTGGATAAAAATAAACTGGTGAGGGTGAGGTGTGTGCATGGTGACATTCACAAGTATCTGGTGGTTACCATTGAGATACGATTCAGGGGAAAACGGCATAGAGTCGAGGCTGCAGTTAATCCCCACCTCACCCATCCACTAATTCTGGGAACCAATTGGCCTGGCTTTAAAAATCTATTGAGGGTAATGTGTGTGGATGGGTCCTGCAAAATAGTGTTGCAGAGTGTGACATGCGATATGATGGCTGGTCAACATCTGCTCCATGTCAGGATGATGCAGACGAGGGAATTCCCATTCTCAGGGGCTTCCCTGAGGGGGATTTCCCTCTGGAGCAGTCATGTGACGAGTCCCTCAAGCACGCCTTTGACCAAGTGAAAGTAATTGATGGTCAACAACTCCAACCCAGTGTTGCGCTCACATACCCGTACTTTTCTATTATCAAAGAGCGGTTGTATCAAGTGATGCAGGACACTCAAACCAAAGAGAATACAACTCAGCTGTTAGTACCAAAGAGCCGTCGGGAAACACTTTTCCAGGTGGCTCACTATAATCAAATTGCTGGCCACTTAGGTCACGAAAAGACTTTGAACTGTATAATGGCCCGTTTCTTTTGGCCGGGCATTCACAGGGACATTTGCAAGTGGTGTGTGGCATCCCGTGAATGTCAGTTGGTAAATCCACCAGCCACCCCAAAAGCGCCATTGCGCACGCTGCCCTTGATCAAGCTCCCCTTTGAGAGAATTTGCATGGATCTTATCGGGCCATTAGAATGGACCACACGTGGCCATTGCTTTGTATTATTTCTGGTGGATTATGCAACGCAATATCCGGAAGCAGTACCCCTGCGCAAAATCTTAGCACGTAGTGTTGTGGAGGCACTCTTCAAAATTATCTCCCGAGTGGGTATTCCAAAGGAAATCCTCACTGATCAAGGCACAAAGTTCATGTCACGTATACTTTGCGAACTATATGAATTATTAGATATTAAATCAATTCATACCAGCGTTTATCAACCGCAAACCGACAGGTTGGTCGAACGATTTAATAAGACCTTAAAAAACATGATTCGTAAGTTTATACACAAAGATGTGAAAAATTGGGATAAGTGGCTCAAACCCCTGCTGTTTGCAGTACAAGAGGTCCCGCAAGCCTCCACCGGGTTTTCCCCATTTGAGCTACTGTATGGGTGCCGCGCAGCGTGTTTGACGTCATACAGGAAGCTTGGGAGGAAGGACCTTCGAATAGTAAAAATTTAATTCAATACGTTCTTGAACATAGAGAAAAACTCCACACTTTGGGGCAGGTAACGCAGGAGAATTTGCTCCAAGTGCAAGAACGTCAACGCCGACTGTACGACAGGGGCACTCGACTACGGGAATTCGCACAGGGAGATAAAGTGCTTGTATTGCTGCCCACTTCGAGCTCCAAATTACTCGCCAAGTGGCAAGGACGCTTTGAGGTCACTCGACGAGTCGGAGATCTCGATTATGAGGTTAGGCGAACAGATAGGGGAGGGGCACGTCAAACCTACCACTTCAACCTCCTCAAACCATGGAGGGAGGCGGTACCTGTAGCCTTGGCAATGGTAGTTACGGAGAGGGCAGAGCTCGGGCCGGAGGTATCTCCCAAATCAAGTTAATCCACCCATAGAGCACCCTTGCGGAGACCACCTCTCACTGTCACAGCTTACAGATATTGCCAGATTGCAAGCGGAATTCGTGGACGTGTTTTCACCCCTACCCGGTCACATGAACCTCATAGAGCACCATATCGAGATCACCCCAGGAGTGATGTTTCGTAGCCACCTCTATCATCTTCCCGAACACAAGAAAAAGATTGTTCATGAAGAATTAGAGGCAATGCTCGAAATGGGCATAATACAAGAGTTGTACAGCGATTGGGTCAGCCCGGTAGTTCTGGTACCGAAGAGCGACGGCTCAGTCCGCTTCTTTGTTGACTACCGGAAAATGAACGTGGTGTCCAAATTTGCCGCTTATCCAATGCCGCGAATTAACGAGTTACTCGATCAATTGGGCACGGCTCAATTTTACTCAATGCTGGACTTAACAAAGGATTATTGGCAGATCCCTTTAACTCTAATGTCCCGAGAAAAGATGGCTTTTTCCACACCGTTCGGATTACACCAATTTGTGACTGAGAGCGCTGAGACAGGCAGGACTCACGGCCAACCCGAAGAAGTGTGCAATTGGGCGGGTGGAAGTTAGGTATCTGGGGTTCCACTTGGGTCACGGGCAGGTGTGTACACAGGTTGACAAAGAACAAAAAGGGGGTAAGGCAGTTTTTGGGGCTGGCTGGCAACTACCAAATGTTTGTGCCTAGTTATTCTGATGTCACCAGCCCGCTGACTGACCTTACTAAAAAGGGGGCTCCCGATCTGGTCCAGTGGACAGAGTCATGCCAACAGGCCTTCCTTAAGGTAAAGTCCGCACTGTGTGGGGGGCCGCTTTTACATGCACAGGCTCATAATTATCTCTAGCACCTGTCTCTCATTATATTGATGGCGGAGGGAGACTTAAAAGGCACGCCAAAGCATCAGAGAGGGAGAGAGTGTCCAGAAAGCACAACAGCCCTGAACCAAGAGAGAGAGTGTTTGTTTATGATTTGGAGTGCTTTCAGTTATTTAAAAAAACTATTCCTTTGTTATCAATGGTTACCATCAATTGTGTGTGGTTAAGAAAGAGAATTAAAGGGCTGACCTTGAACCTGCTTCGTTGTCTCCTGACTCCTCCATTGCCCCAAACTAAGATCCTTTTACAGAAGCGTATAAATGTGGATAAAGAAAGGGGAAACCCGCAACACCACTGTCTCTTATAACTCTCTTTACAGCTGAATACAGATGTATTAGCCTTTCACATTCACTGCTTGTGTTAGTCTGGACTATTTTCACTGTTGTCAGCCTTACATAGCATTATTTTATCACCAAATCTTGTATGTCTGATAATAAAAGTATTAGGGAAGCAACAGTGTGTCGACTTTGTTCAGTTTTAAGTTATTCAGTCGAACAACTGTTGTAATTTGATTGTGTGCTTCACATATATTGGGAAATATAGCCATCAATAATTGTCTGGAGTGCTTTTAGTGGATTTTGTAAATCGCTTGCATGTTTTCATTCTATAATTTTTGGAAAATACAGTTCCACACGTGTAATGGAAGGAGGGTGTTTGCTCTGCAAAGATTTTAGCCAATCAGAACAGTGGGTGTGTCTTAAAGCTGTACTACACGTAAAATGGAGCGTTTTAGACAGAGGGCTAAACACAGGCTATAAAAAGGTCTTGTAATATTACAATATGACTGTTTGTCTTATGCAAGAAAACTTTACTAACATAATAAGTGAAAAAAATCCATGACATGACCCCTTAAGTATAACATAACTACACATACACAGACAGACATTCATTAGCTAATTTACCAGAACTAACAGATATATACTGTACAATACAAAGGCATTAGCGCACATAGAGGTGGAGCGTCAATAGCCACCTACTGATTGGCATGATTTTATAGGGTACATATATATACATATACAGGTGCATCTCAATAAATTAGAATGTCGTGGAAAAGTTCATTTATTTCAGTAATTCAACTCAAATTGTGAAACTCGTGTATTAAATAAATTCAATGCACACAGACTGAAGTAGTTTAAGTCTTTGGTTCATTTAATTGTGATGATTTTGGCTCACATTTAACAAAAACCCACCAATTCACTATCTCAAAAAATTAGAATATGGTGACATGCCAATCAGCTAATCAACTCAAAACACCTGCAAAGGTTTCCTGAGCCTTCAAAATGGTCTCTCAGTTTGGTTCACTAGGCTACACAATCATGGGGAAGACTGCTGATCTGACAGTTGTCCAGAAGACAATCATTGACACCCTTCACAAGGAGGGTAAGCCACAAACATTCATTGCCAAAGAAGCTGGCTGTTCACAGAGTGCTGTATCCAAGCATGTTAACAGAAAGTTGAGTGGAAGGAAAAAGTGTGGAAGAAAAAGATGCACAACCAACCGAGAGAACCGCAGCCTTACGATTGTCAAGCAAAATCGATTCAAGAATTTGGGTGAACTTCACAAGGAATGGACTGAGGCTGGGGTCAAAGCATCAAGAGCCACCACACACAGACATGTCAAGGAATTTGGCTACAGTTGTCGTATTCCTCTTGTTAAGCCACTCCTGAACCACAGACAACGTCAGAGGCGTCTTGCCTGGGCTAAGGAGAAGAAGAACTGGACTGTTGCCCAGTGTTCCAAAGTCCTCTTTTCAGATGAGAGCAAGTTTTGTATTTCATTTGGAAACCAAGGTCCTAGAGTCTGGAGGAAGGGTGGAGAAGCTCATAGCCCAAGTTGCTTGAAGTCCAGTGTTAAGTTTCCACAGTCTGTGATGATTTGGGGTGCAATGTCATCTGCTGGTGTTGGTCCATTGTGTTTTTTGAAAACCAAAGTCACTGCACCCGTTTACCAAGAAATTTTGGAGCACTTCATGCTTCCTTCTGCTGACCAGCTTTTTAAAGATGCTGATTTCATTTTCCAGCAGGATTTGGCACCTGCCCACACTGCCAAAAGCACCAAAAGTTGGTTAAATGACCATGGTGTTGGTGTGATTGACTGGCCAGCAAACTCACCAGATCTGAACCCCATAGAGAATCTATGGGGTATTGTCAAGAGGAAAATGAGAAACAAGAGACCAAAAAATGCAGATGAGCTGAAGGCCACTGTCAAAGAAACCTGGGCTTCCATACCACCTCAGCAGTGCCACAAACTGATCACCTCCATGCCACGCCGAATTGAGGCAGTAATTAAAGCAAAAGGAGCCCCTACCAAGTATTGAGTACATATACAGTAAATAAACATACTTTCCAGAAGGCCAACAATTCACTAAAAATGTTTTTTTTATTGGTCTTATGATGTATTCTAATTTTTTGAGATAGTGAATTGGTGGGTTTTTGTTAAATGTGAGCCAAAATCATCACAATTAAAAGAACCAAAGACTTAAACTACTTCAGTCTGTGTGCACTGAATTTATTTAATACATGAGTTTCACAATTTGAGTTGAATTACTGAAATAAATGAACTTTTCCACGACATTCTAATTTATTGAGATGCACCTGTATGTGTGTGTGTAAAAAAAAAAAAAAAAAAAAAAAAAAACAACACCACTTAATAATTTTTATGGATAAGTTTATTGTTCTAAAAAAATTAAATAAAATACAAATAACATGGTAAAAGTTCTGGGTAAGTTAATAGAAGTATCAAAATAAAAACCAGTAGTAAAATAGTAACACCAGAGTAATTGTTGAGATCTTGTGAGTTATCTTTTTCATGTTCTGACACAAGTAACTCAATGGGCTCTATTTTCATGACCGTGCTTAGGGGCAGCTCTACATGCAACAACCACTCGCTATGTCGTATCCAATAATTGTGACTGAGTTAATTCTAAGAGCAATTTTCGAGTCAACACAAAATGCCAGTGGACATGGGTGGGAGTGTTTGCGTTATCTGTGGGGGTATGCACGCAAACTGTGGGTGTATTGTTTGTTCATGAAGTGGCACAAAGCATAATTTTATATTTTCCTGAGAAAAAAGTAATTGTGCTAAGATGTCTGAGAAGCACGTCTAATCTTGGCGCAAAGTCAAAAATCAGTACCTGCATTTGAAGTTTGGGGATTTCACCAGCAGATGATAGTTAAGAGCTATTGAGCACTTTTAAAACCAATATTTGTACATCAGTAGATCAGTAATAACAATAATTATTAAATTATAATGTATAATATTATATAAAATTTTATAAATAATAAAGTTTGTATAGCGCCTTTCCAAAGCTCAAAGACACTGTACAGAAATAAAACACAATGTATTAAACAGAGAAACATATAACACATATACATTACAAAACAATGAACAATGGGAGAGAAGCAAAACATAATTTCAAGCATGCCATGCCCCCTGACTTTGCGCGTATGACGTATTGCATAGCGCTGTGCTTCAGGCACTCTTAAAATAGGGCCCATATTGTTACTGGAATAGTTTATTTTTTAATTTGAAATGATTCTGTCAATATGCATGGCATAAAAAGTTCCATTACTCTTTAATGTAACCCTAAACAATCCATCTCACAGTCGTATTGGTCCATATAGAGTATGCCTCAATGTCAGGATATCCCTGCTATCAGCATTTACACTGAAGGTCAGATCAAACCTTAAGCAGCAAACAGGTGTCTTGTACTACAGTCCACCAGTTTGCTGATCCACAGTATGTTGTCTTCCTCTCATATTTCTTCTGACACTTATTTTCATGATCTATATGTACTCCTGCCAGTTGGGTATCGGTTACGCCTGGAATAAGCAGGTTATTCCTGCTCTTAAATCCCTCACTCAATAAGTGAACTAAAGAGTGTACAATGTTGATACATCTCCCCTGTCAGATAAAGACCTAAGTATATACCCTTATACTAATGCTAAAATGTGGATAAATAACAATTGAAAATGAATAAGTGAACAATCATAAACACAAAGCTTGCTTTTTTTCAGAGGTCTATTGGCTGAATGAGATGGCTGAAAATGTTTGCATTTTTTAAAAATAGACTAAACCTAAAAAAAAAAAACACAATTTTGTTAGCAGTTAGTCTATTTAAACAACTTTCATTTTAAATATGTGGAATACCTGCATCAGAGATATGCAATTGCCTATACATCTAAAATACATAATTTTTAGCTCACAATTAGTGGGTAGAAATAATCCTGATGAATTGGAATTGTTTCTGTATCTGTTTGTCTTCCTCAGGAAATCTCCCGTAGGCCTTACGCTCAGTATGGTTGCCTGGGTCAATGGGTTAATCTTTCCCGACAGCAAATGGTTTTGCTAAAGTGCTGACTATTGCTATAGTGATGCTGCACTCCCCCATGTGAAACAAGAGTTACACTGTGCTTTGACTCCTCCTATGGTATCTTTAACGTCTGCCTTAAAATCTATCATCAAGAGGAAGTGGATCAATTGCTCTCTGTGAAATCAACATTACTGGACTAGTAGTACCAAGGTAAGAAACTCTTTGCACACGTGGGATGCTTGAATGGTTCTTCAGTATAGTACATACTGGCACACAGTGACAGCTGAGAATACTAACTTCTTCCAGTTAGTATAAATGTATGCTGTACAGTACATCTTAATAGCTCATGTTGTCATTACTCACAGATCCAAAGAAATTAATTTGTAAGCTAAAATAAGGCAAAAAAGAGCCTCATAGAGTTTCATTGACTGTAAATGAGTGATCTGTTGTATAGTGCATGATTGCATCTGTAGCTATACTGATGGTTATTGACATTGTTGGCAGTTTTGGTTAGCATGTGGTCATTGTCTGTCTTGCAGTTTTTTATTTATTTATTTGATGTTCAAAGAAATGTTCTGAAGGATTATAGCATGCCATGTGCAAGATAAGTCTATACAACAATTTTCCTCCACCCATTTTATCAAATTGTGACATTTGATATCAACTGTATATTCTAGACAGCTAAAACTTATCACTAAAATTATGTAAACTCTTGTTTTCAGGCATTGCAAAGGTAGATTATACAAAATCTATCTTAGCACTCTCACTTTGGTAATAAGGGTCAATGCACTAAAACCTGAAAATTCAACCAATAAGGATATCATCTACAATAGCACAAATGAATGATCAGTGGAATTCAGCAGTGTTTACAGATAACGCCTACATATCAAAAAGAAGCATTAGAAAGATTCTCATCCGTAAAAAGCAGTATGTGCCTGTCGAGAGTAACAACACTGACCATGGCACCATGGAAGCGAGCCTTAATCTAGCCAGTGTTGATGAGGGAAATGCTTCTGTCAGCTGTTATGATAGAGAAACCACAAAACCAAGTATCGAGAAAGAGATGGTCTCCCTAAATCTCTCCGAGAGATGTTCTGAGCAGCAGTATATGCTTCTCCCGAAAGAAGTATATGAAGCTGATAAGCCTGGATCTGACCCTAATTCCCTACTGGAAGTGACTAGCTTCTCCAAAATGAAGGTGAAACAGGAGGTAGACATCATTAAGTCATGTGCACTGGCAGTGTCTCCAAAGGAGCAGCAGGGAGCTGCAGAAGACAAATGCAAGGTGGAGGGAGATGAACCAGACAGACCAAACCCTCCACAGAAGAAGCAAAGTCAGTTTGTGTTTGCTGCTATGAAGAAACGAGGAATGGAGGGAGACACGGAAAACCGTCCGTACAAGTGCCCTTATTGTAACTGGGCTTTCAAAAAGTACAGTAACTTGATGAGCCACATTGACACTCACCGTGGCCTTAGGCCTTATGTTTGCAACATGTGTGGAAAGGCCTACTCGCACCAGGGTACTCTTCAGCAGCACAAACGGCTGCACACAGGTGAAAGACCGTACCAATGCCCTTTCTGTGTGAAAAATTACATCTGGTCCTCTGACTTTCGCAAACACATCCGAACTCATACAGGAGAGAAGCCCTACACCTGTGAGGAGTGTGGCAAGGACTTTGTGCGCTCCTCCGACCTACGCAAGCACGAGCGCAATATGCACACAAACAACAAGCCCTTCCTCTGCAAGCAGTGTGGCAAAACCTTCAACAAACCCTTGTCTCTCCTTCGTCACGAGCGCACTCATTTGGGTGATAGGCCCTTCATTTGCCCAGAGTGTGGGAAGGCATTTGCCCTGGCAAGCCGCATGACAGAGCACAGAAAAATCCACAGCGGTGTGCGTCCCTACACCTGCCCAGTTTGCTCCAAAGCATTCACCAAGTCCTCCAACCTTGCCGAACATCTCACAGTTCACAGTGGAGTGCGGCCACACAAGTGCTCAGAGTGTGGGGTGGCATTTGCCATGGCGTCCCGTCTGGTGCGCCACCAGCGTCTTCATGTAGCTGTGCAGCCTTATCGCTGCCAGGGCTGCGACATGTCATTCAGCCACTATGTGGCACTCAAGAGGCATCAGGAGCAGCATGGTGAGGGCATGATCTTTGTTTGTGGGCAGTGCAGTAAATCTTTCCCTCAGAATGAAATGCTTATAGAACACATGCAGAGTCATGCTGACACTCAGATAAGCATTGCGTAAACCTGTCCCTTTCTCCCTTAAGTAACCCAGGGGCTTGTTCAAGTGCACAATGACAACAAGGTTCTCTCAGTTAGATAAGTCAAAGTTCAATGTCTATCCATCCATCCATCCATCTATACTTCAGCTTTAACAACATAGCTATTTCATAAGAAAATGGAAATTCACAACCATTTTTTTTTTTTATGATTTATTTTCACATTTTAAAGATGTTGATAAACTTTGATATCAATTACATCACTGTGTATATTATTAGAATGTAAACACACTGGAGACACATTTATAGAAAATAATTTGGCACATGATGATCTCTTGCCTACTGAAGCAGATTATTTGCATGCGAGTTGGAATAGCGTGAGTGCTACTGGTGGTGCCAAAATGCAAAGTGCTATTTCAAGTTGTCAATAATTTCTTTCTTTCTTTCTTTTTTTCTTTTTTTTTTTTTTTTTTTTTGCTGTCCATTGGTATTACTTGTATTTGGGACTATAAACAAGCAGCAGGACAAAATTGTGTTTCAGATTGTTTTAGATTTGTGTTATATGCTATAAACATGTTTATAGTGATTCAAATAAATGCACAAACTGTTACCCCATATTTTATTAAACTAAAAACCTTTACATTAGATTCTTTGTTGTACAGGAGTGAAAGAGAATATGGCACTGTCAATTAAAAGCAGTATTATTGAGGAGTCATGTGTCCCTGGGTGTGAAATGTGGTGTTGGACATATGCTAGGGTATAAGATGGAATCCTGTTGTTCCCTCTGTATGTCTCTCTTGAGGATGTGTGACCCTAATCCCCAGAGTGCCACACTATTGCTAACATTTGTCCATGTGCTCCAGACCTGCTTACTCATGGTAAAAAGAGATGGCATTCCTCTTGTCAAATTCCACTGCTCCACTTGATTTAACCAGAGTCACTGGCTGACAGTGCCATATTTTTTGTTATATTTTATGTAACTAACATTTATTGTTGTTAATCATATACATTTACATTACTTATACAAATATTACAAAAAAATATTATTATTTAGTACTGCCATCTTTTATTAGAAATAAAAGGTGTGGTCAGATATTTAAAAAAAAAAAAACATCAATGGCTTGAATTACACTTACACAATATAATTGACAGTGCATTAAAAAATATTAAATACTGTAGAAAATACTGTCCCTTAGATAGCATTAGGATATGTAAATTAAATAATAAAACTGGACCTCCATCAGTGTCAGTCATGACCTGATGTCAGTATTATCTTTGGAACATACTGTATGTTCCAAAGATAATCTTTTTTCTCTTACATTTTTCTCAATTTATACATGTCCCATATATGCACTGCTCCTATGGGAAAGCTTTAAATTGTGAAACCACTTACAAATCTATTTGATTTGCTTCTTTCAGTGATGATTAAGCATAATCACTGTTGTTGGGGGTGGATTACAAGTTATACAGTTATATAATTACTGACATTACCAGCTGTGGTGATATTTTAAGTTCATCATTCCATGAGTCACAGCACTTTTGTCCAGCACCCATTGCCATTATGTCCCCTCCTTCCTGCAGGCCAAGATGCAAATCCCAAGAGTCAGCTCCCTGAGCTGTGCTTCAGCTGTTCAATGTCTTCATTTAAGAAAGTAAGTAAACACCAAACATTTAAAAAACTATTTTTAGAACTGTCCTCAGGGTATTTTTGTAGCCTCACTTGCAATATGGAAAAACAGACCATTTAAGGTGAAGTAAAATAAAATAACTGCAGGGGTGGGCTTGGCCTCAGTATGTGCATCAGTCTTGGGGTGCATCAGTCTTGAACACCATGCTGAAGTCCATCAACTGGTGAATACTGCCCAAAGTAGACCTTAATTAGGGACCCTTTAAACAAAACAACAAACCCTGAATATTTGCAAGACCATTACAAACAGTGCTGTGAAAAATTATTTGCTCCCATCAGTATTTCTTCAATTGTGTGTATATCTCACAATAAAAAATAAAAAAAAATCAGATATTCAAACATAATTTTACATAAAACAAAGACAATCTGAGTATACACAAATTATAGTTTTAAATTACAGTGTTATTTACTAAAGCAAAAAAGTTATCCAATACCAATTGACCCATCGCTAAGCCCTGCCATAAAAGCGTTTCTGACCAATCCTGTCTTAGCAACTGTTGACCCGCCGCTATTACTCTGACAAGCGTTTGCCTTTTTACAATGAGAGCCTATGGGAGTGAAGTGTGTTTGAGTAGTTTTAAGTGGGATTTTATCAAAATGATCAAAAAACACAGCTGGGTCACCTGTAACAGTGACATGAGGTACATAGAGAGGATACACTAAGTGTTTTTTTGTTCTTTTTTAACAAATCTTTAAACAAATATTGAGAAGAGCATACTATGGATTAAAGTGTGTCATTCCTCATTCCCAAATGAGCATGTATAACATCGAGGACACCTACATTTCCTCAAAGGTAAATAAAAGCTAACAACTTCACATTAGTTCATTTACGTATTGATTCAGGTCTTAGTAAAGGTTATTGTAAAGAGTTCACAGAATCAAAATGAGTGTGTTATAACTTACACTAATGTTATGAGGTTTATTATCACTATCAAGTGATGCTATTCTCTTTTTATGTGACTGTGATGCTCGTTTGCCTCAATTCTGATTCACAGTCTGTACAGTTTTCAATCAAATTACTGTGTAATTTAGCAATTTATTTTACAAAAAACATCAGATAAATATGCTTTACAATAACGCTCTTCATTCCAGCCCAGGTAATAATACCATCCATTCCGTTTATGAGAATATTTTGCCAAAAACCGCTGCGTTTACGGCAGTCTCCCATTTATTCCTGTGGGGAGTTCTGCAGAGCTTGTCAGGGCAAACAACAGTAACAAAGGGGGCGGAGTTTAGAGAAGGATCAATTGGGCCCAGGGGTGTAAAAAATACTCAAAAATTATACTTAAGTGAAAGTATGGATACTGAGTGAAACTGTTGTTAAATTCAATTGTTTTGAAAGTCGCCTTTTTACTGTCTCCAACGACAGTCATATTTCTCCCCAAGTGGCATTCGCAACCTGGTCAAAGAATCATGTTACAATAACTACATTTTGCAAAATGATTTTTTGGTATGTAACAGCAATTTCCTGGTGGAATGAACACTAGAGGTGCTAAAACAACAATTACTTTTATCCCCTTTCACTCAAATCACAAGTAAAACGGCAGATTATCAGTTCATAAACTTTTTGCTCTGTTCCTCACATAATGCAATCTTATGACATATAAACACTTTTACTATAGCGCATGACTAATTTTAACATTTGGATTACATAACTAACTACATTTACAAGCTTATTTAAGTGTGATCTAATTGCATGGTAGCTCAACTGATAGAGTGTTGCATATGCGATATAAAGGAACAGGGTACGAGTCAACACATAATCCGAAAATGTCATAGAAGTACCACAAAATGACGTGGTTGTTTCAGAAATTTAGTTTTTCATCTCACATTTGCTTTTTCTGACACTATCAGTTAGGTTTAAGGTTTAGGATAGGGAAGTAGGTTTTGTTTTTTTAAATCTTGATAGAACATTAACCTTAAAAACCTCATCTGTTCAGGAGAACATCCACTCACTTTAAGCACCACACAGTGGACATTTCACTTCGGAACTGCCCTGAGACTTGTAATGAACCACATAATTTTTTTTTTTTTTTTTGCAAAAGCTTTGCCACAGTCACACAGTGTTCGTTGCATGGGAGAAGGCACTCATGAACATAGACATAGAGAAAGATCAAAAAATTCAAAATAAGCTTTGGAGAAAGTTAGTAATGTTGTTGGTTTTCTGAATTGTATTCTGAGGTTTGCTACCATACCTTACTGTTGAGCAGATGGATGAATTCAATAAAATTCATAAATAATATTTACTCAAATTCCCTTATTTTTATTATCATCATCATTGTTGTTTTTATAGTTATTATTATAATTAACAGTTGCCTAACAACAACAATAATAATTCAGCAAATAGTAAGTAAAAATTCACTTATATGATTTAAATATGTGATAAGTACACATTTAATTACAAAAGCCTGTTGTTTTTATATATACTGTATATATTTGCAACGTGAATGATAGTTTTTGACTTCATAACCGTCCAATCTGTAGAAGTAGCAGGCGTTTAGAATAAAGTTTAGGACAAAACGTCAATATTTCTTACTTCATGCTCATAGTTTTTAATGAATACATCACATTCAGTCAGGCGGTCACATACGATCTAGTCGCACAAATATTTCAACGTATCAGAAGCTCAAATCAAATCCAAAATTCCACCTCTGCAGATTGTCAGAACTTCACACAGCCGCCATGCGACACTCTGCCGTTTGTCAGTCTGTGATTTGTCAGATGCAGTGAAAAGGCAGCTTCAGTCCAGTAAGATGAAAGAAAACGATCTGCAAAAATGTAGTGAGTACTTTTCAAGTTTAAATAAAATTGTAAGAAATAAAAAGTACTATTTTTTTCTTTGGAAATGTAATTAAGTAAAAGTACAAGTATTCCATTTAAATTTCACTCAAGTAAAGTACAAATCCCAAAAAATTATACTTAAGTATAATACTTAAATATTTTTACTCAATTACTTTACACCCCTGATTGGGCCTGTGTGAAGAAGTATTTTCCCCCTTAATTAACAAATCCCCAAATCTACGAAACTGCACTGATAACTGGGTTCAGGTGGACTAGACACACCCAGGCCTAATTACTGCCAGCCCTGTTCAATCAAATTATTACTTAAAAATAACTTTTTCAACAACATGAAGTTGACTAGAATGTCTCAACCAGTAGCACACTATGCTAAGGTCGAAAGAAATTCCAAAAGAGATGAGGAAAAAGGTGATTGAAATACATCAGTTTGGGAAGGGTTACAAAGCTATTTCAAAGGCTCTGGGACTCCAAAGAACCACAATGAGAGCCATTATCTCAAAATGGAGTAAATTTTGCACAGTAGTAAATCTTCCTAGAAGTGGCCGACCTTCCAAAAGTCCTCCAAGGGCACAGCAACGACTCATCCAGAAAGTAAGAAAATAGCCAAGGACAACACCCAAGGAACTGCAGGGCTGTGTCTAGAAGGTAACAACCCGGAAGCTTAAGTCTCAGCTCTGATACTGACTTTTTTAACCAGATTGGGTATCGTTCCGACAAGACTGATCAAAATCCAGTACAGCATGTTAGTAACGGTCGTTACCATTGAGTTAAAATGTAACAAAAGAACCATTCAAGTAGTCCATCTGACTCATGCATTTTATTCAAAGTCTCTTTAAGACATAAAATATATTTGTGAATCGCAAAAAGGCTGCGTTTAATAAGGGATAATCCATGACTAGGTATGCATTAAACTATTTAAATGCAATACGTGGAGGAGAAGAACCACCCTCCACAAAGTGCACTTAAATTGTTTATTGCACACCTAACCATGGATTATCCCACTTATACCATGGTCACTTTCCAACACTGATTAGTTACAGTTGTTATTGATTTTTGCAGCACAAATTTCAACTGGAAGAATAAAAATAAGTTAACTTTATCTAAGGGTTGTAGTCCAATAATATTACATTTATTTGAATAAATTAAATAAAAAATAAATTAAAAAAAACTGTATGAATAACTAGAAAAATGGACAATAGTTTTTTGCAGACCACACACTCTGTAAAAACTGTGAATTTGAATGCACAATCCAGAAATTCAGAATGTAGAGGTAAGTTTTCTAAAAATAATGTAGAAAGGTTGGCACTGCAAAGAACATGTAATTAATTTCTGTCATTTTCACATTAATGAGGAAAACCAGCTTTATGCACGTGATAGTTGTACAACTGTCATTTACTTTTAATGATGAGGTGAAAAACATCTGCAACACTTTGAAATCTGAAAACTTTGACCTGTGACACATTGGTATGGTATCCATTAGCACAATTGATTGAATTAAGATGAAACTGCCATTTGGCCTTAAACCGCAAAGACTGCATTTTATAAAACAGACTTCATTCAGAGCTTCAGTCTCATATGTGATCAAGAGACACCCTCTAGCGGGTGTCCTGAGCAGATGATATTTATCAAATTACATTTCAAATCACCTTGCCTTGAAAAGCACTTTTGATAGGTCCCAGTTTCCTTTTCTCCTCCTCCATGCAAAACATTGCTGTATGTCAAACCATACATTCCTTACAAGCCTTATGGGTTTGTGGAAAATGTATCTCCAGGTCGGACTCAGTAAAATGGGGCTGATGAATACTGCAGTCTCTTGTCAATTTTTCTCTAGCGCTTCACAATTGATGTAAAGATGCTACTGCATGACTTGATACTGTTGTGTTTTGTGATGTGACGGTTAAATCTGGCTTTGAGGCTCATCGGACTTGTAACACGTCCAGAAGTAGTTTGAACAGAGGCATAAAAATCTTGCAATGTCTCATTACGGAAGACAGCAGAGCAGACGCACCTCTTCAACTCTGTGGACACGCCGGTAGGTCCACAAGGGGGCACTATATCAGGAAAGAAGTTTACACCTAAAATGCTTAAGTCATCGTATACATACGTCAGGCATATGGGGTATTTTTTTAAAGCTTAGAATTCTTTTTTGCATTTATGTAACTTAAAATGACAAAATAAGGCCCTAAATCATCCATGTCTGTTCTGAAAAAAATAATTAGACACATTTTTGGCAATTAGCCCAAAGTATGTGTATATGGTGAGCTTTTAAATTTTAGTGTGAAAAATTGCTGGCGGCAGCCCAAGAATGCTTCAGAGTCGAAGAGGTTAATACAGCACGGCAATTAAAACTGACTGGAATTACCTGTGCATTTAACAGTTTTAACACGCATTCCAACCAATCAAAATTGAGTATTTGAATAGACCATAGTATAAATATATAGTTTTCATGTGCTGCTTGCTAAAGAATGAATGAGTGCTGCTCAGTTGCGTAACACACTCACAGCATGTGTTGGGCTCATGATGTGCTACAGTTTTCAGCTCTCAGAGCAGCTCACACACAAACTACATCTCAGATGTACGTGCTCAATTGTTCGGAATACTAATAACATGCTTTAAGAATGGTGGTTCTTCTGAGGTTTAATGGCGGTTGGCACTTATTCATTTTGATTCATTATCATTTTGAATAAGAAGCAACATAAAATACTGTGAACTAGCGCACAAACAAACACTTAAATGTTTTCCGACAAAATAAAAGCCAGAGGGTTTTAAAGTTAGGAAATTAGGACTGAAATATATTTCTATTGTATAATAAAACAATTTAATTAGTTTTATTATTATTATTATTATTATTATCATTATTATTTTACAAATGAAAAAAAGTTCAAACTGATCAGAAGCATTTGTTTGCGATTGTTGCTGCAAAAGGTGCCACAACCAGCAATTAAGTTTAGGGGGCGGGGGCAATTACATTTTCACATGGGTGATATAGGTGTTGGATAATTGTTACACGCCTGCATCCAAGGAGATGACAGGCTCAGTGAAAATGAAGCAACATAATTACCACTGGATAATGGCTTTTTCAGTGTTTACGGATGAAGAGCAGATGTATATTTACAAATTGAAAGGAGTTTTGTCTCCGTTTCAATAACTGTAAGATAAGAGATAAAATACATTTCAAATGCTAAATTCCTGAGATACTGACACTATTATTGAAATATTTACTGCAGAATACTGCGGTTTATTTTATTTTTTTCTACCCCACACTCAGTGAAAATCTCAATACAGCAATTCTACACTCACGAATTTGTACTTGTAAAATGCTCCGATACCAAAAACTGATACCGTTTGACGTAAGTCGAATGACGAATGCCATTGTGCAAACATTCAGCGCACAAATTAAAATCGCGATATGTCCTAGTGTGATTATTAAACCACAAATGCTGCGATTTAATGAGATAAATATATAGTCTGCACGTGCTGTGTACTTTAAAGTGAATGTGAGACCGGCTGCTCATACACTGACAACACAACATCAGGAGCATCATGACACTCTTGTGTGTTAGATGACAGACAGCAAAGAGTGCATTCACCTTAAAGCATGCAGCACATTTAAACTACATAAGACTATCCACTTTTTCGGATTAATAATCAGACTGGGTCTTGTAGTGACTTGCTTTTCTGGAAGTGTAAAGCTGTCATCAAAAAGTTACAGTACAAACTGACAGGGCATCCCTCAGTTAAGAATAAAAAAAATGTAAATAAAAAAATGACAAATATCACTATTTGACAAACATAACTCCAAAGTTGTATGTTAGTTAGTGCTGTAAGGATCTGCATATGTATACATCATATATATTTTACTATATAAAATATACTTCAAATGCTAAAAATGTTATGTTGGAAATTTAAACTTTTAATGAATAATTGTTTTTAGACACCCTTTTGATGATAATTGATTGAATTAAACTGTCGAATACGGAATCCAGAAAACTGAAAATGAAAACACAAAATTTGTAAAAAAAAATATAATAATAATAATAATATTGAATTTGAAGAAAATATTTCATAATCTGTATTTTTTCATACTTACTGTTCATAAATACACCTGCATCTTAAATTTGCAAAATAATCTTTATTGATAGACAGCCTTTACATTTTAGTTGTTATTATTTATTTGTATAATTAATATTATTTGTTTTAGATTTTTCACCATTTTTGAAAACGTGAGAGCTAAAAATGCCTTTTTTAATTGTCATTTGAGTTACAATTGCTAAAATCAATAAAGTCAAAATTATCAAAAATCACAATTTCACAGGAAAAAAAAATCATATAAAAATAATCATTTGTTTTTGAGTAACTGTTGCTGAAACATAAACATTCTGTCCTCAAATTATAATTTGATAATGGCAACATTATAATAATAAAACAAAAAACTTTCTTACGTTTTTACACTTCTGGAAACGTCTATCTTATCGGCGTATCACTCTCAGTCTCCAAAAAATGGTATAGGACATCCCTAGTAATTTCATAAATAACTAAGCTCAGGCATGCCACTTTAAATGGCACAAGCTGATAGGTTCTTTGAACTTGTTATCTGTTAGCCAATCAGCTTACTTACAGGTGATATCAAACCAATCAGTTCACATGGTGTCAGCTAACAGGTCCTTTAATATGTGATGGGGTAGCCAATCAACTTGCATACTCTATCTTTGCCAAACATTTAAATTTGCTCTTCGAATGTAGGCCAGTTTCATTGCAGTGCGCTGCAAGTTTTCTCTGAAAACGCTATTAGCTCACGTGGTTGCTGGGGTTTTTTCCTCTAACAGCTTGCACGGTAAGGTCTGCTTTTGGGCATGACACATAGAAGTGTGACTTTATCAAGGTAAGCTGTAACCAAATCAGGAACTGGCACACATCACAGTCTAAGGTCATTAGTTTAAAGAAATTCACACATAGCTAGTTATTTAACTAGTGTTATAAGCTCTGGGCTTTTCAGATCAAGGCATACATTATAAGTCATGTCACTAGCCTTTAAGCCATTCGGCCAAGCAGGCACAGGCACACAGAGCTTTAGCTCATTATCATTATGCCAGTTGGCCAAGCAGGCCAAGCACACCTAGCTAGCACAAACTCAGTGCTTCGGAACAAGAGAAGTACACAAGTCTTGGCAGTAGATCTGCTTGTTTGGGGAGGGTATGTTTTGTGTTATGAATTTGTGCAGCTTTGTTGGGGGATTGCATTTATGTCTAATTGTGCAGTAGTATGTCATACATGCTTGATGCAGCATGTCTTTTGTTTTTCTAAATGTGCAGTAGCAGCAGCATATCCAAATGCCTAACTCAGTATGTCTGTGTATGTTCTAGCAGAACCAAGTCTCAGTACTTGCTCTGCAGCAGCAGCAGCGTAGCAGATCAAGTCTGTCAAGATCTATATCCTATCAACATGTCATCAACACTTTAACATGCTAAATCTTTCAGAGTTGACATGACTGAAATAAAGTAAAAAAGAACAGGTCATAAACGGCACTTAAACCGTTAGGGCCCAAACATACTTCACACAAGTATGCAAATGCAGACGCAAGCGCTTAGCCAATGCATGGCTAATCTTTTATCTTAAAATACCGTAGACCATTAGGAGCCGTTCACACCGAACATGTTTTTGCTTCTGCCAGTGCAATTGTTTTTTTTTTTTTTCATTGTTTTTCTACGTAAACATGAGCTAGATGAACGTCTTTGACCATTGCACCACATTTTTTTAGATGCTGTTTCAGGTTAATGAGTGTGAACTTTTAAAAACGCATCTCGAAGCACCAGCTTTCTATTCTTTGTGCTGTGTCAAGCACCTTATTCTATGAACACTTACCCCAGAAGTAGGACTGGAGTCTGGCATTTGTTCTTTTGAGATTTCTTTAGGCTTAGACTTAAACCAGCCACTGAACCATGCAGACTTTGAGCTCTGTTCAAAGAAGGAACAACAACAACAATATTAGAAAAATGTGTGAATAAATGCATATAAAGTCTGTGTAAATATTTTACATAGTACATACCTTTGCGGATTGGGTGTTGGCCTCTCTCTTGTCATCCTCACTTGGAATTGTCTCAACATTCCCAAGTATGGTATGGTTTTCAGGAGCACCCTGCTTGATTTTTTTTTTTTTTTTTTTTTTTTTAATAAAAACATTGACATTCACATTTTAATGTGTGAAACACTTACAAAAGGAGATGTTTGGAAGAAAGTCTCGGTCACCTTTCACTTTCATTGCATCTTTATTTAATACAATTTAAGTTAATGGTGACTGAGGCTGTCAGTCCTTAACATTCTGCCTAACATCTGTTGTGTTTCATGAAATAAAGTCTTAAAAGTATGAAACAACATTAAGGGGATTAAATATTGACAGTATTTTAATTTTGGGGTGAACTAACTTTTTGAATGATTTTGCAGACTAGTAAAAACTTCAAAATGAAAAGGAACTAAAAAGGATGTTTCTCTCACCATCACTCCATCGACAGAATACTCAAAACCTTTAAAAAAAATAATAATAATAATTTACTGGTGTTGCAAATATGTAAACGTAGATTGGTTTTAATTGATTTAGATCAATGATGTAAAATATCAGAACAGTAAATTTAGTAAAACAATGTCATCTTGATGTTAGTAATGACAAAATCAAAAGTCATCTTAACCTATATTATGGCAGCTTCTTTGAGGCAAACTGGATGTAGCAATATCATAATTAGTGCTGCTATCAGGATTAGTGTGACTTTGGTCCACTGAAGCTCGTAGAGGCCCAAACGTCTGCATAGGGAAGACTGGGGGCAGTGTCATTGGCTGCTGAGTAGGGTACAGTGGCACTGGAGCAACGGTCTTAGGAGCCTGTTCTTCAGAAGAGTGCGAGTGGCTCACTGGGGTGGAGGACTTCTGATGCAGGGCATCATTGTGTGGTATCATAAGCTGAGATGGGTATAAGAAATCATCTTCAATATCTTCATGATTAATGGTCTCTGTCTGGGAATCTACAGAAAAGCCAAAAGAAGAAAAGAACATAAAACCCCAGCATACAAACTATTAAAGAAACAGTTAAAAGTTAGTCATTTAGTCACCACCAAGCTGTTTCAGCCCAGTATTTACTTGTCATGAAACACAAAAAGACATCATAGGCAGAATGCCCAAGCAGCACTTTCCCATCCAGCAAACGTGCATGTTAATTTTAAATGGCAAGTTAAAAAAAAATGACAAGAAGCACCATAACGTTTTTTTATATGACCCATGCACTATATTCCATATCTGAAACCATACAATAGCTACGTGAGGAAAAGACTGAAATGTAAGTCTTTTAATTCTTTGATAATCTTCCCCTCCTCCATACCATTGCTCTGTGATGTTTTTATGCTCCTTTTTGAGCTTGGCATTTAAATCACTATGCACTTTCATTTCATGGAAAAGAGCTGCTCGGACATTCTGCCTGAAAAATTATATTGTGTTAAACAACATTCATTAATTTTTTTAGGTTGAACGATTCTTTTAATGGCTTTCTACTGATGCTTTTTACAATTATATTGAAATTGCATGCAATATTCATGGGTTTTCCCAATTATAGTGCCACCTAGTGGTTCACAAGACAGTAGGAGGGCATTTACTCAGATCAGGGACATGTCTTTACCTGAATACTCGTTGCTGTCCTGATAAGCACAAGTACTCTCCACAACTGGTGACTGGTGTGTCCCACTACAATCATAGTTCTCCATCTAAGCAAATATAAAAAGTTATAATACTATAGGCTATAGTAGAATTTGTCAGAGCTTCATAAATCAGGGCAGAGGTCACTGCTCTGTATCATTAAGGAAAGTGGCTGATGTGCTACAGGATGTCTGTGGCCCCTTTTTCCCCTAGTATTAACATTTATCTCGGGTGACAGGATCACAAGTGGTCTCCTAAAAATAGGTACAGGTGTAAACAGGGATCTAAAAATTATGATCAAATCACTCAAACCACATTTGGAGGTAGTCAGAAATGCATGTTACCACAACACATTGTACTGTAAACAACATCCTGATGCATCCTGGACAACAGAGAAAGGCCGCATACTCACCTGTCAATCAATTCGGCCTTGTCTGCCAAAACAAGGGTTAAATCTTTGGTGGTTATGTTTAAAAGAAAATAACCATCCGAAAAAAAAATTGGAAAAGCCATTCAGTAATTATATAAATTACAGTTATTCAACTCAAAATACAGTATGCATTGTGCTTGAACACGTATTTCACTGTTTTGCACTATAAAATGCATTAACACAATGACAATGTAAGTGATGTATGAAATCAGAGAAATCTGATCACAAGTGGTCACAGGAGATGCATGTTAAAAAAAAAAAAAGGTGTAAACTGCTATATGTCTTGGCTTTCAACCGGGATGGATGTTAGTAGCAGGTGTAAACAG
Organism: Myxocyprinus asiaticus; assembly: GCF_019703515.2. Classification (NCBI taxonomy): domain Eukaryota; kingdom Metazoa; phylum Chordata; class Actinopteri; order Cypriniformes; family Catostomidae; genus Myxocyprinus; species Myxocyprinus asiaticus. The sequence goes on from NC_059355.1 coordinate 21,684,440, forward strand.
GACCTGTAGGTCTGCGAGTGTCACTAATTATGCAAAGGTAAAATGATAGTGTGGTCTGCACATTAAGTTCCATATGGACATCTGGTAGCAGTTCGAAAAATAACTTACAAAGCCCATGTGATAGGGACATCCGCTCAGGCTCATTTTGGCAGTAACAATTTTTTTTTTAATGACTGTCACAGTCAGTCATGTTTTAAAATTGAATGAAGCCCTAAATCATCTGTTCATGTCACACTGAACAAAATCAATTTTGCCCCTACAAAATCCATTAGACTTTTTTTTTTTTTTTTTTTTTTATGTGAACATTTTAATTGCAGCTGCAAATTTTGCAATCCATTAACACCCTGGTATAGGGGCAGATCATATATACAGTAAGAGAAGACAGTTGCAGAGTCACAGATGTGACCACTATATACTGTATGTCTTGCCATAGAGAGTACTGCTAATCTTAAAACTGATGTGTTTAATTTTTCCCATGTTAAATTTCTTTCCGGTATTCCAGCTTAATATGCAGTCAACATAAGCCATTTGAAGGATGATTTCACCAAAAAGTGTAACTTGTGCTGTCAAAAAAATTCCTCTGTCTGATTGAGCTGCCCCATCCTGCTCGACACGGCAACATTCGATCAACAGTGTACGTTTGGGGTGGGACTATCTGTTTGGAAAACCAGTGGAGGACAGGAGGAGTTTTCTGGAATCTGTTTGAAAACGGTTTATTTTTACAATTCCATTAGGTGACGCTAGTGGCACAGAAAATACACACTTCAGCATTAAAGTGGACGAGTGAATAACTGAATATCATCCATTTTAAAGACCCATACAAGCATTTGAATTTACCTGCATGGCCTGGTGTCTGCAGTGAAGCTGCACCAGCCAATCAGGGTCGAGGAAAGGCTGATTGACACCTGTATCTCTGAGCTGTGCCTCAGACAACTTCAGTCTGTCCACTAACTGCAGTAGCAAGCAAAGCAGATATACTGTAAGTAATCACATCATACAACATTTTGGATGCATAAACAACATTAAAACTACATGATTAGTGTTCGCATGTTCAGGTGTGAGTTACTTTGATAAGCTCCTCCAGCAGCACCATGTGGGGTTCCTCAATCCTGAGCAGCACTTTTGCCACCACCTCACAGTAGTGATAGGCCTGAGACACCAGACCACAGTCCAGCAGCCGACATGCATACAGGAATTTAAACACCTACACAGGACACAACACAATCATAATCATACAATAAATAAAACACATCAACCCACACCTAAGCATAATAATACAACTGTCAAATGTGAAAGTCACAGATGATTCCAAAATAACATTTTAGGACTGTATAAAATATCAACCTACAAATCTGACATAAACAATGTATGTGTGATGAAGTGCAGATCTGGCTAAGTACTTTATGCCTGTAGTCTATGTTTAAATTCTACCTGAAATGCAGGGATGATAAATTCAGCATTTCCAAGCCTCTGGCAGTACTCAAACAGTTCAGTGCAGCGAATGGCGGAGTTCTGACAGAACTTGGAAAACGGAAGACTGCAGTCAAAAGAATAATAGAACATCCATGTGAATTTAGGAACTTTGTACAATTAAGATATCTTAAAATGGACCTTAGTCAAGGGAGATGCCATATTTAATTTGGAGTGTTTATTTGCATCCTGGTGTAAATAGCATCTGCCACACAGTGCAGCTACAGTATAAGTGTTCATAGTAAATCCTCACATGTGCTTGCTGCCCAGAAGCACCAGGCGTTCTGATCTGTTTTTGTACCAGCCAAAGGGGGAATGAGCTGTGAGGTAGCAGATATGGGAGGCATAGAGCAGACCCCTGGAGGCTGAGATGGAAACACATTTAAAATCAAGATCGATTCTGAGAATAATATTAATTAGGGCCAATTACATTAAAGCATGAATGAATGGATAGATGAAGGTGGTTTTCGATATGTCTAAAAATTGGACTGGGCATTACCTAGGGTATCACCCAAGGTGATGATGGACCTGTGATGTATGATGGAGTCTCCTGTCTCATTGGACAGCATTACAGCCAAGTGTGTTCTCCAGTCTCCCCACTTCTCACTACTCCAGCACTGAAAAGAGGAGATGGAAGGTCAGCATAAAGAGAACATTTAGATTGGAGGGACATAACCTGCTGAAAAGACCAGCATGAATTGGTTTACACTTGTTTGGTGCTGGTCTAGATAATGGGCCAGCATGGTCATGCTGATCACCGGTAAAAAATGCTGGTAAACTACACATATACATGCACAAGACTTTGGATGCCTGACATCTTGTCATGGTCTTTCTGATGAAGCTGGTTGGCCAATAAAGTCTTGCTGGTTGAAGGATTCAAGAAGCTTGTTGGGGACACCAAAACCCCGGCATCCAAACACAACATACAGTTAGCTGGTGACCAGCATTGCTTGTCTTTTCAACAGGGTAAAGGATGATTTATAGGAACAGAAGAGGAAAAGAAAAGTTTTTATATGAGGAGTGATTGAGAGTATTTGTATCACATTCTGTTTAATAACCTTAAACCCCTAATTAACAGAATGATGTGTGTTACCATGGAAACAGCTGGGATTCTTCCTGAGAGCAGCTGGAAAAGGGTTTGCAAAGGGTCAGTGGGGGCCAGGCTGCCAGTAAATCTGTAAAGCACACATACATACTCTATATAGCCAAAAGACATGACCATTAATCTGCAGTGACATGGGCATATACAGGTGCATCTCAATAAATTAGAATGTCGTGGAAAAGTTCATTTATTTCAGTAATTCAACTCAAATTGTGAAACTTGTGTATTAAATAAATTCAATGCACACAGACTGAAGTAGTTTAAGTCTTTGATTCTTTTAATTGTGATGATTTTGGCTCACATTTAACAAAAACCCACCAATTCACTATCTCAAAAAATTAGAATACATCATAAGACCAATAAAAAAAACATTTTTAGTGAATTGTTGGTCTTCTGGAAAGTATGTTCATTTACTGTATATGTACTCAGTACTTGGTAGGGGCTCCTTTTGCTTTAATTACTGCCTCAATTCGGCGTGGCATGGAGGTGATCAGTTTGTGGCACTGCTGAGGTGGTATGGAAGCCCAGGTTTCTTTGACAGTGGCCTTCAGCTCATCTGCATTTTTTGGTCTCTTGTTTCTCATTTTCCTCTTGACAATACCCCATAGATTCTCTATGGGGTTCAGGTCTGGCGAGTTTGCTGGCCAGTCAAGCACACCAACACCATGGTCATTTAACCAACTTTTGGTGCTTTTGGCAGTGTGGGCAGGTGCCAAATCCTGCTGGAAAATGAAATCAGCATCTTTAAAAAGCTGGTCAGCAGAAGGAAGCATGAAGTGCTCCAAAATGTCTTGGTAAATGGGTGCAGTGACTTTGGTTTTCAAAAAACAAAATGGACCAACACCAGCAGATGACATTGCACCCCAAATCATCACAGACTGTGGAAACTTAACACTGGACTTCAAGCAACTTGGGCTATGAGCTTCTCCACCCTTCCTCCAGACTCTAGGACCTTGGTTTCCAAATGAAATACAAAACTTGCTCTCATCTGAAAAGAGGACTTTGGAACACTGGGCAACAGTCCAGTTCTTCTTCTCCTTAGCCCAGGTAAGACGCCTCTGACGTTGTCTGTGGTTCAGGAGTGGCTTAACAAGAGGAATACGACAACTGTAGCCAAATTCCTTGACATGTCTGTGTGTGGTGGCTCTTGATGCCTTGACCCCAGCCTCAGTCCATTCCTTGTGAAGTTCACCCAAATTCTTGAATCGATTTTGCTTGACAATCATAAGGCTGCGGTTCTCTCGGTTGGTTGTGCATCTTTTTCTTCCACACTTTTTCCTTCCACTCAACTTTCTGTTAACATGCTTGGATACAGCACTCTGTGAACAGCCAGCTTCTTTGGCAATGAATGTTTGTGGCTTACCCTCCTTGTGAAGGGTGTCAATGATTGTCTTCTGGACAACTGTCAGATCAGCAGTCTTCCCCATGATTGTGTAGCCTAGTGAACCAAACTGAGAGACCATTTTGAAGGCTCAGGAAAACTTTGCAGGTGTTTTGAGTTGATTAGCTGATTGGCATGTCACCATATTCTAATTTTTTGAGATAGTGAATTGGTGGGTTTTTGTTAAATGTGAACCAAAATCATCACAATTAAAAGAACAAAAGACTTAAACTACTTCAGTCTGTGTGCATTTAATTTATTTAATACACGAGTTTCACAATTTGAGCTGAATTACTGAAATAAATGAACTTTTCCACGACATTCTAATTTATTGAGATGCACCTATATACAGTGGTGGCCAAAAGTTTGGAATAATGTACAGATTTAGCTGTTTCGGAAAGAAAGTGGTACTTTAATTCATAAAAGTGATATTCAACTGATCACAAAGTATAGTCGGGACATTACTGACGTAAAAAACAGCAACATCACTATTTGAAAAGTCATTTTTGATCAAATCTAGACAGGCCCCATTTCCAGCAGCCATCACTCCAACACCTTATCCTTGAGTAATCATACTAAATTACTAATTTGGTAATAGAAAATCACTTGCCGTTATATAAAACACAGTTGAAAGCTATTTGGTTTGTTAAATTAAGCTAAACATTGTCTTTGTGTTTGTTTTTGAGTTGACACAGTATGCAATAGACTGGCATGTCTTAAGGTCAATATTAGGTCAAAAATGGCAAAAATGAAACTGCTTTCTCTAGAAACTTGTCAGTCAATCATTGTTTTGAGGAATTAAGGCTATACAATGCTTCATACAAAGGTGTACACTACAGTCTTCAAAGACAAAGGACAACTGGCTCTAACAAGCACCGAAAGAGTTGTGGAAGGCCAGATGTACAACTAAACAAGAGGATAAGTACATGAGAGTCTCTAGTTTGAGAAATAGATGCCTCACATCTCAGCTAACAGCTTCATTGAATTCTACCTGCTCAACACCAGTTTTATGTACAACAGTAAAGAGAAGACACAGGAGTACAGGCCTTATGGGAAGATTTGCAAAGAAAAAGCCACTTTTGAAACAGAAAAACAAACAGAAAAGGTTAGTGTGGGCAAAGAAACACAGACATTGGACAGCAGATAACTGGAAAAGTGTGTTATGGATCTTAACCCCATTGAGCTTTTGTAGGATCAGCTAAACTGCAAGGTGCGTGAGAAGTGCCCGACAAGACTCTTTGTAGTTGTTTAAGAAGTTCTGGAAAAAAAAATTCAAATTGTAATAGTAATTTTTCACATCATTAATGTCCTGACTATACATTATGATCAGCTGAATGCAATTTTGTTGAATAAAAGTACCAATTTCTTTCCATAAGAGCAAAATATGTACATTATTTCCAAACTTTTGGCTGCCAGTGTATATATACAGTATATATACAACCACAATTCTGAAAAAGTTGGGACAGTATGAAAGATTTTAATAAAAACAAAAAGGAGTGATTTGTAAATTATATTCACCCTTGATATATTGAAAGCACTAAAAATAGAGGAGAGAGAAAGGGCAAGGCGGAGCGACAGTGAGAGAGAGAGAGAGAGAGAGAAAAACTGCTCGCCGGTTCCCAGACACGCCGTCGCCTGGTCATCGACCACTCCTCCACCCTCTGGTGGATGACAGCCACTCCTCCCCAGGCAGACTGGAGCGTGTCCTCCGACCCCTGGCGGATGGAATGCCCCTCCGCGTTCTGGCGACCGGTAGCGAGGCCCTCCGGTCCTGGCAGTGGCTCCACTGTTCCAGGCGACTGGCCCCTCCTCCCCTCGCAGATGGCGGACGTTCCTCCGCATGCAGGTGGCGGGCAGCGACTCCTCCGTCCCCCGGTGGACGGTCACGGCTGCTCCTTTGGGTGGACGGCAGTGGCGAGGACTCCACCACAGCATATCCCTCCTCCCTCCCAAGTTTCAGAACCAATGTAACAAGGGTTAAAATGGGCAAGGAGGTGGCGGGAACCGGCTGAACAGTCAAAGTAATATTTTAATGAAAACTTAAATAGACACAAAACACAAACACACACACAGCAGCTGCATGTGGCTCTCTCTCTCCCGAACTGCCACATCCGGCTGCATTTATCCCTCTCCTTGGCTGATTAGCCCGCCCCGCCCTCCTCCTCGTCACAGGGTTGTGTGCATATATATATATATATATACACAGTATATACACACTGGTGGCCAAAAGATTTTGCTCTTTTGCCATTTTTGACCTAATATTGACCTTAAGACATGCCAGTCTATTGCATACTGTGGCAACTCAAAAACAAACACAATGTCAAGCTTCACTTAATGAACCAAATAGCTTTCAACTGTGTTTGATATAATGGCAAGTGATATTCTAGTACCAAATTAGCAATTTAGCATGATTACTCAAGGATAAATGTGTGTGTGTGTGTGTGTGTGTATATATATATATATATATATATACACACACACACACATACATACAGGGTTGGGGAGTAACTGAATACATGTAACGGGATTACGTATTTAAAATACAAAATATAAGTAACTGTATTCCACTAGAGTTACAATTTAAATCATTGGTAATTAGAAGAGTTATATTCAAAAAAGCATTTTGATAACTGAATAGATTACTTTGCATTTTATTGTCATTTTTTTCATTTAATATTTAGTCCTTTCAGATGAAAAACATTTATACATATAAATGATGCGATCCAAAGTGCATTTGAACAGCGGTGAAACACTTTCTTATGATGTGTTACATTCATACGAGCAGACAGAGAAGTAAGTTTGAAGTAAGTTTTGAGCAGAAGAAATAGAAATAAACCTTGTGTAAATTGTCAGCTTTACACTAACATGCACATGTTACCTGGCACGATCATATTTTTTTATCAAGAAAATTCATGTTGGTTCATAATTTCTTCTTTTCTAGTAAGACCTTTTGATATTAGGGCAAAAATCTTAATTCTTGATGATAATTTTTTTTTATTGTTTTCCTGTACAAATATCTAAAAATCCTTAAAACAAGATCAGTTTGATTTATCTTGTTTTAGAAACAACACTGCATAAGATATTTAGGTTTTTCAGTGAATGTATTTTTAACATGTGTATTTTGTCTTACTGTACTGTTTTTATAGTCAAAACAAGTGAAAAAGTGCTGAAGAAGTAATCCAAAGTATTTAGAATACGTTACTGACCTTGAGTAATCTAATGGAATACGTTACAAATTACATTTTACAGCATGTATTCTGTAATCTGTAGTGGAATACATTTCAAAAGTAACCCTCCCAACCCTGTATATATATTATAGTGTGTGTGTGCGTGTGCGTGTGCGTGTGTGTGTGTGTGTGTGTGTGTGTGTGTGTGTGTGTGTGTGTGTGAGTGAGAGAGAGAGAGAGTGGAGACAGAGAAAGCTTGACATACATACAATAACTGTATACCGTGATACCCGTACACAGTATATGTACACATACATACAAACTAAAGTGTTCTTTAAATTAATATTCTGGATTCATTACCAATAAAACTCTAATGACAGCATCTGTGGTATGCTGTTGATTTCCACAAAAAACAATTTAAACTAATCAGACTAATAAAAATGTGCTGACAGCTATACACTTACAATAAAATCTTGTTTAAAAAAACAAAATGCCACCTTATTGTCGGGCCGTGTCAACTGTCAACATCAGGTCCTGTACACTAATCAGTGTTCAACCAATATGTTAATACTGTAAATAATGGTTGATTTTTTTAATTATTACATGTGGTCCCCCCAATCCTGAATCCTGTATATGGTTACATCCTTGCATTACTGAAGCTCAATCTACAACCCAAAACAAATGTTAAAATAAAAATAAATTTTGAAACCAGGAACACATCAAAACAGAATGAAAACACACACACACACACACACACACACACACACACACACAAACTACACAGAATGTAAACACCTGCAAAGTAATTCCCACAGTGCTAAAACCTAGCCAATTTGCCAAGTTCGACATGGTTAAGGGACACCAATTAACATGAAAGGGTCTTCTAAGTGAGGCATTTTCAAGGTAAGCCAGTGCTAATAATCACTGCCAGGAGATATATACTGTATATAGCCTGTTCATCCTGTATCTGTGTCTTTGCAACTGTATTCAGTTACTGTATATATGCTCTGCCTCCATGCCAGGGTGTTTATGGAGTGCAAAATGTACAGCTGCAATTAAAATGCTCACATAGAGGGGCATTGTGACACGAACAGATGATTCAGGGATTCATTTGATTTGAAAATATGAATGACTATGGAAATCATTAACAGGAAGTTGTTATTGCCAAAATGAGTATTGACTGATGTCCCTCTGGCATGGGTTATGCCATTTACCTTTCGCACTGCTACAAACCTGCTCAGCACTGTGTTGTAGGATCTGCTGTCCATTTTGCTGGCCAGAAATAAGGCATGACCCCAAAGACAACTCTGCATGGCTGACTCCAGTGCCTCCTGCCGGGAGGGTAAAAAAATGAGGTACAGTGATGATATCAGATGGTAATACCATAAACATTTGAAATATACCATGGTAATAAATCACTGCCATTTTCATATACTGTACCACTGTATTTATTTACATGGTACTTTAAAAAAATACCATGGTTGTACAAAACAGAGCTGAATCCTAGCCCATTCGGCTAGGACCATGGTACTTTTTCATAAGTGTTTCATAAGGTACTGACATCAAACTAAAGTTTTAAAAATGTTTTTAAAATACATTTAAATCTTGTAGGTAGCACAGACAAAGATTAAATCAATGTATACCCGATAAAGGCAATGTATGCAGGAAGATACTAACTGTAAAATGTCAATAAAGCAGATAATTCATAAAGTAGCAAAATAAAAAAAAAGAAAATTCTAGGAAAATTCAAATATGACACAGGAGTCCATGGACTATGTTTATGATGCTTTTGGGTGCGTTTTAACTTTTAAAGTCAGGCAGTATCCACTGCCGTGGTTTTGAAAAGATGGTCCACAATATTCAATAAAGCATCTCCTCCTGTGTTATGCAAAGAAAGAAAGTCATATGGGTTTGGAACGACAGGAAGGTGGTAAATTAAGACAAATTTTTCATTTGAAAAATGAACTATTCCTTTAAGTTTAAGTGAAATAAGTCACAAATTTGAACCATTGTGTTATTTACAAATGAGACAGGGAACTGATAACTCAAAGAACAATCAAAAAATGGAATGGAATAGAATAACGGAAGGAGACACAAATAAAAAGAAGCAAAACAGAGAACAAACAGTTAAGTTAAAACAGCAACCTTTTTCCTGCCAGACAGCAATAGTTTGGTATATTTCTCAAGGTTTTGCTCTTCGGTTTCTTTGTCAGTTGGGGGGTATCCAGTCAGAAGGTCGACAATGTTGATGGTCTCTGTTTCTGGTGTGTGAGTTTCACTCAGATCAATGAGGCTTGCTTCATCTGCAGGTTCACCAGAGACCCCACACACACCCAAAGAACTGGAGTCCCTCATCAGCAGTTCTGCTACGTCTGAGCCCACAATTCTCTTCACAACACCAACACACACTCATATTAACCAGAGACACACATAGCACACAAAGTCTTGATGTTTCTTAGAAAAATTACAATGTAAGCAGAGAAAAAGTACTGGCTTATAGAATTATTATGCAGAATCGTTGTAGCAGTGACATTGTAATCCTGTAATGTAATGAGGTGAGTAATGTGACTTACTCCATTCTGTCTACACAGCAGTATTAATAGATGCCACAAGAGGGCAGCAGAAGTGGCATCTTCTAACTTCTCATCCTTCAGACATTCCTCTGACATTTGAAGGGCAAAGTTAATGGCATCCACCTTGTGCATATCCTCCCTTCACAAAAGAAGAGAAGCAACAATCTAGTTAAGGAGACAGAAAACCTTTCAGCATATTCACCAAATTCAATTATGGCACTGGTTTTAAAACATTTACATCACTGGGTCGGTATACAAAGCGTTTTGATTAAAAGTTGAGGCTAATCATCTAAAACTTGATTATTTGTAACCATCCTCTAAATAAGAACCAAAAAAGACCTAATGCGGCTCTTCATAATGACCCCTAGCAAAGAAGACGATGAATTTCATGGGAATGAGCTATCAAGATTACTGTATGTGATACATATGAATATAGAAGTCCAATCTCACCATCGCAAATGGACCTCAAGATTTATTATATTCTCCCCCTTTGTTACTAATTTCACCAATAATGAGTTTTTGGTGCAATTACGGTTTTGAAACTGAAAGCATATTTGTGAGAGGGATATTTTGTTATATCATACCTGGTCAGTGGCCCAGGAAAGTCTCTCATATCCTGCTGATCCTCTGTATCACACATAATAACCTGAAAAGATGGTATAATCATCCACAAAATACAGTACATATAATAATCCACCACAACACTTCATATGTTTCAGTATAAAAAAAAACTCAAAAAGACTTTTCAACAAGCAATACATTAATTTGGGGACCAAAATGGAGATACTCTTTATTTATGTTTACGCCGTGGGCTCTGGAACAAAGCCAAAGATGCTTTCTCTTAAAATTGATGTTGGTCGTGACTTTCTTACCTCTAGGCTGTGGAGTTCCACTTGAGCAGGGTCACCCTTAGAGGCAAAGGCAGGACTGACCCATACCAGTTGACCTGCAGGCCCAAAGCTCACTGCCACATGGGGGATGCAGAACTTTAGTGGGGCTATGACCGCAGCATCAAAATCTAATAAACGGGATAGTTTAAAAATATATAGTTTATGGAATAGTACCACAACAATAAACAGTGAAGTTCAAAAGTCTGAGACCACACTGAAAATCTGGGATTCAAATTATAAATTGAACCTTGAAATAAACAGAACGTTTTAGGATTTTTAAAATGTAAAGCAAAGAGACATTATGACGTAAGTGAAAAAGAAGTATATCACAATGTGCACTATTTATTGGTCACTAATCAAATAAACAAATTGTGACATTTGCCATGTACATTTATTTTTTTTATTTTTTTATTTTTTTTTTATATAAAGTCAGATTTCCTTGCTTCCACTGAAGTGCACACTCTTAAATATTCTCAAATCATGCTGGTAGAACATGAATCATGAAGTACAGCACAAACTCGTCCATGCCAGTTAGAACGCATGCTGTCATTAAAGCAAAAGGGAAACTTATCTAATCAGAAGACATTCTGACATTCATATTCATTTTTCAATTCAACTTACAGTATGTAACTTGTTTAATTCACTCAAACTGTTATGATTATAATATAATGTTATGGGGGGGGGAAGAAAATCCAAAATCGAAGCATTCAGACTTTTTGACCCCACTGTATTTATCCATTTATTTGTAATCATGAATAAAGAAATAAAAATGAATGAACAAATGCACGAGTGTTAAAGAAAATGTGCCATTCCATTCACATTTTCAAAGAACAATAACCATTACACATCTGCCGTGCAAAAAGAAAAGTGTTCTGAATACTGTAGGTCTTGAGTCTATGACTGTTTTGTCATAGTTCTAACAGACCTATGTGAGATACTGGCTCAGGTTCACTCTGATCAGCTGCATTGATGTACTGGCTGAGCTCATAGCTGCTGGAGGACAGACCTGAGGTTTTAGAGTTGGCAAGAGCTCCATTATCATACAGCTGGAGAAGATGAAACAAAACAGCCTGAGGGTCAACACATTAGAGCTGAAATACTGTATGTATACTGATGTCTACTTTCATTTAAAGACACAAACCTCTCTAGTTCCATCTCCATTTTGCATACTTTCTCTGCGCTGTCTCTCCAATACCCCATGACCATACTGACCATCTGTTCTAAGGTTGTAGCTGTGAAAAATAATGTGTAAAGTCAGTTGCTTGATAATCACTTGATTTTTATAAAGATGTACAGCAGACATAAAAGCAGTAGTGTATGAGTAAAGGTCATAGACAGACCCCTGCTGATCAGGGTATTCAGCTCTTGCAGACTCCTGGTGCAGTCCTCTGACCTGATACCCCTCTCCTCTCCAGCCATCTGCGGGGCTCCACCCACCACCATCTACACATCAGCGATAAAGTCAGCAAGAATCGATTGAACATGAGAATAATGCACACACTTTAGTATATTTAAAGTAATGTGTGTTTTTATGTTATGTTATGTTCATGTGTGATATGCTGCGAGCATGAGATTGAAGTTAAGTACCTGGGGAGCTGTATTGTGCTCTGTGATAACCATGATAATTGTAATACCCATAGTCTAGTCTGTAGGGCCAGTAACTGGGAGCAGAGTAGTCATATTCCTGCCTGAACAGATAAGCAGATAGATCTTCTACTAGACTGTATTATTTAAAGACAAATAACAACAAACTAGAGCATCAGGTATGCCAATAAATTTTTAATATAGAAAAAAGAATAATCCAAAATAATAGATACTGAATGAGTTGCATTAATTCTCATTTACCTGGAATGTGGTCTGTAGTGTAACGGCTGGTCTGATGCAAACCCTTGGCTAGAGAAAGGACGACTGCTATATCCAGTAGTGTTTTCTGGGTTAGGAGGACTGGCCATGTAGCTTCCATACCGGGGATCCACATGGGGCCACTCTCTTTCTCTTGGGTCTGAAGGTGGGTAGTAATATGGTGTTTGGTGGGAGGATCTGTAGTGGTCATCTCTGTCACCAGAGTGGTACTGATGACCTGGCATATGCCAGCCTTGCCCTCTGGGCTCCATCACGAGACACTCTGCAGGTGCAATCTAAAGCAAACTGCACTTACAGAGGAAAGTCACAGTTGTTAGTGAGAAGAGGGGAAGACTCATCTTTGCATTTTGCCTGCTGTTTACACACTGACTAAGTAAAATGTTATCAGTGAGCAGCAATATTAGTGGCTGTTTATCTATCAGGAAGGGAGCAGTAAATCAAAACAACCTTTGTTTTCAGTTCTTTAAGCTCTTCAGATAACTTGTAACTCATGCCATAACTAAAAACAAATCAGAACAAGATTAGAAAAATTTAAGTGCAACATTTTTGTACTTTAACGGGACACATTGAAACCTTGATGTACTGTAACTAACTGTGATACCCTCCAAATATACCAGACATATGATATGGAGGAAGCGTCTAACAGCAATAAAGTCCAATAGTTCTTTTATTCTAATAAAATATCCTTGACAATATCAAACAAGAAAGTATTTCCTCAATACCATTTGTCAAAATCAAATGCCAAATAAAAAGCATTTCCAATTTGAAATGTTTTTCATACATCTTAGTACTCACAGATCACTGCTGTGTAAGCTGTCCTGTCACAGTTTCAAAGTGCACATGCCACATAATTTCAGAGCTCAACACAAACTGAACTAACCCATGGACCTGCTTCACACCAGAACTGAATGCTCAAAGTACAATCCATTATCTTATCCTCTCATTCTCTATCTCTTCTAAACTACAGATGCGGAAATCAAGGGAGTCCAAATATGATACCTTCCCTTTGTCTACTCAAAACAGCTGTTGCCAGTTACACGTAACAGCTGGACATAACGATTATATATATATATATATATATATATATATATATATATATATATATATATATATATATATATATATATTATTATTATTATTATTATTATTATTATTATTTTATTTTTTGTTACTATAAATGTATAAAGAGATACAGAATATACTAATAACCGTTTCAAACGTATACAATATCTTCTTCAAACATCTAACGCTAAACGTGAAAAAAAAAAAAAAAATCAAAGCAGGACTTACAGTGTGTTTGCATGTAGTTTGACAGGAACTGTACGCTCATTCTCATGTTTGCAATATTTGAAGTTGCCACGTTGTGCGGAACCATCGCACAGAGACGCTGCGCTGTCCGGACATCCATCAGAGGAGCACATAAAGCATAATTTAAACGCGTGTTCATCAAACCGCACACTGGTGACAATGATGACTCTAACACATTACAGACATTACAGCTTCATTTCCGGTTATAGCATAATTTTCTGTGAAGCTTGTGCGATTTTGTGAAGGGAATTGGTCAAATTTCCAACGCAATCTTGCATTCAGATTACTACAGAAAAAAAAAAGTATCATTTATTTACTGATTTATAAGTTATTAAATTGTTGTGATTTTATTTTATTTTTTAAATTTGTGATGGTGATTTAGAAATGATTTTTTAATTATGATTGTGACACGTTTTTACATACGTTTTACGTCATACATCTTTTTATTTATTTTTTATTTCAGGGTGACTGTTTTAAGAATATTTGTGCAAATAACTGTCTACCACTCGATTCAGATCAGGCCTTGGTCATTAATATCAGTCAACAAAACGAGAATGTGAGTGGACAGAGTTTTCTTATAGTCTTTCTCTAAATATTTTTCACTATAGTTTTCTTTCATTGTATATTAATGTATTAAATAAACTTGATTCGTTAACGTTCTCGTTATTTTAAGTGCCACAGATTTTTTTTTTTTTTTTTTTTTTTTTAATCCCAAGCTCAGTGAAAGTGCAGATATCTTTTAAATGATGTATACATTAACTAGATATAAAGTATTTATAGAGACGTTATTATGACAACTTACAGCCTACTTGTAGCTCAGCAGGAAATCTGGCAGATATTTAAACGCTTTTATGATACGGCTTCTATGCAAATACTTGTACTCTGTATACAGTGTGTGGGTAAATCATAAAACTACTTACAACATCATTATTGAATAGTAAATTAACCTAAATCCAGCACATGCAAGTTTCCACATTTCTACTTACGTGAAATGTGAATTCACTACACCGCCACACGATGTCACTTTAACCTTTCCACTCACGGAGCCTTATTTCAAATTCGCAAGTTTGGAAAGATTATGGCTGGCTCGAACCCGAATAGTTTATTTATTTTGTTACTGTCAGTGCAACACATTTTTCGGGCGTGACACTGAATATATGTATCTGTATATATCAGAATCAGAATCAGAATGAGCTTTATTGCCAAGTATGCTTACACATACAAGGAATTTGTCTTGGTGACAGGAGCTTCCAGTGTACAACAGTACAAAAACAATACAAAAACAGCAGCAAGACATAGATAATAATAAAAAATAATTATACACATACGTACAGACACACACATATATACATACACACATGCACATGGGTAGTGCAATTCTAATACAATCTGTTATGTACAGTGTAAATACAAATCTGTTATGTACAGTGCAAATGTTTTTTTTTTTTTTTGTTTGTTTGTTTTTTTCAGAGGAATGAAATGGCAGAAGAGGTTGGATGTGTTGGATAAATATAAGAAAGACTAAACTGTGTATTGCACATAGTTATTGCTCAATGGGGCAGTTTAACTGTTCATGAGATAGATAGCCTGAGGGAAAAACTGTTCCTGTGCCTGACGGTTCTGGTGCTCAGAGCTCTGAAGCGTCGGCCAGAAGGCAACAGTTCAAAAAGGTAGAGGGCAGGGTGAGTGGGGTCCAGAGTGATTTGTCCAGCCTTTTTCCTCACTCTGGAAGTGTATAGTTCTTGAAGGTGGGGCAGGGGGCAACCAATAATCATAATCTCGGATGAGGCCGTTGACAGTGGTGTCATCTGCAAACTTCAGGAGCTTGACAGAGGGGTCCTTGGCGATGCAGTCATTGGTGTAGAGGGAGAAGAGTAGTGGGGAGAGCACACATCCCTGGGGGGCACCAGTGCTGATTGTACAGGTGCTGGAAGTGAGTTTCCCCTGTCTCACAAGCTGCTCCCTGTCCGTCAGAAAGCTGGTAATCCACTGACAGATAGACATGGGAACAGAGAGTTGGTGTAATTTATTCTGGAGTATAGCTGGGATGATGGTGTTGAAAGCCGAACTGAAGTCCACAAAAAGGATCCTTGCATATGTCCCTTGTCTGTCCAGATGTTGCAGGATATGATGCAATCCCATGTTGACTGCATCATCCACAGACCTGTTTGCTCGATAAGCAAATTGAAGGGGATCTAGAAAAGGTCCAGTGATGTTCTTCAGGTGGGCCAACACCAGTCTCTAAAATTATTTCATGACCTCAGATGTCAGGGCGACAGGTCTGTAGACTGTAGACAGTCCTGTGATTTTTGGTTTCTTTGGGATGGGGATGATAGTGGAACATTTGAAGCAGCATGGGACTTCACACTGCTCCAGTGATCTATTGAAGATATGTGTGAAGATGGGGGCCAGCTGGTTAGCACCGGATCTAAGACATGCAGGTGAAACGCCATCTGAGCCCTGTGCTTTCCTTATCCTTTGTTGTCGAAAGATGTGGCTCACATCATCTTCACAGATCTTAAGTGCAGGTTGAGTAGCAGGAGGGGGGAGGAGGGGGGTTGCAGGAGGTGTTTGTGTGAAGTGAAGGTCAGAGTGGGTGTGGGGTGTGAGATTGGGCCTTTCAGATCTACAGTAGAACACATTCAGGTCATCAGCCAGTTGTTGGTCCACAACAGGGTTGGGGGAGGAGTCCTGTAATTCGTAAGTTGTTTCATGCCACTCCACACTGATGCAGGGTCGTTAGCTGAAAACTTGTTTTTCAGCTTCTCAGAGTATCTTCTTTTAGCCACTCTGATTCCCTTATTCAGTGTGTTGCAGGCCTGATTGTACAAGACTTTATCCCCAACTCTGTAAGCATCCTCTTTGGCCTGATGATATATACACACACACACACACACACATATTATATATATATATATATATATATGTTCAAAAAGGTAGTGGGCAGGGTGAGTGGGGTCCAGCGTGATTTTTCCAGACTTTTTCCTCACTCTGGAAGTGTACAGTTCATGAAGGGAGGGCAGGGGGCAACCAATAATCCTCTCAGTAGTCCGAACTGTCCTTTGTAGTCTTCTGATATCCGATTCCGTAGCTGAACCAAACCAGACAGTTAGAGAAGTGCAGAGGACAGACTCAGTGACTGCTGAGTAGAACTGTATCAGCAGCGCCTGTGGCAGGTTGAACTTCCTCAACTGGTGAAGGAAGTACACCCCCTGCTGGGCCTTTTTTGCAATGGAGTCAATGTGGTTCTCCCTATATATATATATATATATATATATATACACACACACACACACACTACCGGTCAAAAGTTTTGAAACACTTGACTGAAATGTTTCTCATGATCTTAAAAATCTTTTGATCTGAAGGCGTATGCTTAAATGTTTGAAATTAGTTTTGTAGACAAAAATATAATTGTGCCACCATATTAATTTATTTCATTGTAAAACTAAAATGTAAAAAAAAAAAATATTTTTTTTTAAGTTTTTGAAATTGATGACTTGGACCAAATAATAAAGAAAAGCAGCCAATAAGTGCCCAACATAGACTGTAACTCCTTCAATACCTCAAGAAGTTGGTTGAGAAAATGTCGAGTACATGTCTGCAAATTCTAGGTAAAGGGTGACTACTTTGAAGATGTTAAAATATAACACAGTTTTGATTTATTTTGGATTTTGTTTAGTCATAACATAATTCCCATAGTTCCATTTATGTAATTCCATAGTTTTGATGACTTTACTATTATTCTACAATGTGAAGGGGAAAAAAACTATAATAAAGAATGAGTGTTTCAAAACTTTTGACAGGTAGTGTGTGTGTGTATGTATATATATATATATATATACATATATTTGAATATATGTGTGTGTGTGTGTGTGTGTTATATGTATCTTTTAATTATAATTATCAATTAGCGTGTGTGCAGCATGTCAAGACATTTTTTTCAGATGTGTGAATGTATTTGTCACTGACTGTCCTTGTGCATGTATGCGCGTTCACGTCCGCTGACCAATCAGAGACGTATCATGTAAATTAGACGGGAGTGAATGAGTACTCAACAGTCTTCTGATGTGAGCAACAGACAGTTTTTATTCAACTCAGTCGCACGCTCATATGTCTGCATTGCACGGGAACACACTCCGTCAGAGAACAGTGCGCGATACATACCTTAAGGATATCCGTCTCTAATGTGCAATATGACTTTTGAAGAATCTTGTGGAGACAACGCCACGGAAAGGTATGTTTTCACATGAATATCGCTGGTATATTGTCTCAAGGCGAGTTGTCTGTTCTCGCGCACATAAAGATACCCCATAGGTTCCCGAAACTGTCTTATACCGATTGTTTTAAAGGTGCCTCCCAGATGAACTGCCCGTGCATTTTTACGTGTTTCTAGCCCTCAGAGTTATATGTCATTGCACATTTGTCTCCTTGGTTACTTAAGAAAAAAACGCTTGCATCGCGTGCAGAGATTACCAATCAAACGAACGACTACTTTTTGAAATGAAACGTACAGGTGACTGCGTTGTAGCTGATGAAAGATCGAATCCGCATTATATTCATTAAACTTCCACAATTCCTTTGCAAACCGCGCTCATGCACAGCACTTTCCTTCATTTTGTTCTGTATGAGAAGTTTCTGTTTCATTATACATGAAGGATCGCCTGAAAATAGACACTTGTTTCTGATACGAGCGAGCTAATGAGTTCTTCTTCATCTCACAGAATGGACTCGGTGGAAAAGGCACTGGAAGAGGTACTGACTGCTGCATTACCACAGGGTTGCATCACTGTTGGAGTTTATGAGGCAGCCAAGTTACTCAATGTGTAAGTGATCATCGCAGATCCTGTCCAATCCATAAGATTCACGTATGGTTCACTAAATGTATTACTGCTTTTTGCACATTCTTAAATGCACTTTCATAAACTCTTTCTCAGGGACCCAGACAACGTGGTCTTGTGTCTGTTGGCCACAGATGAAGAAGATGTGAAAGATGTCGCTCTTCAGATACATTTTACCTTGATCCAGGCGTTCTGTTGCGAGAATGACATCAACATCTTGCGAGTGAACAACATGAGACGTCTGGCAGAGATCCTCGAGGGGGTGAAACCGGGAGGAGATTCAATGGACCTTCACTGTGTATTAGTCACCGTATGTGTCATTTCGTTCTCTTAAACAGTCTTGCTTTTGGCACAGGTTTTGCTTGCATCAGGGATATTAGTCTAAGCTATTGCAGTGCCAGTTTATTGCTTGCACACAAGGCAACCTCCAGCTTTATTGTGAATTTCACTGCTGTTAACAGCTGCATAATTCTTAATGCATATTCACAACTGGCAGCCTTGCACACAAGTAGTTTAGGTTGAGATTGGAAGGTTTCATTAAACTCTTTGAGGGCGGCTCGACTGAAGGAATTTAAAGTTCAATGATCCAGAGTGTCTGTGATGTGGAATTCCAACCCATCTGGGGCTGCAGTAAACTGTTGAACTTCTGTGGCTGCCTGGTATTCACAGACCTTCCTGTGCAACAGTGGGGCATTTCTGCAAATAGAGTTTCCTGGAAGAAAAGCTCTGTGAAGTGACCATCTTTAACAAATTAGAGAGAGGCCCTTTGAAAACAAGTGCTTGTCAGTTAGCCAGTAGCTGTTAAAACCACTCACTGCCAGACCCATGCTCTGGACTTTCTGAATGTACCCTGATTACACAATAGGATGCATGAGAAATTCATAAACGGATCTAGAATGCATGCAATGTACAGTACAAGCAGACTTCATGATATTTCTCCTCTCTCTTGCAGAATCCACAGTCGTCCGTGTGGGAAGATCTGGCCCTCAGCAAACTGAATCGATTCTGCAGAGACAGTCGGTGTCTGGACCAGTGGGTGCCGGTTATCAATCTACCCGAGCGATGAGCAAAAGCAGACAAACTTTGTCAGCTTTTTCAAGCTACTGCACTAGTTTTGTATTCTGCCCTGGAAGAAGCCAAATGTTATCACTGAGAATGAGACATAAGAGGGATTAATGAAATGTAATGGATAATGAAATGTATTCCAGCAAACCCAATGATAAGAAGTGTGGATTTTGTGTTCGACTGGATAGGCGATTCATGGTTTGCCCCAGAGCAGGAAGAATGACTCAGCACTATGTTCACAGTGCTGCCAGGGAACAACGAGTCCCGCAGTTTGCTGGGAAAAGACTGTACAGGAAACTGAATCATGTGACTGCTCACATGCTGCACAAGTGTACTAAGAGCGAGCTGAGTGACTGGAGTACCGGTATGTTCAACTGGACTCTAAGAAATGTGATCAGACTGTCAGTCTAATGGACTGTTGAGCAAAAGTTGGGCATGACCCTTTTGCAGACACTGCAATTTAAAGACCATAATTTATTATCCTAAAGCTATCCTTTTATTAAAATTATTTCAAAGGGAATATACAACAGACTTTTGTTTTAGAAATAAGTAACTTGTTTTTAATTCAATGATTCTGGAATAGATTCTATGTATTTGAAACTGTTAATTTATTCATTGTATTTATATTGTTCTGTTCATCCTCAAATTGTTAGAAAATAAAATATCTGACCCATCTGCATCTGTTGTTGGCTGTGTCGCTAATGGATTTATGCATATGTCATTGTCATAATGCCTTGAAAGAGCATGTACGATAAGCCTGTCTAACTGGAATCATACTCATAAAACAGAAACTAAGAAGACATTATCACCCTCACATTTATCCTGACTTTGCAACTTTATATCATTTGGTATCATTATAAATGCACTACATGCAAAATGTTTTGTGGGGCAGGCACATTTTGACGTAGAGGGCAGATTAGAAGTGTTATCGGGCTTTTGTTTTGTCAACAGCCTTGTAAAAACCATCCAATTGCTGTCTTCTCTTGAACAGCTAAATGTAGAAGACAACAGAGAATTCCATTACGTTCCCTACGGCAGCTGGGAGACGCATGACGTCTGGTCATTATGGCCTTGTGTCTTTACACAAAACAGGAGATAAACTGGGCCCTGACCAAGCCAGAAATAGAAACGCCACTGAGACAGTGAATCACACCTGACAGCATTAGCATACTCACGGGGTGGGGACATACAAAATGATAGCTGAGTTTAGATGTGGACTAAGAAAACAAAATAGAGAGAGAGTGAGTTAAGGCCATTCAAGGCTGCAGCAGGAGAGCTGACAAATAAAAATAGCTCTCTGTTCATTGTGCAAGAGAGAGAAAGAACAATGAGGGAGAATACTGGAAAGGCTATTACGGATAAAATACCAGTGTAAACTGTCATTTCATTTCTGGCTAAAGCTGAATTGTTCAAACAGCTGATTTGGTGTGCTTGGAGCTCCCCTTATGTCTGCTGTCAAGAGCCTATGATGCTGGGAGGCAGAATTTAGACTTCAAATACAGAGGAATTGGGTTAGTATATAGATCACTTGCAGAGAAAGGGAAGAATGCAGTAGTGTTTGAGCTGAGGAATACAATTTGAAGCTATAGGGTCTTACCATGGTCAGAAATTAAAGGGGCCTTGGAGCAAAAATGTCACCCAAAAGTAAAAAAAGAAAAAAGTTAATTTTAGATATTTGTATGTACAGTATGTTTGTATTTTTGGTATATTTTTGTATTTAGATATTTCCTAAACTATTCTAAGTCTAGTTAATTATCTGTAATACATAATAATGAATAGTTTTCTAATTAATCTAAAGAATTTATTATGAATTAACTTTGAAATAAGAATGATGACACAAAATAAGTTTCGTATGGTTAGAAAATGCCATCGTAAAGGTAAATAAAGCACCTAAAAATCAACAAGACGCATAAGGTAAGGTGCGTCAAACAGCCCCTTAATTATCTAAAAAAGTTAATGTCTGAAACTGGGTCTTACCTAGTTCGCATCATGCTGTATCTGCAATGCAAATGTCCTGTCAGGTAGCTAGGCTGAGCCATTATGTGAGGAGACTGGGGTATTTCTGAATAAGCAAACAGTGCTTACATTATGCTCCTGCTGCAGTGACCCCGGCCTTCCATTAACCTCATCCTGATAAATATAGGAACGCAGTCACAGGGCATAGGAGGGGGAGCAGGTAAGTGGAGTGATACAGTGGTACTTTCTCCCTGAAAGTGCCTAAAGGTGAGGAACTCCAGGTTTATGGGTTTGGGGCCGTGATTTTTGGTGGATGTGAGATTTTTACTGTTCCCACGCATGCACAAGGAATGCAAATGTTTCTGAATGGACTGGTTGCAATGCCACAAATCAAACCCAGTGAGCATATAGGGGAATTTAAGGTCAAGTTTGCAGAAGGGTTAAAAAGCTTTTGTTTAAATGATTGTTTAATTGCATTATCATGTACTATTATGCAATATTACTTAAAAATGTTGCGTCAGCAGTATAAAATCAGGGCAAACATTAGTGTCCTACCTCCCATTAATGGGCACATGCACCTGTGGTCTCACAAAGCTCTAGTACTCCTAATCTCACAATATAGCTGCAAAATAATAAATAAATAATAGATGATATAGCTCCTCAGCTCCCCCATACCGGATTACTGGGTTTATCATGGAGCTTTTCCGCCAAGGTGACAGGTAACTCTATCCCTAAAAATGACATGACCACTAAGCCAGTTCATCAATCATATGCAAGAAGCTCCAGTGATTGCATCGATATGGGCCAGTAAATACAGCCTGACCTGTTTCTAAGTGTAGAGAATATGAGAGAAGCTCTACTGGGATCATTGCACAACAACAGGGCTTTGACCTGGAGCCCTATATAAAACAGTCTAACAGAAAATTAGAGCAAGTGGAAATGTTGAGAGCCTGAACACCTGGCTGCTGGGGGTGAATATGACTATGAGGCAGTGATTACATTCACAATACACACTCCTGACTGTCCCCCAAAATATGCTGATATGTTTAAATATGCTGGCTGTGAAATAGTGAGATTGTGAACATGTATTTACAGTGCTTGCAAGGCAGCATTGTATTGAAATTCCTCAAAGATTCTCGTTAGAGGTTTGTTTTAAACCCCTAACTCTGATTTTTAAACTTCTGCAATTAATGTAACATAAACACAACGCACAGACTCCTTCCATGTGCAATCTGTTTTGCTTTATGTAAACTTAATATTTCTTAAGAAATGTAATATTAAGAGTTTGAAAATCTCCCACTGTCTTGCAGTATATTGACAGAATGTTGCCATTCAAATTGCAACCGGTAGTGATGGCATCATTTTTGCATAATGAATTGCTATGGCAGTTCTTTCTTACATCTACGTGCATACTGAATTGTGATTTTTCATATTTGTTTCTTGCACTTATGTTACCCTTTATAACCAATTGTCTTATTTCTTTCTTGCATCTTTGTATCCATTTATAGCCATGATAAAACTGCAAAGAATGCTGCATTTGGTGTTTTTTCACCCTGCAGAACAGCATGATCATATGGGAGGTAGACATGTTGCGACCGAATGTTACAGTACCCTGACATCAACCTCATTCTGCTGAGTTGGGCAGAACCAATTTACTTTAAAATAAGGTTGAGTTCATTAGCATTAGTTAACTACATTAGTTAAAACAATACTTTTACCACATGTATTAATCTTGATTAATGTTCATTTCAACATATACTAATAATTAAAAATTGTATAAGTTAAAATTAGTTAATGCATTATGAACTAACAATTGTGTTTTTATACACTAACATTAACCAAGGTTAATAAATGCTGTAAAAATACATTGTTCATTATTAGTTCATGATACCTAACGCAATTATTAATATTAACATATAGAACCTCGTTGTAAAGTGAATCCACTCCACTGACGGTTAGTGTTAGGGCGTATGATTAATAAAACATGCATTCCTATTGCTGTCGTGCAAGTACTGGTGTTTCTTTCAGGAAATACAAATATATTTAGTATAAACATGTCATGTGTGCCTGCCCTGTAACAAATGAGATAGGAGTATGAAGAGAACAAACATAAACAAGACAACAATGTTGAGAATAAAACTATATTTATCTTCAGTTGGGAAAAAAAAGACAACACAAGAAGTTCTTTTTAGAAGATGGAAAATTCACTCAAAAATGGTGACACTGAATACTCTTCATATTAAAACATTTTTAAAGGCAAAAAAGATTTAAGAGGGCTGACTGAAGAGCTTGAGCATGACATTTACAATCCAAAAGCACCTTTAGAAATTACCATAGCATAAAGAAAAACACAACTGTCCGAATAACAATAGGTCACTGTGACAAATATAATTTTGAATGCATTACTTAGTGGACAACACGAAAGCAAGGCTGCATACTTATTTATAAATGTGGATTTGCAGAAAGCATACTGTTAAAAAGAGGACTGCATTACAGCCGATACAGGAAAATCAGGATTCTGCTGTTTTCCTGTGCAGTTCAGTTGCATGTGAAATCATTACTGATGCACAGTCATTAACACTTAGGAATCAAATATGTAATGATGAGGACACAGTAAAGAGTCTGTGGGAAGCATTGCTGCTGGTTCACAGTATTTGGTTCACTCTGGTTGTAGTGTTAGGACAGTAGCACGGCAGTGAACAAGTCAGAGCAGGAATACTTCATTAAGGCTTTTCTGGTTCAGCTGGTCTGGTGGAGTTGTTTTCTGCCAGCTTTGTGATGAAGGCTTTACACACTCACTTTCAACACACACTCATATGCTTTAACTGCATGGTAATTCTCAGAGTGTTAAAAAATAGGCACAGGGAATGTAAACATGGAATGGTGTCAAAATGCATGATTATAACAGTCACAAAAATAACAACCCTTATAGAATTCATCATCTTCTCACCATATGTATACAGACAAATCATACAAAGCATTGATAATTACCCTACATGAGTTTCTATTGCTGGTCAGATCCAAGAATAAGATGGCACAATTACATTTAAACTTTATTATAGAAAAAGAGGGAAAAGATGGAAACAATCAAAATCAGTGTTTACATTGACATAAAGCATCTTGTAAATAATCATTAAAGGGTTGCAATATATTACCGTACCATTATCTGCAATAAAGTATTGCTACTGTATCTATCACACACAGGGCAAAAACGCAAGTCAAAATATTCTAATGTGATCCTGCAGCATCTAATGAAAGTGGGCATTCAAAGAATGGGTGTCAAAAAGTGGACTGAGTCAAATAAACACATTTTGTTTGGCTGAATGAAAAAAGAAACAAATAAAATGGCAGCATTTCAGATGAATACATGAACACAGAATGTTGTATCACTACAGAAATGCTGATCTGCAAGTTTTTGGCAGCTGTTGAGTCCCCCTGGTTTACTGAGAGAAAAAGAAAATGGCACAATCTTGTGTGTAGTGACTTGACAGGAAAAGTTAGCTTTCTTTCATGCCATTGTTCACACAGAGTGAGTTAAGGAGGGAGGGAAGGAGTAGTATTGCGTCAGTATGACGCCTCCACAGACACCTGTTTACCCCTCCACTGAGCACAAGCACCCTTTACACATTAGTGATGCTGACATTTCAACTCTCACATCAGCCCCTCACACTCCCTGTGACTGGATGCATTAAAAAGTCACATGGGGTCAAAGCACCACTGATGAGGCTTTGCTTATCTGGAGTTATATATTACAGCCTGCAGTCATTCAAAATGATCGCTTCCTGTGCTTCGTGATACTAGCAAGGTTTGGAACTGCCCACTCTGACCTCACCCTTTATTTGCAGAAGTCACCGGTCCCGACCACATCAGTGAGGAGCATCACAAAGCAAACAAGTCATTTGTGCTGAGTCCAAAGCTAAAATTTCATTCATGGGTTGGCATTGTCGTTGCACCACAAATGATTTTGTTTACTAAGTGCTTTGACTCTTCTTTTTATAGTTTAAACAAGAAGAATATTTCTAGACAGGAGATTTGTTTAGTTTCAGCCTTAAAGCCAGTGGATACAATCAGATAATGGCTTGGGGTTTAGTTCACTTTAAGGTGAATAGTAAGTGAATGTTTGAAGATCATATTCTCTCTTTAAAGGAAAAAATAAAGGACACATCAAAACACATATCAAGAGTTCAAGCATCCCACTACAATATAGTGCAGGGCTTTTTATCTTTAAAAGGGTTTTCTGAAGTAGGGATACCCATTAGCAGAGGATCGTATTTGGCATGTTCACTACAGTAATGCATGAGGTCTGCAGAAGCTTTAGACACCTGCAGATAAGACAAAGAGAAAAAATATGAAAAATAATACATTAGTGTGGGAGAAGCAATATATAACTAAAGTCATCATTAATTAGTAATTTAGCTGATATATTGCATTCATCTGGAGTTACAATACACTTATTTTAGGGTCAACCTATTTGGAGTACCCTGATTTTAAGTGTACTATTCAAGGACACACTGGTGATACTTGACTGACAACCTTTTGGTCTTGCTCAATTCTTTATAATATACAATTTCTTCTTATGTAAAAAATAAAGCACTGGCTTTAACGTAAAAATATTAAAATATTCCCAGACTAGTACACTAACAGAGTTCCAAAACAGTCCATTATATGTTTTTTGGAAATGGTGCCATGACAATACCATGCTTTTTTAACATGTACCATGGAAATAATATGGTTTTCTTCTACATGTGCCACAGTAGTTCCAGGGTATTATTTGGAACGCCTTAGGTACACATACCATGCTACAGTATATGAATATGGCATTTAATTAGTCATCCTGGGACCGGTTGCATAAATCTGTTTTAGATTAGTCTAAATTAGTTTAGATTAAGTTAGTTGTCTAAAATGTTTATTTAAGACTGGTCTTAACTTTTTCAGTCAGATTGGTCTAATTTGAGACCAGAATGGAAGTCTGCATTCCCTAGGCAAAGTTTTGTTTACAGTCTATGTTGCCATGGAAAATAACTGTCAGCTGAACTTGTGGGGGCTTCAGTTGTGGGCTAAAAGAGATTTAAAGCTGAAGTATGAACTTTTTGGTGTTAAATTACCTTCTCCTGTCCTATCCCAGCTTAATATGCAGAGACAGCTACTGTATAAGTAAGCCATTCATAGGTTAAGTTTCTTAAGTCTTTCTGTGGCACTTTGAAAATTGCTGTGTTTGCTTTCAACGATCCACTTAGACCCGCCCCAACAATATTTTGTTTTCCCAGGTAAAAAGAAAGAAAAAGAAAAAAAAAACCTTTAGAAAGTGCTTTTTTTTTTCTAAAGATTGTTCTTACATTTACATTTACATTTATTCATTTAGCAGACGCTTTTATCCAAAGCGACTTACAAGAGAGGAAAACATAAGCGAATCATCTTAGGAGACAGTGGTATGAAAAGTGCTGTATTACAAAGTATCACTAGCATCATAATAGTATTCAAAACAGAATAAAGTGCAACAATTTTTTAATGACTGGTTAAGTGCTCATTGAAAAGATGTGTTTTTAGTCGTTTTTTGAAGACAGAGAGTGAGTCAGCTTCACGGATGGAGTTGGGAAGGTCATTCCACCAACGTGGTATGATGAAGCTGAAAGTCAGGGAAAGTGTTTTGGTGCCTCTTTGTGTTGGTACAACAAGGCGACGTTCCTTAGCCGACCGCAGACTTCTAGTCTTAAGAAAAGTCTTATTCAAAAAAATTCTTACTCTTAAAAATCATTGTAAATAACATCTTAAAGTTAGCATAACATCACACTTGTCTTGATAAAATGTTTAATGAATTTACTGGGTTGTTTCAAATGTGACACGTTCTATCATGTTGAGTCGGAAGTCTCAATGGGCTGTTTATGTAGAAACGTGATATTAGACCAACACACATTTTTGACTGTTTTGTGGTTTATGTTACTTTTATTTTCAGCTATCAAACCATGTACATTTGATCACGAAATTTAAACAATAAATGTGACCAATCACACTAGTCAATTCAAATGGATGTGCTGCACAGCGCTCTCTCTCTCTCTCTCTCTCTCTCTCTCTCTCTCTGTCTCTCTCTCTCTCTCTGTGATCTTTAGAGTCCATCAAAAATGTAATAATTATATCATTAGAAAGCTAAAACTGTGGTGCATAAAACTATGATGGTTACTGTCATTAAACTAACATACCTCACACACTTTTCATTCCAAAAATGAATTGCAAAGTGCTTGCTATTTAAAAAAAAAAAAAAAACAGATAGATACATTTATCATTATGATTTACCAGTGTTAAAGTATTGAATTTGTTGTATTAGACAAGGCAGCCTCATGAGCAGGCTAGTATAACCAGACAATGTCAAAACCTGTCATTTTCTTCTTAAGAAAAAAAAAAAAAAACTAAGACATTCTTCAGAAAATATTTGAGAACTTCTTAAGAATTTGTTAAGAATTACAAATAGTTGTTTATGACATGATCAATAGCTCATGTTAGATTTGTCCGTCTTATCCTGGTGTAAATCGCACAAACAGAGGAATGTGTCTTCATTCATTTATTCTAATCTGTCTCTTTCCACTGTTGTTTCTCTCATTGGCCTGGTGGTCTCGGGGTAACCCGTACTGTACAGTCCGGAGAGAGCACACTGTTTAACAGCAGCAGGCTCCACTGGGACACGATGCAATGGCTTAATGCTCTCTACACTGGACACGTCGACACTAACACTGTTGGCAGTAGTAGCACCAGTGCGTGGAACGCGACACCTGTTTACTGCTGGTGGGACATGATGCACCACAATGGTTCCAGTGTAGATAGCATCATTGATCATAAGTGCGGTTATCACTTGTCAATCATCAAAATTGCAGGAGACAGTCCTGTATTCCGTACACACATGGAATGAAAACGTAGGGGTTTCACTCCCGCATTTAAATGCAGTTTTCACTCCCGAAACTTTGTAGTGTGTACGTGGCCATAGTAAAAAGTTACTCTTACTACTTTTTTGCAAAATGATTTTTACATTCCTCTTTCTCCGTATTGCTGCAGTTTTATAGTTAAATAAACACTAGAGGCGCTACAACAACGAGTTTTATTCACTTTCACACATATCACGAGTAACGGCAGATTAACACTTTATAAACAGTTATTTTTCTATTACATCAAAACACTTTTACTACACGCATAATTAAAAAAAAAAGGATGATGCATTTTAACACTTGCATTACATAACCACCTGCATATAATATCTTATTCAAGCATGACTGACTTGCACAGTGGTGCAGCTGATACAGCATTGAACTTTGCATAAGGAAGATCAGAGTTCAGAGTTTACACGTGAGCTGAAAGTGTCATAGAAGCACCACAGAATGATGTTCAGCTATTGTGTTTTTCATCCCACGTTTGCTTTTTATGACAATATCGGCTAGGTTTAGGTGTCGGGTTTAGGGTAAGGATATCTGTTTTGTTCAACTCACATTTGCTTTAATGACAGTATCGGTTAGGTTTAGATGCAGCAGTTAGGGTAGGGACATTGGCTTTGTTAATTTCAAAACAGAAAAACAGATAATATCACATTTGCTTTATAGGATACTATTGTTAGGTTTCAGTTAAAGGTTTAGGTTAGGGAGGTAGGTTTTATTAATTTAAAACTCCATAGATCATTAGGGCCCAAACATACTTCACGCAAGTACGCAAACGCAGACGCGAGCGCTTCGCCAATGCATCGCCAACTCGTGGTCCCGTTGTACATACATTACGTGCACTCGTGCTGCTCTGGCAGTTACAAACCTCGAACAAGGGGACAAAAGATTTTTTTAGGTGCCACGAAACCAGATGTGGTGGAGTTAACATGTCGACAGTTGAGGAGTGTGTGCTTTTGTATTTGCTGAAAAGACCACAGCAAATATGTTTGTATAATCTAACTTGTTCGGCAAAACTCTCCTCAGATTGATGCTCTGCCATGACAGTTGCTGACTGAAAAAAGAAAATCTGCTGTAGCGCCCCTTGCGGCAACGCTGAGAATACAGTGCGTACTTGCGTTAGGTTATGAATTGCACTCTGACACATTTCACAATGCAACGATATATTGCAAGTATTTACGTAGCGTGTGTATGGGTCTTTAACCTTTAAAACGTCATCTTTTTGGGAGAATGTTAAACTTGCTTTTAGCACCCCTCAGTGGACATTTCACCTCGAAACTGCAGTGAAACTTGTAATGATCCACGTTATTAGTTTTTGCTAAACATGTTACCACAGTCACTTAATTTTTGTGAGATCAGGCTGCAATTAGTAGCATACACAAACTAGTCAAAGTTTGGACGCATTTACTATTTTTATAAATTCTTTTTTTCACACCATTTTAAAATAATAGTAAAGACATCAAAGCGTCAATAACATGCAAGCAAGGGAGTTATGTAGTGACGAAAACATGTTAAACAAATCAAAATTATCTTATGTTTTCACTTCTTCAATGTTGTCACCCTTTGCCTAGGTTTAAGCACTGCACTGGTCATTCTTTCAACCAACTTTATGAGGTATCCATCTGGGATGCTTTTTAAACAGTATTGTAGGAGTTCCCATGGACACTGGGCACTGGTTGGCTGCTTTTCTTTCATCATCTGGTCCAACTTATCCATTACAAAATATAATTAAAATTGTAGTCTTGTAAAGATATTTATACGCATGCACAATTTATATTAGTCAACGAAACAAATTTCAAGCACTTAAGTATAAGTATTTAGGTAAAAGGTCATGAGAAACATAAATTCGGTCAAGTGTGTCCAAACTTTTCATTCGTATATTGGTGTACATCAAAGTAACATGACATATCTAATACCTTCACAGTAGAGTGGTACAGCCACTGTTATTCATCAGCTATGTTTATTGGTTATTATGACATGCACTAGTATTGTACCTTTATCCTCTCTGTGTTAGCTTCTATCCGTAGCTGTTGAACAGTCCTTCTGGCCTGGGCTATATTATTCGAACTTTGCATCTTAGATGACATTTTAGATAATCTTCAGAGACCTGTGTGGAAAACAAATGCAAAATTAATACAGACAAATGTTCTGTGTTACCGATGAGCAGTCAGCAGTGCAGATCAACATAACAAGTACACATCAGTCCACTCTCATGAATCTAGTGGTATAAATCGGCAGTTTCATCTTTTTTTGTTTTGTTGATTTTTTCCTCTTTTTCACCCAATTTGGAATGCCCAATTCCCAGTGCTCGTGGTCACGTAGTGATTCGCCTCAATCCGGGTGGCGGAGGATGAATCCCAGTTGCCTCTGCGTCTGAGACCATCAACCCGCGCATCTTATCACGTGGCTTGTTGAACGCGTTGCCACGGAGACATAGCGCATGTGGAGGCTTCACGCCATCCACCGCAGCATTCGCGCTCAACTCACCACGCGCCCCACCGAGAACGAACCACATTATAGCGACCACAAGGAGGTTACCCCATGTGACTCTACCCTCCCTAGCAACCGGGCCAATTTGGCACTAATTAAGCCCTGCTAGTTGCCCCAAGAATTGCTTATCACACATTAATCATAAAACAGGTTTATCTGTTGACATCCATGTTTTTTTTGTTTTTGTTTGTTTGTTTGTTTACAGCCGCAAAACATCAAAACGATGCTATGATTATCACCACGCCAACCACAGCAAATTCGGGGTAGTAGTAGAAATTACAACTTCACTCCTGCAATTAAATGTTTTTGACACTCCCAAAATTTTGCAGTGTACGTGGCCATTGTGTAAACACATTATGTGTTTACATTGTGGCATTTTCTTAAACAATAGGCAAGTGTTAATTTGTGCAAAGACAGCTTTGATTGCATTCAGCTGATGTCAAGTTCAATCAAGGTTTATTAAGAATGCAAGCACAAAAAAAGAGGCATCCATTCTGAGAAAGGCTAGATCTTGTTCAGTCTGTTCCCTCAGAGTGGCTTCTGAATAATGAGAGTCAATTTTCCGCAGAAACAGCACAGAGCTGAACTTTGACGTAGACAGACACGCTCAAGAGCAGAGCAAATCAAAATCCACTCACTACTCGCTCACTTCAGCACAACGACCTCTGACCCCTCGGTAGGCTAGCCATGGGTCCGCATCCACTCATGCTGGCCAAGCAGAGGTTCACGTGTAGAGAAAAGAGCATTATGACAGTATGATTAACTGCCAAAAACCAGTGCGCAGCAAGCCTACCAGGAACCCACATCCGTTTCATTAACCCACTCACTCACTCCTCTCCTCTCCCTGCAGTATGTATAAATGATTAAAGATGTGTATGAATGTATAAATAGCAAAGGAACAGGAAGAGAGGGGGAGTGTGTCAGAGCAGGATACACCCCAATCTCAGACCAGAACCAAAGCCTTAGCTTAGCAGAGAAAAGGCTCACTAACTACTGTATAGCTGGGCCTGTGGGATTTTATTCATTACTCTCATATTTATAACAATGTCGTGATAAAACACAGAAGGGAATTCACTTACACCCTGTCTATACCGGGCGTGTCCATTAACGTGACGCAACGTAACAGCTTGACATTGTCTACACTGGACACGAATGTTCTAAACGGTTTATTTGTGTTGTTGGCAGTTGTAGCATCATCGCGTGCAGCGCAAAATGGAATGGGACGCTCGTTTACTGTCGACACGCCGCGCCGAAATGGACACTTCCAGTGTAGACAGCATCATTGATTATAATATGTTCTATTGCTTTTGAAGCGAAGCACCACTCGTGTCCGGTGAGGACAGGTTGTAAGAATGAATTGTGCCTGTTGACAGCATGGTTTATTTGCATAGTGCATCTGTGTTTTCTTAGAACCTGAATCAGTAATAATTTATGCAAATCAGGCAATGGCGCAATTTGCACAAGGTGATTTAGAAGTTTTCATCCCGACCCGGGCCTGACAGTCCTTACAAAAATCGAGAGTTTATGGCAAATTCACCACTAATGTGGGTGGCAGTGGCTCAGGTGGTAGAGCATGTTGTCCACTAATCGTAGGGTTAGCAGTTCGATTCCTGGCCCATATGACTCCACATGCTGAAGTGTCCTTGGGCAAGACACTGAACCCCAAGTTGCTCCCAATGGCAGGCTAGCACCTTGCATGGCAGCTCTGCTGTCATTGATGTGTGAGTGTGTGTGTGAATGGGTGAATGAGACACAGTGTAAAGTGCTTTGTAGAACTGCTAAGGTTAAAAAGGCACTATATAAGTGCAGACCATTCACTGATCAATTTCACATGCAAATGAGCATTGTAGCAAACTGTGCATTGTTGCCAGAGGTTTGCTGCAGGTTCACTTCTGGCAAACATTTACAGCAAATCACAAGCTCATTTGCATGTGAAAATAATGAGTGGCAAATTTGCAATAAACTTTCAATTTTTGTAAGGGAGGGCCGGAGAAACCACGGAGTTTCTGGCCGGGTTCAGGTCAGTTTTTCAAGCTTCTTCAGGTTCAGGTTGGGTTTTTAATTAAAGAAAAAATAAACAGGCCTACCCAACTTGTTTCGCCCACATGCTCTCTCACAGACACGTGCAAATGGACAAGTTAGGGGCCTGTTCACACTGGACGTCTTTTTGTGTGCGTCTGCTCTGTTTTTCCATTGTTTTCCTTTGTAAACACATGCTGGACTAATGTCTGTGACTGTGGCACCACGTTTTGCTGTTTCTTCAGCGTCTCTTTTGACAGCGAACTTCAAATTTCCAAAGTTTCATTTGTTGCACTGCGTCTAGCTTGTTTTTAGTGCAGGTGTCTCAAAGATTCAACATTCTGAACAATTTTACATAAAATACAGCCTATTGCAAAAATACTCACTAGGAGAAGAAATCATAAAGCAAGCGATTTCTAGTTCCGGTCGGTGTGGGGCTTAAAATCTGACAATACCATTTGGGCCGGGTAGGGTCGGGCCACACGGTCTCAGGTACAGGTCAGATTCGGGTTTCATTTTGAGGCATGTGCGGACCTCTAAGGTTATTCCAGATCTTGCAGGTTGGTTCTCGGTCACAAAAAAGCCCTATAAAAATTCCAAACAACTTAGGTTGCATTTATAGACTTCTGAAACCATATGATAGCTCTGTGTGAGGAAAAGAATCAAATTTAAGGTTTAA
Source organism: Myxocyprinus asiaticus (assembly GCF_019703515.2). Classification (NCBI taxonomy): domain Eukaryota; kingdom Metazoa; phylum Chordata; class Actinopteri; order Cypriniformes; family Catostomidae; genus Myxocyprinus; species Myxocyprinus asiaticus. The sequence continues at coordinate 21,718,161 of NC_059355.1, forward strand.
ATCGCTGAAAATTTTCCTCTCAAAAACAAACATCCAAACATTAGAATGTGACACAAGAGAGCCAATAACACTTGACATCACTGACTTCAAAGCTGTCATAACACTTTTTGAGGCGGCAATTTTGAATGTTTAAATGAGCACGGTTGGGATGTGAGTCTTTCAGCGGATGGGGCGCTGATTGTTGCACAAAGCAGATACTTAAATTTAGATCTGTTCCCCAGAAAAAGAAGAAAAAATAACATCACAAGGCTTCGGAAGATATGGAATATAGCGCACAAATTGCATGGATCATTTAATGATCACTTTCTATAGTTCTTTTCTAATTTCTTGAGCTGCAACCCAGACATTGTGAAACTTCTTTCAAGTCCCACCGCAAACAAAACAATGAGCAAACAAGCAATAAATAAATAAAGCAATGAGCAACTGATGACAGAATTTTCATTCATTTCATTTAAAAATGTACCTTTGAGTAAAGTATTGAAATCCTCCAAAATGAATAAGTTGAATAAATGGCAATAGAATGACATTTTAAATACGCACAAAAGATTATGTTCTGGTGATGCAGGCAACAGACCAAGGAGGACGTTTTGGTGGTGCAGGCAAAAAATCTCATCAGGGATGTATAGTTGTAAGAGTGTGCTTCTATTTAAGTGCATTTATACTTAAACCGAATTGCGACTGTTTAGTGAATTCACAGAAACAGACTCTTCCATTTTCTCAAGAACTTGTTTATCCTTTTCATGCTGAGAAAGCAGTGTGTGGTGTTTCCACCACGCATGACTGCAGTCACTGAAGTGCTGTTAGCATATGCCCTGTGCTATCTACGCAACAGCAACTTAACAGCAACAGCAAGCTAACCACTACACTGGCTTAAGTGTAGAGTAGACACAGGGGGTGTTTCTCAATTCTAAGAATGCAGAGAACAAACTTGTGCTATTATGAAGACCAGTCTTGCCAAGCTACCTTGGAAGAACGAACTCGGAAGGACAGGAGGACGCAGAACGCATCTATTGCGAGCTTTGAGATGTGCTGCGATCTTCCTGTTGCGCAATTAACCATCACAGCACATTTGAATCCAGTGAGAGAAATACTGGCATTATCACACCAGTGACAGCATTAATATCATCACACCAGTAAGGTTTTGCAGGACTAGTGACACATTAAAAGAATAAAGTCTTTAAACACTTGTTTTCTCCATATTTATTACTGTATTAAAATGATGCCCAAAAAAAACAACAAATATTGACGGAATATAACGACTTCGCAAGCTTTCAGCGGGAAACTCTTTAGGAAAAAACAAAACAAAACGATAAATGTCCTTCGTCTGCCACCGTTGCACCGAGTTCTTGCCCACAAGTCACCATCTGATGCATCCTCGATTTCAAGGACACATTTGGGTAATTTCCTGCGTTCTCTGTATTTGCGTTCTTGAGGACTGGAATCAGACTTCGGCAGTGGATGATGACATAGAACGAGTCCACGAGAACGTAAGAACACAAAAGAATGCACATTGAGAAACAGCCAGGGTGCTGACCAGTACTGGAGAGCTGAGCCAGACAGAGTCGAAGCTCTCGTGCTAGCAGCTATGCAAAGAGAAAGGACACTCGAGGTGCTCTGAACTGTGCCAGGCAGCTCATCTTGGTGTCTCAATTGTAATTACAGCTTTAGATAGAGACCTATGAATCAGTCAAGCACACTCCAAGCCCGGGCTGATGCTGCACCCTTCAGTCTTTTGTTACATCTCCGTCACCTCTGCCCTTACTGTGACCCTGCCCCACTAAAACAACTGTGCTGAAAAGAAGACATAATACAGACTGAATGAAAGGGGAGACTGCATAGGATAGTTGTCACCCTCTAAGGATGGACCCAGGGGGAGCAAGAGAGTGTGAGCTGAGAGAAAGAGAGGGGACTATAACCAGCTTTGAAGTGTGTGATTCAAGCTGAATTACTAACAAACAAGAACAAGGGAAAAATTTGTAAGACCACCAAAATGCAGAGCAGGGACCACCTCTGGGCACAGAGCAATATTGCTGCCACTGACTGAGCTGCCCACCGGGCCACCCACACCTCCCTCCCTCTCTGGCATTGCCTCTGCCTGTCTGGATCTCAGCCAGGACAAAACGGCTCCAGCCATCACCCCAGCTTCTGATGTAGCACTCCAGGAATAGCAGAGCACTGGCAAACTGAGACCACCACAGCAGCAGCACAGAGAGCGGGAAATTACTTTTAAATTTGTTACACATCGAAAAGAAACAAATAATTAATTAGAAACTAGATTTTTTCATTTTATGAAGATAATGTGGAAGCTGTCTGTTTGAAAAATACCATAATTTGCTAGATGGTTTCTAGGGTGTTCCCTGTGGTATTCACATCCCTAAATATGCAACCTGGTCTCATAGAAATCACTTTACTATAAATATTAGCAAAATAATTTTTATGTGGCTCGTTGGATGTATCGCGGCAGTTTCCTGGTGAAATAAACACTAGAGGCACTTCAACAGCGAGTTACATTCACTACTAGTACGATGTCAGATTATCAGTTCATGAACACTTTTTACTGTAGCACATGACTATTATATTATTGTACTATTGTATTATATTTTTATACTATTATATTATAGTAAATATGTCTGTCCTAAATTCTTCACTTTCATATGTTATTTTAAGGCACTCCTATTAAACCCATGAGCCCTTATTTTGTATGAAGGAAGACCTTTCAGATTCACTGTGTGTATGTTTCTTCATTCTGTCATCTCCACAGATATAAAGTAGGCATCTCCTCCTCTGTGTCACTGCGTGTCATTAACAATGTGCATATGATCCCGCAACGACCAAGAACAAATGCCATTATAGAGGATCATTAAACTAAAGTGAAACTGGAGCACTTCACTATCAAAACCCTTGTTTATATTTGTTTGCGGGAATCTGGCGCAAGTTTTCCAGACAGCACGCATTAGAGTGCTTGAGTTGGGGGGGGGGGTAAGGTGTTTGTTTAAGTCATTTACCCTAAGTATGAGCAATATTATTAGTGGTGCTTGCTAAGGCAACCTCCACTGACTTGAAGCATGAAAAAATATTTGAAATGCATTCCTTGCGACTACTATAAATACCGCAAAAGTATTTGATGATTTGTGCACTACAGTAAGCATTTCACAGTAATATTATTCATATTCAGAAACTAGGCTTGGGAGGTAGAAACCTTTACGAGAATCAAGGAGGATTATGTAAACAGCTGCATTTTCAATGGTAAGACAGGAATTTTATGGCTGGTCATACCTCACATGGGAACCCTTGACCAGAGCAACAGCCCATGGCCAAACTGGACCAACAGAAGCAGCTTCTTGTCTTACCACCAGCAAGCATGTCTTAAGACATGCTGTATAAGAATTAAGCATTGATTTCTTTAAGGACTGGGTGGCAGGATGGGTTAAAAAGTTCTAAGAGATCAAGCTATTTTCTATTCCTCTGTCCCACAATGTTCTTTTCACAGGTCTATTATCTCTCCTTTATGCAGACCAATTGCTAAGCAACTGTTGTGCCTAAAATTGCACCTTGTGCTGCTGAAACACAATAAGGCCATTGAGTTCTCAGAACACCCAGTGCACAGCAAGGACAATGAAGACTGTGCTATCAGAGGACCTACACACTCCAGCTTGTAGAGTGGGAGATAGGGTACGACCAAACAGCAAAAAATTGTTGACTGAGGTAGCCAGGGCCAGTTTAACAGCACCCTCATGAGACGTAATCTCCTAGAGCTTGATGTTATCAGACAGACAGTCTGAAGCCATGAGGCGTGGGGAAGAAGGGAGACAGTCTCTCTCACAGTGACACAGGGCTTTGGGAGAAGAAAGGAGGGGGGAGAGGAGTGCTGATAGAGGTGAATAAGTGCTTGTGAATGTGTTTAAATGGAGAGCTGGGAGTCGAAGAATAGATAGTCTCGCGAAGCAAGACATTTGACTAAACGGCGTGATCCACAATGCAGCTTATTCTGGCCAAGAACCGGACATTTACACAGGAAGAGGCCATCTGACTGATATGCAAAGTGACCAACCACAGTTCATATTGTTTTTAAGTTCCATTTAGTGACAGGTATATATGAAATAGATAACACCACAATAATAGGCTGGCACTGAAACATTCATTTAAAAAATGGCATGACAGTCTACACAAACGGTTGTACAGAAAACAATGGAAAAATAGGGGGGAATTTTTTGCTGTCTAAAAATAAAAAAGTACAGACTATTTCACACACATAATACAGAAACACTGAATATCTTCAAAAGATTTGAATACACTAACCTGGCAAACTTTGGTAAAATCCGGTGATTATTTTACCCCCAAAAGTGCGCATTGTGTCAACCGGTACCCTGACTTTGTGCAAAACTTTGTTTCCTGACTGATAGAAAAATATGTGTGCCCTTATTGCCGGAAGTAGGGGTGGGTATCGTAATGAATTTAACGATTTTGCTTCTTCATAAAGATTCTGGTTCCTTTACGATGCTTTACTTTTGAGGAAGAAATTTTGGAAAGAAAGCAATCGTTATTGCATTCACTACACTTAGCTGTCTGTTCTGTTGCCATATAATGACTTATGTGCTGCCATATGAGACTTATTGACTTTTCAGACTTATTTTTTGCATAGGCTGCATCAATACAATTTAATAATTGGTCCTATATACTATATATTAAATAAAATTACTAAAACTAAAATGTGGTAGTACATTTCTTTAATTAATTTTGTTTTATAAAATACCACTGATTACAACAAAAGTCATAGAGTCATTCACTCAGGAATCGGACTACACTGGTTGCACTGTATGTTTTTGATTTACTTAAAACAGGGATGTCAAACTCATTTTAGGTTGAGGGCCGGATTGGACTAAGCATCACTGTATGCTGGCCAAATTGTTAATACATGCATATATATAATTTTTAAAAATTAGAAATCCATTTATTACAAAAACTGTGTATCTTAACTTATTTTTATCATTTGAAAAATAAGTGTAATGACAGAATTACGTTTTTGTACACAACACAGTTCTTGTTTAATTTTACCGTGACAGAGAGCAAAGACTTGCAGTTTAAGTGAATCAGACATAATTCAGCTGCTGTGTTTCAGTGGGTTCATTCAGTGAAGGATTCATCAGACTGATTAAAACCAATAACTCGTGAGTTGGCCGAAGTAAAAATAATTATTCTGGAAATAATTGAAAAGTTATTACCTCTAATATTTATCCTTATACCGATCCATGTTGTCATTATTGCTGTGAAAAACGTGCACAAACTTCACAGTGGGATGTGTTGTCCTGGGAATGTTGTGGATATATGCGGGGCATTTACTGATCGGCGTGAATCTGCGAGCACTGAATTTCATGCATAATTACATGAATTTTCACAGATGATGAAAGTTATAACATTCACGCAACACTTCAAGTTAAAATGTTTTCTGCCCTACTGTAGCTTAACAAATATCATTATACCAATATAACAGGTTAAATCAACGTGAATGTTTTTAAGCATTGTTTTTTCCTCAAATCATCCCCACGGGCCAGACTGGAGTCCTTTGCAGGCCACATTTGACACCCCTGACTTAAAAGAATTGGCACATAAGAGTCATTTGTTCGGGAATCAGACTACACGGGTTGCGATGTCTGTTATGATTCACTTAAAAGAACCACTTAATAAGTGTCATTCATTTAGGAATCAGACTACACTGGTCACGCTATGTGCTTCAGCAGTGCAGGAACAGTGCCTGTCCCCGGCGACAGAAGGCACGCTCAAGAACAGTTAATGAAAATAACCTTATGAAAATAATTTCATTAAAAAATGGATCTTACTCCGAACCGGTTCTCAGTTTCCTAAACATGTTGTGTAAAATCAGGCAATAAAAGCTGAGCTTACTAGATCAGAAAGTGATTTCCAGTTCTGTGTGTAATATGCATCAAATCATCAGTAAATAGACTGTGGAAGGTCCGTGTAAGGTCTGTGGGCATGAAGTCTGGAGCTGAGATGAAAGAATGATGCCCAGGGAGACACAAAGAGACTAACCTCTCCTCCCACATAAAACTGCCAAACTACAGCAAACACTACAGCACCAACTATGAAAGCAAGTCTACCGATAAGAGCCAATTAAAAGACAAGTATACTTAATCTTGTCAGACAAAAGATGACAGATTGCTGCATGAATACCTCAGAGGTGTCATGTTCAGGTGCTCAGCAGAAGTTGTTTTACTTACAGTGTGTAGTCAGGACATTTAGCCAGTGAGTCACAGCCTGTTTCTCCCATGTCTCCGCAGTGTCTCAGACTGAGGGAATGTGGGAAAGAGGTGAAAATCAAACGCACACATAGATCCCTGATACATCCGGGAAAATAAGGTACCAACGGCAACCTGGACAATTCTCAGTGAGGACTTGGCAAGGAAGTCTCTATAATACCAGGAGAGAGATGTCTGCTTCCATTCATCTCAATGGCAGTTGGTTGGCTAGCCCCCAGAATATGAGATATGAAGGGACCCATCTTTGCTCATGGCATTAAGTTTCAGCACCAGTTGTCATGTGACTCTTTAATCGTCAATGATAAGGAGAAATATTTCACACTTTTTAGAGCCGTCCATAAACAAATATCTGTTACTGGTAAAACATCTCCTAAAATACAATTAAATACTTACAGTTTATATATTATTTGGACAACAAATTTATTTTAGAATACATGATTACTTTTGAATGGCCTTCAAAGGGAAACATGCTTTTTGCCATCATAACGGTGTTGTTCCAGCATTTTCCACCAGGAGCTAAGGCGGGTGATGCTAATTTATGAAACCCTGATATTTGGCACTGTTTTTTTCTTTTCTTTCTTTGCGCACCTGCATGAGCACAAACTTTGCCTTCTTTTCTTACTTCACTCTGATTTTTTCTACTTTTGGCACACTAATTCTGTGATCAAGATCCAGTGTAAGTGGGCTAGATAGTGCTGGATTAAGTAAAACCACAGCGCTACAATGCGTTTGATCTCCACACAGTCACCAGTTGTACACAAGAGACATCAGATCTCTCCCTCCCTGCACATTCCTTGTGTGGCCCACACACAACTCTCCCAAATGCCTGTGAATGAGCCAGGCAAGAGACTTCAGAGACACCGGCTTCATTTTAAAGTGTGTGAGCATCACGCCACATCTGCATGGCAGAGTGAGGGCAAAAGCAGAGAATGACCATCAAATGTGGTGCAGCTGAGCAGGGAGGAAGGATGTTTGCATTTGGAATGTGTGGCCCTTCAGAGGTATGGCAGGACAGGAATTGGGGCGGCAAGGGAGGGAGAGTTCAGTCAGGAACAACCAGATGCAACATCAATGAATTAACCCACCATCTGCTACTATTAATACACCATACCAGGATAAAGAGAGATGGGTTGGGGGAGAGCATGCAAACCTGCTGCATGAAGTCTGTTTGCTTTTAGACCATGCCTATTGTACGATACAATCTAAAAATAAATGGGTTGAGGGTAAGCATGCACCTTGTAGTGGCCTCATTTGGCCTGTTAAGTCAAGGTTTCTTGCCCAAAAATGTTTTGTTCAGTAGAGCCTATTTACAGTACTTTACTATCCTAATTATGCATGATTATGGTGTATGGTTAGTTGCATTCTATTATTTGCATTTAGCATTGTTTTTTACTGCTCTCTGTCACCCAATCAGGGATGTGAGTTGCGACCCACCATTTGAGAACCACTGTGTTCAAGAAATGTTAAAGGTTCCATCCAAATCGACAGCATTTGTGTCATGTGTATTTTGTTGATTCATGTCTTTTATTTTGAAATGTTTAGTTCCTGTTTCCCTTGTCATGTGATTCCTGTTTTCCCTCCATGTTCATGTGTAATGTTTTCATTGGTTTATTGTTTAATTATCTTGTTATCAGTTCTGTTTGTTCATTGGTTTATGTTCTCCCATGTCTTGTTTTTAAGCCCTCATGTTTTCCATTGTCCCTTGAATGTATGTGGATGTGTTTTGTTCTAGCCAAGTCAAGCCATGTTATGTTATGTTATGTTATGTATGTTTATGTCAAGTCAAGTTTTAAGTTCAGTCAAGTTCATGTTTATGTTTTATGTTTCGCATTTGTAGTTAGGGTTATTGGTTTCACTTTTGTAAATAAACTGCACTTGGGTTCTTCTAATCTTCACGTCATCGTCATAATCATTGCCAGTGCCAGCATCGTTACAGAATACTTGACCCAACTATGAACCCAGCAATTAAGCTCATACGGCTACGTCAGGGGAATCGTCCCCTGGAGGAGTACGTAGAGGACTTTTGCGCTTTGGCCAGCCAGGTGGATTTTAATGTGGTCGCCCTCAAGGACATTTTTAGGGTGGGGTTAAGTGAGCCGATCTCCTCCTTGATGCCTGGCGGTCACAGTTCCCTCAGCCTGGCTCAATATATCGACCTCGCCCTAGAGATCATTGGTTCCACGTTCACTGTAGGGGAGGTGGATGCCGAGTCAGAGTTCCACAACATGGCCGCCGCCGAGTCAGAGTTCCACGACATGGCCGCCGCCGAGCCAGATTTCCACGACATGGCCGCCGCCGAGCCAGAATTCTGCGTCATGGCCGCCACCGAGCCAGAATTCTGCGTCATGGCCGCCGCCGAGCCAGCGTTCCGCATCATGGCCGCCGCCGAGCCAGCGTTCCGCATCATGGCCGCCGCCGAGCCAGAGTTCCGCGACATGGCCGCTGCCGAGCCAGAGTTCCGCGACATGGCCGCTGCCGAGCCAGCGTTCCGCGACATGGCCGCCGCTGAGCCAGAGTTCTGAAATCTTATTTCAAACGAGCTGGGAAAATCTTGATGTCCATGGTATGGCACCTTTGGAACTTAATAAAGTAAAACTAGTGCAAATAATTTGTTGTTTTGTATTAGTTTATGAACGCTAACCCTGTAGGATATTTGCCCAATAACTGCATAAACATTCAAGTGATCTGCAGATCAAATGTTATTATGACTGGTACAACAAAGGGAAAATGTGTTATGAACTGCAAAAACAAACCTCAGGAACAGGTAACTACAAAAATCGACTCGGCTTTTATCCTCCCTGCCAGTGACTCCACTGTGTAAAGTGCACTGACATGCCCAGAATACAAACACTTTAAATCACTTGGCATCCTCAGAGCTGCTGGTGGCCACTCAACTTTTCTTCACCAACTGTTTTGTTATTTCTGTGCACATCTTTGAAGAGATGAAAGAAGGCTCATGAGTCAAGTGGAGGTCTATAATGACAGTGTGGATGCTCACCTTCACTGAGAGCCAGTATTAGAAGATCATGATAGGGCTTTTGTTTGGGTCTCTCTTGAGGTGTTTTATCTTGGAATAGTTTTCATTATGGGCTCTTTGTGTGGCGAGAAAGTAGAAAGGCTTCACTCTCTGTACAAACAATAAGTGCACTGTGTAGCACTGACTCACCTTTATAGACCTGATAACACATACCAGACATGAAGACGAGCAGTCTGTCTGAGCTCTGTGTGTTCTTCAATGATGCACAACAGACACTTTCATTTTTCAAAGTCATTGCATGGTTCAAAGCAGATCCTTATTTTCTGTGATCTTTGCATTCAGGGTAGACGATGAGGAAGTTGTGGTTACTTGTGCACATGCTTCAGTATTCAAAATACAAAGAAACAAGAGTGGCACACGGAAGGATCTCTGTTCCTCAAAATCAAACAAATTCATTGACCTGCTCAGAATATGTTAGGAGGACTCTACCTACCTATCTCAGGTCTATATTTACCTCATGGAACCAGAAGAATCTCTAATTCTCAGCCAAGCATGCTCTTGCTAGGAAGAAACACTAAAGCAAGCAACTTATAGCACATATACAAGTATGGATAAAATGCAAACCTAAAATGTGGGACAAAATTCTTTCACTATGCTTTTTTTATAAATTGCCTGAAATTAAACAAATAGTTAATCCAAAAATGACAATTCTGCAATGATTTACTCACCCTCATTTGCGCATGCATTCAATTAAAAATATTCAAACACGTCGTGTTGTGATTGGTGGCAAGACCAATGATGTCTTGGAGTGGTGGTGTAGTGGACTAAAGCACTGAACTGGTAAGTGGAACTGGTAAGTGGAAGGTTGTTGGTTCAATCCCCACAGCCACCACCATTGTGTCCTTGAGCAAGGCACTTAACTCAAGGTTGCTCCAGGGGGATTGTCCCTGTAATCAGTGCGCTGTAAGTCGCTTTGGATAAAAGCATCAGCCAAATGCATAAACGTAAATGTCTGATCTCATTGCCGTCACAACACATCTTGAGATGCAATGTTTGCAAAAAGATTTTTAGCCAATAACTTTCGTTTGTTTGGACGTTTTTGATTAATTTTGATCTTTTAGTAACATAAAGCTATATTATGTCTTCAGAAGACTTGGAATATGGAGCATGAGTCGTATGGATTATATTTATGATACTTTTATGGTAGTAAAAGCTTTTTTTGGGGGGGGGGGGGGAGGTTGGAAACCACATCCACATTAACTTTCAATGTACGGAAAAGTGCACTATAGATATTTTACAAAACATCTTTTGTGTAGCATAAAAGAAACGGTTGGAATGACCATTTTTTTCATTCCAGAAAGAAAAAAAAGAAGAAAAAAAACATTATCACTATCATTTACAGGAATTTTTTTACTACAGAATTGCGTACAGACTGAGGAAGAACCATTGAGTATTAGAGTATTTCATGTTAAGCTGCTCTACCCTCTGTTTCCTGCTGTGCAACAGTACAGATTTCACACAATTCTGACGTTCGTCGGTCATGCAACGCTCCGAGAGAGTTGGAGGGGATGTCATAATTTCACAGCAGAGTAAATATGAGGGACAGAATCTCCCCAGCAAGCCTCCACACAGGAAAGCTGCAACAGGAAGAACGTGTCTCTTACGCTCAAGTGGAGTGATCTGGCCACAGTACCCTCCCCAGGGTCAACAGAGGAGGGGCTGATGCTGACTGGAGCTCAATCCCATTCTTTCCCTTCACACATACCACTTCCTGGAGCCCTGAGCTCTGGAGTAGGCTATTTTTGTGCTGGCCGAGCACACACATTTAGGTTCTGCCAGTGAATCCAGTCCATGTCTAGAATCCAGGCCAGGCTGAAGTCATATCACAAGAATCTGGTTCAGAATCAGAATCAGAATCAGAATGAGCTTTATTGCCAAGTATGCTTACACATACAAGGAATTTGTCTTGGTGACAGGAGCTTCCAGTGTACAACAATACAAAAATAATACAAAAACAGCAGCAAGACATAGATAATAATAAAAAATAAAAAATAATTATACACATACATACATACACACATGCCCATGGGTAGTGCAAATCTAATACAATCTGTTATGTACAGTGTAAATACAAATCTGTTATGTACAGTGCAAATGTTTTTTTTTTTTTTTTTTTTTTTTTTTTCAGAGGAATGAAATGGCAGATAAATATAAGAAAGACTAAACTGTGTACTGCACATAGTTATTGCTCAATGGGGCAGTTTTAACTGTTCATTAGATGGATAGCCTGAGGGAAAAAACTGTTCCTGTGCCTGACAGTTCTGGTGCTCAGTGCTCTGAAGCGTTGACCAGAAGGCAACAGTTCAAAAAGGTAGTGGGCAGGGTGAGTGGGGTCCAGAGTGATTTGTCTAGCCTTTTTCCTCACTCTGGAAGTGTATAGTTCTTGAAGGGGGGGCAGGGGGCAACTAATAATCCTCTCAGCAGTCCGAACTGTCCTTTGCAGTCTTCTGATGTCTGATTTCATAGCTGAACCAAACCAGACAGTTATTGAAGTGCAGAGGACAGACTCAGTGACTGCTGAGTAGAGCTGTATCAGCAGTGCCTGTGGCAGGTTGAACTTCCTCAACTGGTGAAGGAAGTACAACCTCTGCTGGGCCTTTTTCACAATGGAGTCAATTTGGAGTTCAAATGGTTCCTCCCATTAACAAAGTCCTCACCATAAAATTAAAGCCACCGTACGTTACAACCACAATGGATTGCTTTTATTTCCTACATAATAAAGACATCAAATGCTCCCAGGCCATTCAGATCCAAAAGTTTTTGTTACAGCCCGTCTTTGCATGTAAACTTTGTTTATTCTCAGTATATCTATGCACAAACCTAAATCCCTCTGTAAATGGTCACAGTGAAAGAGCAAAGTAAAGATTTGTATGTGTGCGCAGGCAGTGTGTGCGTATGTATGAAGCACAATGGTTCATAACGTAAGCAAAAGCAGCCTGGAATCAAGTAATTGCTGCAGATGCAAGTACAGTAAAGCTTTGGGTGTGTTCCTGAAACTGCCACTTTAAGGATGCAGGGGAAGGATCAGTCATCTTTCAGTCACCTTTTACCTTCTTTCTTTTTAAAATTCCTCTTTAGGCAGTAAGAATAGATGCATAAATTCTTGACATAACAGAGCTGTAAAAACACCACAACAAATGTGCACAGACAGAGATTTAGCAACTACGGTAATGCACCTAATAACAACATACTGTATACTGTCCAATGTTTGCTACTGTATATGCATTACTGTTCTGTTCAGAGTTAAGCAAACAAGCATAAGCCTGCTTAGCAGTCTCGATCTGTGCGTCAACAGCTTTGATAGTATCACATCACATTTCTATGCAAATCTATGTTTACACTTTGGATATGAATGTACCTCATTCTGTCAACTATGTGCCAAGAATAACAAAGATGGAAGTCATTATTGACGAATTCACTATTTAAAATATGCAAAAATCACCCTGATTTACTATCTCAATCGATTTAAATCTCTAAACCATCCTTATGACTTTAGTTAACGCAAGAAAATACAATCCTAAAACTGTTTTGTTGTTTCTTAAAAAGAGTTATTTTAACAAGCAACCAGAAGAGAAAGAGCAAGATCCATAAACAGACAGCAGGGATGAGACATGGAATGTGAGGAACAGCTCTACAGACACACACATCTTTACAATAGAAGAGCATGTTCTTATCTGTGAAACATGGTGTCACATGTACACTGTGAGGTTATGTGTGCTTTTTATCTTCTAAACGGCATCAGTCTCTCACACACCCATTGAAAAAAAAAATCAAAAAAGTGTCATCTTAATTGTTTCTCCTAGAAAGCAATGATAATAAATGGGGAGCAAATGAAGACTTTTGCTTAAAGGAATAGTTCACCAAAAAATGAAAGTTTTCTCATCATTTATTCTCATGCCATCCCAGATGTGTGTCTTTCTTTCTTCTGCAGAACACAAATGAAATTTTTTAGAAGAATATCTCAGCTCTGTAGGTCCATACAATGCAAGTGAATGGAGACCAAAACTTTGAAGCTCCAACAAGCACATAAAGGCAGCATAAAAGTAATCCATAAGACTCCAGTGGTTTAATCCATGCCTTCTGAAGCGATCTAATCGGTTATGGGTGAGAACAGACCAAAATATAACTCCTTTTTCAGTGTACATCTTGCCATTGTAGTCGCTAGGCATGATTATGATTTCAAGCTTGATTACTCTTCCTAGTGCTTGCTGCATGCACAGAGCGCTAGATGGTGCTAGGAAGTGTAATCAAGCTTGAAATCATAATCGCCAAGGAGACAGTTGATTTCAAATTTATAGTAAAACAAAGTAGTTATGTTTTGGTCTATTCTCATCCCAAATCTATTTGATAGCTACAGAAGACATTAATTAAACCACTGGAGACGTCTGGTTTACTTTAATGCTACCTTTATGTGCTTTTCGGAGCTTCAAAGTTTTGGTCACCATTCAATTGCATTTTATGGGCCTACAGAGCTGAGATTTTCTTTCAGAAATATTTGTTTGTGTTCTGCAGAACAGAGAAAGTCATACACATCTGGGATGGTATAAGGGTGAGTAAATGATGAAAGAATTTTCAGTTCACTTTAAGTCTTCTGATTCTCAGATTTGTCTCCTGAGAAAAAGACCTTAAAAGATACATTTGCAGGGTGCAAATGCTGTTGGCTAATAACTGTGGCCTATGGAAACAACAGGCTCTTGATCAAAGGGACGTTTACTGGCCAGACAAGCCTAATCCTCTGTTGGGCTGCATTCAAATTTTGAGTGCTAATTTTGTCTTAAATAGGGAAATCTGCACGCCAAAAAGTATGCTTATGCTTGTTTAAATCTATTAGTTCCAAAGATTGGTACCTGATATACACATGGACGCCCGGCCCTGCAATCTATAGAAAATGATAAAATCAAATGCCCTATCTATCCTGTAATCGCAAATTATTCTGATTGGTCCATCTGGTCCATCGCTGCCAGTGCTGAGAAAAGTAACATGTATTATGCCACCACATGCTCGTAAATGTTCACTTTATCAGTTGTCTGTATAACCACATCAATAATACTTAAGAATATATTTAATCTAATCAAACAAATAATCTGTCTGTGCATAAATCATGATGACTTTCATCAAACTCTTTCAAATGCAACACACAAACACAGCAGGTACTATCTGTGCATATACTGTTTTATCAGCATTTAAATTAATGCATGCATGCACAAGGAGATGGAGAGTGACAGTGAGAAACATTCTACTCACTTTATGTGCTCCTGTAACTCAAACGGTAGAGAATGTTACTAGCCTACGGTGTCACCTAGCCATGCAGAATTATTCTAAGACAATGGAAGTCAACAACACCCTCCTCATTTGAACAATGGCTGGAGCTTATGTCTAATATTGCCAATTATGAATAAGTTGCATTTAGAATCTCATGATCTGTTTGTGAAATCATGGGGTCACTTTCTAGAATTTATTAAGACTCTACTAAGAAGCAATGCACAGTAAGAATTCTTCATTCCGTTTCTGTGCTGATAATTCTTTACACTGTAAGGTCCAAGATAAATATACATATGCACACAGATGTATTTCATATCATGTACTGTATATACAGTATATATTTTTACTTTGTGTGTGATTTTTTAAGTAGAATTACTGGGGTGGGAGAGGGTCAAAAGTAGGATGAAAGTAAGAACATGTCACTGTAAACCTTGTTATGATTATTGTCATTCTTGTTTATGTAAAAAAAAAAAAAAAAAAAAAGTACATAAAAAAGTGAATGTTGCTAGCAATGCCAAGATCCTGGGTTTGATTACCAGGGAACCACTTACTGATAAAAACTATAGCTTGCATGCACTGTAAATCGCTAGCTAAAAAAAGGCATCTGCCAAATGCATCAATGCAAACATGCTTCTATTCACAGGTGCGTCTGCAACTAATACAGGAGTTTGCTTGAGTGTCATGCAGCTAGACGAATTTGATGAATGAAAGGAGATGTGTGTTCAGAGCAGCTACAGATGGATAAAAAAAAGGAGAAACTGCTCACAGTGTCTCAAGACCACACACAGGTCCACCCCTCTAAACGGAAATCGGAGTGAGAAACTTCTGTGAAAAATCTGTGTGAACGGTCATTAGGTAACAAATTTCTGTGGGAAATTTGCTTAACACCTGAATCACCATGCACAGCATGTTTGAGATATTTCAGTGTGACTGAAAGGAGGAACTGAAAAAAAATGTCCTCATCATGGCATTATCTTCAGTGTCCCTCAACAATGGCGTGTATGCACAAGCAAAAAGCTCTGCATCACAGATGCATGAATGACTACACACTGTCCCTACTGGCCAGAGAGAGAGAGAGAGAGAGAGAGAGAGAGAGAGAGAGAGAGAGAGAGAGAGAGAGAGAGAGAGAGAGAGGGAGGAGGGGGGGGTTGGACACAGAATGTGTAGGAGGAAGAGAAAGAGGATTTCTGTGTGTCTGTGTGTGTTTCAGGGTCATGGTGACCTCAGTGGGTAGGGTGAGGTAACACAGGGAAATCAAGCTGGATTCTCAAACATTTCCATGACTGATGTGAAGGCACCTGACCAGGGAACACATTCCTGCACAATTAGTTGCCTCCTTAGTACATAGTCCAAACACTCTCTCACACAAACACATGCACATGTAAGCACCAAACATGCAACTTCCATGATGTAAAACTCACATTAAAGATTTCTACTGTTGCATGTAAATACAAATAATGCTGTTCCTCACACACTAATCTACACAATGCCTGTGCTTTTTTTTTTTTTTTTTTTTGGCAGAAGGGGCCTCAGTGCAGAGAATTCAGAGTTAATGCTTAACTGGAAGTCGGGCTTTAGGCATCAGCTCAGCTTAGTTCCTCCCTTGATTCTTGGAAGTTCCAGCACTGCTTCCAGTGAATTGAAATTGAAAGACTTCTCTGAACAGGTGTAGAAGGTTCAGCCTCCTGAAAAAAACAAAAACAAAAAACAAAACTGCTTGCAGGGCCAAGGACAAGAGCGGGGGTTACTTGCAGTGTTATTGAGCAACGACATGTCCGTTAAGAGGAGGAAAATCTAAAGGGGATATTTCAGAGAAACAGTTGTCCATAAAGGGGATGTGATTCTCTAACAATCAGGCTGAGCAATTTGAGATATAACTGAACATAAAACCTTAAAATGGAAACATCTGTTAAAAGATTGTTTACCCAAAAATGAAAATTCTGTCATCATTTGCTCACCCTCATGTCTTTCCAAACCTGTAAGACTTTCTTCTGCGGAACACTAAAGGAGGAATTTTAAAGGGTGCCTTGTTCGCTGATTTCAATAATAAAGCAGTGGATATTGACTTAAACAAGGACCCAACAGTGTCATAAAAGTAGTTCATGAAACTCTTGCATCATATTTCAAGTAATCTGAGTGCAAATTATAGGTTTTGGTGAGAAACAAGCCAAAATTAATTTTCATGAGAGTTCATGAGAGAAGCTCACTCACAATGGCGCATAAACCTTGTGAAAGCAAAAACAGCACAAGTTCCCACATGAACAATGCAAATTTTTATTTGAACATGCCTCTCTCACGCACTCATGGATGTGTTGTTTCTCACCAAAATCTACTGAATGCCTTTAGAAGACTTGGAATGTGACGCACGATTCACACAGGCCACTTTTTATGACACTTTGGGTCCAGTGAACAAGACTTCCTTTAAAATTCCTCCTTTAGTGATCTGCAAAAGAAAGATAGTCAAACAGGTTTGGAACGACATGAGGGTGAGACAGAATTGTAATTTTTGGGTCAACTATTCCTTTCAGCTGCAGCCCATGTTAAAGATAATTGCAGCGGGTCAAATAATCAAACCTGAGGATGATGCCAGGATGATGCCTGAGTATGAAAATCAGACACTAACACAAATATTCCAATGCACTAAAAATACACACACACACAACTGTCTTATTCTGTACTCGCACATGTCCTTCACTGCTCAATCTCTTACCATGACAGAGATGCACACAGGGTCGTCCGCCTTGCTCTGGTGGGAGGACAGGACAAGGTATGGGTGAGTGTATGTTCCCTATCTGTCACTCACTCGACATTGTGTCGATGTAGTGACACTAGGGGTCACTCTTGGGAGCCTCAAACACCTCTGCTTTTTTGAAAAAAGGCCAATGAGAATTGGTGCGTGGAATTTGCATGCCACTCCCCCGGACATACGGGTATAAAAGGAGCTGGTATACAACCACTCATTCAGATTTTCTCTTCGGAGCCGAGCGGTTCTATTAATTGAAGCTGAATTCATCCGCGAAGTTCATTCACCTCATCTGCTGGATTTTACGGCGCATTTCAGCGACTTCTCCCCCTCTGCACCCGTGGAGTGCAGAGAAAGCCCCTGGGCACTTTGGCAGAACAACAAAAGTGTATATTCTAAAAAAAGGAGTATATTTTCATTCTAAAAGAGTGGCACACACGGAACGTCTTTTTAAAGATGTCTTTCCATTTGTGTGTTATTCCTGGTTGCGGTCGTTATCTCTCCGCTTCTGACGGCTACGATCGCTGTCTTACGTGTCTGGGCACTGCCCACGCGGAGACATCGTTCATGGATGGGTCTTGTGCTCATTGTGAGAACATGACCATGGCAACGTTGCGGTCGCGGCTTGCATTCGTAAGAAATCAAGCCACCCCTGCGGCACCCCGCCTTGGTCCTTCTACCTTCGGGTATGAGGCCATGCCGGTTAGCACTGGGGGCGATTTGGGGACATCAATGGGACCACCTCCACCAGGTATCCCCCCACGGACCTCCCATTCCCCAGCACGCTCGCTTGCCCCGGTCGGGCACTCGGACGAGACCGCCGACTCATCTCAGGGCGAGTTCGACCTCTTGTTCGGAGCCCGGGAAGACGACGAGTTAGAGCGCAGCATTGGAGAGTGGGCTCGTCCAGAGTCTCTCTACTTTCCAAAACATCAGTAATCTCTGCCCATCGACTGCTACTGCCACTGCAATTAATCTCCACTTATTTATGGCCAGGCAAATATTTCCTTTTCCTCTGTCTGCCAAGAGACACGGCATCAAACAAACCTCAAAAAACAAAACAAAAAAGAGGACACAAAAAGTGGAAAGCATGGAAAAACAGGTTGGGAGCAGAATTCCAGGCATGTGGAGATTTTTCCAGTGAGGCCAGAGGAATTGGTCACATGCTTTTGTACTGTGATCATTGCATGTCTAACCTCACTTCCCGCAGTGGATGTCATTTCTGAATTGCAAGTAATGACCAAACAGGTCCCTATTTGCACTCCCTGTCTACCATAGTTGGACAAACAGGTAGTCCCTGCCAAATCTCACACTATTAATTAAGCAGAAGTTGACATCTAATTGCTCAAACAAACAGAGCAATGTTTTGAAGGCTCCACTATAAGTCAATCTACTTCTAATTGTCTCAGCATATTAAATTGCGAAAAAATGATTACACGCTTTTTTTAAGAGAAGACCTTTTAAGAGAAGATGATTGCACGGTGTCACCATAGAGGTATGTGTTGAAAAACATTCCTTACATATACAAAATATGATAAAAATGTCTCCACACACCTCTACACCCCCACACCACCTTAAGTTCCTCTAAGGTATGAAAGAAGATTAATGCAGCGCAAGTATTTCCAGAAAATGTTACTGATGCAGCTGAGACTAAATGTAATGGGTATTCTGCATCATACCAATAGGAAAGATAAAATAAAGCATTAAAAGAATACAAAAAGATTTACAATCCTTCAGCAATAAACACTTACATATTCCCAAACACACACACACACACAGAGAACAAAAGTAACATGCATATCTCATATGATCCCATGCCTTGCACACATTGTCACTGTGAGAAAGAAAGCCTGAGCTCAGGGAATGTGATCTGAGCTGACCCACTTAAAGGATGTGAAATAGGCCAGTGTGACAAGGGGCACCACACACCACATCTGATACTACTCAGATAAACTCGCTTCTGCAAAGCAGGAAAAAAATGGCCTTCCATAGTCAGAGCACCAGGCCAGAGTGGACAATGCCTTCATAAAGATTACTTCCTGTCTCCTGCAGCTATTAATGACTGTAAGATTTGAATGGGTTCTTTCCCCAAGAGGAGAGAGCTATATATGGAACACAGCAACACAGGATTCAGACAGTCTTATCAGAGGTATCACAGTTTAACAAATCTGACTGCTGTCAGGAGACCATAACTGCACGAATGGGTTATCTAACAAGCAGTATAATTATGAGCCATTTGAAACCTAATTTGCATCTGAAGCCCACCTATGTCGTTTAGGTCGGCAGCTCACTAGGTTTTAGAACAGAGTTACTGTGTGTGCGCAACTGAATATGACTGACCCAGGCAGCAGGCACACGGGTAGATGTAGATATACACACACTAGGTTGTCTTCTCTCTGTTTATGCATCAATTAGTTCTATTGTTTTGCAGTTGCTCTCTCCCTTCCAGGGTTTCTCCATTTTCCCCCCAAATGAGGGCTTGAGCAGCAAGAATTGAACAAAGTGCAATTGCTGGCATGATGTACAACACCTGTAAAATCCCACAGAAGAATCCAATATGAACAAACAAACACACAAACATGTTTATTTTCTATTATGATAGGGAATTTATAGTTTTCAAACTGGGCTAATGATATTTTCTATAACCTAACCCTACCTTTATCTTTAAACCATTAGAAACCATTACACAAACCTTTCTGCATTTTCAGATTTTTATTAAAACATTATGGAGTATGTTAATTAAGCGTTTTTCCTTGTGGGGGCCATTGGTTGGTTCCCACAATGTAGGTGATTTCCAACCTTGTGTGCACATTTAGTCCCCAAAATGTAGGAAGTCCCCCCCCCACCCCAAACACACACACACACACACACACACACACACACACTAGGGCTGGGTATCGCCAGCCAGCACGTGTTGCGATACATAAGTCACAATTCGATATATCGTGATACATCACGATACATATTTCACAGTTTGATATATCATGATAAAGAATCGATTCTGATTAGCATACTTTCAATTGCAATTCATTTGGGCATACAGTATTTCAGTTATATTGTTCATTTTGCTTAAAGTATTAAAGAAACTCTATTTCAGCTAACACCCTGTCTACCCTGGGCGCGTCACAACGGCTTGAGGCAGTCTACACTGGACACGTCGACACGAACATTCTAAACCATTTAATTTGTGTAGTAGCGCCAGTGTGTGCAGTGCAAAATGAAACGTGATGCCCGTTTATTGTCGGCGCGACGGACACGCCACAACGGATACTTCCAGTGATGACAGCATCATTGATTATAATGGGGTTCTATTGCTTTTGATGCGATGTGCCGTTCATGTCTAGTGTAGACACAATGCTGTTCCCTATCTGTCACTCACTCGACGTTGTGTCGATGTAGTGACACTAGGGTTCACTCTTGGGAGCCCCAAACACCTCTGATCTTTTTTTTTTTTAAAAGGCCAATGAGAATTGGCGAGTGGAATTTGCATGCCACTCCCCCGGACATACAAAGGAGCTGGTATGCAACCACTCATTCAGATTTTCTCTTCGGAGCTGAGCGGTTCTATTCATTGAACTGGATTCATCCGCCGAGTTCATTCACCTCTCTCTGCTGGATTTTATGGCGCATTTCAGCGGCTTCTCCCCCTCTGCATCTGTGGTTTGCAGAGAATGCCCCTGGGCATTTCGGCAGAACATATTAAAAGAGTATATTCTAATAGGAGTATATTTTCCTTCTAAAAGAGCGGCACACACGAAACGTCTTTTTAACGACACGTCTTTTTAAAGATGCCTTTCCGTTTGTGTGTTATTTCTGGTTGCGTTCATTATCTCTCCGCTTCTGATGGCTACGATCGCTGTCTTACGTGTCTGGGTGCTGCCCATGCGGAGACATCGTTCGTGGATGGATCATGTCCTCATTGCGAAAACATGACCATGGCAATGTTGCGGTCACAGCTTGCATTCATAAGAAAGCAAGCCACCCCAGCGGCTCCCCGCGCTGGGCCTTCTACCTACGGGTTTGAGGCCATGCACTGGGGGTGTTTTGGGGACCTCAATGGGACCACCTCCGCCGGGTATCCCCCCACGGACCTCCCATTCCCCAGCACGCTCGCTTGCCCTGATCACGCGCTCGGACGAGATCGCCAGCTCGTCTCAGGGCGAGTTCGACCTCTCGTTCAGAGCCCGGGAAGTGGATGAGTTATCGAACGCAGCATTGGAGAGTGGGCTCATCCAGTCGGACACGGAGGCTTTGACTGGGCTTCCCCTTCGGGGATGGTTGCCCTATCCCGGGCGGCCACGAGCATCAGGTTAGAGTGGGACCCTCCACTCCCCCCCTGAACCCTCGTGGCTCAACGATAGGTTCCTGGGCTCAGGATGACGCACATGGCCACGCCCCGCCCCCGTTCCTTTCTTTCCCGGAAGTGCATGAGGAGCTGACAAGATCGTGGGAGGCACCTTTTACTGCCCAGTCCCGATCATTCAGCTCCCCCGCTCTCGCTGCCCTCGATGGCGGAGAGGCCATGGGGTATTCGGTGATCCACCAGGTGGATAAGGCGCTCGCGGTGCACTTATGACCGCAGAGTGTCGCCACCTGGCGCGGGCGCCCGAAACTCCCGTCCACGGCCTGTAGGTTTATGTCATCCCTGACGGCTAAGGCCTACGGTGCCGCTGGACAAGCCGCCTCCACCCTGCACACCATGGCTCTCCTGCAAGTACACCAAGCCAAGGCGCTAAAAGAACTGCACAAGGGTAGTTCTGTCCCGGGATTGATGCAGGAACTGCGCTCGTTGACCGACCTCGCTCTCTGGGCGATGAAGGTCACGGCGCGGTCTCTCGGGCAGGCGATGTCCACCCTGGTGGTCCAGGAGTGCCACCTTTGGTTCAACTTGGTCGAGATGGGAGAGGCGGACAAGGCGCGGTTCCTTGATGCCCCCATTTCCCAGGTAGGCCTGTTTGGCAACACCGTTGAGGACTTTGCCCAGCAGTTCTTGGCGGTGAAAAAGCAGACGGAGGCCTTACAACATATCCTGCCCCGGCGCGGCTTAAGACCCTGCACCCCGTCTGCTTGTCGCCAAGGGCGTCATCCTGCAGCAGCAATAACACCGGCTCCGCTGCAGCCCGCTACTGTGGCCTGGCTCCGGCGTGGAGCCCTCTGCAGGAAACAGACGCCGCCTGTCTCGCAGCCGGCCGTTAAGAACCCCGAGAAAGTCTTCGAAGCACCCCCGAGACGGGTGACCCAGGGGCGAGGAGACCCACTTCTCTAGAGTTGGCGAACAGACCACTCCATCCCCCGTTGGAGGGCTGGGATGAGAATCTTTTGTCGCCCCAGAGGCTGCGGTACCCAGAAGTTTGACAAAAGTGTGGTTTTCTCGTTTCCTGGGTCACAGGTCCGGTGCGCACGCCCGTCCTCATGACCACCGTCCTGCTTTTGCAGGTATGGCGCTCCACCAGCGGACCCTCCGCCCCTGTGCGCCCAGCTGTGGCACAAACACGCTCACACAGGGTTGGTTCCGGTGGACTACAGGGACAAGGTTCCTCCTCCCCCCCCTTGGCCAATCTTATGGTGGGCGGCAGGAGCCAGGTAATTGCTTCGATGTCCCTGGACTCAGCACGGCCACGGGGCTCGAATCCCCTCGACGTGGCACCTCAAGCTCCGCCCCGCCACGAGGCCCCACCTGCCGGTACGTCTGACGTGATCATTTCCTTGGTCCCCCTCGCCTGAAGTTTGGCTACGCGATTCGGCTACACGATTCAGTTCACCAGGCGCCCACCCATGTTCAGTGGTGTCTTTTTCACCTCGGTAAAGGGTGAGAACCTTGCGTGCGGAGATCGCTACCCTTCTGCACAAGGGTGCGATAGAGCCTGTCCCTCCAGCCGAGGTGAAGAAAGGGTTCTACAGCCCTTACTTCATTGTACCAAAGAGTTCAAGATGCTGACTCAAAAGCACATTCTAGCAAGCGTTCAGCATCAATATTGGTTCGCGGCGGTAGACCTGAAGGACGCGGACTTCCACGTCTCAGTCTTACATTGACACACACCCTTCCTTCGGTTTTGCCTTCAAAGACCAGGCGTACCAGTACAAGGTCCTCCCCTTCAGCCTGTCCCTGTCCCCTCGCGTGTTCACGAAGGTCGCAGAGGCAGCCCTTGCCCCGCCAAGGGAAGTGGGCATCCGCATCCTCAACTATCTTGACAACTAGCTGATCCTAGCTCACTCTCGAGAGTCACTGTGCGCACACAGGGACCGCGTGCTTCAGCACCTCAGCCGACTGGGGCTTCGGGTCAACTGGGAAAAGAGCAAGCTCTCCCCGGTTCAGAGCATCTCTTTTCTCGGTTTGGAGTTGGATTCAGTCTCGATGACAGCACGCCTCATGAACAAGCACGCACAGTCAGTGCTGAACTGTCTGAAGGCGTTCAGATGGAGAACAGAAGTTTCAGAGGCTCCTGGGGCATATGGCACCCTCAGCGGCGGCCACACCGCTCGGGTTGATGCAAATGAGACTGCTTCAGCACTGGCTTCAGACTCGAGTTCCGAGATGGGCAAGGCGCCACGGGACACATCGCGTGATCATCATGCCGGTCTGTCGCCGCCTCTTCAGCCTTTGGATCGATCTTGCATTTCTACAGGCAGGAATTCCCTTAGAGCAGGTCTCCAGGTGCGTCGTGGTTACAACAGACACCTCCAAGACGGGCAAGGGCACCGTATGCAATGGGTACACAGCTGCCGGCTCTTGGACTGGCCCGCGGCTGCGTTGACACATCAACTGCCTAGAGTTGTTGGCAGTACTGCTCGCCCTGCGGAGGTTTCGGCCGCTGATCCAGGGCAAGCACGTGTTGGTCCGGACGGACAACACAGCGACGATAGCATACATCAACCGCCAAGGCGGTCTACACTCCCATTGCATGTCACAACTCGCCCGCCGTCTCCTCCTCTGGAATCAGCAGCGCCTCAAGTCGCTACGAGCCACTCACATCCCGGGCGACCTCAACACTGCAGCGGACACGCTGTCACATCAGGTTACCCTCTGGGGAGAGTGGAGACTCCACCCTCAGGTGGTCCAGCTGATTTGGAGTCGATTCGGTCGAGCACAGGTAGAGCTGTTTGCTTCCCGTGAATCCTCCCACTGCCCACTTTGGTACGCTCTGACTGAAGCACCTCTCTGTATAGACGCATTGGCACACAGCTGGCCCCCTGCACTACGCAAGTATGCTTTTCCCCCAGTGAGCCTGCTTGCACAGACCCAGTGCAAGGTCAGGGAGGACGGGGAGCAAGTCATCCTAGTAGCACCCTACTATGCATTTTTAACTGCATACTCGCATTGTAGAGTGTAGAATAAAAGAGCAAACTTGGGATTTTAAGAATCGATATATAGGTATTTGATTGTATTGACACAGCCCTCGACACACACACACACACACACACACAAACACACACATGTTAGTGCGGCTATCCTTATGAGGACTCTCCATAGACATAATGATTTTTATACTATATGAACTATAGATTCTATTCCCTAACCCTACCCCTAAACCTAACCCTCAAAAAAAAAAAAAAAACTTTCTGCATTTTTACATTTTCAAAAAAACATCGTTTAGTATGTTTTTTAAGCGATTTGACTTATGGGGACACTTGAAATGTCCTCTTAAACCACACAAACCTGCCCACACACACACACACACACACAAACACACACTAAAAGGAACAAGAAACTTCATGCATATTCTTTTTAACAAGCAATTACAAAGTTATCTGTGGTCAGCCCCTGCACTAACATAAACAGTGATAACAAATCCAAACTGAAACACTTCCTCATTTTCCTGTTAGGTACATTACAACACACATTATCAAAAAGACCAGTCCTACAGAGCCAAGTAACATCATGTCCTGCCAGGCCACGCCTGTCTGAGCTTTGGGACGGTTTGCACGGATGTTGAGTGTGCGGGACTGTGCGGAGGATGTGGGTGAGTGCAAGTCTACATGCTTGTGGAGGGGGAGCTTGTAGTATGTTGGACGGAAGTATGCCACGTTCATGTAACTTAATGCCCATATTTGTGCAAGTGCTTACGAAACAGGAAGGTAGAAATGCCATTAATGGCAAACGCCTAAAATAAAGCAATAATGAGGTAATGTAGGCCAAATGCATAATTTCTCACTTTCCTCTCTTGTATTTTGCTAGAGGGCATCTGGTACAAACCTTGAACACATAAACACTCATGTAAACTTGTGCAAACAAATTGACTAATACACACACATATGTATCTCCTGCAGGCACACAAAAGCATTCCTAACCACACATTCTGCTTAAAAACAGCCGACGGACACTCAGAGTTGCTTTCCAGTTCTCTTACAGTTAGAACATTTCCTAATGACGAATGTCATAATTCGGCATGTCCGTTAGATTCTAGCGTATCATTATGCAAGCCTCTCAGCCACATGGGCCACACAGGCCTTGAGCACCGAGGCAGTGAGCCAGTGATCTGCACAAAAGTAGGACTGAAACTAAACCTGCTGCTCTTGTTGTCCTGTTAGGGGAAGGAATTTTTCCCACAATTCCTTCATCTAGCAACAGTGAAAACAACCTTTCTCAGCCAAGAGCCTCCCTTCTTCCAAACCAGCTAAATATGACACTCCATCACAGATTATATTACAATTGATGCATTCCAGCCCGCTTTCTGTTTAAGCATTCAACAAATCCACTTTAGTTCTGAAGCCATTCATGTGAACTACAGCTGTGTTCTGAGTTACTCTCTGTGATATCAGAAACTATTTAGCAGAGACTGGCCACTTCAATTAAAACGAATGGGAGAAATTGGAACGCCCAACCAAGGAGCTTGTGCCCAATGGTCAACGGATGTAAAAAGGAAGTCCCGCCTTACAGGTAAAAGAGCCAATCATCTTTTAGATACAGACCTTGCCTGTCAATCAATTCGAGAATGCACATGAACATTAGTTATACAAGCTGGGAAAATTGCTTTTTTGTGTGCGTAATATGAGGTAAAGAAGCACAATTTATGATACCAGTTTTATCAGATTTTACTGCTGATTTAAAATATGCTCTTTTATCGTAATCTTGACCAACCATTTTTTAGATTTCAGTTTTCTCCCATTCAAGTAGATAGGACTTGCACTGGCACGACTGAAAATAGCCTCCTGGGAGCGTTCCAAAGATGGCCGACAGTGGACTGACTTGCTAGAAAGACTTTGGCGAGATGCACACCTGACCTGCCCTCAGTGCTATGCTGAGTATGTTATTACAACACTAGGCTACTTCTGACATTGAAACATCAAATTTTCTCAAAAACTCTTGTTTTTTTAAAGGAGCAGGAACCCCACAGCAGGACTTCAGCACTGAAAACAGTATTTCTCTGTATGGGTGCTGTCAGTGGAGAGAAGTGCTCACCTGAAGCATCACAGTTGGATCATAATCATTCCAACATGCAAATAATCCCAAATAATCTGACATGATGCCTGGTAATGGTGGGATTAGATAACCGAAAAAATTAAGTCTTTCTTGTGGCTGGCTATGAAAATAAATTGTATAAATTGGGTTGATATAAGCCCATCTAACACATGACTACAAAACTTATAAAAAATTATGTTACTGCAACTCGTACACCCTGTTACACGTGCATTGAAGAGAATATAAAGGACAAAAAAAAAAAAAAATGTTTTAAAGAGGTCAGTCTGAAGTCAGACCGATGTTGTTAATGGAAACATACTGTTATTTGTTGCAGGAACATAACCTTTTCCCAGTTCAGTGGCTCCCCCTAGTGACTAAAGTAAACCGTTAAAGGGTTAGGTTCACCCAAAAATGAAAATTCTCTCATTATTTACTCACCCTCATGCCATCCCAGATGTGTATGACTTACTTTCTTCTGCTGAACACAATCGAAGATTTTTAGAAGAATTTCTTAGCTCTTTAGGTCCATACAATGCAAGTAAATGGGTGCCAAAATTTTGAAGCTCCAAAATTCACATAAGGGCAAAATAAAAGTACTCCAGACGACTCTAGTGGTTAAATCCATATACTCTGAAGTGATATGATAGGTGTGGGTGAGAAAAAAATCAATAGGTAAGTCCTTTTTTACTATAAATTCTCCTCTCTGCTCAGTCAATTTCCACTTCACTTTCTCATTCTCCTTCTTCTGTTTTAGGTGATTCACATCCTTCTTACATTTCGGCCCCCTAATGGGCAGGGAGGAGAATTTATGACAAAAAATTACTTAAAGATTGATCTGTTTCTCACCCACATCAATCATACCGTGCCTGAACACATGGATTTAACCACTGGAGTCCTATGGATTACATTTGGCACCCATTCACCTGCATTGTGAGGACCTAAAAATAGTTCACCCAAAAATAAAATTCTCTCATAATTTACTCACCCTCTTACCATCCCAGATGTTTATGACTTTCTTTCTTCTGCAGAACACAAATGAAGATTTTTAGAATAATATTTAAGCTCTGGAAGTCCATAAAATGCAATTGAATTGTGGCCAGATCTTTCAATATCCAAAAATTCAGCATGAAAGTAATCCGTAAGACTCCAGTGGTTAAATCCATGTCTTCAGAAGCAATATGACAGGTGTGGGTGAGAAACAAATCAATAGATAAGTCCTTTTTACTATAAATTCTCCACTTTTGACCAGCCCTGACCAGTAAGTGGTGATATGCTCGAAGAATCGCCAAAAAAACAAAAGAAGAATGTGGAAGTGAAAGTGAAACTGAAGATTTATAGTAAAAAAGGACTTAAATATTGATCTGTATCTAACCCACACCTATCATATCACTTCTGAACACATTGATTTAACCACTGGAGTCATATGGCTTTCTTTTATGCTGCTAACTTTATGTGATTTTTGAATATTCAAAGTTCTGGTCACCATTCACTTGAATTGTATGGACCTACGGAGCTGAGATATTCTTATAAAAATCTTAATTTGTGTTCTGCAGAAGAAAGAAAGTCATACACATCTGGGAAGCCATGAGGGTGAGCAAATAATGAGAGAATTTTCATTTTTGGGAGAACTACCTTTTTAATCCGAGTCAAGGCACCCAGGTCATTAGTTTCTAATGACATCCATTGCAGCTACATCTCTGAACATCTGGACAAACTAATCTTATGCCAAATAAATTAAAACAGTCCAAGAAGCAAGCATTTCTATGTACTGGTAATTCCAAGTATACAACACTTATTTGCAGATGAGCAGGTTGTGATCTTCACTCAAACACAATTTGAGAAAAATACAATTAAAAACCTTTACAAACTAAGCCGTCAGTCACACACTGTGAATAATGTCTTTTTAAAACTGGCCATCTGCAATAGTCTGAAAACAGTTCAAAGTTAAACACCCATTTTAAAGAACATACTGTATAATCATTGTATTTTGGATAATGCTTAGAAATAGTTTAATAATTATGTAACACTACATTCCTGTGTGTCGATTTCAAAACAATTACATTTTTCAGTGCTGTACGGATGGCCCAATGGCCTGGGGCCAGTATGTGAGTGTTCTGCTGCGTTGTCACATCAACTTACATACGGCATGTGCGTAACATTTACATGCATTTTTATGCCTTGCAAACTTTAAACATTTGGATTTCTGTTATGTTTTTTGTTGTGTGTTCTGTAATTTGTGAAGGAGGCATCATTTGATCAGAATGGGTTGGAAAATAATAAATAAATCACTGTATGCCATCATTTTCCAGCAATAGTGCATTACAAAGCTATAATGTAACTCCATCTACATTTATAGCACTACACGGAGTTTACATTGCTGCTGTTTAATTTCCAGATATAATTTAAAATATTGCAAATCAAAAACCAAAATACATTATTTGTTGAAGAATTTAATTTAATGAAGAATACATGTATCATTTTTTTCTTCTGATACATATATTTTTTCTGATACATATTTTGTGGTGATGCCAGTGAAAACGTTACCAGGGCATGTAAAAGTCTGAACAAATGGCCCAACTTGGCCAGCAGAGAAAAAACAAACAAACAAACATCAACAACAACAAAAAATCCTCATTGTTGAACCCTGCTTTTTCAACTGTTTAAATAATCTAAATGTAATTGCACGCAGTACTTTCAACCACTAGACGGCAGTGTTACCTAACAGTAACATTTTGATATCCAGCCCACAGGACAAGGTTATAGCTGCAGGCATTGCTCCAAAAAGGGGCGGTCGCTCCAAAATGCCATTGAAGATATAGGGAGCCCCTTACCTAACCTCCCATATGCAGTTGGCACAACCCCCATTTGGAGAAACCATACCCCCTTTTGGGGTAACCCCACCCTCTTTTTTAGATTCCGCCCCCATTTGAAGGTCTCCGGCCTGCAGCTATACCTACTTGGACCACAGGGGGAAAAGGGTTGTAATGACAAGATGCATTGTTGATTTGGCTGGTCAGTCAGTTATCTGATCCTCATACAAAACCCTCAAACATGGTAAAAGATGACCTCTTCACTGTATAAAACATTACCAACACACAGTACACGTCACTGCCAGCACTGAATATTCAGCAGGCTTCAGTCCAACATAAAGTGAAAGTTATGTCTTGTTTACTGGATTCGTAGGTTCAGGATTCGTCATTATTAAACTCTGCTCTTTGAATGTTGGAATACGGACCTCTCTGAATGTGTCATGGAATGAACAGACAGTGTGTTACAGGAGCAGAAGGGCTTCAAACGCTATGTGACTGCATCTCTTTGAGGGAGTAAAGGTCTGTATGCTTGTGCAATTAGGCCTAGTTCTGTCTTCAACATATTTTAGATACACTAAGGTGATAGACATTCCAACTGCATTGATTTTAGCAACATTTAAACATACCTTTTGGATTGAATGGAAGTTAGGAGTTAAAAAAAAAAACAAAAAAAACAGAACAAAAAAAACCATTTATATGTTTTTAAAATTTTCTATGCTTGAGAAAAAAGATTCGAGGGGGGATGCTGGTCACATTGCTCTGATGTTTTACATACTCATGATGAGGTAATAAGATAACTTAAAATTCCATGTCTTATTTGGCTATGTCTTATAATCCCATGACATATTACTACAGCTGGAGAAAAAAAAAAAAAAGAACTATGAAAAGGGAGGGAAACTCTGATTAGCTGGCTTTAAATGGTTGTCAGATTGGATTGTTATCAAATAGTATCCGACCACATTCTAGTAAAACCAGTTTAACCTCTAAGGCTCACTAATCAACAGATGCAGGTTAACATAAACTACAGCAGCGTGACAAAGCCTGAGAAACAAAGGAATAACACATTCTTGGAAAACCCTAATGGTCTTTATTTCCTCTAACGCTCTTGTGTTAGAGGCTGTCTTGTTCACATTTGGCATGATTTCAATATTGGCATAATATGCATTGACAAAACTGTTGGTAGATTTTGGAATTGAGTAGAATTACCACTTTTTGTTAATTGGCTAATCAGGTGCAGTTATCGTCAGATGCAGTATCTCAGCTGATTAATTGGCCTGGCCAGTATACACTCACCGATCACTTTATTAGGAACACTATGGTTCTAATAAAGTGCCCGACGTGGTCATCTGCTGTTGTAGTCCATCCGCCTAAAGGTTCGATGTGTTGTGCATTCTGATATGCTATTCTGCTGACTACAATTGTACAGAGGGATTATCTGTGTTACCGTAGCCTTTCTGTCAGCTCGAACCAGTCTGGCCATTCTCTGTTGACCTCTCTCATCAACAAGGCATTTCCGTGCGCAGAACTGCCGCTCACTGGATGTTTTTGGCACCATTCTGGTTGCGCTTGAAAATCCCAGGAGATCAGCAGTTACAGAAATAGTCACACCAGTCCGTCTGGCACCAACAATAATGCCATGATTGTAATCACTGAGATCAAAATTTTTCCCCATTCTAATGGTTGATGTGAACATTAACTGAAGCTCCTGACCCATCTCTGCATTATTTTATGCATTGCACTGCTGCCACACGATTGGCTGATTAGATAATCGTATTAATAATTAGGTGTACAGGTGTTCCTCGGTGAGTGTATATGGACCTATCACTACAACTCGTCTATTAGATGAACTGTTCTTAATCAACAGATCTGTAAAACGTGCATGCATGCAACACTTGAGCACATTGCAAAAGCAGTAAAAATGGCAGTAAATGGCAAAAATCTATGTGTGCAGATCGTTTTTTGTTTAACCCGTTTATAACCTGTTGGGCCTCATGTATTCAGATAGAAGACAAAGGCAGGCCTAACAGTCAAAAACATTCCTCAAGCCCCCTCCTAAGTCGTAAATTGTACTGACAAAAATCGCGCCAAAATCAAACAAAGGGAGTCCAAAACAGACTACAGATCCACGAAGCCTTGCCCACTAAAGGATCGAGCACTCAACTCCTATTGGATGAGGCACACAACAGAACGTCCCTCAAACATGACATCATCAGGAGTTCAAATAATTCTGAAATGCTTCCAAAGTTGCTTCCGGCTACTTCGTTCACCGAATACGGACGTAGCTTTTTGCTGCTCTCCGGTGTAACCTCGTGGCATAAGGAAGTAATGTCCGACTTGAAACTGTAGCCATACAATCTCCATCTCGCTGGACGAGTTGAGATTACTCTGTGTTCAACCAAACACTCTAACGGATCCGAAGGAGACCGCCGAGCAATTCGCATCTTCATCCATTGGCCTACAGAAGTGAAGAGATTAAAGATTTCTCTTCCATCTTCAATCAAGTCGACATTTCTGAGTTCTCCGCCAGCCTGCCGAGAATCAACAGCCGTACCGCCCTCTGAGAATCAACAGCCGTACCGGCCGCCGACAGCGCGAGGAAACGGCTCTCGTCATCACACGAGCCTCAAGAAACCGGGTCAGAGTTAAAGGACGGAGGAAAACACATTCTACCTGTGTCCTCATGCGATTCAAGTAAGAGGTTACGTCTGGGCAGAGATAGAATATTATAGCGTGTTATTCTTGTGTTTCAAGGTTTTTGCTTGTACAGTTTACGGACCGCCATGTCCGCTCATTATTAATACTCAGGGTATTAATTATCACGAATTTGTTTTGCTGTATTGTGGTCCAACCAGATTGGACTGTTGTGCATTTTCGCCATCGCGGGTGAGACAGCAACTGAGTTCATCCATTAAAGAGTCAAATAACAAGGGACTTTTACGAGCCCCGCTCGTAAAACCGCGTCTCTGAGTGATGAACGCGGCAGCTTTATCTCCAGCTATCGCGAAATCAGCTTTCGTGCTGTCACTTAATAATCTCTCTCTCTCTCTCTCTCTCTCACTAACCACACTGACACACACACACTGATACACACACATCTTATGTGTTATAGGATTCTTTTTATTTCCATATCTAATCATATCACTGTTTAGTTTGTAGTTGTAAGTCGGAAGTTTATTGACTGCATTGTATTAATTATTAATTATTACTGCATAAATAAACTTTGTTTATATTACAAAGAGAAGTGTTTTGGTTTGTTTTGCATACGCCTGTGTCGTGCTGACGGGATGTCAGTGCTCGGATTCAAACCTTCATTCATTCTTTTTATTCGAAAATCGATATTCTTCGGATGTCGATTTTCCTAAGAAAACAATCTAATATTGAGACTGTTTTAATATTCGGTTATTAGTCCCTGATTTCAGGGTGGTGCCCCGTCAATGTTAATCCTTATTAATATTCTATTGATTTTTGATAATTGATAATTATCTTTGATTGAATTAGAATGATCAATAAGCTAGTGTTAATTTTAATGTTTCATCGATGTTAACAATTGATGTGTTGATTTTAAAGGATTAAAAAAAAAGTTAACATTGATTCTCATCAATGTTCTATTGATTTTAATAATAATTATCTTTGATAATTATTAATTATTGCTAATAACCAAACTTGCTCCTAAACGTAGCACACTACATTTACTGGAGTCCTATATGAGGTTTTAATGAGTTAGATCCAATTAATTAATTTAAATATTGATTAATAACTACAGAAATAATTATTAATTATTTCTGATAGTAACACTGATCTAAACAACCAGTAAAGCCCTACAAACCTTACCCTATTAAAGGAAATGCATTCATGGCGTGCCATGATATATCATGCATTCCTACTGAAAACGTTTTTAAGATGACATTAAAGCTAATAGATATGGACTAAAAGCAGCACAACTTTAAATTTAATTTTACTGGGTCTGTAAGGAATCTCTTTCCAGCCTCAACAAGTCTTCTAAGTGCCAGGTTTCCTTTTGGACTTCATTAATCTGTCTTCAAACTTCAGTCTGTTTGGTTTGGACTGTTATCAGTATGAGATGTTAAATTTATTACAGTTTCATGTAAGCAATTGGAGGGGTCATGGTCCGGATTTAGACATTGCCTGGCAACAGGCGGTCAGCCTCCCAGATGGATACCTAGTATACAAGTCAATGGCTGCTTTACTAAAGACAAATAGTTTCCAGATTCAACACAGACATTATCTAAAACTGAATTTCAACATATTCAACAAGCAGTGAGCTGGTACTTAAGGTGTGAGATCTTGGTTATCATTTAAACAATCAATGCTAAGATGTGTACACCGAGATGTAATGAGCTTGTAATAGCGAAGTCTGAATGCTGGCAGTAAACTAATTATAGTAAGTACAACAACAGCGACATAAAACGGTGAGTGTGGCTCTAAATGAATAGAGAATCTTTAGACAGGGGCTGCAGCCAATTCAGGGTTTATAGATCGCTAAGCAACAAAGCAGGACACTCGTCATGGAGACAGGAGGTGGGGGACAGAAAGCACTCCACATGAAATGGCTTAATAAAACAAGAAGCCATAAAATAGAGGCAAAGTCTAAATACTACATCTCAGTCCTGATTTAATGTGTGTACAAATCACTACAGTGTTTATCAGCTTAAAAAAGCAGCAAATTCATTTTAGGCTGATTTTTCCTCAAAGTCTGCAGTTTGCATAATGTAGTTGTCACATCACAGGGCCCATGACAGGAGATAAGAGCTACTGAAGGGTGAGAATTATGAGTCCTGAGATTGTTCATGGGATCAGGCTTACACAAAACAGGAGCTCAGGATATGTGCACATTTCGAGGGAAATCATGGCATGTCAGCACAAACCCGATATTCAAACATAGGCATAAAGTCTATTAATAGTCTAGTCAAACTGAGAGAATTGTGTTTGGTATCTGTTTTCTTGAAACCCCATCCACAAGTTCTAAGGTGCTGAACTTATGTTGTTTCTTTATTGCCTACTATGTTCTACAGTTGCTAGGCAACCTGTTACTTCCCTAGCCAGTGAGTTTGTGCAGAATCACAGAGTTCTTATTTTTCTGGGTTCCATGTAGGCGATAACATGACCACAGCATTCATCTGGTGAAACCTAATTAACCAGCCCTCAGCAAGTGGCCCTATGCATGTTCCTTATAAGTGATTTCTGCAGTTGATGTGCCTCTCTTTCTGCAAGATGCTTAGAGGTCTGCAACTGGCTTCTCAGATGACACAGACATCTGGTATGTTAGGGTCGTCGGATGTAGTCCATTGACTGGGACCAAAATGGGCTCTGTGGGATTAAAGGGATAGTTCAGCAAAAATTTTAATCATTTACTTAACCTCTTGTTGTTCCAAACCTGCATTGTACAACTTTCTTCCATGGAACACAAAAGGAGATGTTAGGCAGAATGTTCACCTCAATCAACATTCACTTTCACTGTAAAAAAAATAAATACAAAATTGGTTATTGAGACTAACATGTTGCAGAACATCTCTTATGTTCTATGGAAGAAAGTCAAACAGATTTGATCAGGAGGAGTAAATGATGAGAGAATTTTCTTTATTTTTTTGTATGAACTATCCCTTTAAGGGAAACAACTGGGGCTGATTCGATAATCAGCATTTGTGCACGTCATGCAATGATTATTTCACAGGTGTTGTCTTCTCTGTGGTAACCATGGAAGCAAGACTATAGAAGCTGCTTTTATAAAATATTTTGAAGTTCACAACACAACACACAACAATTTCTATAAGGAGTTGGAGCTTTTGAATAGGTGTGATGCTGTAAGTGCCTTGCAGGGCGGAGTCATCAGTATGTCCACCAGACCGAGAACAGCAAAGCCTTCAGGGATATTAATGAAAAGTCAATGAGTGAAGGAAAGTATTCTCTGATGGATAGGCTTATGTGGTTTACTTTCAATCCCGTGAACCAGGGTGAGCCTGGACCTACTCAAATACTCAGATCCAGGCCCACCAAGAATATTAGTTAAAAAATGCATAAATTATGATTTCTGAAAGTGTGAAAGAACTGTTTGAATGTGCCACTTCTCTGTTGATAAAATTTGGTAAAAATAAATTTGGGTGAAAACTTGGCCCATCCATTTTTATTGAGGCCCACCCAAAAATAA
This sequence comes from Myxocyprinus asiaticus, assembly GCF_019703515.2. Taxonomy (NCBI): domain Eukaryota; kingdom Metazoa; phylum Chordata; class Actinopteri; order Cypriniformes; family Catostomidae; genus Myxocyprinus; species Myxocyprinus asiaticus. The sequence continues at coordinate 21,753,854 of NC_059355.1, forward strand.
TTTCCTGGCTACGCCCTTGCCGTGAACCACCAGAACAGCTGAAGAGAGCCACAGTGGGGACCAAGGGCCTGATGTATAAACTTTGCATACACACAAAATGGGTGTTGAAATGTGTGTATGCGCAAATATCGGGATTTATAAAAATAAACTTGGCTTGAATATGTGCACACCATCCGCACAATCTTGACTGTTCATACGCACTCTTTTACTGGTTTGTGTGAACTGGTGACTCCAACTGAAAAAGTAATGAACTGAACAGGCTGATTCTAAATGTATTTAAAACATTTAGAATAAAAAAGTATGGAGTTAAGCACTTAAATAATAAGTAATTGTTATCCAGTCAATATAAGGCTATATTAATTTTACATAATTAATTAAAATGACATTAAAATATAAACTGTAAAAATGAAATATTGGTGGTGTAGCAGTGTTTTTTGCTTAATTAGTTGAATTTAGAATAAAACATAAGCTTACACATTTTATTTTTGAGTGATCTGATGTCAGACAACAGTGTTTTCACTGCAGAAATATTTCTTGTGTCCAGTAAAGAGTATGTTACTTTTAAGGATCTATAAAATCATACACAATTTTAAAAATGATCTAAGAATCAAAGTAGCTTAAGGTTAGATTTAACTCAGATTAGATCTACTTACAAAAAAAATGAGGTGAGAATAATACTTTGCCTATAGCCTATTTAAGATGTCTTCTCTGAAAACATGTTATAATCAGGGGTTAATATGAGATTTCGGAGGTGGGGGAACCCTAAAATTGGGTGATGTCGCAATCATGCCACCCGCCCACGTATTTTATAAACATTTAATAAAATACGTGGGTGTCTGAATATGGATTTATTAATATGCCCATATGTAATTCATAGAATACGTTTTTTTCTTTTAGATTAATCAATTTTACTGTGATAATGATTTGTCTGTCTTTATTTATGTATCATGTAATTAATCAAATGAATTGTGAAAAAATACATAATAACATGGAATATTTGGTTTAGTGTTTTACACTAGATTGCTTAATATAATGATTGATTAATTCTTGATTAAGAATGATATCAAATGTATTTTATACATTTTATAAAAAATCAAATGACAGCTAGGACAATTTACCTTCTTCTTGCCCTAGATTCATCTTATAGAACAAGCTAAATTTAGGCCTAAATCTAATTATGATACAATTTAAAAGTAAATGCACATTGTTCTTAATGGGGGAAACAAACACAACTATCTTTTACTAAAATTTTACTAAAATTGTTATTCTGATAATATCATTTGTAATGAAAATATTTTCATTAAATTATAAAAGAGTTTAAAATTAAAAAGAAGCATTTTCACTAGTGAATCACACTGTATATTTGCTAGATAAAAAAACAAAAAAACAACAAAATAAAAAATAAAAAAAATGCTGAATCAACATTTATTGGAGCACACACACATAAATATAAAAATAACAGTGAAACCTTTTACAATGTGTTGGTCAAGTGATCTTTTGATCTCGAGTGATATTTTGATTTACAAAACCCCTTCGTGTATACAGCTTTTTAATAAACTAAGCAAACTCACTACTGCATATCAGTGGATCTAAGAAAAGAGTGAGCAGCTGATTCCATTATACATGATTTCTATGAAACAGAGATCGGCCCACGGTGCGAAACAGAAACGAAAAGCGTGTCTGTATGCAGGGGCTCACGGTCTTGTGCCGCTCTCGAAAATGCAGCCTCCACCAGCGTCCGCAACTAACTAGCGCGAAGCCTAATGAGCTTGAAATATTTTTGAACAAGCACTCTTGCTAAATAGAGACAGAATGGATCAACAAAAACCGCATTGGAGAATATAATAAATGGAATGGATTGACAAACAAGCCTTTTTATTTATTTTTTGAGGAATCGAAGGTGCTGGAATGCCGTTTGGACCATACCGGCCCAATTTAACCCCTGGTTAAAATATCTTATAAAATAATCTTTCTCAAGTAAATTGATCTTGTTTAAAGGATGTTTAGACTTTTTACTCTAAAACAAGATAAAGATTAAGAAATTATTTTTTGTAGCATTTTCTATCTTCAAGTCACATGAGACATTTACAGTCTGTATTATAGTCTATTCTCCTAGTTTTTTGTACTGTTAAACGCGGTAGTATCACGTGTGTGGATTGTAACATGCACATGAAAATTACATACAGATTAGATTATGCATAGTAAAAACAGGCATTGTATGCTCCATATATGGTTTATTTGGGGAGGAGACGGGGTGGGGTATAAATCACGTGCAAGTACGCACAATCTTCCGCTAACTGGGATTTATAAAATGAACTTTGTGATGGTTCTTGCGTATGTACGGTTTTAGAAATCTGAAAACTTTTGCGTGTATGCATACTTTTAGGATGAAATCTATGTCAAGTTTTATACATGAGGCCCCAGATCACGTGGAGCACTTTGAAGCTTTATAACATCTCTGATCTTGGCTCTATCTCTGAGGGTCAACTATGGTTATGATAAACTCATCAGAGCCTATGTTTTTTTGGTGTAAATCTATTTGGGTGAAAAGCCCAGATGAGATAAAGGGCTTTCACACAAGAGCTTTGGGAAAATACTTGAATACGTTTCATGCCAGAGTATGGTTAGTTTGGTTTGTGCACCAAGGATCAGGACCCAGGACTGCTTCAGAATGGTTCCAGTATGATATGCCACTGTTATGAAAGCAATCTGGCCAAATTTGCAGAAACTGCTGTTAATGATGAATAGCTTGTTCACTAACCTTCCTGACAAGCGGAACTGGGAAGCAGAGAAGCAAATGCATATCTTAATGCTGCTTGTCTCTGGAGAAATTGCCTTCGGCAAGCAGCTCGCTTTCTTTGCACCTTTTTCAATACATCTGCAACCAACATATGCAAGTGTCATTCTGTGCATTTTAAGTTTTGCCAGTAAAACCAAGAGCACAAAAGTATGAGAAAAAGTGAGTGCATTGAGCCAAGGGAACACTGCATGACTCAAGCATGTCTCCTTTAATGTTTTGAGTCAGCGACTAGTGTGCAAAAAGAAGTGTCAGATCGCACAACCACAAATCACAGACGCTATGACAGAAACCTGCATACTTGAAATCTGGCTGACGAGTTGTCAGGTGTGCGCACTGTCCCATAAAGCGAGAGGCCGGAAATGATCAACAGCCAATGGTCTTGTAGTTGATACACCCATTCAGCAATCACTTGTGTACTGTGGGCACCAACGCAACCAAACAATCAAAAGAATGTGTATTGCAGGCTGCCGACTGAAAGTTATGCAGTGTGCACTTGGTTTACCAGTACAGCATAGGCATGGCCCCAACGTGTAATCTGTTCCAAACAGTGAGCAGCAACACTATGATTGCATGTATCCTCCATGGATAAGGTAATCCTAAAATGCAATGTGCCATAGTCAATGTCCCTTATCATATATAACAATATTCTCTTCAGAACTGAAAAGCATCAATAAAAAAATACTTAATTAAAATGATCAAACTATTTCACTCAATTTATGTCTGTGCTATGCACTTTTTGTGCTTTTTAAACTATCAAGTCTGTGATTAAGTGTTAATGGAGATGCTACCTTAGAAGGTGGCTGCCTATGTAGACAGTAAGGCATCTTACTAGGGTTTGCAACAGAGACATCATCTCTTGCACATGTCCCTGTACTGTTACAGTGAGCTGACATAATTCTCAATTTAATTTCAATATTGCTTTGTGATGCCTCTGGTATTAAAATTATGAAATTAAAATAAGTTTACCACATCTTATAAAAAGTGCTGCCCCAACTTCGAATTTAGTTTTCATGGCAAGACTGAGAAGAAAAAAATGCTCTTCCTGGTCATACTCAGGCAATCATTTCAAATCACAATAGGGCTGGACGATAGGACGATGTAATCGGATATCGACGATACCTTACAACTATGACAATGCCAATTGCGACACTCATTGACAGACGATGATCAACAATATCGGGAAATGGCAAAACCATGGATCTGGGAAGTTATATATTAAACACTCTATTTATAATAATATAGTATATATTGTTATATATTAAACAGTAGCCCAGGGTATGAAACTAGCACCCACCACCCGCCAAATGCAAAGAGGCTGAATCCAGTTTGCGAGCTCCTCGTCCAAATGCAGCAATTTCATGTGTGTGTAATTTTGCTCATCTATCAGAAACAGGTGGGCAACCTGTAAGACGTCTCGGAGTGACACATAACAAGAAAATATAGCAAAGAGGGTCAATTGCATGGTGTCAATTTATATATTTATATATTATTATTAAATTTAATTTATAAATATACTAATAATCCATTCAATCCTAAAAGTATCTTTAAATAACAGTTTAATATGATACAAAAGTGACTATTTTACCCAAAATGTGTGTGCGCTGTGCATATTTATGCTCATTAGAGGATCGTGTTGTTTCTCTCTCGTCACCTGTAAGGAAATTTGCTGCGATCCGAATCTCCCGTGCGCTGCATGTGAGGAGTGCTATTTGAATGACGCATGGAGCTGCCGTCTCTGCAGAGCGTTCCAAATCATTCTCTTATGAGGCATAATTTCAGGTAGGACACTGCCATTGAAGACAGTTGCCTAAGTAGGCAGGAGACAGCGAGGCAGTTCACTAAGTTTTGGAACAGACGCGATGTATGCGCACTCTGGTTCTGCTGAACCATGTGGGACACATGCCTGTTTCCAAATAAGGACTCTAACACTCTCTAGACATTCATTTAGGATGATCTAATATATCTATTACGTGAAGGATCATGTTTCAGTGAATCGATCCCAGAGAAACCGTCACTATAGAGTGATATTAGCGATAAAGGGATAAACAGAATAAGCGATAACCACCATAGCTGTTTTGAAACTCTTTGAGTAATATTTTAGCATCTAATCATCATATTATGTTGAGTGTGGGCGTTTTTGATTCAGAAGTGTCTGCTGTAAGTTGTGATATGCCATTTTCAATGTTTTATAAACCAAAATGTGATGAAGCTTCTGTTTATCTGTTTATTATACATGTGAATTTCACACGCTAATACTCACTGCAGTTTAATCTTTGAGTGAAACAAATTTGCTCGTTATATTGTACTAATCAAGACCTTTTCAAAAATATACGAAACTTTTTTTTTTTTTTCGTTTTACTGGTTCAAAATATGATTGTTGTGATTGCAAATTTGTGAATTCATAAAATAGAACTGTTCTAATTCATTAGAAAATTAAAAAAACAGTATTTTAGAATTGGTCAAATCAGCTATATTCGCTGTAAAGATAAGAGTCTAAGCTTTGAAACGACACCTATTTTGTGCAAATTAAGCTTGTGGTTGTTGAATAAGACCATTAAATATATTTTTTTTCATGATCTGCGTCCCCTAGAGGGCCCGATACCGGGCCTCTCTGGGTTTAAGAGATCACACTAGGACACATCACTATTTTAATTTGATTAATTGTGCATTTCAGTGTAAAATGAGTAACAGAGCACACACTCAAATAAGCATGTGAGCATTTGAAAGCAGTCGTGTGTCAGTCAGACAGTGTGAAGGTATTGAATTGAGTTGGTGCTCATACTACACAGTAATCGGTACTGCAGAAACTCTGGTATAGTGACATCTTTTTTATTTTAGTATCGACTTGGTAACGATACCGGTACTTTTGACATCACTAAGTCCGGGCATACTTCATCCAGGAACTTGGGTATTGTCCCGAGACCCGAATATATGTTGTAATAAAAACAACCATAAAAATAATCCACTCTGGTTTTGTTAAACAAGCGCAATTTAAGCACAAGGAACAACTTTGTTGGTACAGTTAAAGAGAGCCACCCAACTCGCAGTTTTATGCCGTGTTTTTTTTTTTTTTTTTAATTCAACATTTTGAACATTTTGAACATCTCCTCTCCTCAGCTCTTGAGACATTATGGGATAGTTAAGTGTCCAGTCGATCCACACTTCAGAATCTTGCCAGACATAGTAGGTCATTTCTCACATACTATTTTATGAATACTGAGGATTTTAACACACTACTCCATTGGCATACTGTTTTTTGCTAGGGTTGAGCACAAGTAATCGAGTAATCTAGTACTCGTTCTGCACCAGATACTCGAGATATTACTAGAATATCGCAAATTCATTTTCCTTTCCACATATGCCTGCCGTGAGCAGCGCAGAATTACATGGTATTTTGCTTCTGAATCTCTTGACAGATCTCGCAGTTACAATTGAGTCCACTGAGGGGTGCTGTGGATGTGTGTCATCGAGGTGAGAGAAGAAGATATCGTGGTGTCTGTGCTTTTAAAATGTGGAAATGCTTTTAATGTTTTGATTCTTATTGAATTCTACTCTATTTGTATTTGGTTCTTGTTGGAGTCATGCAAATGTGCAAATGTTTTTTACTGATATTTTTAAAATATTTCTTTTGTTTTCCATTTTTATTAATGCATGTTAATTAAATTTTTCCTAAAAGAAAAGCATTTTTTGTTAAAAGCATTGTTTGAAATCATTCTTGGTAATGTTTGTGAATAAAACAAATATAAATTTCACATACGTGTAATTTGTGCTATTTTTAACATGCATTTTAGTTTACACGTAATCCGTTACTCGTTAGAGTACTCGACTACAAAATTAATAGAAAATGCCCATCCCTATTTTTGGCATTCTATATTCTTGGAAAGTATGGCTATTCAAACGCAGGGAATGTAACACTGCTGATGGTTAATTCGAAAAATAACAGTCTCCAACAGTCTCCCTCCCCCTCCAGACCTGGTACAAGCTGTTCCCTGAGGAATAGCTCCTATAGGTACAACTCTGGAGAACAGTATGCAATTTCCATTAAAACTCCAGTGTCAAGCAACTGCATGTGACACACAGGCTCATGTCAGTTCTGAAGGACTGAAAATGGCAGAGCTAAACAAGGCCTACAAGGGTTTAACTGGGTCAATGTCCTGTCAACAAAAGGCAAGTCTAATCGGAGAGTTTGATGTACAGGAGGAAGAAACATAAACTGTCAAAGATCTAAAAATTCCTTGTTTAATACTTCTTGAACACAGCAGCCACAAAGATCCTGAAAGTCTTTTCTGTGGTGAAATCAGTCATCCACTTAATCACAGTCTTGTGTTTGCTATGGAATGGAGGACAATCTATGATTACTAAGGATGGGCATTTTCGAGTAACTTTGTAGTCGAGAACTCTAACCCACAAAAAATGAGTACCCGATTACTCATAAATTTAAATGCACGTTGAAAAAACATGTATGACACATACGTGAAACTTATATTTAGTTTTCTTCACAACGTCACCAAGAATGGTTTCAAAACAAGATAACAAACTTTTCTTTTCTTTTGGGAAAAAAATATTTAATGAACAATATGCATGAAAAAAATATATATTTTTTTATTATTATTTTTAAATAAAGTAAAAAAGCATTTGCACTCACCCGGAGCTTACAAAACCAATACTGACGGCATGAGGGTAATTCACATACATAAATGTTCATAAATAATATGTATAATAATAAAACATACATAAATAATATGATATAAAAAAAGTGGCACATTTTCACCATAATAGAAGATCCTAGACTGCTGATTTGCATAACTCCAACATAGGAATGTCACGATTATGAAATTTGGCTAATGATTAATTGTCTGTTCCCCTTCTGTCACTCACTCGACGTTGTGTCAATGTAGTGACACTATGGGTCGCCCTTGGGAGCCCCAAACACCTCAGATCTTTGAGAAAAGGCCAATGGGAATTGGTGAGTGGAATTTGCATGCCACTCCCCCGGACATACGGGTATAAAAGGAGCTGGCTTGCAACCACTCATTCAGATTTTGTTTTGGAGCCGAGCGGTCGTGTTCAGTGAGCTGAATTACTCTGCCGATCCATTCACCTCTATATCGAGTGAAGCTGTTGGATTTATGACGCATTACAGCGGTTTATCCCCCTCTTGCCCCTGGGCGCTTCAGCAGCTAAAAGAGTATATTCTTTCCTCATAAAGAGTATATTTTCTACTAAAAGAGGGGCACTTACAAAAGGGTCTTTTTCAAGGTTTGTGTATTATTCCTGGTTATGGTCGCTATCTCTCCGCTTCTGACGGCCATGATCGCTGTCTCATGTGTTTGGGTGCTTCCCACGTGGAGACATCTTTCGTGGATGGTTCGTGTCCTCATTGCGAGAACATGACCATGGCAATGTTGTGGTCGCGGCTTTCTTTCGTCGGAGGGAAAGCCATCCCAGCGGCTCCCCACCTCGGTCCTTCTATCTACGGGTATGGGGCAGAGACAGTTAGCACTGGGGGCAATTTGGGGACCTCAATGGGAGCTTCTCCGCCGGGAAACCCCCAGTGGACCTCCCATTCGCCAGCACGCTCGTGTGCCCCGGTCGGGTTCTGGGATGAGACCGCGGGCTCATCGCAGGGCGAGTTCGCGATCTCATTTGGAGCACGCGAAGAGGATGAGTTATCGATAGCAGCATCGGAGAGCGGGTTCGTCCAGTCCGGCACGGAGGACTCGGCTGGGATCCCACCCTTGGGTGTGGTAGCCCAGTCGCAGGCTTATGCAGAACTGGCAGCTGTGCTTGCCCGGGTGGCTGTGAGCGTCGGGCTGGAGTGGAATCCTCCACTTCCCCCTGAACCCTCGTGGCTCGATTATTCGTTCCTGGGCCCAGAGTGCCACTCACGGCCGTGCCCTGTCCCGGTACCTTTCTTCCCAGAGGTGCATGATGAGCTCACGTGATCGTGTAGGGCACCTTTTACTGCCTGGATCCGGTCCGCAGGCTTCTCCACTCTCACTACCCTCGATGGTGGGGCGGCCATGGGATACTCGGCGATTCCCCAGGTGGATCAGGCCGTCACGGTGCACTTGTGCCCGCAGAGCGCCACCACCTGGCAGAACCGTCCGAGGCTCCCGTCCAGGGCCTGTAGGCTTACATCGTCACTGGCAGCTAAGGCCTATGGTGCTGCTGGACAGGCTGCCTCTGCCCTGCATACCATGGCTCGCCTGCAAGTGCACCAAGCCAAGGCACTCAAAGAACTGCACGAGGGTAGTCCTGACCCGGGATTGATGCAGGAGCTGAGCTCGGCGAATGATCACGGGTGATGAAGGTCACGGCACGGTCTCTCGGGCAGGCGATGTCCACCCTGGTGGTCCAGGAGCACCACCTTTGGCTCAACCTGGTCGAGTCAAGGGAGGCTGACAAGGTACGATTCCTTGACGTCCCCATCTTCCAGGTAGGCCTATTCAGTGACACTGTCGGAGACTTTACCCAGCAGTTTTCGACGGTGAGGAAGCAGACGGAGGCCATCCAACATATCCTGCCCCGGCGCGGCTCAAGATCGCGTTTATGGAGAAACTCGCTTCCGGCCCAGTACTTGTGCTTATTTGGGCCTGTACTGGGGTAGGTGCTCCACAAGCGCTGGTTGCCCATACGTAACAACGTGTGATGTATCTTCCGCAAAAAAAAGATTCCCTGTTGGTAAACTGCGTCTTCCTTGGGCAGAGGTCTCTCTGCCCCAGTCACTGTGTTTGTAGAACTCCTCCCCCCTCGGGTAGGACCTACCACGGGACTTCTCCACATGAGATGCTTCCGACAAGACTCGGTAAGACCATGTGACGTATTTCCACCCCGGGCGGGGTGTGGTCTCCGCAGTGTCCTCCCCTTGGGAGGGACACCCCCCGATGAATGGACCCTATATGGCCCCTAGCTGAATGATTTAATTCCTTTTGGGGAGAAAAAAGAGAAGAGGCCGTGGCTGGGTCAGCCGGTCCCTAATTTTGGGCAGTCAACTTGTCCCTGAGGTGCAGGGGACTGTTTGACGCCTGTAAGAGCATTGGGGGAGGTTACGTGATGGCCGGGTGCACTGGCTTCGAAGCACGCAGAAGTCTGCCCGTCTTGCACCGCCAGTGGTCGTGGTGTTCTGTATAGGGACCCCTAGTGTCACTACATCGACACAACGTTGAGTGAGTGACAGAAGGGGAACATCTCAGTTACTGTCGTAACATCCATTCCCTGATGGAGGGAACGAGACGTTGTGTCCCTCCTGCCACAACACTGAACTACCCGCTGAAATGGCCGGGACCTTGTCTCGGCTCCTCAGCACAAAACCTGAATGAGTGGTTGCAAGCCAGCTCCTTTTATACCCATATGTCCAGGGGAGTGGCATGCAAATTCCACTCGCCCAAACCCATTGGCCTTTTCTCAAAGATCAGAGGTGTTTGGGGCTCCCAATGGTGAAATGTCTTTTTAGGGCTTTCACGATTAATTGTCATATAAATTGTCATATTATTTTAAGGTGCATGTGTGCTTCATACATCTTAAGAAGTAATTATACTTATTTAAAATTATATCAATTATATAATAAAGTAGGGATATGATTTCCTTTTAAGGCTTTAAAAACTTATGAATGACATGAAAAAAATTTTAATATCAAAATATTTCTTAATACTTAAAATATGTCTCTCTTTTTGGTTAACTTTAGTTTTGTCAATTTTACATTTAGTTACACTGTTATTTTTGGAACTCATATATATATATATATATATATATATATATATATATATATATATATATATATATATATATATATATATATATATTATAAAAAATATACATATTTTTATAGATTTTTTTTTTTTACATATTATATTATATTATATTTTGCAATAGTAAAATAGTTCTTTCCTAATTTGTTCACTTTCACACGTTATTTAATTGCTCTTTGATTAAATCCACAAGCCTTCTTTCTCATCAATCGTTTTATCACTCCACAGGAATAGAGTAAGCATGTGTCTCCTCTGTATCATTCTGCGTGTCATTAACACTCACTATCAAAGTCTATATTTGTTTGTTTATATTCTCGCAGAAGTTTGGCAAGAGCCTCTGCTGACAGCATGCGCATCAGAGCACTTGAGAAGTGCTTAACATACTCTTCTGGACAGGAGCTGAACTGGGTAGGGTTACACCAGCTGTGCATAAATTCTCACGTAAGTTAGGATTTAAAGTTCACACTAAGGGCTTAGTAACTACTAGTTAGTTTGTAACTAAGTCAGTTCTTAATTTGGTTGCATCACCTGTTCTTAAGGCAAGACTTAACTAGTATGTCGAAAGCTCTCCGTAAAGCGTAGTCGCATAATATGACGTTTACCTGTGCTGATCCAATAAACAGCTTCAATTTGATCTTGTTACGGTTTACGTTCAAACCTTGTTTGCTCATGTAACTGTCAGCTGTAATAAATTATATCCCCATTAAAATATGAAACATAATAAAAGTAGATTTGATAAATAGTATATTTGCCCTGTATAACTAACAATATATTGTAACTATCTAAACTAAATAAGGGGTGATAAATAAATACTAATACAGAAGGCTGTAAAAATAGACATTTATTCATTTTAATATCATATATATATATTTTAAATATGTTGAAACTTGACACCGGGTGACACATCCTGAAAACTGCACCGTTAAATTGGTTTCATGCTGAAGAGCCGCTTAAAAGTTTTTTTCTCTCTCGTAAATGTAAACGAGTGTAAATGTCAACATCATAATGTATGTTGAAAGGATTGATGCCTGTCACACAAAACATGAGCTCATTTATGTCATTAAATATCAGTCTGCTTTTTTATTCCATCTGTTACTCCTGGTCAGAGGCTTATAGTACGTAAATATTTAGTTCATACGTAGGGTTAAGTTCTACCTAAGTTTAATGGTGCAACGCTCAAATATTTTGTACTGCGTAAATTGTGACTTAGTGCCCATTTACGCCACAACCTGGCCAAGTTGTAACTTACGTATAGCTAGTGCAACCGGCCCCAGGTTGACATCTGCAGTGTGGCTCAGTGATGCTTGGAGTTAAACTGAATGACACACAAAAGTGCTGTTGATGACATTTATATATTTGCTTAAAATTCTCTTATTTGGGCATTAAAATGTGATTGAATTTCAAATGCACAATAATTGCGGTTATCTCAAATAACCGCGGTTAGATCAAATAACCAAGATCAGACGATTATTTAATAATTACGACAGGCCTACTCCAACAAGAACCAAATCAAAATAGAGTAGAATTCAATAAGAATCACAATATTACAAGTATTGCATTGATCTGTAATATTACTTTGCTTTACCAGAACCCTTCTAAAAGGGGAGCCTACAAGTTTAGCCTAAAATAGCATAACGCAGCGCTCCCATAGACATTCTTTGGCGGTACACTGGCGAGGAGACAAGAGGCCGTTCTTTTTGAATGGATGTCTATGGAGGAGATGCTCCAGTGTGCTGAATAAACTGCTTTTGTGAGGAAACAGCTCATCGCTTAATGAACTGACTGCCTTTCAGCTAATCTTCAACATGTTTTACACTAAACAATGCTTTTAGAATGAACTATGTGTGGAGTTTACTACAATAAATTGATGTTTTATAAGAGAAGTCACGGACAATTTTGCAACAGTTAGGTGTCACTTTACGGCTCAACCCACTCATTCATATCGTATCCGCAAATGGTGACTTAGTGTTGTAGCAGGCTAGTTGACTGTTACACTCTCTCCTATTGTAGAGCCATGGAGGTTGTTATCTCAATATATGTATAAAAGAATCTCTGGCTTTACTTTAGAAGCACAGACATCAGGTCTTCTTCTCTCATCCAACACCTCAAGGGCACACATCCATAGCACCCCCAAGTGGACTCAATTGTAACTGCATGATTTGGTGAGAGATTCAGAGGGAAAACAGTGTGATTCAGCAATGCTCACGGCATGCAAATGCAGAAAGGAAAATTAATTTGTGATATTCGAGTAGAGTTTTTAATACTTGAGTAGCTGGTGCAAAACGAGTAATCTATGACTTGATTATTCGTGCACATCCCTAATGATTGCGTAGCTCTGTAAAAGAACCAATGATGTACAGTGACAGATCTGCATGTTTGCACTCATGCAAACTATAGGTTCAAGCAACTGGGTTGCTGGGTTGTCCACGAAACAACCCTTTATTTAAAAAATAAAGGTTAGTCTCTGCCTGATTAGCCTATTGCTTATGGCTATTTAAGAATAGACAGCAACAAACCATCTGAGCTCAAAGCTGAACACTAACTATGCAGTGTCATGCAGCCTTAGCCTGTGGCCCTTACATAAAAGAATGTAACAAGAAAAACTCAGCGATGGAGGAGACTGGTAAATGTGATGTTCCGTGCTGCAGTCACTGATTTTTGATGTCATCGTTGTGTGTCACGTTAAAAGTGACGCAAAAGACCATTTGAAATCCGATTTGAGCAGCCAGAGCGTCCGGACTGAGACGCATCTGAAAAAATCAGATTTCAATCGCATTTGAAACCACTCCCGATGTGGTTTGAATCAGATTCTGAAAAATCCGATTTCATGTGGTTTTTTGCTGTCCAGACTATCAAAAACTCATCTGGATACAATCTGGATATGAAAAAAATCTGATTTTTAGTGGTAGTCTGAACAAGGCCAAAGAATATACAAACTAGTCAGTCCACTTGAGCCTTCTCCCATTCTGCCCATCACAACCACTTCCAGGGCTGGGAAAGTGGAAGGTCTAGTTTTTCGAACCTTCTATGCTCCCCCTTTTGTATGCTTCTATGACAATACAAACTCAGTATCCCATCTTGCATTGCAACGAAAATATGGCGGTGCGCATTGTATCTTATCTATCATAATCATTATAAACATCTAAAAACCACCTATATGTTTGATAATATATAATCTGATATTCAGTGCACCTGCTGTGATATAATCTGTCCTCCAGTGCATCTGCTGTAAAGTGTAACGTAAGATTTATTTTAATTACAGTGCGCTTGAAAGAACTCATGCTGGGAGATCCGTCAGTACATGAGAAACTCACATGTGAAAAGGTTAAGATAAAGATATGGTTATCACTATTCACCTCATAACTATTTGTACGAGTCAGACTGTTATTATTCCAAGTAGTGTTTTTCCTCCCATAACTTACGCCTATTCCTTTCCTAAACACCATGAACACGAGTCACCACAAGTAATTGTTAGTCACAAACACACTTCCAGTAAACTGTTGTAATTTTGAGATGACTTCTCACAGGACTTGTGGCAACCTAAACCTCAACACTCACTAATGTACTTATGACAAAATGGGCAAGTCAGTGATGACCAGCTAACAAACAATTAAATTAGACAACAGAGACTTATTTGGACAAAACACCAGAGTCCTTCTATCAAGCGGAGCCTACAAGGTTAGCCAAGAAATGCATAACACTGCGGTCCCATAGACATTCTATGGGTGGTACACCTGCGAGGAGACCAGGAGGCCAGTTTTTTTAAAGGATGTCTATGGAGGAGATGCTTCAGTGTGCTGAATAAACTGCTTTTGTGAGGAAACAGCTCATCACTTAATGAATTGACCACTTGCCCGCTAATCCTCAAAATGTTTTACACTATACAATAGTTTTGGAATGAACTGTGGAGAGTTTACTACAATAATATTGCTCTTTTATAAGAGAGGACACTGACAATTTTGTGACAGGTAGGTGTCAGTTTAAGGTCCTCCCCATTTATTTGTATGGTATCCGCAAATGGTGAAAAATGGCTCTCACCTATGGTAAAAACGCAGATGTTGTTATCTCAGTACAGAAGATCTCTGAAAACACTATAAAACACCCACAGCAGGACAAAAATACTCCTAACAAGATTACAAGCCCTATTAAACATGACTAAACATGGGTCATTCCAACACATTGTAAAGTCTCTGAGATGACTACAGTGGGTGTGAGTTCTGGAAAGAGTTAAAGCTAAATGGATATAAAAATATACTGCACTTCACTTGGGGAAACTAAAGTACCTTTCAAGGCAAGTCAGTCCACTAGTGGCCATCTTTGGAACACTCTTGGGCAGGCTAGGCAGCAAGCAGCATACAAGTGTTATACAAGTACAGCTCCTATCTACTTGAATGGGGAAAGACCCAAATCTCCAAAAAGATTAGTCAAGATTACGATCAAAGAACATATTTAAAATCAGAAGTAAAATCTGAAAACACTGATATCATAAATTGTGCTTCTTTAGCTCTGATCATGCAAAAAATAAAAAATAAAAATCTATTTTTCCAGCTAGTGTAGCAAATTTGTATGCGCGTTCTCGAGTTGATCGTATCTAAAAGGTGATAAGGCAGGAATTCCTTTTCAACATCTGTTGGCCATTCCAATTTCTCCCATTTTAATAGAAGTGGCCCTTCTCTCCTAAATAGTCTCTGGGCAAACTTAAAGGTAAGCAAAAAGCCACTAGCGCCAAACTAAATTGCATAAGGAATTATCGTTTCCAAATAGGTTTCCAAGACACTCCTACTACGCCTTCCCACCCGCCCCCATCTTCTGTTGTTTAGAGACAAACAGATTGTCATGCCCCAAACTCCAGCCATTTTTCACACCAAAATTTGATTATGTCAAACTGCTCAGATAAATAGGGCTGGTTTTCCCAATAACATAGCAACTTACGCTTTCAAGTTCATCTTAATTAACATTGTACATTATTTAATAATGCAATAATGCCTTTTTCCCAAACCAGCACGTATATCGCCCGTTATTAAGTAGAATTTAAGTGTGTCATTAAGGAGGCTGTCAGGTCAAAAAGTGCTGAACTAAAGCCAAACCTTTTGCCAGGGTCACATGTCTTCTTGTGAAATAAATATAATTAATAAGTACATATCGTCTTAATTGCCACTGGTTATGCTTATCAAAGTAGGCCAGCATAAGTAATACAGTAGACCAGCGGTCATCAATTGCCCCATCTTACTGTTTCAAAATCTTAAATGAGCAGCGCATCACAATGAAGTTGTACACACCACAAGCACTCAGAGGCATAGATAGTGCTGATCTTTCTGCGCTACATCCTCAATTTTTCCTAGCACCAAACGCTATTCTTTCCTGTTCTGCGCACGTTGCCTTTCTCTTGCGATAGACATGAGGTGCCGCTTAAAGACTGATTTACTGAATGTAGAGTTACAAGCGCAGTTATTTTAACAACAGCAGCGGAGACACGATGAGCAGCAATATAATAATAATAATAATAATAATAATAATACATTACATTTATATAGTGCTTTTCTAGGCACTCAAAGTGCTTTACATAGTAGAGGGGGAATCTCCTCAACCACCACCAGTGTGCAGCATCCACCTGGATGATGCGACAGCAGCTATAGTGCGCCAGAACGCCCACCACTCACCAGCTATTGGTGGAAAGGAGAGAGTAGAGTTATAGTCAATTAATCGATGGAGATTATTAGGAGGCCATGATTGAGAAGGGCCAATAGGGGGAATTTGGCCAGGTTATATCCCTACTCTTTACGAGAAGTGTCCTGGGATTTTTAATGACCACAGTTTAACAGGACCTCGGTTTAACGTCTCATCCGAAAGATGGAATATAGATGGATACTGGTATCTTTTGCAAAAATACACTGCAGAAAATGAGAATGAAGCAAAGTGAAACTGTCTTCATCTGTCTGATATATGACGGTTCAGCTAATGCCAGGTTTGTGACAGGACAAGCTAATGTATTTAGACTATAACAATTGTACAACTATAGCTTGATTAATCAGAATGTTACAAGCCTTTCATAATAAACAAACAAGTTTTTGTTCTAATTTTTTGAAAATTAATTAGAGATGTCATCATCTCTAGCATGGATAGCAAAGAAAGACAACCAAAACTTGAAATTATTTGTTAGCCTAACAGAGTTTTCTGCTTGTGATGAGAATGTTCCCATTATTTCATAGTTAGCCCATTTATACTTATCTTAAGTATATATTATTTTGTATGATTGAGTGATCAGATTGGTTTTCACATCATTTTGAAAAGGCTACAAGAGTTCTCAAAAGTCTTGTGAACAAATGTTTAGTATGTGTTATATGGCCTTATTTCAGTGACTTTTTGTTTTTCAAAAACCACACATAAACATTATTTTCTCAAAAATACAAACATGTACATACATGTTGTTCACATATTATTGTAGCCAGTTTGGGCTGAATACAGTGTTATCAGACTTTAGCCATTAATATGTTTTTAAGCAACTGTAAAAAGCACAAATGTCAAGGCATGTCAAAACTTCTCCAGGGCCCAAAACACCCACAGACCCCAGGGGGTTAATTTCTAAATGTTTTTACATGTTTCTTAAATAACAATGCCTTTGGGAAACGTGCCATAAAGGTTAAGCACTACTTACATGAGACTAACATTCTACTTAGTGCTTCGGGAAACCCAGCCCAGAGCAATGTTTTGAAAGTTGAACAGAGCCACACTTTTTGCAAAGCCAACCAACAAATGGATTACTTATAGTTGTAGTATAGTTTTGTATAGTATTATTTAATTGTATAGTATCTCTGCTCATTAAACAGGTATTTTCACATAAAAAATTACACACTTCACCTTGAAAGGTCAACAATTGTACAAGGAAACAACTTTGTCAGGACACACAACTATGGAAAAAAAAAACTAGATGGTGTACGTCTACCAAGCAAGACTGCTTAATTAGGAGTATAGCAACCATTTAGAGATTACACCAAGTCTTCACAAGCCAGTGGCAGAATGTGTCACATCTTTGTTAGTGTTTGTGTGTGTGTGTGTGTGTGTGTGTGTGTGTGTGTGTGTGCACGTGCGCGCGAACATGCAGGATGCATTTGTGACAGAGGGCAACTCTGTCATTTCATGTCTGTCATTACACATTTAATGCCCTGTGCAGGTTAATCATATATTGATGAAAGAAAGATCATGAGCTGAGATGATCATTTCATCCCGGCCTGCTCTTTGGATCAGCCGCCCTTCATAGGGAGTGGGCAGGAGAGAGGAGGGGTGCAGTGACTTTTTGGCAGTGCATGATGGGGCGCACCCAAACTCAAAAAAAGGGCCTCATCACCGCTGTCTTTAAAAACTGAGCACACCTCTACTTGGGAGACCGGTCTCTTCATGCTGACGTCCTCGCATGTCCGTGAACAGAGCTCCCCACACCCCAGACCACAGGGGCGAATAAGATGTGACTAGAGCACCCGTTGCAGGTGGCGGGCCACAATTCTCCTCACATGCCACAATCCTGGGAAGCCGAGCCACTTGGATGAAGCCGCCGCCACTCGTGCCCCGGACCAAGGAGGGGGAAGCGCGTCACAGCCGCCGGTCACTGCCCATTTTACCTGGACCTTACCCTGTCATCAACACCCATCCTTCACATAACCCCAGCGTACAGCGAGGATGCCAGATTCCCCTTTTTTTTGGAAAGTTTTCCCTTTGGACAATTTATTCTCCATTTACTTTGTTTTATTCTTTTAAATAAATGCCACTCCAAGGCCTGACATCACACCCACTGTGTCTGTCTCTTGCTCACCTGCCACAACATACAGGATGAAACTGAGATTCAATGACAATTCAAAACTTGAACTAAATGGACACCACATTGTTTTGACAGGCTAAAATTAGCTCTAAACATTGACTGACATCTGTCCTTGAGAAGACTGACACGTAGGCAAACAGCCCACCCCTTAGTCCAAGCATCACACTGTAGCGACTTGCTATATGTAATCAGTTTTGGAATTTCCCACATTCCTCCACCAATTATATGTTAGGAATTAGCGACTTTGTGACAGGGTATATTTACGACTGCCAGTATTTATCACTAATAGATGTATGGAACATGCATAATGGTTGGCTTATGGTTTTAAGCTAATGTCTATGTCATTCTCCAACCATAAATGTAAGGAATTTAGCTCAAAAAAGGAAATATCAATTAATTCAAGGAATATTGCTAGAGTTCATGTTTAAGTCCGATCAAAGTCTTCAGCCAGTGATGAGTTAATCGGAACGTAAGGTTAATTCTTACAGTAATACTACTTTCATGGCCAATTTGGAAGTTTATACTTGTGTAAGTTGCATTGCTTTGGTTCTTTGGCTGGGTCCAAAGGAAGTCCTGTCACGGTTGGGGGGTGGGGGAGGATAAAGGACCCAAAAGCAGAAATGACAAATATATAGTATTTATTGACAGAGAATGTGAAGTAACTGAATGACGATCCCGTCACCAGCTGCTGACGGCTGATCCAACAAGCCGCACTAGTAGAATGAGAGTCACAGGAAGGCGCTTCCAGTGCCGGCCGCAGACGGCTGATCCAACAAGCCAAACTAGTAGAGTGAGAGTCACAGAAAGGCACTTTCAGCACCGGCCGCAGATGGCTGATCCAACAAGCCGCTGGTAGGAATTAATGTGTTCATGAGATGAGTGTGTGCATTGTGGTAGTCTGGAGCAATCCGAAGAGAGTCCGTTGAAGCTGGTGTGGTGCGAAGCGGGCAGATACCGAGGAATCCTCCTCCACAACACTGGGCACCAACTGGTGAGAGCGACTGCAAGCAGGCAGGTAACCGTACCTCTATAAACAGGCAACCAACAGATACACGAGCACGCTCAAACTACACAAGAGAGAAATGTTAGACATGACAGCAAACAGCGAACAGTAACAGCAAACAATAAACTGGCAAAGAAAGAGGGGAAACAAGGAATAAGTAGGGAGTGCAATCAGAGGGAAGCAGGTGGAAGCGGGCAAGTAATTCATCACCGTGATCATCATCTCCCCGGGATCGATCAACATTCCCATGGAAATGCTGATCACACGTGCAGGCTCCACCTGTGAGACACGAGGGAGAAAAAAAACAAATAATAGTCTGAGCCGGCATGCATGCCAGAACCGTGGCAAGTCCTTCTCTGTTGCGTCGATGTTTTGGAATTCTGCTGAAGATTGTGTATGCAGGATGGGTGAAGTAAGGAAGTAGGGACTGCCGCACGGGAGAACTCGGGATTCGCCAGAAAAGAAGTCAAAAGTGTGTGTAAGAAGATGCGCCGAGCCGAAGATACGTTCGTTCGAGGCGGGGAGGTTTTGTTGAGTTGAGATTGGCCGCACCCCAAAGGTGTCTTAAGCAAATCAGAAGTGTCTATTGCTATGTCACCTGGTCACCTCTTTCCCTCTTTTTCAAGTTTATTTATTATTTATTTATTTCAAGTTTTTGTTCTTTGTTTCCCACTCAAAAATTACATATTTTAGTCATGAACTTTATATCTTAAGTACAACAGAATATATCAATAAAATGAATTAACCCAATATTCTCCCCATGGAAAGATATGTTTCATATCAGACACAATATATTTGCTCTGAATAATAGTTAACTAACTATTTCAACATGGATAATACAAGATAAAAAATCATTATCATCAGTTTGTTTGTTATTAAAGTGATTGCAAGTCATAACACATGTTTTACAGGTTACAATCAGGTTAAACTTTGTGAGTTTCCCACACTTTGGCAAGTTCGTACACATGGTTGTGTATTTGTTCAGTGTAAAATGATCATAATGCAAGCCTTATGATTGTGTCGAAGTTCATAGCTTAAGCTGATATATCCTACTTGTAGATCTGTTATTTGAAATTAGGGCTGAAATGATTAGTCAACGTTATCGACAACGTCAACATTAAAAAATTGTCGACAAAAGTTGTCGAATAGTCGTTTGATCTCATTGAATGTAACATGAATTACACAGCTCACAGCCCAGATGCACTCTGACCTTTACAAACAGCTTCAGGTGATGTAGATCACAAAGTATGAGGGAATTATAATGCAAAAATACAAAATAAGTATATACAGAAGCACTCTCGTTGTGGAATAAGTGGAGCTGGAGCTGCCGCTCTGCTGAAGCAAAACTTGTGTGATGAGCATCTTTAAAGGAAACACCCTAAGAAACATTCTCTTAAAGCAAGTCTAAATATCTTATATTTTGCTTCTCAAGTAAATATATCTTGTTTTAAGGATTTTTAGACAATTTTAAATGGAAAACAAGACAAAAACACTTGATAACAGGATTTTTTGCAGTGAATTTCTTTACTGAATTAAACTTAATAAAAAGTATTTTTTCCCCTTTAATTCAGTGAATGCCATTTATAGGTATTTTTAAAAGATGATTTTGTCCTCTTTATTGTTAGTAAGCATGTTTAATACAGCCTTTTAAGTCGGGGCACAAGCTGAATAATTGGTTAAGAACTAATGATTAATCGTTGCAATAATCAGCAAATAGTTGAATAATCGTTCTAATAAACGTTAGATTAATCGATTATCAAAATAATCGTTAGTTGCAGCCCTATTCGAAATTCAAATAAAAGTTCAATCTGTGGATTTATGAAGTGGGAATAAGAAACTCCATCTAAGGTTTCTTTCACTGATAAGAGTTTCTTTGTTCAGACATCTCATGGTTTCTGTGGCAACCATGGGGGAGTTTCTTTTGCAAATGGCCTTATCAATCATGTGATGAGTTGGGGGTTTATCTGATAAAAAAAAAAAAAAAAAAGACATATCTGTCTTTGTTTTCAAGGCAGTCAACTTTAGACAACGTTATTCTCTCATTTTTCTTCTGCCTCCAAGCACTACAACACTGTTGGTCATGAGAAGTGGTGCTTTTATGAATGCACCACTTCTACAGCTGAGCTGTGGCCCTTGCCAATGCACAAGCTAACACATTGTAGGTGTTGTGTCTGGTTGTCCAGTTCCAAGTGAAATTTGAGAGAAGCCTTCATCACCTGGAAAACACTTACAACATTTGTTGAAGAGACTTTTGTTTTGTTCCATCCACCTTTTTCCTGAATGCGGAAGTATTCCACGATTCAGAACAGATTCCTGTTTTCATTTTCCAGTCTGTAGTGTTTTCACTTGCATTGGTGTAAACTCTAGCAGATATGTAATGTTAAACGTGTTCAATTTGTAAAAAATAAAAAAGGGTATGTGGCTCAGTAGTACTGATACTTTACAAAGTTACAATGACTGTTTTCTGACAGTGCCTCACACATCAAAGTTTAAAGACCAGATGGATGACGTGAAGCTATGAACCGAGGTTTGTTGCACTGATATCATAAACTACTTTGAGTTATGACAGCCAAGAAATTAACACATTAAAGGTGCACTTGAAACACATGTATAAAACCATGAGCACTTACATGAGATTAAGACTATAGTTATACCAGTAAACTTAGAAAAGCTGTTTGATTCTACATGGAGAGGGTCTCCTCATGGGGGCTGCCATGTTAGGATCACATGACCAGCCAAATACTATTCTTTTAATCACAGTAACTGCCTGTCATTGGACAGAAAGCTGTGATCCCCCCCCACCCCACCCACCCCACCCCTCCAGTGTGCAAAATATGTTCACCAATCAGAATGCAGCGTGCCTAAAATATCGAGTATGAGAACAGAACAGAGTGAGCTAACAACCAACGAGATACAGAAACAGGGAAGATGAATTCAGGACAGAATAATGATTTGGTGCCAGAAAAAAAAGAAAAAAATGACCTCTGTGGTTTGGCAATATTTTGAATACAGGAGAGAAAATGTGTCACAGACCCAGGTAATTTGCAAGTACTGTCAAACTATTATTGCGACTAAACAGAGTAACACCACAGATCTGTTCCAACACCTGAGCAATACATGGTGACAAAGTCCTTCGAACAAAAGCACATCCCAAACCCAGTCTGAACCAGGTGAACAAAAATTATCCAGGCATTTGCAAGCTGCACACCATGCGAGAGGAGCTCAAAAAGGTATAAAAAAATAACCAACACCATCACGTATCATTTAAGCAAATACATGGTGCCCACGTACACCGTCAGTAAAGACAGCTTCCAAAATAATTATACAAACACTCAACAAGAGATACCAACTGCCATTGCAAGATTATATTTCACGGGGTGCCATCCCTGAAATGTATGCCAGATGCAAGGCCGGTGTTGAATCAGAGCTAAAACAAGTGAAATATTATGCAGCAACGATGCAAATTAAAGGGGGTCTCAGATGCTTTGGCTTCCTGGGGACTTTGTGAGGTGCAGAATGTGTCAATCGCCACAGCCAATGGCTCAAACATAGTGTCAAACATAGTGAAGGCTGTCGCTTTGAACAAATGGACATGATTACAATACTTTGGACACAGACTGCATCTTGCAAGTGGTAACTGTTTTCCTAGTTAGATTTATAAGTAAATAAGATATTCATAAGTGAATATTGTTGCCATATTTTCTGTCCTGTTTGGCCATTTTATTCATTTAACCCCAGTTCCCTTTAAAATATCTCAAAACAAAACCAGACAGGGTGAACAGTCTTGTCTCACATTGAAGGGGACATTTTACAATGATGACTGTACACTATCCCAATTATTAAAAGGTTTCCTGGCATTACATTTAAAAAATGGACTTTAAATATTGCTTTGCGTTGAAAATATTGATTTGTGTATTTTTTATGTAAGAATAAATAGATCACGGAGTGTTTAGAAACCTCTAATTTTCACCTTCGGTTTTCGTTCGAGTTCTGTAGGTGTTTATTTACTGTATTAATGACTGTCTGACTGCTCAATACACCCAATACAAGAATACTTGTCAAATAAATGAATGCACATGAAACATTAATTTGAGAAATGTTTTATTATTTTATTACCTTGAAAAGATCACAGAGTGATGGAATAAAAAAGATGACCAGTCTGATTTAACTTAATCCCCAGATGTGCGGTAGTTAAGAAATAGACAGCTAGATTGTGCTATTGACCAATCAGATTCGAGTATTGTAGAGCGCTTTGTAATAATTGCCTTTAATAATCATATAATTTAGAAGTGAGAAACAGAACAAGGGCCACTTTTAAATATAAACATCAATGTAAAATCTATTTGTCGAAACACTATTTTGTTTTATAACTTCGTAGTTTTATCTTATTTAAATGTAAGAAATAAGATCCATGATGCTATTAAAAATGCATATTGTCTTATTTTTTTAGAAAATGCAGTAAAGGATGAACCTTGCATTTCCCAGGCCACACTTTTGTGCAAAAAGTTAGTGGGGCATTGCTCCCACAGTTGGAAGAAAAAGATGGCGTTAACTGAATCCCAGGAAGACCTTCAGCTTCCAAAGCATGTGCTCAGGAGTTCACAGTTGCCCTTTCCAGTGATGATTATGTCAGTGTGTCATATTTGAAACCAGTCCTTCATCTATTCAATGCAAAGATTTTGGCTGTGGAGAATGAGAACTCTGACCTGACCAAGACAATAAAATGCAAAATTCTTGACTACATCAATAAAAATGATGATGATGAAGATACCCAAGAACTGCTGGATATGGCATAATTCCTAGACCCAAGATTCAAGACAAGCTACATCACTGTAGATAAACTTTCAAACATCAAGGCCAGGGTGATGTCTTATATGAAATGGGTAAATTGGGTGGGATACTCACTTAATACTAGATAAACACTGTGTAATATAACTTTTCTATTATCTGTTCTGTTCGTTCTCATTGGATGCAATTAATTCAGAGAGAACCACAGGCAGAGAGAATGTAGACACAGATCTACCACCACCAGCAAAAAAAGCAGTTTTTGTCTACCTCAACCATGCCAGCATCTCTGCAACTTGAAATCATACCTGCTGAGATGAACAGCTAACTGCTTACTCTCTCCACTGACGGCGAGGAAGATCATCTGCTATGGTGGAAACTACATCAGATAAACTTCCCAAGAATGAGCAGGCTTGCACAAAAGTATCTCTTCGCCATCAGAGAGGTTGTTTAGCACAGGAGGAAATGTGGTGACATGTCAGCGTTCATGCTTGAAACCAGAAATGGTACACATGCTGGTTTTCTTGGCAAAATAAATAAATAAATAAATAATAAATAAAATAAAAAACGTTGAAACTGTAAACTAGCTAGTTTATGTCATTGTTCTAGTGTCTGTTATTTGAGAGATTGTTCAGTTTGGGTTAGTTGTTTTTTAATGTTTTGTTTTGGTGGTTTTGATTACCTGCATTTATATTTGCTTTGCCTTATGTCTGTTCTCGAGACATAATGTGACAGCTTTATTGATCAAGCTCTAATTGTTTTCCTTCTGAAATACTGTATGTGTTTGAAAACTGAAATGTATTTATGAATGGTAAATGTGTGAATAAGGAAACATTTTGCCAAAATCGCAACATCTATCAAAAAATCCTGATAGTATTTTTTGTCCATGTTGCATAGCCCTAGTAACCACAGAACTCAGACTGTAGCTATTTTATGAAACAAGAAATGTGATTTGTGTTAAAGTTTCTTAAAGTAATGAGTTGTTTACATTTCAAATTTTTTTATTGTTATTTTTGTTAACATTTATAATTGCATTTATGATCTTCATTTGTATTGGTAAATTTACACCTTTTGTCATAGATAGATTTACATCACACCAAATGGGGCAGGTGGAGGAAGTTGGAGAATGTAAATGGTTGGATTTAGGTAAGTGGTTATCTTTGATTTGTTAGACCATTTTGGGGTTTTTCTTTTTTATTGCTTTTTCATTTAGTTTGAAGTGTAATTTGAATTTAGAATTTTTTTGGGGTTTTCCCATTTCAATAAATTAATTTAATCTTTAATAGGAAAACTGTCATGGTTCCGGTGGGTCTATCTGGTTTTTTCCTGTGTGTCTGTGTGTTTCCCTTCCACTCTTGCGTTTAACATGGCAACGTGGGTGGAGTGACTGGCATTTCTATGGGAACGTTAATTCACACCGCTCATGAGTTGACTGTCCTCATCTGTTCCTTGTTACCTCTCCCTATATTAGCTCCCTCGTGTGTGTTTCCGTCGCCACATTGTTTTGTGAAGCGAGATAATCAGGATCTGGAGAGGGTGTCCTGCGCTGCATGGCTTCCCAGTAACCATTGTCTTAGAGTTCCAAATTGAGTCGAGTACGCACATAATTGCTTTCCCGTCTCGCCTAAGGGTCTGTCGCCCTTCCAGTACTGTTTAGGCTACTAGCCCCAATTATTCACCTCCCAAGAACCCGGCGCTGTAGTTCCTTCCACTCACGCTTTCATCCAAAGGTGACGGCACACCTGGAGGATCGCCAGAGAATCCCTTTGTCAGACTGGCGATTGGAACAAAGTGTTGTGGACTTACTCCTGTTCGGATTATGACCATTTTCTGGACCGTTACCTTATTTCACTGGGGAATTTACTCACCTGTTTCTTATCCAGTCTGTTGCCACTTACCTCTCCTCACTGGGGTGTCCCATGCTGCCATCATCTCCATGCCATTCCTTATCCCCGTCGCCGGTTCACCGCTGCAGCCTGAGCCCGGTTGTTTCTCTCTGCTTTGCTCATTCTATTCCAATATACTTTTGACTATTTAAATGAAGACTGACTCTTTGATGTCCTCTGCACTTGAGTCCTCCTTACAACAGACCGCGACAAAAACTGACTGGTGGAAATAAAGTGCTGTGCAAAAATTATTACTGACACATTTAAGTCAAAAACTCGTAAATAACCACCTCCCCAAATCCAAACATTTACGGTCTCCAACTTCCTCCACCTGCCCCATTTGCCGTGACATAAGTATCCATCTATGAAGACAGTTGGAAATTTACCAATAAAAATGAAGTTCATACAGACAATTATAAATGTAAACTAAAATATTAATAATAATAATAATTGAAATGTAAACAACCCATTACTTTAAGAAAGTTAAAATTCTCAAGTAAACCAATGTTGAATTAAACTTCTGGGTTAAAAAAACAAAACAAGCACACATCCATTTTTAGATAGACCACCTAAACCCAAATATTCTGCCATTTTTCGAACAGTGGATACTCTAATATAAACTGTGTAATACTTCACAATGTTACAATAACACGCCTATTTATTATGATAGCTCTGTTCACTTAACAGTGGAATAGAAATATAAAATGTGGCCATAGCAGAATAATCAGAGTATGTTAAAAAAAGGTCAGTCTTACAGAAAACTTACTCCTCCAACATATCTGAAGGTTTAAGTTATGCATATGGCCAGCCTTATGTGGACCTGAAGCTAAGCCAAACTTGTAAATCCACATTCACTGGTTTACTTCCCCCATTCCTGACATGAATCTGGCCTCATAGCATCTAGTGATCGTACTGTAATTCTCTGAATTCCCTTATATAAACATTCACTGTGACTTAAATTCTTTAAACATACTAAAGATTTCCTATCTGTAAAACATAAACAATCAAAGTGAACATGATGTAACCTGAAATTCTGTTGTACACATGTGACTAGAATTGTCGACATTCTTCCAGCAAAATACGGGACAACCAAATTTTGCCCAAGTCCGGCCCTGAGTACAAGTCTTAGTAATGTCTTAAGCAACCTTGTATTATAATGGGTATTTATGGTAGAGAAAATGCTTAACATGGAATAGTGTTGGTTATTTTTCCTTAGATCACAGTGATGTAGTCTTGGCAGTATAGTGTTTATCACAAGGGAAATGTAAGAAAATCACATTAAGTGTTTTAACAACACATGTGCTGTACTTTTGTTAAACATTTTTCTCACCGTCATTTGTCTGAGTCTCTCTCTCTTTCAGAAAGAGCACTGACATGACATATGAAATGTAATGTCATGTCATGAATAGGTGCGTGGTATTTTGGAATCACAATGGTAGGAAAAAATTATCATGCACTTGAACGCTATATTTTTGACCAAATTATCATGCTTTTAATGGAAAAAAACATGCTGACTGTCATTGATCTTACTTGATCTTCCCTCAGCCTCTTCTGTCAAGTGTAGTATCCGCGTAAAGCAACAGCTGATATCTCACGAAAGATGACTGTGTTTCAGTTCTATTTCTCTCGGTGTGTGAAATGTTCCCAACAGTATGGGTGTGAGATGCTAAAATACTGGACAAACGGCTTCCTGTATGGATTCAATACAGAACACAATTTTGTCAGCTTATAAACAGGATGATTCGGTATTACACGGGACGGTTGGCAACCCTTCATTTAACCAAACAAATTGCAATGTAGGTGCCATTAAATTTTTGTTTTATGAGCCATTAGGTCCAAACAGAAAGGTAAATATAGGCTAATGGTTCAGACAAAAACAGCTATTAAAGATTTAAGTAGTGATGTAAAAAATACCAGTACTTTGGTACCAAGTCAATACTAAAGATGTCACAACACCAGTGCTTCTGCAGTACCAGTAGTATCGAGCACAGACTTAATTTGGTCCCAGCGCGCAGTCTGACAGACACACGACTGCTTTCAAATGCTCACGCTTATTTGAGCGTGTGCTCTGTTACTTCTTTTATGTTGAAATGGACAATTAATCAAATTAAAACCATAATATGTAATTGTGTGATTTTTAAACCGTAAAACATGATTTAAATGAATGTATGAAGCCGCTCATAAACTGGAAACTCCACAGACCTTAAGAATGATTCACATTGTATGAGATGACAAAGCAGAGCACTCATCTACTGTAAAGTGTGCAGCACATGCAGAATTTATATTTATATAATGAAATCACAGCATTTGCACTTTATCGATCACACAGGGCCAAGTTGTGAACTGTTTATCTGGAGAAGTGAAGCTTCCATCAAAAATACATGTCAAAATAAAAGCTCATGTCATAATAAAAGCTAGACGAATTAAATTGAAGAAATTGCAACAGAAATATCTTACAACTGTATAGTAAAATGTAATATTCACTTTATTAGTATTCATAATAATAAATAATGGTTAACAAAGAAAAAGAAGAAATAATGGTTAATAAAGAAAAGATTTAAGGGGGGGCCTGGGTAGCTCAGTGAGAACTGACGCTGACTACCACCCCTGGAGTCGCGAGTTCGAATCCAGGGTGTGCTGAGTGACTCCAGCCAGGTCTCCTAAGCAACCAAATTGGCCCGGTTGCTAGGGAGGGTAGAGTCACATTGGGTAACCTCCTCGTGGTCGCAATTAGGGGTTCTCGCTCTCAATGGGGCTCATGGTATGTTGTGCCTGGATTGCAGAGAGTAGCATGAGCCTCCCATGCTGTGAGTCTCCGCGGTGTCATGCACAACAAGCCACATGATAAGATGCGCGGATTGACTGTCTCAGAAGCGGAGGCTTGTCCTCTATCACCCAGATTGATCGCGCAACCACAAGCGTCTACTAAGTAGTGGGAATTGGGCATTCCAAATTGAGAGAAAAAGGGGATAAAATAAAATAAAATAAAAAAGATTTAAGAGGCACTAATATTGACAAAACACTTCACAGACTTGAAACATTCATTCAATCACTGTTCTTACGCGTATGTCAATGAAAAAATGTCTGATATTAAGCAAAGATCAAAGACTCATGGCTGATGTCAGCTCTTGTTTTTTCTTCATTGAAATGCATTGCCTGAATTTGACAGCTCAATGTACAAAGTCCTGTTACAGCAAGTTTAGATTCAGACTCTTGTATTGTCATTGTTCAGTTTTAGCAGTGCAGAGAATTCAACTAAATCTTGCAACACAGATTACAGATTCAGTTCACGTCAATCGGAATGAATGAGTGTGCAATTGCTTTAGTTTAAACTCTGTAACAAGATTTTGTTGACTACTAAGGAGCACTACCTGTACCAAATAAATTAACCAAGAGTGGTTTTATTTCCTGTGATATGCATCACGTCTTGGTTTGATATTTCAGAACACTGATTGTCAATAACTCATAAAGAATAGAATAAAAGTGCCATGTAGTACCCAAACATGATTTCAAAAGGTCTTCTATTCCTTAATATTACCAAATGTAATCTGGAAATATAAAGAGGATACAGTTATATCTCAATTCACAACACATTCTCAAAAATATAAAATTGTCAAAAACACACCGTTCATTATGTATAACATTGCAGAAGGTCGATTTATACACTAAGGCTGCCAATACACCCAACTTAAATAAATAAACACCACACGTCAACAGCAATGGCAACAATGTATCTTTCTTGTTCAATGTCTGGTTACAAATATAGCAAAAATCACCCACGACACAGACAGCAACCTGAACACCACAACACACTGTCATAAAGAAATCAACCGTGCAACAGTGTTTAAAATCACTGACAAGATTGTTTACAAGTGGACGGAACGGCACTTATTGAGAGTGATGCAGTTCATATTTGCATTCACATACAGTATATTGTCAGTTTGACTCTTACCGTATTTTAGCTCAGTGTGGGTTTAGGAAGTCGATGGAAAACGGGAATAGAAGAACAAACTTGGTGTAATACTGTTAAAAAGAGTCCAATCTGCCGACGACAATTCTTTACAAGTACATAAAGTTCTCCTTTTAACAACTGTCACCTCATAAACTCATATTATGGAGCAGACTGCTCTAAAAATGCCTGTGTTTATATGAGACACCCGAGCTCCGACACGGATCGACCTTTCACTTCTGTACGAGTAAATTAGGCGGAATGGTAGGAACGGTGGAGGACTGAAGCGCAACAGTTTATCCACACGTCCGCGGTGCAAATTTACAAAGGATACTATGGCAAAAGAATATCTCATGAATATTAATCATGTCTTACTGACGTTGCTTGGTAACCTTCCGGTAGCGTCCACTCATGAAATTAATAATATTCATGAGCCAAGCCTTCAGCAAATCTCTTAGGTTTACTGAAAGAACGTCAAGTAATTATTATTAATAAGCCAAGCCATAGTAGGGTTTGTAAACTCGTCTCCACGTCGCGAGTACAGGAGCGCCACTTGTCGGTGAGATGCAACTTCTCAGTTCGAAAACTGGGAAAAGAGGCATTGGAACGATAACAGTTCAAGCGTGCGTTGAATCGTTTTTGCTTTATAATTGTGACTTTACTTAAATGCTTTGTTTGTTTTTCCTTCTTCCAATAATTCACTTATTTCATGTTGTATTTGTCTGGCTCTTTGCTGTATTTATATCCCGTTCTTTTTCTAAATTAAAAAAACAAAAAAAAAAAAAAAAAACACACACACACACTAGGCAAAAGCACGTATAACCAATCGCAAAAAAGCTCGGTGTAGTCGCCCGACTAAAAATGGAGAACACTTTTTTTTTTTTTTTTAAAGAAAACGTCGGCACACCAAAGCTCTAAGGAATAATTTAATATAAACCCACCTTGTCCTCATCAGACAAGAAATATAATAAATAATAATCAATATTCTGTTTACTATTAATCTAAAATAAATTCATAAATCATATTTAAAAAAAATAAAATGAGATTGCTATATTTCCACTCAGTTATGCAGTATCAAGGTTTACCAGATGTTGAAAATTATTTGTTGTCAAATCTTGTTTAGCTGCTGCTCAATTTGATTTAAGTGTCAAACATATCACAAGAAAAAAAAATAAAACACCTTAAACTAGGTACTGATTATATAAATAAATAAAAGTCCTGTAAGCACAGTTATGAACACTTAATTTAGTGAACTAAGAATTAATAAACTGTAAAACCACAGAGAGGATTCATGGACTAAAATATATTATTTATGGAAATTACGTGAAAAAGAATCAAACTATATTAAACCTGTGAATAAAAAAGGGAATAACAAGGACTAGGTTTATAAAACTGGTTGAATTTATTGCTTAGAGAATACAGCTTACAGCTTTTGCAAAGGCATGTGAATACCTTCTCAACTACACCTTACCAATCATGACAAGATAAGAATTAACCACACATTCACAATGCAACTGTTACACATTGCACCTGGGGGGAAAAATCTGCTATCAAAACACTGTACAAAGTGAGAGTACCCACCAATAGGTTTACAGAGCCTTCAGTGTGGTCTGCACCCAAGCACATATTTCAAACAGAGAGGAAATACCATGAGTAGATTTCTGAAGCCTATCCATTGACTGGAGTTTTATAGTTTCTTGTATCTTTGGTACTATAACACGTATATTATTTCTGAAAATGTTAATCTTTTCCTTGGAATACTGTTCTTAGCACAGGGCAGGTAAAAGCCTATCTACTTATAATCTATCATGATCCTCACATAACTTAAAAAAAAAAAAACACATTACAAATCACACTTTCTCAGATCTCACTCAGCAGAACAAAAAAAAAAAAAAAAAATACATAAGCGGGGATGAACTGCTGTAAAAATCACTTTCCAAAAATGTGTCTCTTTAAGCTATTTTACAAGCACAAATATAAGAGAAATATGCAAATCACCTAAAATAAGAGGCAGTTAGGTAAAAAGTTGGCTCCTGAACTTAACCAAGCACAATATATGTGGTGCACGTCACAGCCACATTAAATGACTCAACATCCTTACCACACACATACAAAATGGTGAAACTTATGACAACTGCCTTCAATTAACTCAGGAATAAATGTGAAAGAAAAGAGGGTTTTTCAAGACCTAATAATTCTAGTTAACAATTTAAATCACAGGAGAACACCCATGATTGTTCCTGAACCATCAGTATGAATTTATACTGATGAGCTTGATTTAAAAGTTTGTTTAGGAAACAACACTGCAGACGTCCCTCTCTGCTAAGGTTTAAGGAGGACAAAGTGTTCAGGAGATCATTTACATATCTGTAAATACATATGTCAATCTATCGGTGTGCCTCAGGGAAAGCCTGTCGGGATTCACATGTCGTCCTCTTCATCTTCATCCTGGGAAGATCCAGCCTGCTGAGCTGAACTGGCTGAAGCTGCCGCTAACTGTGCCTGTTGGGCAGCCTGTTGCATCTGTAACCACTCCTGTTGTGCTAACTCAGCCTGCTGCTGCCGTGCCTGTAACACAGCAGAGCTTATCAGAAAAGCCACTCAAAACCACAGCTTCTACGTAGTCGCACAAACACAAGGAACTAGTAACTGCATTTCCACAGATCCATTTTTTTATGTTTTACTTGAAGGAATAGTTCCCCCGAAAAAGAAAATTCTTTGATCATTTACTCACCTTCATACCATGTATATGACTTTTTTTCTGCAGAACACAAAGATTTTTAGAAGAAAATCTCAGCTCTGTACGTCCATACAATGCAAATCAACAGGGTCAAAACTTTGAAGCTCAAAAAGCACATACGGGCAGCATAAACATTATCCATATGACTCCAGAGGTTAAATCCATGTCTTCAGAAGTAATCCGATAGGTGTGGGTGAGAAACAGATAAATATTTAAGTCCTTTTTTTTTTGACCACTGGAGATAAATAAAAATGGATAACAGTTATGCTGCCTCTATGTGCTTTTATGAGCTTTAAAGTTTTGGATCCTGTTGACTTGCATTGCATGGACCTACAGAGCCGAGATATTCTTCTAAAAATCTTCGTTTGTGTTCAGCAAAAGAAAGAAAGTCATACACATCTGGGATAGCATTAGGGTGACAAAATGATGATAGAATTTTCATTTTCAGTTGAACTATTCCTTTAAAACTGGTGTGTGATTTCTTTTAATGTTAACATTTTTCACAAATTCCAGCTTAATATGCAGAGTCCAATAAAAGTAAGCCATATATTGGCTGAGTTAGGAGCGGAACTATCTGTTTGTGCAACAACATTTGGTGATGCTATTGGTGCAGAACTGACACACTTTAAGAGCTAAACACCCTTTTAAAGTTATTTTTTCTCTCATAAAAACTTAAACAGTGATACACTATATTGCCAAAAGTATTCGCTCATCTGCCTTTAGACGCATATGAACTTAAGTGACATCCCATTCTTAATATGATGTCGGCCCACCCTTTGCAGCTATAACAGCTTCAACTCTTCTGGGAAGGCTTTCCACAAGGTTTAGGAGTGTGTTTATGGGAATTTTTGACCATTCTTCCAGAAGCGCATTTGTGAGGTCAGACACTGATGTTGGACGAGAAGGCCTGGCTCACAGTCTTCGCTCTAATTCATCCCAAAGGTGCTCTGTCAGGTTGAGGTCAGGACTCTGTGCAGGCCAGTCAAGTTCTTCCACACCAAACTCGATCATCCATGTCTTTATGGACCTTGCTTTGTGCACTGGTGCGCAGTCATGTTGGAACAGGAAGGGGCCATCCCCAAACTGTTCCCACAAAGTTGGGAGCATGGAATTGTCCAAAATCTCTTGGTATGCTGAAGCATTCAGAGTTCCTTTCACTGGAACTAAGGGGTCAAGCCCAGCTCCTGAAAAACAACCCCAACACCATAATCCCCCTCCACCACACTTCACAGTTGGCACAATGCAGTCAGACAAGTACCATTCTCCTGGCAACCGCCAAACCCAAACTCGTCCATCAGATTGCCAGATGGAGTAGCGTGATTCGTCACTCCAGAGAACGCGTCTCCACTGCTCTAGAGTCCAGTGGCGGCGCGCTTTACACCACTGCATCCGACGCTTTGCATTGCACTTGGTGATGTATGGCTTGGATGCAGCTGCTCGGCCATGGAAACTCATTCCATGAAGCTCTCTACACACTGTTCTTGAGCTAATCTGAAGGCCACATGAACTTTGGAGGTCTGTAGCGATTGACTCTGCAGAAAGTTGGCGACCTCTGCGCACTATGCGCCTCAGCATCCGCTGACCCAGCTCTGTCATTTTACGTGGCCTATCACTTCATGGCTGAGTTGCTGTCATTCCCAATCGCTTCCACTTTGTTATAATACCACTGACAGTTGACTGTGGAATAGTAGTGGAATAGTGGAAAAGTAGCGAGAAAATTTCATGACTGGACTTGTTACACAGGTGGCATCCTATCACAGTACCACGCTGGAATTCACTGAGCTCCTGAGAGCGGCCCATTCTTTCACAAATGTTTGTAGAAGCAGTCTGCATGCCTAGGTGCTTCATTTTATACACCTGTGGCCATGGAAGTGATTGGAACACCTGAATTCAATTATTTGGATGGGTGAGCGAATACTTTTGGCAATATAGTGTATGTGCTTGAGCTGAAGATCACCTAAAGCTTCTTTTACCTTGGCAAATAATTCCTGCTGTTGACGGAGAAGTTCCTCCTCAGGAATGCCAAGGTTCTCTAGTCGTGAGCTGGCCTTCCTCCGTTTAAGTGCTACCGTTTTACACTCCTGTAGAACATCTTTTACCTCTGCAATATACGACCCAAAACCTAAACTTTCAAGTGCTACAGGAAAAAAAAGAAGAAGAAAAAAAAAATTCAGTTAATTAGCAGAGTTTTTTCCAAGAGACATGCCTGCAAAACCAGCATACATGATATCATTATATACACACTGTAAATCTTCAAAGGGACAGTTCTCTCAAAAATTTTAATTGTCGTAATATTTGCCTTCGTCTTTCTTCAGTGAAACATAGATGATGATGTTGTTAGGCAGAATGTTAAAGGAATAGTACACCCAAAAATTTAAATTCTCTCAATTTACTCACCTCATGCCATCCAAGGTGCGTTTTACTTACTTTCTTCAGCAGAACTTAAATTAAGATTTTTAGAAGAATTTTTCAACTCTGTAGGTCCATACATTGCAAGTGAATTGGTGCCAAAATTTTGAAGCTCCAAAAAGTACATGTAGCCATCATAAAAATAATATATACAATTCCAGTGGTGTAATTAATGTCTTCTGAAGCGAAACGCTAGGTGTAAGAAATAGATCAATATTTAAAACTTTTTTTACTAAAAAGTATCGCTTCCAGCCAGCTTGAGGATTGTATGTTGACGAGGGTGGAGTTCAAACTGCCTCTGCATAGATATTAGGCTCGTTTTAGGGTACGTTTACACGGCATACTAAAAACAGAAACGTTTTTCCTTTGCGTTTTTGAAAAGTTTCGCGTACAGACGACAACGTTGTCAAAATGATCCCCGTTCAAACGGATCCGCAAAAACGACTAAAAGCACTGTATTATGCATGCCAGGCCAGTAGTTAGCGATGTCACTTTTTAAGAAACACTACGCGCCTGCGCACATAAGCATTCTTCCACAGAGCGGTGAATACAAACAATGAAGATGGCGAAAGCGTCGAGCGATTTTGTCTGGACGGACAATGAGGTTGCTTTATTACTACAATTACTTTGCTGGAGAAGCGTCAATAAACTCAAAATCTTGAGCAGCACAAACACAGTCCTGTAGTCCGCCATTATAGTTTTGAATGTCTCGCATGTTGTTTTGAAGTACTCACGCGCATGCCTATAGACTGAACTCTCAAGATTATTCAATAAATTCTGCTCATTTTTACCATCACTTCGTCTCCTGCCTTCTTCTGTATTCCCCCTTCTGACTCTTGGGCTGGTAGGAGAGTGAGTTAACATAACAAGCTGTTGATGTTGACTGGTTCTGGATATCAGACAGAACTCTGATATATGGATATCTTCTGACAGAAAGGGAGGTCTTGTGTACACTATATCTAACATGCATTTTCACTGCCTCATGTTTTCATATTCTAAGCATATCATTGAATACTGTACATGGCATCACATCTCTGTCTATAGGCTATATACATAAGCGGTGGGTGAATGAATTGCAGGGTAAAGGTACATCAAATAAAAGTAAATAAATAACATTTAAAATACAAATACATTTTTCCCATCTGAATCCATACATTAATTTCAAGATTTTCAAACTGCAGGTTCTGCCTACTGTACAATGTTCACACTCCATACAAAACACTCCAAATGAATAAATTGTTGATTATTGTTATTTGCACAGACATCAGTATTCATATTGATAATTATACATCTAAAATTGATGACTATCAATCCATCATTCTTTATATAACACGTAATACGAGTGCGCATGACATCATCGTTTTCAGAAACTTGCACTTTGAAACCTGTTTTCAAAAGTTTGCGTTTCCAGGCCCCAAAACGCCGTTGTCGTGTAAACGAACAGCCAAAACGCATAACATTTTTCTGTTTTTATTTGAAAACATTGTCGTGTAACGAACAGCCAAAACGCATAAAATTCTGTTTTTATTTGAAAACATTGTCATGTAAACGGCCCCTTAGATGCCAAATGCCTCACCTTGAAAGTAGACTAGAGAAGCCAGCTGCAGTCAGGTAAGGAGCTAAATAAGAGCTGTCAAGTCAGACAGTTCTCACTTCTTGTAGTGGATCACCCGCCACGAGATCAAAGGCAGATATCGCGGGATTCATATTCATGTGCTTTTTGTTAATAAAGTGGAAGCTATTTAAATTCTGTTGCTTTTAAATGATAATAAATTGGATGAACAAGACACTCAATGTACCTGTCATTTAATTCCACCCATAAGACGTGTCTTTCCATCCATTTTTAGTTGAATAAAGACACGTATTTTAGATATTTCAGAAATATGATACCAATCACATATCCCATACAGACTTCACAATGTCAGAATGTTTAGAATATTCACATATAATTTATACACATAAAAACATGATATTAGAGATATATATATATATATATTTTTTAAATCAAACATTTTAGAAAAGAACGAAACATCACAGTTGTTTAAGCCAATGAGCATCAAGCTGTGTAGTCATTTACCATCGTGCTTGCAGTTCGCACAGCTCGGAAAAAGCAACCGCGCCACCTCGCTCTCGTGGCACGTTTCGACATATGTTGTCATGACATCACAGCAAGTCAGACAGATGTCTAACCGGCATGCACCTGCTGGTGATCACCGGTGATCGGTTCTGCGTAAAACTTGCTCATCTCAAACGAGCCTATTGATAAGTAGATCCCTTATTAGCAGCTTTTTCCATGGACCGCTGTACTTTTTTGAAACAAAATGAGTATATGCAGCAGTCTGAGCAAGGACCTCAGTCTGAGGCATCTCCCCCACTCACTCTCTTGCATTCAAACCAATTCAAACAGCTCTCCTTGTTCACCGTTCCAAGATGGCGCAGCAGTTGACGTATCCAAACCAGCCGAATGAGGCATCTATGTATTTATCTATGCTCCTCTATTGTAAACAACACCGCGCTTCCATTTTTCCCCCATATTTCACGCGTAAGTTCTCACGTGAACTTGCCAACGCGCTTGACCTTGTGAATTTTTTGTAAAAAAAAGTTTTAAATATTGATCCATTTCTTACACAAACCTAGCGTTTCACTTCAGAATACATTAAGTAATCCACTGGAGTCGAACAGATTACTTTTATGATGGCTATATGTGCTTGTTGGAGCTTCAAAAATGTGGCACCCATTCACTTGCATTGTATGGACCATGAGAGCTGAAATATTCTTCTAAAAATAGTCATTTGTGTTCTGAAGAAGAATTTAAGTCATACACATGAGATGGCATGAGGGGGAGTAAATTATGAGACAATTTTCATTTTTGGGTGAACTAATCCTTTAACCTCAGTCACCATTCACTTTTATTGCATGGAACAAATGTGCAATGAAAGTGAATGGTGACTGAAGCAACAAACTTGCCTAGCATCTCCTTTTTTTTCCCCTTTAACACGACAGTAATAAGGCCATAACTATCTGCCCTGATGCGTAAAGGCACACTGAATGCAGAAATGTAAAAAAGACTTTGTGCATTAATGCAGCCAGGTCAAAAATCTGAGCAGATGACTATAAGGTTGCAAGTTAAACCCTCAAAGATTGATCCATCCCCATTGTGCCCTTGATTAAACACTCCACCTCAGGTTACTACAAGAGCACTGTCCCTGTAGTGTACTGTAATTAGTTATTAGCAAGCAGAAGCACACTGCACACCAGGCAGAAACGTGTGCACATTCTCACCGTTTATGACATGCTCCGGAGATATAGTCTTCTTCTCTGATTTATTGCAGATCTCGTTGGCTTCTGATGAGATTAGGTGAATGAACTCAGTGCAGCAGTTCACCACCAGCTCTCTGGCATCGTTCGCCACTCGCACGTTGGGAAGCGTTTCTTTGATCATTTTATTGATCGCCGCCCTCGGGATCGTCAGGTCATCGTCGTTCCCTGATGAAGAGGCCATAAGGGATGAGCAGCAGAGACTCTTCAGAGTTTCAGAAGGATCGAAACCAGGAAAGGAGGTTCAACGGGTTGAGGATGATGAAACGCCTACAACGGCTGCTTTGTGTGGAGCTCCAGATGATTTTGCCGGCTTTCTTCTATGCCGATCAGCAAAACACTGTCAGAAGGAATGTTTGATTTAAATATAGAGTGGAACTGAAGCCGGGGAGAGTGTGCGTGTTAGAGAGAAGCAAGGGAGGATGGAAGGAGTCAGTACCTTTCGCTTGATTAGTTTACGAGGATTCTCCACATCCACACATCAGTGCTGCTGCTGTTCCCGTTAGCGTTTATAAACATGGTTTAACTCCAAGCATTCATTCTGAATCAAATTCACTGTCTGGATAATCTTACATGCGCTTCAGCTGAAGCACGAAACGGATATTTATAAGCGACCGAAGCTCTTAATTCATTGTTTCACCCATTCGATTAGGGATCGACGAGACGAAGCCCACAATGCAACACTTCCGGATATCCGGTAATTCTTCTGCTTGTTATTGTTTGGTGGAATTGCTCGGTTCTGCCATCTAGTGGACGAAAAGGAAATGGCAAGCTCATCGATTGGGGAAAGTCACGTGGTTACTAAGTGGACTTGGAGGCTCGAGCATTTTTTTTTTTCATTGATGCAAAATAGAAGAAAATGCCAGGGTATGCACTGTAAAACATTCAATTACATATTATAGAAGTATAAAAAACATTATAAAGAATATAGCTGAGAGCAGCAATTATCGGGGTTCAAGCGGTATAAGGCCTTTAAGCACATGCGTAAAAAGGTATTATGTTTTATTTAGCAAGCATGTAACCACCTAGGTCATAGATGGAATAGACCATTTACAGCCAATACAGGCAATTTACTAAGGAAATACATGGTTTTTAAAGCTTTTTAAAGCTCATAGCGCCACCTATGGTGGAGAATTCATTGCGCGCCAGTGATTATAGGATTTTTTGGATAGAAATTGCGAATTACATTTTTATTATATATATATATATATATATATATATATATATATATATATATATATATATATATATATATATATAATATCTAATGATACAAACTTTAAAGTGGTTCAAATGTTGACATATATTACTAAGATGTGATTATATATAGTTTATACTCTTTATTATATACAGAAATGGACTATGGTGAAAATATCAGACTAACGGTTGCGTAGTTAGAGCTGTTTTCATGTTTTTTCCTGTTATAGCACCAACAAGTGGCCAAACTCTGCGTTTTTTTTTATTTTTTATTTTTTATACTGTAACCTCAGATTGAGCTCATACACATGTATACTGAGTTTGGTGAAAATATCTCATTTTGTTCGGGCGTTATAGCCATTTTAGAAAAAATGGCCCGCCCTTTTCAAATGTTTTGGCACCCGTTAGTGACCGTGAGTCGAAATGTCAACTTTTTTTGATAATTATTGATAATCAGACTCCAGAGTATATTTCTGCACTGGATTGCTTCTGATCGGGTGAAAAAACTAGGAATAGTTCACAAAAGTAGGTTTTTAACATTATCTGGAATATTTACCGAATGGTTTGACAGACACCAATGCTTCTTGAGGCAAAGTTGTTTAGAATGAGAAGAGCTATCAGGTGACATATATTACTTGTGTTTTTTCACAACACTACATTATATACAACCATTAACACCTACAAAAATCGTGATAGCAAAACTTTGCACAACCCTCTCAGACCAAGAGTCAAATAGGTTCACCAAGTTTCATTCCGATCGGTCATTGTTAACCTTGTGTAATAGCTGCTGAAATTTTATTGGCCGATGGCGGCCATGTTTTTCAACATATGTGAATGTCCATATAGACAATGATGTCAGCTGAGACAGAGACAATGTATGCAAATTTTGAAGTCAATAGGATTAACAGATTCATAGTTACAGCCAATTTCATGTTTTTTTGGTATTACAGCGCCACCATGTGGCAAAACCGCGCCAAAGATTGACCTCTTAGATAAGTTTGCCAAGTTTGGTGAAGATATCTCATTTCCTTCAAGAGTTATAGCCATTTACGTAAAATTGGCCACTCCTACTTCCCATGTTTTCACATACCGTAGCTAGCTCGAGTCGAAAATTAAAACTTTTTTTGATAACTTTTGATATTAAGACTCCATAGAATCGTTTGGCACTGGTTTGGTCCCGATCGGACAAAAAACCTAGGACTAGTTTGCAAAAGTAGGTTTTATTAAAAATCCAAGATGGCGGAACATTTTTATAGGTGGAAATGAAATCGGAGATATACATTTTGTTTGATTTGAGCCAAGGATTCCAATGGTATAAAGCGCTTGAGTCCACGACAAACGGTCTAGAAGTTATGAGCAGTTTCGCGTTTTTTATTGCTGTAGTGCCCCCTATTGATCGATTTAGCAGAGTCCTTGTTTCTGAGTAGCGAGCCATACTACTAATTACTAATACTACTAATATTGCTCGCTACTCAGAAACACGGACTCGGCTAAATCAGTCAATAGGGGGCGCTACAGCGATTAAAACACTTGGCTCAAATCAAACAAAACGTATATCTCTGATTTCATTTCCGCCTATAAAAATACCATCTGACAAAGTTTCAAGTCTCTAGGCCTTACGGTTTGCTCTGCCCAATCAGTTTTATGGCGGAATAATAATAATAATAATAATAATAAAAATCTTAACAATTACAATAGGGTTTCATCGTTAAGCTTGAACCCCTAAAAAACAGAACTCAGAATAAATGACATAAAGGAGGTATAAAAGTAATCCATATGACTCCAGTGGTTAAATCCACATCTTTTGAAGCAATATGTGAGGTGTGGGTGAGAAACAGATAAATATTTATGTACTTTTGTACTATCACTCTCCACCTCTGACCAGCCCCAAGCAGTAGGTGGCTGAATGTGAAAGTCACTTCCACACCAGAATATAGAAGTGAAAGTGTAGATTTACAGTTTAAGAAAGACTTAAATATTTATCTGTTTCTCACCTACACCTATTATATAGCTTCAGAAGATATGGATTTAACCAT
This sequence comes from Myxocyprinus asiaticus, assembly GCF_019703515.2. Lineage (NCBI taxonomy): Eukaryota > Metazoa > Chordata > Actinopteri > Cypriniformes > Catostomidae > Myxocyprinus > Myxocyprinus asiaticus. Next base: position 21,795,541 of record NC_059355.1, read on the forward strand.
TAGAGTCTTATGGATTACTTTTATACTGCCTTTTGGGCCTTCAGAGTTCTGGTCACCATTCACTTGCTTTGTCAGGACCAACAGAGCTAAAATATTCTTTTAAATATCTTTGTGTTCTGCTGAAAAAAGAAAGTCATACACATCTTAGATGGCATGAGGGTGAGTAAATGAAAGAATTTTCAACTATAATATAATAAAGAAAAACTCAATAATAAAAATACACATACAAAAATCCTTCCAAAACATTGCTTTATGTGTGCACTCCCAGAAGAGGTGAAGGGCAAACTCATCTTCAGCACCACAGAAAGCACACAGGGAATCGATCCAGAAACATATTTTTTAGATAGAGCTTAAAGAGATAGTTCACCCAAAAATGAAAATTCTCTCATCATTTACTCAACCATATGCCAACCCAGATGTGTATGACTTTTTTCTTTTGCAGAACACAAATAAAGATTTTTATAAGAATATGTCAGCTCTGTAGGTCCTCACAATGCAAGTTAATGGTGGCCAGAATAACTCTGAAGCTCTAAAAACACATAAAGGCAGCATAAAAGTAATATATATATGTGAATTAATGTCCCCAGAAACTATGTTATAGGTGTGGATGAGAAACAGATCAATATTTAAATCATTTTTACTATAAATCTCCACCTTTAACCTGCCCTGTCCAGTAAGTGGCTGACATATGAAAGTGAAAGTCACTTCTACAACAGAATGTGGAAGTAAAAGTGTAGATTTGCAGTAAAAAGGACATACATATATTTTTCTCACCCACACATACCATATCGCTTCAGAAGATATGGATTACTTTTATACTGCCTTTATGTCCTTTTTTGACCTTCTGAGTTCTGGTCACCATTCACATGCATTGTGAGGACCTACAAAGCTGAAATAGAGCTTATTCACGCTAGTGCCATATTTGAATTTTTTATTTATTTTTTCTACCCTTTTCTCCCCAATTTGGAATGCCCCATTCCCAATGCGCTCTAAGTCCTTGTGGTGGCGTAGTGACTCGCCTCAATTCGGGTGGCGGAGGATGAATCTCAGTTTCCTCCCCATCTGAGACCATCAATCCGCGTATCTTATCACGTGGTTTGTTGTGATCAACATTTTTTATTTATTAAAACACAGAAAAACAAAACATAATTATAGATACACAAAATCAACTTTTAACACCCACTACCACCCCTCCTCCTCCTCCTCCTCCTCCTCCCCATCCCCAAACCCACCCCAAACCTCAACAAACATCCCTGTGGTCTTATATGAACACATATAAAAGAATACAAAAACAAAAACAAAACAACTAAAACAGGAAAAATAAATAAAAAATACACACACACACACACACATATAGGTGCATCTCAATAAATTAGAATGTCATCGAAAAGTTCATTTATTTCAGTAATTCAACTCAAATTGTGTAACTCGTGTATTAAATAAATACAATGCACACAGACTGAAGTAGTTTAAGTCTTTGGTTCTTTTAATTGTGATGATTTTGGGTCACATTTAACAAAAACCCACCAATTCACTATCTCAAAAAATTAGAATATGGTGACATGCCAATCAGCTAATCAACTCAAAACACCTGCAAAGGTTTCCTGAGCCTTCAAAATGGTCTCTCAGTTTGGTTCACTAGGCTACACAATCATGGGGAAGACTGCTGATCTGACAGTTGTCCAGAAGACAATTATTGACACCCTTCACAAGGAGGGTAAGCCACAAACATTCATTGCCAAAGAAGCTGGCTGTTCACAGAGTGCTGTATCCAAGCATGTTAACAGAAAGTTGAGTGGAAGGAAAAAGTGTGGAAGAAAAAGATGCACAACCAACCGAGAGAACCGCAGCCTTATGATTGTCAAGCAAAATCGATTCAAAAATTTGGGTGAACTTCACAAGGAATGGACTGAGGCTGGGGTCAAGGCATCAAGAGCCACCACACACAGACATGTCAAGGAATTTGGCTACAGTTGCTGTATTCCTCTTGTTAAGCCACTCCTGAACCACAGACAACGTCAGAGGCGTCTTACCTGGGCTAAGGAGAAGAAGAACTGGACTGTTGCCCAGTGTTCCAAAGTCCTCTTTTCAGATGAGAGCAAGTTTTGTATTTCATTTGGAAACCAAGGTCCTAGAGTCTGGAGGAAGGGTGGAGAAGCTCATAGCCCAAGTTGCTTGAAGTCCAGTGTTAAGTTTCCACAGTCTGTGATGATTTGGGGTGCAATGTCATCTGCTGGTGTTGGTCCATTGTGTTTTTTGAAAACCAAAGTCACTGCACCCATTTACCAAGAAATTTTGGAGCACTTCATGCTTCCTTCTGCTGACCAGCTTTTTAAAGATGCTGATTTCATTTTCCAGCAGGATTTGGCACCTGCCCACACTGCCAAAAGCACCAAAAGTTGGTTGAATGACCATGGTGTTGGTGTGCTTGACTGGCCAGCAAACTCACCAGACCTGAACCCCATAGAGAATCTATGGGGTATTGTCAAGAGGAAAATGAGAAACAAGAGACCAAAAAATGCAGATGAGCTGAAGGCCACTGTCAAAGAAACCTGGGCTTCCATATCACCTCAGCAGTGCCACAAACTGATCACCTCCATGCCACGCCGAATTGAGGCAGTAATTAAAGCAAAAGGAGCCCCTACCAAGTATTGAGTACATATACAGTAAATGAACATACTTTCCAGAAGGCCAACAATTCACTAAAAATGTTTTTTTTATTGGTCTTATGATGTATTCTAATTTTTTGAGATAGTGAATTGGTGGGTTTTTGTTAAATGTGAGCCAAAATCGTCACAATTAAAAGAACCAAAGACGTAAACTACTTCAGTCTGTGTGCACTGAATTTATTTAATACACGAGTTTCACAATTTGAGTTGAATTACTGAAATAAATTAACTTTTCCACGACATTCTAATTTATTGAGATGCACCTGTGTATATATATATATATATATAAATATAAAAATCACACACATTGACAATTACCCCTCTCTCTCCACTATTCCACCCGAGAACCCTCTAAGAATGCTAAATATCCACCCCATTTTCTTACATACAAATCCGGATTCCCTAGTCTTCTATAAGACCACTCTTCTAAGGCTGCCACTCTCCCCATCTCCGAGCACCACTCCTGAAACGGGGGTGCTCCAACTGACTTCCAACCCCTCAAAATAACCTGCCTGGCAACCATAACACAGGTTAGGACCCAATCCTCCACATGTTTATTCTCCACATTGATTTCTGCCCCATCTCCCAAAATACAGAGTCTGGGGCAAAACGAAACCTGAGTGCCCAAGACATCACATACAAAATTCTGAATTCTCAACCAAAACCCTTAGATCTTAACGCACCCCCCAAAAACATGGGTTATATCTCCATCCTCCGACTGGCATTGCCAGCAGGTAGATGTGTCTTTAAGACCAAGCCTATACAGTCTAGAGGGGGTCCAATAGAATCTATGTAAAATCTTGAACTGAATAAGGCGAACCCTTGCATCTCTAGATACAGACTTGACATTTTTTAGAATCCTAGCCCACACTCCTTCCTCCAATACCAAGTTGAAATCTTTCTCCCATAATCTCTTCAGAGAAGTTGAAGCTCCATCCCCCAGACTCTGAATTAACAGGGAGTAATACACTGATGCATCATGACCTTTTCCAAAAGCAGTAATCACCTCTCCCAAAGCATCTGCCACTTTAGGGAGGTGTGTGCTACTTCCAAAACACTACAGAGCAGGTGGTGCAGCTGTAAATACCTATAAAACTGAGATCTGGGAATTCCAAAATGATGACCCAAATTCTCAAAAGATCTCAACACTCCACTCTCATTCAGGTCTCCGAGTGCAGTAACCCCCTCACAATCCTCTCTGACCAACAGAAAGGGGACTTGTTGATACATAATTTGGGGTTCAGCCATATGCTTGAGGCAACATTTAAATAAATGTCCGAATTAAACACTTTGGCCACTCTTGTCCAAATCATGTGCAAATGTGAAATAACGGGGTGTGACTTAACTTCTCTGATTAGTTTGATAGAAAGGCTTTGCAGTGGCAAAATAGGGGCAAGGACTTCCTGTTCAATAGAAAACATGGGAGGGGGAAGTGACCAATGGGCCAAATGTCTGAGACCGAATGCGTAATAATAAAACAAATTCTTGGGTAGGCCTAGCCCACCTATGTCAATCGGCCTAAGTAATTTATTGAAATGTAGTCTGGGACGTTTACCATTCCATGGTAATGAAGGACTTCGCTATGCTATAAAATTGCTTGAAATAAGAGAGGGGAACATCTATAGGGAGAGATTGTGACAGGTAGTTGAATTTTGGAATACAATTCATTTTAATAACATTAATCTGCCCTATCATCGATAAATGTATTGAAGCCCATCTGTCCACATCGCTCGAAAACCTTTTTATTAAAGGGTCAAAATTAACTTTAACTAAATCAGACAAATTTGCTGGGAATAAAATCCCCAAATACTTAATGCCCTGTATGGACCACTGGAAGGCGCCCGGCTGAAAGACCGTCACTGGACAGTACGCTGTCAGAGCCAAAGCCTCGGATTTAGACCAATTGACTTTAGAAAAGGAATTAATAATTATGTGGAGGCAAGGCATAGATCTAGTAGGGTCAGAGACGAATAATAAAATATCATCCACATAAAGCAGAAGCTTATGCACCACACCTCCCACCATCACCCCTGGAAAATCATCCTCCTTTCTTATCGCGGCTGCTAATGGTTCCAGGGCAAGACAGAACAATAATGGAGAAAGAGGACCACCCTGCCAAGTGCCCCTATTCAGAGTAAAATAATCTGAAATTAATATGTTTGTTTGTACTGCTGCTACAGGGTGTCTATAAAGTAACTTAATCCAACCAATTAATCTACTCCCAAACCCATACTTTTCCAAAATCTTAAAAAGATAATCAAATTCTACCATATCAAACGCCTTTTCGGCATCAAGTGAGATGGCAGCGACCGGAGACTGATCATTTGCTACCGACCACATGATATTGATGAAACGCCTAATATTATCAGAAGAGCTACGCCCCGAATAAACCCTACCTGATCTATATGTATAAGAGATGTCATAACTTTGCTTAATCGATTAGCCAAAATTTTTGACAACATTTTTACATCTAGATGGATCAGGGAAATTGGATGGTAACTCTTACACTCACTTGGATCTTTGTCCTTTTTAAGAATCAGACTGATCCAGGCTTGTGTCATTGTTGGGGGAAACTTTCCATTCTTTAGTGATTCCGTATAACTTTAAAAGTGGAGCCAGTTCTGTAGCATAAGATCTAAAAAATTAATCGGCAAAGCCATCTGGCCCCAGAGCCTTGCCTGTAGGTAGGGCCTTAATTACCTCGTCAAGCTCCTCCAAGCTTATCTCAGAATCAAGATAATTTTTTTGTTCAGTCGTCAATTTAGGGAGATCTAGTGGTTCCACAAAGATCCTAATATCTTCATCAGTAGACGAAGATGTGGAACTATAAAGATCAAGATAGAATTCTTTAAAAGCATTATTACTATCAATGGCTGAGGTAAATATTTCACCACCAGCAGATTTCACTGAGGGAATGGTAGAAAAAGACTCTCTCTGTTTTATATATCTAGCCAGATGTTTTCCTGCTTTGTCACCCAACTCATCTTGCCCTGACAAAATAGTATTATATCTGTATTTCAATTGTCAGTTCTCTGAGGCCATCAGATGACATTCGGTGTTTCAGCTCTGCCTCGGCACTTTTAATATTCTCTTTCAACTCCATGAGTTCTCGTGCTTTGGATTTTTTGGTGAATGAGGCATACTGTATGATCCGACCTCTAAGAACCGCCTTAAGTACCTCCCAAGCCACACCCACAGAGGATACTGAGGCCCAATTGGTCTCAATATAGACATTGATTTCAGCCTTTAACATTTGTTGGAATTCAGGATTTTGCAAAAGGGATACATTAAAGCGACAACTATATGATTTCTTTTTCTCCATATGTGGCAACACCTCTAAACTCACCAGGGCATGATCTGAGACCAAGATGTTTCCAACTGAGCAGTCAACAACAGATGAAATGAGAGATTTAGATATGAAAAAAATCTATTCTAGAATAAATCTTATGGACTGATGAAAAAAATGTATAATCCGTACCAGATGGGTTCAGAAGTCTCCAAATATCTGTAAGGCCAAGATTTTTACACATCCTGTGAAGTGTCAGTGTTGCTCTAGGGGGCTTGCACACTTTTTCTTCACTATGATCAAGGACTGAGTCCATCAAAAGATTAAAGTCTCCTCCCAATATTATATCATGAGGGGTGCCAGCGGCTTGCAACATCCCTTCCAGAACTATAAAACAGCCCTGATCATCAGCATTAGGTGTGTAGATATTAGCTAAAATCAACCTTTGCCCCTGAATTTCAGCTAAAACAATAACACCTACGAGAGCCTCCGCAACAACTTTGCCATCGGATTGCTCAAGTCCGGTGCTTCTGCACAAATTTTGTGAGGCAAAATTACATAACAGAAAATACTTTGTAAAACAAACCCCAGCCAACAGGCAGAGTAAACACAAAGAACGTGTAGATTCATTCACAGAACTGTCTTGAAGGTGTGTTCCTCCAAAAAACAAATTCCAGCTGATATAAAGCTGTTCAGTTTCCTCGGACAGACAAACAAGTGTTCAGTGAGCCAACTGTAATGAGTGCAGCAGATGACCATTCTAATGTCCCTTAAAAACATTCCACAAAAACAAACTCCAGCCAACAGGAGGCATTAGCACAAAGAGCGAACAGATCCATCCAAAACTGTCCCAAAGAAGTGCTATCCCACAAAACAAATTCCAGCAGCTAGGCGGAACCAGCATGAAAAGAAACAAAACAGGCATCCCGGTTCCTCAGATGATCAAGTGTGTATTGAGCGAGTCAAATTAACTCGGAGGCCATGTAAAAAAAAAAATACACCATGACTTACTCAGTCCGTCAACTTTATAAAAGACGTCCTTTATGTGAGCATGTAGATATTTTGCGGTCATCCATAGTGTCCATTCTCAATCTGGCCGGGAACTTCAGTGTAAAAAATTATCTTATATCAATACAAATGTTTCTTGAAGGAAGTGTCATTCTACAAAACAAACTCTAGCCGCTAGGCGAAGCCAACACAAAAAGAAACAAAAAATGGCACCCAGCTTCCTCAGACAATCGAGTGTATGTTCAGCTAGTCAAACCACTAATATAAGAAACATCAAATGGCTTACTCGCTCCAATGTATTTATGAAGGAGAGTGCCTGTTTTGGACATGTAAATACTTTGCGACCATCCTTCGTTTCTATTCTCAGTTTGGCCGGAAACATCAATGCAAAAGCGATCTTCCGTTGATGTAAAAGTTTCTTACATTCCTTGAACCGATCGCGTTTCTCTCTTGTCGAATTCGCAAAGTCCAGGAACAAGAAAATATTGTGATTCTTCCAAGAAAGCTTTCCTTTGCTCCTCGCCTGGCGCAACACGAGATCTTTATCGGATGATCTCAGATATTTGGCCAGGATTGATCGGGGCCTGTCTCCCTCAGCAGATCTGCGAGCCTGGACTCTGTGAGCTCGCTCGATTTCAAGTTTATGGCCTGTTAATGTCGAGCAGACTTGGGAAGAGCTCATCCAGGAATTTCACCATATCTCTGCCCTCTTCATGCTCAGGAATTCCAACAATTCATATATTGTTCCTTCGGCTCATATTTTCAAGATATTCCAGTTTTTCCAAAATGTTTTCCAAGTCTGTTTTGGACGCAGGCGGATTAGCGGATAATTCCCTTTCCGACGACTCCAAATAATCTATTCGTTTCTCAACATCTGCGACTCTTGTGACCAACTCAGAGAAGTTTGTTTCCATCGCTGTAATTGATCGACGTATTACAGCGAGATCCTCCAAGTCTGCAACAAACTTCGTCAGCATCACCGAGATGTTGGACAGTTGACGCTGAATTTATACTCTCGACGTGCTGTCCAAATCGAATCCCTGGCTCGCAGGCCCGTCAGAGGCCTCAGCTTGAACATGTAAGTGTCTTTTAATGTCTCCAGAGTCTGAGGATTTTGACTTCTTTGCCATGTTTACCTCAAAGAGCAAATATGTAATTGGATGTATCGAATCTCACTGGATTATAACATGAAAATAATAAAAAAACTAGCAAAGTGCGCAGAGCTCGCAATCACACGTCTGCTTCTCGCATGGCGTCACGTGTTCCCTATCACGTGGCTTGTTGAGCGCGTTACCACGGAGACATAGCATGTGTGTAGGTCCATGCTATTCTCTGCGGCATCCACGCACAACTCACCATGTGCCCCACTGAGAGCGAGAACCACACATTATAGCGACCACGAGGAGGTTACCCCATGTGACTCTTCCCTTCCTAGCAACCGGGCCAATTTGGTTGCTTAGGAGACCTGGCTGGAGTCACTCAGCACGCCCTGGATTTGAACTCGTGACTGCAGGGGTGATAGTCAGCATTAATACTCACTGAGCTACCCAGGCCCCCTTATCTTTGATTTTTAATGGGAATGACAACGAGGCTATGAGGGATAGACTTACAGTCTCTTCAATGGCACAAACATTATAAAGCTTTATAAAGCTCTTAAATCATATCTGATTTTCTACAGCTCATGTTGTCTGTATGTTCTTTTTTATACTGAATGTTCTTGGACAGATTTTTAATCAATATTTTGTCCACGGAATGATCCAAAAACACTTAAAACTGCAGTACAGCACATTGAAGAGACTGTAAGTCTATCCCTCACAGCCTCATTGTCATTCCCATTAAAAACCAAAGATGGCGCTAGCATGAATAAGGTCTATATTCTTCTAAAATTCTTCATTTGTGTTCTGCAGAAGAAAGAGAGTCATAGCCATCTGGGATGGTATGAGGGTGAGTAAATGAATTAATTTCATTTTTGGGTGAACTATTCCTTTAATAGGACAAAAACGGTTAAGCAATTTATAAGACAGGTCCTTGACCTTATTGATGATCAAACATTTATGTGACACGGTGCACATATTCTTCCATGGAATGTTAACAAAACATTCACTCCAATAAGATGAAATGGATGTAACTGAGACTCTCTTTCTGAAAGAACTGTCTAATTTTACTGTTTCAGACAGAGGGATTGAATGAAAAGCAGATTCTTCCTATCACAGTTTCAAGAAGATATAGTAAAGGCACCAAAGGAGACTGAGATCTAACAGCAATTAGAAAGTCTTTTAACAGCAATATGGCCCATATGAAATGGCATCCATTACAACCAAAAAATCTCGTGGAGTAACAGGCATGTCATACAGTACTTATTCAAAAACTCTGAATAAGGGATCAGTTGACCATCAGCATTCATTAACTGAGAGACGCAAATAATGTTATTATTAAACCAATCTAGGAGAAACACATTTTTGTTTTTTTGTTTTTTAACCGATATCCTGGTTATTCCAAATAAAATAGCAATGGGAGCTGAAATTATGTTTATAGATCAGATGCCATGCCAGGAATACTTGCTTATGAAAATTTGACAGTTAAAGGGGCAATTTAGAGATATTGTATTCATTTTCTTTTCTGTGTTTCTCTCAGGAGCTGAGGACCCAATGTAGGGAGCTAGCCATTCCCCATTTATGGTGGTGGTGCCAATGTCACCTGCTGAGTGAGGTGTATTCACAACTGATTCGTCTGTGTGCTTGTGTAAGGGTGTACACCTGTGGGTGATGTGTCTTTCTTGGGGATTGCTGTGCTCGGCTAGCCTACCTGCTTCTGGTAAGCCTCAACCCTCTGTGATGCACAAGCAAGTATATGCTTGTTCTGTTGCTTCGAGTTTGTGTGAGGTCTATTGTGAATCACTATAAAGTATATATATATATATATATACTTTATACAGTATTCTGCCCAATAGAAAGAGGATTTGCTCCGCAAGAACAAAAGTTAGAGGGAACATTGTTTGGGACCCTCGCCACATTATCGCCCTTTCTTCAGAAGTCCAGGAGCTTCTGAAGAAAGGGGCAAAAGAATCAGTACACCTCTAAGTTCACCCCAGGGGCTTCCATTCAAAATATTTTCTTGTTCAGAAGAAGGATAGAGGATTCAAACCTATGCTCGATCTCAGACGCCCAAAAAGACACCTCAAGTGACCACATTTAAGCATGCTGCGTGTAGTCAGTGTGCTGCGTTCTGTCAAGCCCAGCACATAGTTCACCTCCATAGACATAAGGGTGCATCGCCTGGCTTATTGGGTGGCAGACATCATTTCCAACACTTACCGTTCGGTACTGTAGGTCATCCAGTTCCGACATCTGTCGATGACGTGAGCTAATCTATATTTAGCTTCCAACACGTCATCCATCAGGGGTCACGTGTGACAAATTCAATACAAGTTTCCCCATACAGAGAGGATGACTATCTTTACACCATCTCTGGCAGTCTTCCACTATTCATAGAACCATGGTTACATCAGTAACAAGTGTTATTAAGTATATTAAGCTGGGATATGTGAAAGTATTTTAGCACTGGAAAAAAGTTACACACTTTCTTATACAGCATGTATTAGGGCTGCACAATTAATAAAAAAAAAGAGATTTCAATTCCGGCTGTGTTTTTCAGTGGTTGAGCATTTTAAGCAATCTCAGACATGTTCGTTGAGTACATAAGCCTATCAGTAATGGTGCAACAAAACTAGAATGCTCCCATTATAATATAAGGATATAACAGCGATAATTAAGTAACAAAGTTCTAAGCTTGTTTTTGGAGGTGTAGCTTACATCAAAAATATGGACTGTTATTTGCCCCCCACACACACAAAAAAAGGAATTTAATGTAAATTCTATTAATTGAAATTAATAATTGTTATTACAATATCAAGAAAAATAATCGACAATTTTTTATTTTTGTCATAATCATGCAGCCCTTGTCATGGTCTAGATCTCCAATCACTTTTGTTCTGTGTGTCCACGTGCTCTCCTCTTTGTTTTCCTCTTGTCATTTTTTGGAGTTTGTTTTGTCTTGCCAATTGTCTTGGTTCTGTGTCCTCCACTGTTTCTTGGTCTGTGTTGCAAGATGATTCTGTGAATGTATCTGGACTGCCAGGGGAGTACCACGACCTGAGCGTGGCATTCAGTAGATCTCGGGCTGCATCTCTCCATCCTCACCATCCCCATGACTGCACCATAGATCTGTTAGGCAGATTCTACTCGCTCTCAGCAACAGAGAGGGAGGCCATGGTCAAGTACATCAGGGAGTCATTGGCAGCCGGGGAAAACTTCCCTGGTGGATGTGGTGTTCTTCTTTGTGGAGAAAAAAAAAATGGATCACTCCGTCCCTGTATTGACTATCAGGGGCTGAAAGACATCACCATTAAATACACCTATAAGTTGCCCTTGATGTCTTCAGCCTTCGAGTTGTTCAAGCTGCATCCATCTTTACAAAGTCGGACCTTTGTAACGCCTACCACCTGGTGTTTATCCAGGAGGAGGATGAGTGGAAGACAGCCTTTAACACCCCCATGGGGCATTTTGAGTATTAAGTTTAGAGATCGGCCGATATTGATTATTTTTTATTTATTTTTTTAAACCGATACGATAACGATTATTTGTATGTTTACATATCTGATAACCGATATGCAGAACCAATTTTTTTTATTACATGTATTTTTTTTATTACATCTTTATTATACAGAGAAAATATTAAACAGAAAACATGTGCAAACATTTTATATTACAATAATAATCACACCATATTTTTTATCTAATAATTACAACAACAATAATAATAGGCAAAATAATTTGACAACCTCTGATTTCAAACAGAGAACATAAGTAAACGACAAGGGAGTCTACCAACATTGCATGAATGTAGTCTTCCATGTTAAACTAGACCTACAGGTTAAAGTTTTATGTGTTGCTTAATAGGCTAAAGGCAAATAGTTTGCTGGGATAAGTATACATTCTCAGGAAAGTGAAAAACAATAAATACATCGCTGCAATTACAGAGTCCATCCCGAATGGCATCAGAATTATTCATTATGTTTTGTCGGTCTCTAGATTATAGCAGCTGCCTCACGAAACACCTGCTGACAGAGCTGCCATTTTTTGTTTTACAGAGAGCAGCACATCTACAGCTTATCTTGCAGCAAATGACACGCAAATCTCATCGATGCTCTCCTTATCAGCCGACACAAAGCTATTTTAGACACGTTTATTGTGATGCGAGTACTTTGCCCCATGAGTGTCTTTGCGCTTATGTGAAACTTTTACTCGAACAGTGTCGCGGAGATAATTTACACAGAGCTGTAATCACATAAATGATGATTCATTGCGAAATAAAGTTTAATAACAAATGTTAATATAATGTAGGGAATTTTAAACAAGTGGATCCAGTTAAAAACTGCGCTGGTATACGGTGGCCATTCTGGCATATGGCTAGTCATTCCATTGGAACATGAGCATATACCTTAATGGCAACTTTACAAAGCTAATAAACACAGCCAACTGAGAATTAAAATTAAACCGTCATATTTCCAACATGCACTCATCCAAGGCTCTTCAAGTTGATTAATGTGAAGTAATGTTACGTCTTTCAGGATTTGTCTCTACGTAAGTTTGTCTCTGTTTCTTAGCGCTTAAACTACACATCAAGCATTTATGTAACACATCTCACTAGAGCATGAATGGCTGTTACGTTTCATAAAATGTATTAATTCAAGCAATACATTGCAAAAGCAAGTAACTTTACCTGTGGACAACCCCCAACATTGTTTCCTCTCACAACACTGCTGCAATGGCCATCTTGGGTGTAATTTCAGAAACTCGCTAGATGGCGCCAGTTATCGGTGGATCCTATATTACAAAAATATTTCCGATAATAGAAAAATGCTTGAATATCGGAAAAAAATATCAGAAAATCCAATTATCGGTTGATTTCTAATTTAGTTATGCCCTTTGGTCTTTCTAATGCTCCGGCTGTCTTCCAGGCACTTGTCAATGACGTGCTCTGGGACGTAGTAAACTTTTTGTGTTTGTGTACCTGAATGATATTCTGATTAGGTCTGTCACTATCGATTATTTTGGTAAACGAGTAATCTAAATATTTTCTAACGATTAATCAGAAAAATTATTTAATAACTCAGATTGCATAAACTTGTCAAGGTGAAGTCGCATTTGGCTAAAATGCATTAATTAGCCTAAGTTCTGATGTATTTTATGATTGAATAACAACAACAACAAAACAACTGTGCAAACAATATCTAAAGCAAACAGACACCCGAAGCAGATATATAATATAAAAAGATGTATATTCAAGCTGACAGAGATTGGCTTCTCCAGGTGTACCCAACTTCTTTTTTTTTTTAACTAACACTTACATGCAAAACAGAATACAATATTCACGTGAGATACATTTTTTAAACTCTAGTATTGAGCTGCAACAGATGCGGGCATCGGCTATAAATCTGTTTTATTGGGAGAAGGGAGGGGGGTACTAACTATTTTATCCGTCTGTGCATAAAACAATAAGGCAAAAGTACACCATATACTCTGAAAGATGACATAAAACCAATGCACCAAATGTAAGTAAAGTTTGCTCACTCAAAACAGTTCATTTGAGAATTATACCCTTTTATCTCAGCCTTATCTGTATGATGTGAATGATGATGATGAATGTCCTTTCCAAACAACGCATGAAGAATACAAAAAATACGTTCGTGGTTGTAATCCAAATAGTTTTCCCCATGCAAAATATATTCCTTAGTGCCGTAGTAAATCCAATCAAAAAGTTCTTATATTCCTTATTGTGGCTTGATCCACTTAAGAATCCGCAAAAGGTGCAACATAAAGTTTGAAAGCCTCCAGAGTTCATGAATCACACACCCAAATGCTGCTCATAGTCCTCACTATGGTACAGGCGGTGAATAAACATTAAACTCAGGCCTGTCAAATCCTTTTCAGATTGAGCATAAAGCCTGTGAAGTCCCTCTACAAGTAAAATCAGATAAATCACATTTAGAAAATAAATGTACATCAATGAACCAGAAACATACAATAATCCCAAGAAAAGAAAACAATGCTTACTTCAGATTGAGCATTAAACGCAAGGCTTCCCAATCAGGACAGCAGTTCAGTGTTTGGAGTGATAAGCCATGCTTACTTTCTCCATTACAAACTGAGTTCTTCTACTAACCATACCTGTCTTATACCTGAGAGTACTGCTCTCTAGTGCCCTCTCAGGGTGAGTAGTAGAATTACGATAGTAAAAAACAAACAAACATGTAAACAGGTTTGAAACTGTTACAGCGCATGTGCTACATGCAGATCACAAAAGCTTGTCACTTGCCACGTACCGTCTAAATGCCCTTAGGCATCTGGACATTCAGTTCCTTACTGAGTGAAAACTTAATCATTTAATAGCCATTTCTCCCTCAGGTAAGCCAAAGTTTAATATTGTGTCGGGGAAGTGCGAGACGCACAGCTGTGGCTTTAACAGCAGACTCACATTGAGCTTTGACTGACAGCATACAGACCGACCTGCAGTTTTATCTGTTTTACCTGTAATAATGGCCATTACCTACGAAATATTTTTTGGAAGTGGGGCATTGTGATCTATTTTTTTAAACAATCATCACGAAATCTAAACATGAGGAGTAAGATCGCATTACATTCGAATAGTAATTAATTTACACAGAACAGAACTCAAATAATAATTTGCTGAAAATAACCATCTTCGATCGTCTGGATTCAGTCAGATTTATTGAACAGAATGTGTTTGTGCATCCATAACTGCATGTGTAACTTTATTCAAGTCAGACGGACATCTTTTTTGTGACATTATTTTATGTTGCTTCATAAAAGTCTATATTGCAAAATGACTGTGTAGAATAAATAGGTTTAGAGTGCATTCCAATGTGTTCAGTTCAGTGAGTCCCACGCAGTGATGACGTGCTCAACTTCTTTCGCGCATCTAGACACGCAGCACCGCAATCACATGTTGTCTGAGCTTACCGGGTGTGTGTGTCCGGCGGGTTTGTGAAAACTGGATGTCATCTTTTCAAGTGATGTTGCATTGCTGAAGTGATGTTTTTAGGGCTTGCATTCTTTTTCAAATCTAAAGTGAAGCGCTGTCACACAGCTGACACCTCTTGTCGTTATGTGTTCACACCCTCGTTTGTGGACTGCATTACTTCCGCCTTATTTTCGATTTGTTGATTCAGCAATTTTGTAATCAAGGAATTTTTTTAATTGAGTAATCAAATAAAATAGAGTAATCGTGACAGCCCTAATTCTGATATTCTCCCAGTCTCTCCAGGAACATGTCCAGCTCGTCAGGCGAGTGCTCCAATGGCTGCTGGAGAATCAGCTCTACATTAAGGCAGAGAAGTGTGTTTTCCATGCACAATCTGTCCTGTTCATGGGGTTCATCGCCTCATCTGGGAATCCAGGTCAATCCAGCCAAGGTGAGAACCATCTCTGATTGGCCAACCCCAGATTCCTGCAAGGCCCTGCTGATGTTTCTGGGGTTTGCCAATTTTTACAGGCATTTCATTAGAAACTTTATCCAACTCCTCGAACGGATCTTACCTAGACTGAGTTTTGTTTGACCTTGCAGGCTGTGTCTGCGTTTCTCAATCTTAAAAGCTGTTTTGTTTCGCCTCCCATTGTAGTTTCTCCTTACCCATCCTGTCTGATCATGGTGGAGGTCGATGTGTCGTAGGTCGGTGTAGGGGCAGTTCCCTACCAAAAATCTACTAAGGATGGTATGATGTACCCCTGTGCATTTTTTTCACATCCCCTATCTCCCATGGAATGCAACTACGACATCGACAATGGACAGTCAGTCAGGTTAGCACTGGGGGAATGGCATCACAGGTTGAAGGTTTCTGAGGTTTCAGGGGTACACTTCATTGTCTGGACTGATCATAAAAACTTTGAATATATCCATAACACCAAACATTTTAATTCTAGGGAGGCCCGGTGTGCTCTCTTATTTTGGCAGTTTAAGTTTACCATCTCATACTGCCAGGGGTCTAAGAACATGAAACCTGACGCATTGTCCTGCATTTTTGACGATCCTAATCACTCTGAATCCCCAGATACCATCTTTCCTACTGATGTGGTGGTAATGATGGTGTCCTGGGAAATCGAGTCCAAAGTCCGTTCTGCCACACGCAATGTCATGCCTCCTTCCAATTGTCCACCAGGTCGGCTGATTGTGCCAGAGAGTGTATGCTCCAGTGTCCTCCAGTGGGGACATTGCTCCAATGTGGCCTGTTACCCAGGGGTGAGTAGTACTTTTGCTCTTGATAAGCAGCGATTCTGGTGTTCATTTATCAAACGCAACACCCACCAGTTTGTCTTGGCCTGTTCTGTCTGTGCCTGTTCTAAGACTTCCGGTCACCCCCCAGCAGGGCTCCTCATACCACTGTCGGTCCCTTCGAGACTATGGTCCCATATTGCTATAGATTTTGATACCAGTTCTCAAAGGCAGCCCATTTTATTTCTCTCCCCAAATTACCTTCTGCAAGAGAGAAAGTGGTTGCTGTCATAGAACATGTCTTCCGCATCCATGGCCTCCGACTCAGACAGGGGACCCCAGTTTGTGTATAGGTTTTGGAAAGAATTCTGCCAACTACTGGGGCTACCATGAGTAATGGACAGGCTGAGCGAGCCAACCAGGACTTGGAGAGGGTGTTGCGTTGTCTGGCTTCTCAGAATCCCTGTTCCTGGAGTCAACATCTTTCATGGGTTGAGTACACACATAACTCGTTGTTGGTTTCATCCACGGCCTTCCGCCCTTTCAGTGTAGCTTAGGTTACCAGCCATAATTGTTTTCTTCTCAGGAACCTGACATTGTGGTCCCCTCTGCCCACGCATTCATCCAGAGGTGTCGTCGCACTTGGAAGAGGGCCAGGGTTGCCCTCCATCAGGCTGGGGCTCCCACCAAGGCTCAGGCTGACTGCTACCGGTCTGAGACTCATGTTGCAAAAATTGTGGCCAAAGATATTCCGCTACAATCCATTTCCCGTAAATTAGCCCCAAATTTATCATCCTTTCACTGTCACCAAAATCATTAATCCGGTGGCGGTCTGACTCAAGCTCCCTCCAGCATATAGGGTCCACCCAGTCTTCCATGTTTCAAGAATCAAAGCCGTCATCTAATCCGCTCTCAATCCTCCCGCTCCGGTTCCCCCACCATATCTCATTGAGGGGGTCCGTGCATGTACCATTAAGCAACTTCTGGATGTCAGACGGAGGGGGCAGAGGATTAAATACCTGGTGTACTGGGAGGGCTACAGGCCGGAGGAGAGATATTGGGTCCCGGCTTGGGATGTGCTGGATCTCTACCTCATTGACGAGTTCAACCATTGTCAGGTCGACCCGCCTGGGAGCACCAGGAAACATCACTGGCTCCCTCAAATGTTCCTGTCTATATTACTGCTTTACTGGACAGGTTTTCTGTTTTTCTCCACACCTTGCCTTGAACATTGGTGATCTATACCCTTGTTCTCATCAACTGCAGCTGGCCGCCTCCATGTCCTCCTGTTTTATGCATCATTGACTTAATTTTGTGAATTTTTCTGTTGCACCTGTCTCAGTAAATATAATTTTTTTCATCCTCGCTCATGGGGCCTCATTAAAGATCTTGACAGCCCTTATATATACAGTGCTGTGGAAAAGTTTTTTCCCCCATCCTGATAACATAATACAAAGGCAACCTGAGTAAACACAAAATACAGTTTTCAAATATATGTATTTTTTTATTGAAGCAAAAAAGTTACCAACACTTACTGTATATCACACATGTGAAAAACGAACTGCCCCCTTAAACATAATATCTGGTTGTGCCACCTTTAGCAGCAACAACTGCAACCAAACACTTCCAATAACTGGAGATCAGTCTTTCACAACGCTGTGGTGGAATTTTGGCCCACTCTTTTTTGAAGAACTGCTTTAGATCAGCCACACTGGAGGGTTTAAGGTCCTGCTACAGCTTCTCAATCGGGTTCAAGTCAGGACTTTGACTAGGCCACTCCAAATCTTAAATTTAGCTTCTTTTGAGCCATTCAGAGGTGGACTTACTCCTATGCTTTGGATAATTATCTTGCTGCATAATCCAGTTGCACTTAAGCTTCAACACACAGACTGATGACTGGACATTATCCTTTAGAATTTTCTGGTAGAGAGCAGAATTAATGTTTCCCTCAATTATTGCAAGTCACCCTGGCCCTGAAGCAACAAAGCATCACACTACCTCCACCATGCTTGACTGTAGGCAGGGCTGTAGCAAGGTATTCTGGGCCCCTAGAATCGTTACCATCTTTCACTCCACTGGCTACGACCCTGACCGTAGGTATGATGTTCTTTTTGTGGAATTCCGTGTTTGATTTACACCAGATGTAACGGGACCCCTGTCTTCCAAACAGTTCCACTTTCGATGGTGCATCAGTCCACAGAACATTCTCCCAAAAGGTCTGAGGATCATCAAGGTGTGTTTTGGCAAAATTCAGACGAGACTTAATGTTCTTCTGCGTTAGCAGTGGTTTTCACCTCGCCACTCTTCCATGGACGGCATTTCCATGGGTGTCTTTCTGATAGTGGAGTCACGAACAGTGAACTTTACTGATGCGAGAGAGGCCTGCAGTTCCTTGGATGTTGTCCTTGGCTTTTTTGTGACTTCCTGGTTGAGTTGTCGCTGTGCTCTTGGAGGAATTTTGGAAGGTTGGCCACTTCTGGGAATGTTCACTACTGTGCCAAGTTATATCCATTTGGAGATAATGGCTCTCACTGTGGTTCTTTGGAGTCCCCGAGCCTTCGAAATAGCTTTTTAACCTTTCCCAGACTGATGTTTTTAAATCAGCTTTTTCCTCATAATTTCTGGAATTTCTTTTGACCTTGGCACAGTGTGTTCCTGGGTGAGACCTTTTAGCCAACTCCATGCTGCTGAAAAAGTTCTATATAGGTGTTGATTTGATTGAACAGGGCTGGCAGTAATCAGACCTGGGTGTGTCTAGACCAGCTGAACCCCATTATGAATGCAGTTTCGTAGATTTGGGGATTCTGTAACTAAGGACAAATACTTATATACAGTATATACAATATAATATATATATACAAGTCTAAATATACACTATATATATATACTGTGTATATATATATATATATATATATATATATATATATATATATATATATATATATACATACATACACTGGCGGCCAGAAGTTTGGAATAATGTACAGATTTTGCTCTTATGGAAAGAAATTGTTACTTTTATTCACCAAAGTCGCATTCAACTGATCACAATGTATAGTCAGGACATAAAAAACATGAAAAATTACTATTACAATTTGAAAAAAGTTCAGAACTTCTTAAACTGCTTCAAAGTGTTTTTTTATCAAAAAATCCTCCACTTGCAGCAATGACAACTTTGCAGATCCTTGGCATTCTAGCTGACAGTTTGTCCAGATACTCAGGTGACATTTCACTCCACGCTTCCTGTAGCACTTGCCATAGATGTGGCTGTCTTCTCGGGCACTTCTCACGCACCTTACAGTCTAGCTGATCCCACAAAAGATCAATGGGGTTAAGATCCATAACACTCTTTTCCAATTATCTGTTGTCCAATGTCTGTGTTTCTTTGCCCACTCTAACCTTTTCTTTTTGTTTTTTGTTTCAAAAGTGGCTTTTTCTTTGCAATTCTTCCCATGCCTGCACCCCTGATTCTTCTCTTTACTGTTGTACATGAAACTGGTGTTGAGTGGGTAGAATTAATTGAAGCTGTCAGCTGAGGACATGTGAGGCATCTATTTCTCAAACTAGAGACTCTGATGTACTTATCCTCTTGTTTAGTTGTACATCTGGCCTTCCAAATCTCTTGCTGTCCGTGTTAGAGCCAGTTGTCCTTTGTCTTAGAAGACTGTAGTGTACACCTTTGTATGAAATCTTCAGATTTTTGGCAATTTCAAGCATTTTTGAGTCAAATTATTTTTTAGCGGCTTATTTTGAGAGGTTTTTGGTCCAATAATTAGTATCTCTGTTTTGTCAGAATTGAGTAGAAGGAAATTTCTGGTTATCCAATCTTTGATTTCATTGATACACTCTGCTAATTTGGAGAATTGTGAAATTCTGTTGGGTTTCGAAGACATATAATGTTGGGTATCGTCGGCATAACAGTGGAAACTTATTCCATGATTCCTGATCATATCTTCCAGGGGAAGCATATATAAGGACAAAAGCAGAGGCCCTAAAACTGATCCCTGTGGCACTCCATACTTTACTTTTGTTTGATTTGACAATTCCTCATTTACACAGACGAGGTCTGCTAAATAGGACCTAAACCATGGTGATGCAAGTCCACAAATGCCAACATAATTCTCAAGCCTATTCAAGAGAATGTCATGATCTATGGTGTCGAAGGCAGCACTAAGATCTAAAAACACTAGAAGAGAAATGCAGCCGCGATCAGATGATAAGAGCAAGTCATTTGTAACTCTGATAAGTGCAGTCTCTGTACTGTGATGGGGCCTAAATCCTGACTGAAATTGTTCATATATACTATTTCAATGTAGAAATCAACATAGTTGGGAGGACACTGCCTTTTCTAGTATTTTCGACATAAATGGAAGATTTGAAATTGGTCTATAATTAGCAAATTCTCCAGGATCAAGCTGTGGCTTCTTAATAAGCGGTTTGATAACTGCCATTTTAAAGTTTCTGGGGACATGTCCTAAGGATTGCGAGGAGTTAAGAAGAGGTTCTGAGATTACAGGGAATACCTCTTTTAAGAGTTAGTATTGGCTCTAACATACATGTTGTGGCTTTTGATGTTTCCTTAAGTTTTGATAGCTCTTCATGACTTATGACAGCAAAAGATTGAAGTTGCTCGTGAGGAAAATTATGAGACACTGTTTTCTGAGGTACTGTGACAAAAGATTGCATAATTCCAATTTTATTTCCGATGATTTCAATTTTATCAGTAAAGAAATTCATGAAGTCATTATTATTGTGCTGCGATAGAATATCTGGTTCAGTCAAGGCTTTATTTCAACCAATTTAGCCACAGTACTGAATAAACACCTAGGATTGTTGTGGTTGTTTTTATGAGTATGCTAAAATATGCTGACCTGGCAGCTTTTAGTGCCTGTCTGTAGCTACAGACACTATCCTTCCATCCATCACGAAATACCTCTAATTTTGTTTTATTCCACTTGTGCTCCATTTTCCAAGCTGCTCTCTTGAGAGCATGAGTGTGATCTTTGTACCATGGTGCAGGGTTTTTTCCTTTAATTTTCTTTAATCGAAGGGGGGGGGCGACACTATCAAGAGTGCTAGAGAGGACTGTATTTATATTTTCTGTTATTACATCAAGGTCTTCTAGACTTTTTGGCTTACTGGCTGTAACAAAGTTCATGATGGGGTGCGAGGAGGAAGCGGGAGATGGTGAACTTCAACTCAAACAGGTAATTTATTTTACACCAACTCGAGCAACTTGTGTGTGGGTATCTCTCCCCTCACTGGCATCCGGCTTGCTCTTAAAACCCGTCTCCACTCTCACTGCAATGACCAACAGCTGTTAGAGACAATCATTGCCAGGTTATGATCCTTACCATTCTCATCTCCTGATCTTGCCATCCATTCATAAGCCGGCGCTCAACCACGCCCCCACCACCACATACCCCCATTGCCCGACTCAGGCCAGGGAGCCATCTGGCCTGCCCAGTACTCCCACCTCCCCCCCATTTCTGAAGAGAAAGTACGCAACAGCCATCTGCACCCCCGGTCCGTGGACCATCTTGAATTTAAAAGGCTGAAGAGCCAGATACCAACGGGTGATCTGCGAGTTGGTATCCTTCATGCGATGGAGCCACTGGAGCGGGGCATAATCCGAACAGAGGGTGAAAGACCATCCCAGGAGGTAGTACCGAAGGGTGAGGACCACCCACTTGATGGCCAGACACTCCTTCTCAATGGTGCTGTACCTCGCCTCTCTCGCCGAAAGCTTCCGGCTGATGTACAGCACCGGGTGCTCCACCCCCTCCACCACCTGGGACAACACGGCTCCCAACCCCCTGTACCCCAAATGGTGCCTCAAGTATCTTTTTTGTTTTGTTTTTTGTAATTAACATTTTGTATTAAATCATACGATAACATTGAAATGTAAACACCCCACAACCCCCCCTCCCCGACCCCGCCCCCCAAAAAACAACCCTGTTGTCAAACATAAGTAAATCTATAGAAATAAAAGTCAAACAGACACACATATTTACATATATAAAAAAAAATATATATATATATATATATATATATATATATATATACATACATATACAAACATAAATACATACACATATATATATATATACACATACATACATACATACACACATAATAATCATACTAACTATATTACACTACTCTCTCCACACCCCACCCGAGAGCCCTCCAAAAACTCCAAATACCTGCCCCATTTCCGTATAAACCTATCCAAGCCACCCCGTCTTCCCGATGACACCTCTTCATAAGCTGCCACCCTCCCCACCTCCGTGCACCACTCCGGATATGGGGGCGCACCAGCTGACCTCCAACCCCTCAAAAATAATCCTCTATATGGCCATCCCCCACATCGATGACCGCCCCATTGCCCAGAACACAAAGTCTGGGGCAAAACAAAACCCGAGTGCCCACCACGTCGCACACAAAATTCTGAACCTTCGACCAGAATTTCTGGATCTCGACACACCACCAAAAAACATGGGCCATGTCTCCATCCTCCGATTGGCATCTCCAGCAGGTGGGTGTGTCTTTAAGACCAAGCCTATACAGCCTAGAGGGGGTCCAAAATATCTATGCAAAATTTTGAATTGTATAAGATGCACCCTTGCATCTCTAGATGCAGACTTAACGTTTTTAAGAATCTTTGCCCACACTCCTTCCTCCAGTGCCAAGTTGAAATCTTTCATACCCATACTCTCTTGAGAGAAGTTAAGGCTCCGTCCCCCATACTCTGAATTAACAGGGAGTAGTACACTGATGCCTCATGACCTTTTCCAAAAGCCGCAATTACCTCTCCCAAAGCATCTGCCTCCTTAGGGGGGTGTGTGCTACTCCCAAAAATAGTACAAAGCAGGTGCCGCAGTTGTAAATACCTATAAAACTGAGGTCTGGGGATCCCAAAATGTTGGACCAAGTTTTCAAACAATCTCAACACTCCACTTTCATATAGGTCACCGAGTGTAACAACCCCCCTCACAATCCACTCTGGCCAGCAGAAAGGGGACTTGCCAATACACAATCTTGGGTTCTGCCATATGCTCGAGGCAACATTTAAATAAGTGTCCAATTTAAACAATCTGGACACTTTAGTCCATACCGAGTGTAAATGCGAAATAACGTGGTGTAACTTAACTTTTCCGATTAGTTTGATAGAGATGCTTTGTAATGGCGAAATAGGGGCAAGAACTGCCTGTTCAATAACAAACCAGGGAGGGGCTCTCTCAGGTGGAAGTGACCGATGAGCCAAATGTCTGAGACTGAATGCATAGTAATAAAACAAAATATTGGGTAGGCCTAGCCCACCTTTGTCTATCGGCCTATGTAACTTATTAAAATGCAATCTGGGACGTTTACTATTCCAAATGAAGGACTTTGCTATGCTATGAAATTGCTTGAAATAAGAGAGGGGGACATCTACAGGGAGAGATTGTAGCAGGTAGTTAAATTTTGGAATACAATTCATTTTAATAACATTAACCTTCCCAATCATCGATAAATTTAATGAAGCCCACCTGCCCACATCGCTTGAAAACCTTTTTATTAAAGGGTCAAAATTAACACTAACTAAATCAGACAAATTTTCTGGGAATAAAATCCCCAAATACTTAATGCCTTGTTTGGGCCACTGGAAGGCGCCCGGCTGGAAAGCCGTTACTGGACAGTACGCTGTCAGAGCCAAAGCTTCGGATTTAGACCAATTGACTTTGTATCCTGAGAACTTGGAAAAGGAATTAATAATTCTGTGGAGGCAAGGCATAGATCTAGTAGGTTCAGAGACAAATAATAAAATATCATCTGCGTAAAGCAGAAGCTTATGCGCCACACCTCCCGCAACCACCCCTGGAAAATCATCCTCCTTTCTTATCGCGGCTGCTAATTGTTCCAGGGCAAGACAGAACAATAATGGGGAAAGAGGGCAGCCCTGCTGAGTGCCCCTATTCAGAGTAAAATAATCTGAAATTAATCCATTTGTTTGTACCGCTGCTACAGGGTGTCTATAAAGTAACTTAATCCAACCAATAAATGTACTCCCGAACCCATACATTTCCAAAATCTTAAAAAGATAATCCCATTCTACCATATCAAACGCCTTTTCGGCGTCAAGTGAGATGGCAGCGATCGGAGATTGATCATTCGCTACTGACCACATGATATTGATGAGACGCCTGATGTTATCAGAAGAGTTACGGCCCCGAATAAATCCCACCTGATCTATATGTATAAGAGATGTCATAACCTTACTTAATCAGTTAGCCAAAATTTTTGACAATATTTTTACATCTAGTTGGATCAGGGAGATTGGACGGTAACTTTTACACTCGCTTGGATCTTTGTCGTTTTTAAGAATCAGACTGATCCGGGCTTGTGTCATGGTTGGAGGAAGCTTTCCATTCTTTAACGATTCAGTATAAACTTCTAACAAAAGTGGAGCCAGTTCTGTAGCATAAGATCTAAAAAATTCTGCGGCAAAACCATCTGTCCCCAGAGCCTTGCCAGTAGGTAGGGACTTATTTACCTCGTCAAGCTCCTCCAAGGTTATCTCAGAATCAAGAGTTTTTTTGCTCAGTCGTTAGTTTAGGAAGATCTAATGGTTCCACAAAGTTTCTAATATCTTCATCAGTAGACGAAGACATGGAACTATAAAGATCAATATAGAATTCTTTAAAGGCATTATTAATATCAATGGCTGAGGTAAAAAATTCACCACCAGTAGATTTCACTGAGGGAATGATAGAAAGAGACTATCTCTGCTTTATATATCTAGCCAAAAGCTTCCCTGCTTTGTTAACCAACTCAAAGTATGACTGTCTTGCCCTGAATAACCAAAACTCCACTTTCCGCATCAAAATAGTATTATATCTATGTTTCAATTGGGTTAATTCTCTGAGGCCATCAGCTGACATACAGCACTTCAGCTCTGCCTCAGACTCCACGAGTTCTCGTGCTTTGGATTTTTTGATGAATGAGGCATACTGTATGATACGACCCCTAAGAACTGCCTTAAGTGCCTCCCAAGCCATGCCCACAGAGGATACTGAGGACCAGTTGGTCTCCATATAAACATTGATTTCAGTCTTTAACATTTGTTGGAAATCAGGATTTTGCAAAAGGGATACATTGAGGTGCCAGCTATATGATTTATTTTTCTCTATATGTGGCATCACCTCTAAATTCACCAGGGCGTGATCTGAGACTAAAATGTTTCCAACTGAGCAATCCACAACTGAAATGAGGGATTTGGATATCAAAAAAAAAAAAAAATCTATTCTAGAATAAATCTTATGGACTGATGAAAAAAATTTATAGTCCCTACCAGATGGGTTCAAAAGTCTCCAAATATCCGTAAGACCAAGACTTTTACACATCCTGTGAAGTGTCAATGTTGCTCTAGGGCGTTTACACACGTTTGCTTCACTGTGATCAAGGTCTGAGTCCATCAAAAGATTAAAGTCTCCTCCCAATATTATATCATGAGGGGTGCCAGCGGTTTGCAACATCCCTTCAACATCTATAAAAAAGCCCTGATCATCAGCGTTAGGTGTGTAAATATTAGCCAAAATCAACCTTTGCCCTTGAATTTCAGCAAAAACAATAATGACTCTCCCTAATTTATCTTTAGTCTGTTTGAGACATTTGAATTGTAGATGTTTATTAATCAATATAATGACTCCCTTGCTCTTACTTGAGCCAGCACAAAAAAACAAAACAAAAAAAAACATATTTTCCCAAATTTTTCAGCTTCCTGCGGGGAGAGATGTGTTTCTTGAAGAAACACTATATCATATTTCTTACGTTTAAGAAAAGTAAAAACCTTCCTTCTTTTTATGGGGTGCCCCAACCCATTTACATTCCATTTGGAGAGAGATAGTATACTCATATTAACATTTTACATTTTGATATAGTAGAAAAGATTAATTGTGTGTCAAAAACAAAATTATACAGACCACATTCCCCATTAGTGAAACAATGAAACCCCGAACTTCCCCCTGAACAAAACAAACAGAAAAAAAACGTGCGCATTAACCCCACGCACGAAAGCACCAACCGGCGACAATCCCTCTAAACTCAAAAGGTCCATGAATGCCCACAAGCCCCCACGACAACTTTGCCATCGGATTGCACAATTTTGCCTCACAAATTTGTGAGGCAAAATTACATAACAGAAAATACTTTGTAAAATAAAAAAAAGAATGAACACGAAGAATGTGTAGATTCATTCACAGAACTGTGTCAAAGGTGTGATCTTCCACAAAACAAATTCCAGCTGATATAAAACGTTCAGATATGTTCAGTGAGCTGGCTGTTATGAGTTCAACGGATGACGTAATCATTCCAATGTCCCATAAAAAAACTCAACAAAACAAACTACAGCCAGCAGGAGGGATAAGCACGAAGACCGAACAGATTAATCCACAGCTGTTCCAAAAGAGTGTCTTTCAATAGAACAAGCTCCAGCCGCTAGGTGGAACCAATACAAAAAGAAACAAAACCGGCATCCTGGTTCTCCGGATGGTCGAGTCAATTCACTTGAAGGCCGCATAAAAGTATATACCATGACTTACACAATCCGTCAACTTTATAAAAGACATCCTTTGTGTGAGCATGTAGATATTTTGCGGTCATCTGTAGTGTCCACTCTCAAACTGGCCGGGAACTTCAATGCAAAATAATCTTTCGTCAATGCAAATGTTTCTTTAAGAAAAGTGTTATTCACAAAACAAGCTCCAGCCGCACAGCGGAGCCAATGCAAAAAGAAAAAGAAACCAAAATGTCGCCCAGCTTTCTCAAGAGTAAGTACAGCGAGTCGACCCACTCACATGAGAAACACCCAATGGTTTACTCACCCATTGATTCAATAAAAGACATTGCCTGATTGGGACAGGTAAATACTTTGTGACCGTCCTTCGTTTCTATTCTCAGTTTGGCCGGAAACATCAGAACAAAAATGATCTTTCGCCGATGTAAGAGTTTCTTACATTCCTTGAACCGATCGCATTTCTCTCTTGTCGAGTTCGCAAAGTCCGGGAACAAGACAATATTATGGTTCTTCCAAGAAAGCTTCCCTTTGCTCCTTGCCTGGCGCAACACAAGATCTTTATCAGATGATCTCAGAAATCTGGCCAGAATCGATCGGGGCCTATCTCCCTCAGCAAATCTGTGAGCTGGGACTCTGTGAGCTTGCTCGATTTCCAGCTTGTGGCCTGTTGTGTCGAGCAGACTCGGGAAAAACTCGTCTAGGAATTTCACCATATCTCTGCCCTCCTCATGCTCAGGAATTCCAACAATTCGAACGTTATTCCTGCGGCTTCTATTCTCAAGATCTTCAAGCTTTTCAAGGAGATGTTCCAAATCAACGTTATTTGCGAGCGGATTAGTGGTTAATTCCCTCTCCGAAGATTCCAAAAAATCAATTAGTCTCTCAACATCAATCACTCTTGTAACTAGTTCAGAGAATATTGTTTCCATCGCCGTAATTGATCGACGTATTACAGCGAGATCCTCCAAGTCAGCAATAATCTTCGTCAACATCACCGACATGTTGGACAACTGACGCTGGATCTCCTGTCCCGCCGCGCCATCCAAATCGAGTCCCTGGTCTGTAGGCCTGTCGGGGCTTTCATCCTGAACATGTAAATGTCTTTTAATGTCTCCAGAGCCTGAGGATTTTGACTTCTTTGTCATGTTTTGTGTCAAAGAGCAAATGTGTAACTGGGTATATCAAAATTCACCAGATTATAACATGAAAATAATAAAACATTTAGCAAAGTGCACAGAGCTCGTCGCTCACACGTCTGCCTCTTGCATGGCATCACGTGACCCCCTGGTGCCTCAAGTATCTTTTCATTTTTACAGTAACTTTCATTTGAACTACTCTAATGTTTGTACTAATTGGTCTAAATTATTTTAAGTAGCAGCAGGTACTGATTATTTCATGGCTAATGGATTAAAGCTACTCAGGTACTTTACAGTGAGTAATTCTACCATGCAAAAAGTGGCAACCTGCAATTGTTACTTTAATGAGCTATTTCGACCTGCGCTAAGCCTTAAAATTAGTTTGTTGAAGTAACCAAATGTATTCAGATTGATTTAGTCATGTTCAGTAATATTTTTGACTTGAATAAAACCAGTTACTTTAATAATAATTATAATAATAATAATAATAATAATACATTTTATTTATAAAACACCTTTTTCACACTCAAAGCACTACAGCATAAATGCAAAGAATATACAAAAGCAAAATAAAACTCATCAAGGAAACTCATCATGAAATAAAGTACAACAGCAGATTAAAATAAAACAAAGCAATTTATGCAACCAAATCGAGACCCCGTAAATTAAACTGAAGTGGATTCAATCAATATAAGCTATTTTAAAAAGATGAGTTGTTCATAATTTCTTAAAGCAGTTCAACGTGGGAGCATTCCTAATAGCAGTAGGCAGAGCATTCCATAGTCTAGGGGCAGTGCATGAGAAAGCTCTCTCCCCCATAGTTTTTAATCTGCAGGAAGGCTGCTGAAGACTAAGAGAGCCAGCAGAATGGAGAGAGCGAGAAGGTGTGTAAAGAGTAATAAGATCATATAGGTAAAAAGGAGCTGTCCCATGTACTGCTTTGTATGTTAAAATAAGAGTTTTAAAATCAATATGTGCATGGATAGGAAGCCAATGTAATTGAGAGAGCACGGGAGTAATGTGTTGACGTGGTGATGTATTAGTGAGAACACGAGCAGCTGAATTCTGAATGTATTGTAATCTTTTAATGGATTTTGCAGGAACCTGAAAAAAGTGTGTTGCAATAATCAATTCTGGATCTAATAAAGGCATGTGTAAGTCTTTCAGCATCAGGCAACAAGAGAAAAGGCCTGATCCTGGCAATATTTCTAAGGTGATAAAATGCGGTTTTAGAAACAATCTTGATGTGTGCATTTAATGTAAACTGTGCATCAAAGGTTGTGTGCTTGATTGGTGGGAAGTACCAGGCTATTATCAACTGTCAACTTAAAATGATTACACTTCTGGGTAGCTGCTGGTGTACCAATGATTAGAACCTTGTTCTTAGAACAATTTATTTTAAGAAAGTTAAGTTGCATCCATGTTTTTTATTGTATGCAAACAGTCAGTAGGGTTTGGTGCTGATGTAGATCTGAGAGTCATCAGCATAGCAGTGATACCCCATGCCATATTTCTTGATGATCTGACCAAGGGGCAGCATGTAACACATGTTACAAGATGTTAACACATAAAGCACATTTTAAGTCAACATTTTTTTTTTCAGTGTACAAGCAAAGCTAATTTATTAAGGAGCATCAACAACTAAAAATTATTTTATATCCAGCATTGCATCTTAAAATGCAGTGAGCCACACTAACAACTACACTAATACACAAAATAAACTATGTGGTTTACCTCCATTTGCTGTCCTTACCCATAAACCTCTTCTTCTCATCTTTAGCCATACGAACAGCAAGTGCCATTCCAATGCCAGAAGAACAACCAGTGATCAGTACAACCTTCTGATTCATGGCTGCAATGGAAATGTTGCTTTCTCTGAGGATATGGCAAGACAGAAGGCAAAGTGAAGAAATCGAGAGAAGAAAAAGAGACTGAGTGAGTGGGAGCTTGAGAGATGAGCTAAGACACATTTGCTAATCCACCATATACAGACTCAGCAGAATGGTCCATGTGTCACTTTAATCTACAGCCCTGTACAAATGTGGTACAGATTGCTTACATTAACTAGCATAATGATTTCTGGTACATAAGTCTTGAACACCATTGTGGTGTAAAAGACACATCTGATGAAACGTCCTGGTTACTTGCGTAACCTCCATTCCCTGATGGAGGGAACGAGACGTTGTGTCGATGTAGTGACATTAAGGTTCACTCTTTGGAGCCCAAAACACCTCTGGTCTTTGATAAAAGGCCAATGAAAATTGGCGAGTGGTATCTGCATGCCACTCCCCCAGACATACGGGTATAAAAGGAGCTGGTATGCAACCACTCATTCAGGTTTTATGCTGAGGAGCCAAAACAAGGTCCGGCCATTTCAGCGGGTAGTTCAGCATTGTGGCAGGAGGGACACAACATCTCGTTGCCTCTATCAGGGAACGGACGTTACACAAGTAACCAGGACGTTCCCTATCTGTCACTCACTCGACGTTGTGTCGATGTAGTGACACTAGGGGTTCCTATATGAAATGCCACAACTGGCTGAACTGTGTTACGTGAACTGGTGGTGTGTGACGGGCAGACCACCTTGTGCCTCGTAGCCAGCGCACCAGGCCGACACGTAACCTCCCCCAACATAGTTATGAGTGTCGAACGGTCCTTTGGGGACAAGTTGACTACCCAAAAGATAGAGACAGGCTAACCCAGTTGTGGCCTCTTTTCCCCTTCTTTTTTTCCACTCCCTAAAAAAGAAGGGGAATTATCCAACTGGGCCGCCAGGTCTAGACCACACCTCGCCCAAAGAGAGGGGGGGATATTTAAGTGGAAAAAATACGTCACATGGTCTTGCCAACCATGTGGAGAGTCTCATGGTAGATCCTACCCAACGGGGGAGGAGTTACTACAAACATGGGGACTGTGGCAGAGGGGCTCTGCCCAAAGAAGACGCAGTTTGCCAACAGGGAAATGAATTAGCGGAAGATATACATCGCATGGGGTTACCTTACAGGGAACCGCCACATGCGGAGCACCTACCCCAGAACAGGCTCTTAGTTAGCACATGTACTGAGCCGGCAGTGAGTCTCTCTGAAAACTCAACTGCCACAGGGCTTGGAGGAAGTCAACCAGGGAACATAGTTTGTGAACACTACTGGGAATTAACGGCACACGTCTTCAGCTCAGAGGAGGTGAAAGGTGCTATGTGCAAGCGATACACCTGGCCGGCTATCCTGGGCTTATCCGCTTGTATTGTGTGCCACTACCTGGGACGAAACCGGTTCCACCCGGAGGTTGTAGAACCTTGCAAAGGTGTTGGGTGTTGCCCAGCCTGCTGCTCTGAAAATGTCTGTTAGAGAGGCACCCCTGGCCAGGGCCCAGGAGGCCGCTACAACCCTGGTAGAATGGGCTCGTAGCCCTACCGGGGGTGGCACGTCCTGGGCGTGATATGCCATAGCTATGGCGTCAATGAGACAGTGGGCGATCCTCTGCTTGGAGACAGCGCTTCCTTTCCGCTGTGCACCAAAGCAGACAAAGAGCTGCTCAGAGATCCTAAAGCTCTGAGTGCGATCCAAATAGATGCGTAAAGCACGCACCGGACACAGCAACGACAAGGCTGGGTCTGCCTCCTCCTGGGGCAGCGCTTGCAGGTTCACCACCTGGTCCCTAAAAGGGGTCGTGGGAACCTTGGGCACATAGCCCAGTCGGGGTCTCAGGATCACATGAGAGTAGCCCAGACCGAACTCCAGGCACGTTTCGCTGACAGAGAATGCTTGCAGGTCTCATACCCTCTTGATGAAAGTGAGCGCAGTTAGGAGGGCAGTCTTCAAAGAGAGTGCCTTAAGCTCAGCTAACTGCAAAGGCTCAAAGGGGGCTCTCTGTAGACCCTGAAGAACTACAGAGAGGTCCCATGAGGGAACGAGGTGTGGTCTGGAGGGATTCAGCCTCCTGGAGCCTCTTGGGAACCTGATGATCAGGTCGTGCTTCCCTAAGGACTTACCGTTGACTGTGTTGTGGTGTGCTGCTATAGCAGCAACGTACACCTCCAAGGTGGAAGGGGACAGCTGCCCTTCCAACCTCTCCTGCAGGAAGGAAAGCACCGATCTGACTGCGCATCTCTGGGGGTCTTCCCGTCGGGAAGAACACCACTTAGCGAACAGACACCACTTAAAGGCATACAGGCGCCTCGTAGAGGGGGCCCTAGCCTGAGTGATTGTGTCTACCACCGCCGGTTGTAGACCGCTTAGGTCTTCTGTGTCCTGTCCAGGGGCCAGACATGGAGATTCCAGAGGTCTGGTCGCGGGTGCCAGATGGTGCCCCGTCCCTGAGAAAGAAGGTCCTTCCTCAGGGGAATTCACCGGGGGGGTCGCGAGGAGCGTGAGATCTGAGAACCACATCTGGGTGGGCCAGTAGGGTGCTACCAGGACGACCTGCTCCTCGTCCTCCCTGAACTTGCACAGAGTCTGTGCAAGTAGGCTCACTGGGGGAAACGCATATTTGCGTAGGCCAGGAGGCCAGCTGTGTGCCAGCACGTCTATGCCGTGGGGTGCCTCGGTCAGGGCGTACCAGAGCGGGCAGTGGGAGGATTCTTGGGAGGCGAACAGGTCCACCTGTGCCTGTCCGAATCGACTCCAAATCAGCTGGACCACCTGAGGGTGGAGTCTCCACTCTCCCCTGAGGATAACCTGCCATAACAGCACGTCCGCTGTAGTGTTGAGGTCGCCGGGGATGTGAGTGGCTCGCAACAACTTGAAGTGCTGCTGACTCCAGAGGAGGAGACAGCGGGTGAGTTGTGACATACAACGAGAGCGCAGACCGCTTTGGCGGTTGACATATGCTACCGTTGCCGTGTTGTCTGTCCGAACTAACACGTGCTTGCCCTGGATCAATGGCCGAAACCTCTGCAGGACGAGCAGAATTGCTAACAACTCGAGGCAGTTCGTGTGTCAATGCAGTCACGGGCCCGTCCACAAGCCGGCGGCTGCGTGCCCATTGCAAACAGTGCCCCAGCCCATTTTGGAGGCGTCTGTCGTGACCACGACGTGCCTGGAGACCTGCTCTAGGGGAACACCTGCCCATAGAAACGAGAGGTCGGTCCAAGGGCTGAAAAGACGGTGACAGACCGGCATGATGACCACGCGATGTGTCCCGCGGTGCCATGCCCATCTTGGGACTCGAGTCTGAAGCCAGTGCTGAAGCGGTCTCATATGCATCAA
Source organism: Myxocyprinus asiaticus (assembly GCF_019703515.2). Classification (NCBI taxonomy): domain Eukaryota; kingdom Metazoa; phylum Chordata; class Actinopteri; order Cypriniformes; family Catostomidae; genus Myxocyprinus; species Myxocyprinus asiaticus. The sequence continues at coordinate 21,828,696 of NC_059355.1, forward strand.
CCCGAGCAGGGTGGCCACCGCTGAGGATGCCATATGCCCCAAGAGCCTCTGACAGAGTTTCAGTGGAACCGTTGTTTTCTGTTTGAACGCCTTCAAACAGGCCGGCACCGACTGTGCGCGCTCGTTCGTGAGGCGCGCTGTCAAAGAGACTGAGTCCAACTCCAAACCAAAGAAAGAGATGCTCTGAACCGGGAGGAGCTTGCTCTTTTCCCAGTTGACCCGAAGCCCTAATCGGCTGAGGTGTGAGAGCACCAAGTCCCTGTGTGCACACAACGTGTCCCGAGAGTGAGCTAGGATTAGCCAATCGTCGAGATAGTTGAGAATGCAAATGCCCACTTCCCTTAACGGGGCAAGGGTTGCCTCTGCGACTTTCGTGAAGACGTGAGGAGACAAGGACAGGCCGAAAGGGAGGACCTTGTACTGATATGCCTGACCCTCAAATGCAAACTGCAGGAAGGGTCTGTGTTGAGGTAGAATCGAGACGTGGAAGTACGTGTCCTTCAGGTCTACCGCCGCGAACCAATCTTGATGCCGGACGCTCGTCAGAATGCGTTTTTGCGTTAGCATCTTGAACGGGAGTCTGTGTAAAGCCCGGTTCAGTACTCGCAGGTCCAAGATTGGCCGCAACCCACCCTCTTTTTTCGGTACGATGAAGTAGGGGCTGTAAAACCCCTTCTTCATCTCGGCCAGAGGGACAGGTTCTATCGCACCCTAGGGTAGCGATCTCCACGCTCAAGTTTGCAGCGTTTTCGTCCTTGACCAAGGTGAAGTGGATACCGCTGAACCTGGGCGGACGCCTGGCGAACTGAATCACGTAGCCGAGTCAGACTGTCCGGACCAGCCATCGCGACGGATTGGAAAGCACAAGCCACGCATCCAAGTTCCGTGCAAGGGGGACCAAAGGTACAACGTCGTCGGATGTACTGGCAGGTGGGGCCACGCGGCAGGGCGGAGCTCGAGGTGCCACACCATGTTGTGGCCGTGCTGAGTCTAGGGACATCGAAGCACTTACCTGGCTCCTTGTGACCACCCCCGGAACAGCCTGGGATGAGGGAGGAAGAGGCCTGTCCTCACAACCCGTGGAGACTGTCACATCGGGGGCGGATGTGTGCCACAGCTGGGCATGCAGGGGTGGGGTGACCGCCACTGGAGCACCAATCCTGCAAGGAAAAACCCGTGGACGGTGGTCGTGATGATGACCGTGCACACTGGGTATGTGACCCAGGGAAGGAGGAAACCGCTCTTTTGCTGAACTGTTGGGTACCGCAGCCACTTGGGCATGCGGAAAAATGAAACAAAAAGGCAACAAAAGATTCTCCACCTGGCCCTCCACCGGGGGATGGAGTGGTCTTCCTACCAGCTCCAGTTGAGTGGGTTTCTTCGACCCTGGGTTGCCCGTCTCAGGGGTGCTTTGATGACCATCGTGGGTTCCTGCGGCGACAAGCAGACGGGGTGCGGGATCTTGAGCTGCGCCGGGCAAGGATATGCTGGATAGCCTCCGTCTGCTGCTTCACCGTCGAGAACTGCTGGGCAAAGTCCTCGACGGTGTCGCCAAATAGGCCAGCCTGGGAGATGGGGGCAGCAAGGAACCGTGTCTTGTCGGCCTCGCCCATCTCGACCAGGTTGAGCCAAAGGTGGCACTCCTGGACCACTAATGTGGACATCGTCCGCCCGAGAGACCGCGCCGTGACCTTCGTCGCTTGGAGAGCGAGGTCGATCACCAAGCACAGTTCCTGCATCAGATCTGTGGTGGAACTACCCTTGTGCAGTTCTTTTAACGCCTTGGCCTGGTGGAACTGCAGGAGAGCCATGGCGTGCAGGGCAGAGGCGGCTTGTCCAGCAGCGCTGTAGGCTTTAGCCGTCAGGGACAACGTGAACCTACAGGGCTTGGACGGGAGTTTTGGGCGTCCGCACCAGGTGGCGGCGCTCTGCGGGCATAGGTGCACCGTGAGCGCCTTATCCACCGGGGGAATCGCCGTATAGCCCCTGGCCACCCCGCCATTGAGGGTAGTGAGGGCGGGGGAACTGAGGAATCGGGACCGGGCAGTAAAAGGTGCCTCCCACGATTTCGTCAGCTCCTTGTGCACTTCCGGGAAGAAAGGCACTGGAGCGGGGCGTGGCTGCTTTGAGGGGCGCCGCGAGCCCAGGAACCAATCATCAAGCCGTGAGGGTTCAGGGGAGAGCAGAGGGTTCCACTCTAGCCCGATGCTTGCGGCCGCCCGGGAAAGCAGGTCCGTCATCTCTGCGTCAGCCTGTGACTGGGCAATCGTCCCCGAAGGGGGGAGCCCAGCTGAGGCTTCTGCGTCTGACTGGACAAGCCTGCTCTCCGATGCTGCGCTCGAGAGCTCATCAGCTTCGCGGGCTCCGAACAAGAGGCCAAAGTTTTCTTACGAAAGCAAGCCACGACCGCAACGTTGCCATGGTCATGTTCTCGCAGTGAGAACATGAACCATCCACGAACGCTGCCTCCGTGTGGGTCACGCCCAGACACGAAAGACAGCGATCATGACCATCTGAAATTGAGAGGTAATGACCGCAACCAGGAATAACACACAATCGGAAAGGCATCTTTAAAAAGACGCATCTTTAAAAAGACATTCCGTGTGTGCCGCTCTTTTAGAGAAATATACTCTTTTAGAAAAATATACTCTTTCAGAAAATATACTCTCTTTTTTTCTGCCGAAGCGCCCAGGGGCGTTCTCTGCAGTGCACCAGTGCAGAGGAGGGATCCAGTTGAAATGCGCCGTCAGATCCAGCAGAGGTGAATGAACAGTGAGAATGCAGCTCAATGAGCATGACCGTTCGGCTCTGAAGAAAAAATCTGAATGAGTGGTTGCATACCAGCTCCTTTTATACCCGTATGTCCGGGGGAGTGGCATGCAAATACCACTCGCCAATTTTCATTGGCCTTTTATCAAAGACCATAGGTGTTTTGGGCTCCCAAGAGTGACCCCTAGTGTCACTACATCAATGCAATGTTGAGTGAGTGACAGATAAGGAATTTTAATTACTTAAAGTTAATTATTTATTTTAATTATGTATTTTGCGTGTAACTGTTTTTGTTGCTCCAAGAAACTCAGCTATTCATATATTTTACTTTCTTAATAACCCCGTCTTACTTCATGCCCACATCAACAAACACAAAAAAACATAGTAGTGTTTTAAAAATGCAAGGTTTTATTGTGTAATGGAAATCAGCATAATTATAGAAATACATTTTAAACCATTTCTAGTCACTACAAAATATGCCTTAATAACATTTCAATTTGTAAGATATCATCCATACATGTGTAGTTTTTCTGAGTTGAAGAAGACAGATAATTTTTTATTTTATTTGATTAAGATCTACATTTTTCTTTGCTCTACAATTTTCTATTTAATATTCATTAAAAATGTCATGATGACAATGTGGAAACATCACTGGTAAGTAATCCAAAGAGGTATATAAAAAGAAAATATAAAAGAGTTTTAATGTATAATGAGGCAAAGCAATCGATTTGAAAGTCATTAATAGTAGTAAAATACAGTACATAGATGCTTAACATGCAGCATACTGGGTTCCCATCTGCATACCTATCAGACAGCACCAATCTTCACTCATGAAACACAAGAGCACAGATGAGTATTTTGGAAGCTATGCAAAAGGACAAAAGTGAATAGAAGTATGCGTTTTGAATGTGCATTTAGAAACGAGCACGGATGCGATCCAATGGGTCTGTGTCCCACATCTTGGAATCCCAGGCCTGGAACCAGCCAGTGAAGGTGGGGGGCTCAAAGCCCTGCTTTATAGTGATGACAGGAGTGCCACGACGGCCAGAAGGGTCAGACTCCACATAATCTTTGGCTGATGGAAAGAAAAATCATTAATAGCAAGGACATTCAATGATAATGTTCAACCACATTTACTTATCCTGCATTATGAGTACTCAGGGATTGCTCTAGTTGAGAGATGTTACTTTTTGTACTTTAGATAACTAAAGTATCCTAACAGTATAAATTACACTTACAGTATAATGGTATGAGGGAATTTTAGTGTTGTTTAGTGCTTCAGAATCATAATTTCTTACCTATTTTAGCTGATCCAGTCCGCTCTAATTCGTTGGCATCATTACCAATCCAAAGAAAGATCTAAGGGGATAAGATTCAGGGAATTAAAACTTAGACTTTCAGCAGCTGCTATACCTGAATTTGGTTAAAGTTGATGTAGGTACTTGTATAATGTCCAATCAATATTATGCACATGCTGAAACAGTGTGTGAAATAGAATGCCATTTTAAAGTGAATGAAATTAAAATTACTTTTATAAAACCCACTTTATTTATTTATTTTTGCATGTTCCTGGTCTTACTGTGCACAGCTCATCTTTGCACATTATTTCAAATAAAATATTTTATTAAAATAAATATAACTTGATATTTAACTTTATACCAGTATACTGTACATACAACTTGCTCTGCCACTTAAATGACTTTTCAGCTGACGTAACAAGTCCCTCTTACTTCTTTAACCCCTCCCCTCCAACCACTTGGCTCCATTCTGGTATGTAACACCCACTTATCCAGATCTACTTAAATCTCAATGGATAAAATCAAGCCTCATCTTAAAAAAATGTGTCATAATAAAATAAAAAATAAAAACTGCACGTTACTTCAGGTGCGTGAAGCAAAAAGGACTTGTCAAAAACAAAAAAGGCTGTCCGTACACTGAATTCAGACTGGCTTTCGGTGAGCACTGAAGAAAGCCATGTGCTGAAACGTTTACTTGTGCTGGTCTCACTTTTAGTTCACTGCATTTTGCACTTTTTTCACTATGCAAATATAAAATAATAAAAATATATATTTTGTGTGCAGATAGCCATTTTTGTTGTCTTATATTTTTCAGAAATAATATGGATTGCGAATGGTATTCCATGATGACTTCAACCTAAATTTTTCTAACCTGATCCCAAGTATCCAGAAGCATGACATCATCAGTGGCCAAATCAGACTGGTTGAACTCTCCAGGCACTTCCTCAGCCTGAGATGAAAAGGGAGAAGTATAGTAAAGTATATGCATTTATTTAACTAAATTAATTTAGAATAAATTCCATCTGGGAGAACTCACAACCAGACGTCCAGTCTTGTTGGAGCAGCCAAACAGACGAGGAGGTTTAACTGTCTTTTGCAGACTTTTGGAAGTCTGATAATCCTTCTTTCCTCCCAGAGCAGACCAAAACCCAGCTAAGAAGAGCAAAATGAGATGAAAGATAGAGAAAGAAAAAGAAAGCATGGGAGAGGAAAGGAAGTAAGAATTACTGGGGAAGTAGCATTATGTATTAGCAAAAACAAAACTTGAACAATATATTTTCCTTTGTCATGAAAAAACATTGGCTTTAAATAATGTGAAAGTATAATTAACATTTTTGTATCAACAAAACTGCAAAACAACAGGAAATTTGGGCATGAAAGGGATGTTTTTAAACAATGCCTGAACATTTATAATAAAGCAGACACCCACCTGGCTCTTTGCCCTCTGAAATTTCAGTGACGCTACCTCCAAGGAAGCTGCAGACAAATTTTGCAGCAGTCATTTCTTCCTCTGATGCGCCCATTCCTCTCCACAGAAAGATGCCGTCAGGACACTTCAGCACAAGCACATCATTAGTGTTCAGTTTAGCTGCAGAGGGTTCCACCTGGGTAAGGAGAGAGACCAATATAGAGGACGAGTCAGAGATAATTGCCTGTTGGTCATTCCTAAGTCTTTGTACAGTATGCGCTGCTTTGGAGTGATTGAAGTTATCACTGACCTCCACAGCACGTGTTGCACGCGTGGAGCTCTGGCGGATGTGGAAGAGGCGTGTGCTACCAGTCTGACTCTGACCACTTTTACGTGAAGTCCCACCCATGTGGATGATCATGGGTTTCCCCTTAAACAGACTCATCAAATGGGCCGGTTCCTGGCCTTGAGTGACACGGACCTGCAGCGGGACATTACAGTGAGTTTCAAATCAAGTAGACCTTGTTAGACCATAATTATTTCATATAAAATTGACTTTTCTGTGTAGCATATTAGACATGACAAGAGTAGATTGAAACATACAAGATAATTTGACCAGACACCAGAGATGAGGGGTGTGTTTTGTAATACCTGGACAGGTGCACCACCCATGGAATCATCCAGCTTGACTGTAAGAAAAGCTGAAGCAGCCAGTTCATCTTGTGTGCACTTCAACCCTTGCCTGAAACAAAAATCAAGACATCTAGTAAGGCAATTAAATATTGACTTTGGTTTATCTGTTGGTTAATGAGTACATGTACCAGTACATCAACCTGTGGCTCTCTTAGCTCACCAGGTGTAGATAATGTGTTGCTCTCTGCTTCCTTGGCGGTAGGTGTAGAGGATCAGGTAACAGTCTCCTCCATAGAACTGCCCGTAGCTGGAAGGGTCCACAGGAACTCTATCTCCACCCTCCACACGCCACACCTGCAGAGGTCCAGTGCAAGAGACTTTATCCAAGCACAGCGTGACATGACATGACAGCATTGTGGACTTTCTATCCTATGTCTGGATTAATGGCAACACAATGACAACATAGCAATGGGATACTGCAATATATAAACTAGGGATGTGCATGGATAGTCGACATTTCAGTTAACTGCTCGACGATTAACGATTAACCATTTGCGAAACCTCGTGGTTAACTGAATGTTAAAAATAGTAACTGTGATCATCCCTAATATAAACGTAATTTTTTTTTTTTTAATTATAGGCCAAATTAGAAGGAATTCTAAAAACAATTGGTCCTTGGTCTTATTAGGATTAATATTTTTACCTGGACCTTGCCGGAGCCGTCATCCACCATACCGTGCTGGGCAGCCATTGCTTTGTTGGAGTGCAGACTGGAGGTGTCAAAAGGAATCTGCTCAACATGGGCAATGCGACCAATGCTGTAGGCCTTTCCTGGACCTGTGGTCTGCTCCTTATCCTTCCAGTTACTGAAGAACTGTTTAAACAGTGTGGTCTCACCTCCAGCTGGCATAACCTGGATCTGATCACAGAAAGGATGGTAGATAGACTAGTTAGAACTTGGCTTCCACTTGATTTACTTCATTAACAAGGTAACTAAGGCTAGTTCTGAGTCAGATTTCTGATGAGGTCAATACCTGTGTGTTTTGGGGGTAGTTCTTGTCTTTGATAAACTGCTCGGCTGTTTTCATGGCTGCCTTACGTTCATCTGTGTTAGCGTTTGGTCCTGAGGTGTTTAAATAGATGAGAGGGTCCATAAAGTAAAACACAGCTATCTTCGCCCTGTATTTCACCTTGTCGCTTTAATTAATATACAAATAATACAAGGATGTAACCAAATATTTACAATTTTGTGCAGACGAAATTATGCAAGTTTAAGAATCTCCCCTTGAAAAACCTATACTGATCGACCCCTAATGTGAATACCCCTCAATGTCTATGGTGGTTATGACCTGGATATAATAAAGGACACCAAAATAAAAATCACAGTTAAATGTTGGCCATACCTTTCCAAAGAAAGATCTTGCTGTCCACTCCATTGTCCAGGATGTAGCACTCGTCGGGAGTGAGCATCTCCTGCTTGAAAGGGCTGCTCTGGGCTACCAGAGATGTCTTCATGGAGCCTGCAGCGTCAGATACCTAATACAAGCAAGCCACATACAATATATTTATATTGTATATATTTATAAAACTCCATAAATACTTAACAATTAATTGAAACAAAACATATCATAGAGGCCAGCAGAAACCAGTACTAACTTTCGGATGTGTGTACCATATATTACATAATCAAACATACCATGTAGAGAGTGCCCTTTTTCTGATTGGATCTGTCTGTCGTCTCATCGTCAGGACTTCCTGCTGGGATGTTGGGCTTGGGACCAAGAACCTAAAAATAAACACAGTAAGGGTTTCCACCAATTTTATCAATGGGAGGAAAAAATGTCACCAGTGTGTGCAAGCACCAGTCAACTAATTAAGGTCACATAGAAAGATTATTATACAGATCCTCAAGCAAGAAGTCAAAATCCACACCAAGAATCTTTTGATTTTGTTGGCTGCTATACTATTTGTACAAAACATGTAATATTTAAAGTCTTTTCTATTTGTTACTTCACTTTTACAGATTCTGTCTGTTTTAATTTACCAAGTGTTTCTGATTAGCTATTTTATTAAGATAAAATAGTTGTGTTGATGTATAGTATCTTCATGTGATGATGTAAACTTCTTGTATTTAAGTCATTTAGATGTTTCCACATGAAGTGCATTTTTTCTAGTTTACCTTACAAAACATATTTTACAGTTTAATGTGTTTTGTTGAGGAAGCTCATGTGATTTATGCCAGCTCAGGCAATTCACTCAAGACTGTAAGACTCAGTGGCAGATACAATGGCAGAGGAGTGGTGGATGGGAAAATTGGAATCCATAAGAAACAATTCTGTGCTCTGTCTTGAAGCAAATGCACCCACAGGTTTACTTCACTTTGATGGTCTAAAAATCGATACTTTAAAAAATTTTCTATATTCTATATATTGCTATATTCTTCTTATGCATGCACAGATCCTAAAGGTCTAGATACTGTGGTGCATAGTTGGATCACCACTAAGCCAATGACTGTCATATCTAACACTCACAGTCCACCATCACTTCCCCTGGAATGACAAGAAAACCAGGCCACCATTGATACTCTTGTTTTATTTGTGGTTCATTTACTTAAAGGTTTAGTTCACTCAAAAAAACAAACAAAAAAATTCTCTCATGATTTACACACCTATAAGCCATCCCAGATGTGTATGATTTTCCTTCTTCAGCAGAACCAAAGATTTTTATATGCAGATTTCAGCTCAGTTTGTCCATACAATGCATGTAAATGGGTGCCATCATGCTGCTGGTTGTTTGATGGTCCAAAAGGCATATTTAGGCAGCATTAAAGTAATCAACACAATTCCAGTCGATCAATTAATGTCTTCTGTAGCAAACCGATAGGTTGGTGTAAGAAACAAATCAATATTTAAAACGTTTTTAACCTTAAATCGTTGCTTCTGCCCAACGCTGTATTTCTGTTTGAAATGACCTAACTCTCGTGTGATATTCATTTGTTGTGTACAAAGTGCGCTCTTCCGACTTCTCGCGTGAAAGCGCCATTGCGCTTACGTCACTGATGCGTTGACTGCTGGCAATTTTTTTAAATAAATACATTTTTAATTATCTATTTATTTTTTACACAAACTTATCGATTTGCTTCTGAAGACATTAATTGATCGACTGGAGTAGTGTGGATTACTTTTATGCTGCCTAAATATGCCTTTTGGACCGTCCAGCAGCCTGATGGCACCCATTTACATGCATAGTATGGACAAACCGAGCTGAAATCTGCTTATAAAAATCTTCACTTCGGTAACTGCTGGAGAAGGAAATTCATACACATCTGGGATGGTTTAAAGGTAAGTAAATCATGAGAGGATTTTTATTTTTTGGTGAACTATCCCTTTAATTAAAGATCTTATGTAATTCTCTGTGGCATGCCTCAACTGTCCCAATTATGTATGTCTTCACTTCCTGCCATAACAGCAGAAGCAAAGCTATGCTCATTCTAATTGCACAATGCATGTTCAAACTTAAAACATAGTGGAGTACTAAACTCAAAACAAAGGTCTGAGAGGAGCTTTTCCGGTCAATCACAACACTAGGGCATATAAGCAGCTTCTTGCCTCACTCCTGTGACAATTCTTCCAGCATCCCTCCACCACCCCAACTCCACCTTTATTTTAACATCTTTTGCTTACTTTAATTAATTAGCCCTGGGTGGTAATTGAGAGCTTGCAAGACAACATGTTTACCCTTACCAATCTGTTTGCCTTTACCATTTCCATGAATTAGATGGGCATGTGAAATTGAGAAATGGCATTTAGTTTTTTGTCTTGTAGAAGAAGATAAGACTTACGGTAAGGACAGCCTCCGGCTCAGAACCATCCTCAACCATGTGCAGAGCAGCACGCCCATTTCGCTCATTATCACGGATGTCAATAGCCACCTGGGAGGCTTTCAAGCGCTCAAAACGGTTACACTCACTCCCACACCATTGGTAGATGTCCTAGGAAAATCAAAATATTATTTGTGAGGTTGTGAATCTTTCATTTCACAAACAGAGGGCACTGAAAATATTATCAAATCCATTTCATCTAATTTCATCAAATGTGGTTCTGACCTTTCCTAGATCAACGATGAAGCAGTCTCCACAATTAAAGCTGGCCCAAGACATATTCACCTCAGTGGCACGAATGACCCGTCGTCCCTTAATGTGAAGCAGACGCTTCACATTCATGTCATTGGTCACCACATGTTGGAACCCAGAAGCCACACCACCTTGCTATGTTGTAAACAAAAATGTGGCATTGAGCACAACAAAATATATCGAAATGGTCTTGTTGCTCATACAGGAGAGTAGACCTTATTCACTGAAGTGCCATCTAATTATCCACAACTCACGTTGTCTGTTTTTTGCCTACTGAATGTTCTTGAAAAATAATTTTCATTTTTTTGTCCACGGAATGAGCCAAAAACACCCTGCAGTACAGCCCATTACTGTCTGTCTATCCCTCACGGCCTCGTTGTCATTCCCGTCAAAAATCAAAGATGGAGATGCTGTGAATACGGTATATTACGAAGTATATGTAAACTGTCAAGAAATAAAAATAATTGCAGATATAGAGTTATATCCAGGCCCAGATGAAATCCACATTTATTTATTTATTTGTCACATTTTTTTATGCTGATTTTGAGAGAAAGTATGTGGTATTCTGTGGAAGGGATTTAAACATAGTAATATGTTTTATATGAAGCTGACAGTATTACACTCTTATTGGTAGTTTGTCTACCCATCTGGGCCTGGTTATAACAAAAGTAAAAATGCACTTAATCTAAAGGTAAAAATCTGCACATTTTTAGAGAGGAGGGAGCTGGGAAATATTACATCAAAATATATCACAGCAGCAATATACTTTTATATTTTCAGCTGGATTAATTCTCTGCTGTTTTCCTCACACAAAATTCTCCTTCTGCCATTTTTAAAATCATTAGACCCATCTCAAGTAAAAAAACAAAATAACACTGCATTTGTGATGGAAAGTAGTCAAGAAACACTTATTTGCACCACTTATTTGAATGCAGTATATGGGACCATTCTAAAACCACCTGCAGCCTTGTAAGTTTAGGGTTAGCTTTCATTCTCTAATTATAATGATCCTGGACTGCTATAACAACTCTAATCCACTGCTACCCATTGGCTGTAATTAACGTTCAACTTGAAACTGTATAGATAAATTCTGGAATGTAACATATAAATCTTGATGTCGGCAAAGATAAATGTTCATTACAGCATATTACAAAAAAAATCTGGCAAAATTGTGCTGTTTTTGTAACTAAATATGACAAAATTGGGCCCTTTTTTGGAACTCGATTTATTAAACATCTGGTACCCCGTATAGGGTTATTACCTTGTACTTAATTCCAGATTTAAAGTAGCCGAGGAATGTGAGGGACTCGTTGTTCTGAACCTCACGGTACTGAACTGGCGCTCCACCCAGATGATCATCTAGCTGCATAACAAAGATGGCAGCAGCTCCACTTTCATCCTGAGAGCACTCACTACCTGCAGTTCAAACAGACACAGAGAAATGCAAATATCCAAAATAGTGTGACGGTGTGTGTCTATATCAGTTTACACATCTTTAAAAACAGTGCCATGTCATTACAAGGGCACTAAATTCTTTTTGGCAGATTTTTGGCAATGAGCATAGGTTTAAAGTTATACACAAAAGTATTCCAACTCACCTAACCACATGTGGATGCTGTAGGAGGGAGCAGAAGTGGTGAAGAGGACAACGTATGCGTCTCCTGTGAAGAAGTTCCCATGGAGCTGTTTGGGGACAGGTTTCAGGTCCATCTTCTCTATCCTCCAAATCTGCAGACCAGGCTCCTTACCTGCATTCTGAAACTCTTTATGGTAAACCATGATTCCTGGAACATACAGACATTAACAGTTGGATATCTAGTCTAAAAATACAGTGGCTGATTTTCAGAAGGGAATATCATGTGTTATCACTTAAAGTTACTCAATTAAAAAAAATGAAAAAAAAAAAATGGAACAGAATCTACAAAACATGTCTTGATAAGGTTTAATGGTCTGTGCATGGTAACTTACTAGGCAGGGCCGTAGTTAAGAATTCTGGCCCCCCTGACTGTATATTGCTCTGGGCCCCTTACCTATTCAAAAAACACAGTTTCGAATTTGTTGTGGGGCCCCCTGGACCTTTGGGCCCCTAGAATCATTACCACCTTTCACCCCACTAGCTACGGCCTTGTTACTAGGAGAGTGATAAAACAAGTGTGAAACGGAGTTTAGAAAAGAAAGCCCTTGAATAGCATTTGGCCTTATTAATTGCTGATATTATAAATCACACTGAGTTCAAAGGCTGCTTTATCTTCTAGACACTCCACAACAAAACATATGAGGTAGGTTTCTAAACATCCATTTCATTCAAATCACCCATTCATATTCAAATATAAGACAAACAGGTGCATGCACATGCAGAACAATTTGCACTGACACACTGAGAGTAATGGAATGAGCATCAGGTGTGTTTATTTTCAGAGGACATAATGAGACTACATTTGTCTCATATGCGTCCCTATATGAGACATGAAGTATTGCAAGGTACTGCAACTGATGCTCAGTTCAAAAGCAAATATTTTGCATGCGTTTGTAGTTCATATGAATAAAAGTCATAAAGACATGATCAGCACTAGGCGAGCTAACTCAGTTGAAGTATATGGAGGGTGCAGCCCATCAGGGTGGGGCTGTCAAGAAATGAGTAATGCTGCATGTTTACAGCTGTGGGAAGACATTCATGCCCCATTTCTTGTTGAGTTTATGTCTCATGAGTTTATAAAATAAGAGATGTGCATGAGGGTGAGTGAACAATCTTAATCTTAGCATTACATTAGAATAGATAGGCCTACCTGACAATCCTTAAGTGTCCACAAGACATATGCAGTTTTCTTTCATTTCTTTTCTGACTACACTGTTTACTAATAGGCTAGAAAAATGTAAGTTATTGTTTCTAATTTAAAACCATGATGGTTTAATATGGGATCTCTTTCAAAGAGTGTAAAAAAGTTTTCAGAATCTTTTTTTTTTTTCTTCTCAAGAATATTTTTATTGTTTATGACATTGGTAGCTAATAAACACCAAGTTAACACGTTTTATTGTAATAACAAACAACTGTAGTAACTATGGTGTTTTATATATATATATATCAGTGGTGGAAACTATGGTTACCATGGAATTTTGTGTGTGTGTGTGTGTGTGTGTGTGTGTGTGTGTGTGTGTGTGTGTGTGTGTGTGTGTGTGTGTGTGTGTGTGTGTAAAAGTCGCATGTCCGGGTCTGGTTGGACACGCCCGCTTAAACTCAGTCTTTCTGTAAAGCATAAAATAACAACGACTATGTCGTAAAAAGTCTATTGATAAAATAATAATAATAATAATAATAATAATAATAATAATAATAATAATAAAAAGCAATTTGTATCTAGACTCCACGTCTAAAGTTATAATGAAACTCAACAATGTCCTGTTCTTTAGGCTACTTTCCGTCAACGCTCTATTAAAGCTGCGATGCATTAAACGCAAACCAAAAACAAATATATAAAAAATAAAAATAAAATAAAAAATAATCTACTACTGTCAAAAATCCAATGAATACTACACCAGAAACAAATTGTAACACGAAAGTATAACATAGTTTATTCTGCACCATATCTGCCTTACGCAAAGTCAATCAGTGAAGTACGAGATTAAAAGTGATAGGAGTTTAGCTTTCTTATGTCTTACCTTCCTCGTCAAGGAAATGCACAGAAGGCGATGAAGACAGATGTGCTTTGAGAAGCTGCTTCTGGTTTATTCCTGATTGTGCAGTTTCAGAAGTTCCAATGGATGCAAGCGGACTTTAAATGATCTGCCGTTTTCCAAGGGAGAGGCAGATATGAGATCTCAGCCAATTACGCTGTCTGTTTCTCTTCCCCCTCAGGCTCAACTCTAAACCCACAGTATGTAACGTTATGGCACAACGTTATTGCATTCCCCCGCACCAAAGCACATTTTAAGAGTCTTTCTTATATAGAAACAGATGGTCATACTATATATGAACATTCAATGAATACAATTAAATGCATTTCAAAAACAACATGGTGATTGCAGCAGGGTGGGACTGTTTTTTTTTTTTTTTTTATTTGTTTTTTTGTAAATATAAAAAACAAATAGATATGTTTGAACTATATAACATAATGCACAATTTAAACTATATAGACAGTATGCTGTACAGAATAAACACAAAGGTAGACCTACGTATGTACTGTAGCCTACAATGCACAAATCAAGGACAATGTTCCACCTTTAAAAATGGCAGAAAAGATGGAGATACAGGCCAAGTTTAATGTTTTTGTTATACTTGTGCATTGCATGTAAATGTCGGTAACACTTTACAATAATGCATAAGTTACCATGAACTAACAATGAATAATACTTACAGGCTAAACTCACAACACACAATTCCAGTGAGGTGACATTCTCTCCTAAGTGAAGGTAAAACCACACCTTTCATTTACCAATAATTATAGCTCTAGACAAGTCTATTTCTTTGTGCTACATGCACATTAGATTCAGAACAACTTACAATTTACGCTTCCCCATTTCAATTGCTCCCTCCATAATGCTCTCTGACTGTATGCGCTGCCCTAACCTGCTTGTGCATTTTCCTCCACTCACCCACCCTGCACTCATGTGTAACAATACTGGCAGCAATAACAGGCAGACGATGATGATGTGAAGAACCCAAGTGCAGTGTTTATTTACATGAAGGTGAATTCCAAAAACTTGACTACAAAAAATAAACATGAACTAAACTAGACTTGACATAACATAACATGACTTGACTTGACTTCCAAAACAATGTTACATAAACAATACCTGACAAGAGACAATGGCAAACATGAGGGTATATATACACATGGACAAGGGTAACAAGACAACCAATGAACAGACTGACCTATAAACAAGGTTACAAGACTAATAAATTAAAACCAATGACAAACTAGAACTGATAATGAATAAGACAATAAACCATGAAAACAAGACACATGAACATGGAGGGAAACAGGATGATCACATGACTTGACATGGAAACAGGATGATCACATGACATGGCACGACTTTTCAAAATAAAAGACATTAACACAAAACATGAACAAAAACACATCTAGACATGACATATCCCCCCACTAGGGGCAGCTCCCAACGCCCCAAAACAAAAACACACAGTTCAAGAGGGAGCTGAGGTGGGGGGGACCGTGGCGACTTGACATGGTTACATGGCATGACATGGTAATATGGTACGGCAGGATCCTGACTTGACCGTGGTAGGCGTGGATGCTGACTCGTTGGCTGTGGCAGGCGTAAGCGCTGGACCGTGGAGCAGAGGCGGGCCAGGACCGTGGAGCAGAGGCTTGCTTGTGACATGGTATGGAGCAGTCTGGGGCTTAGCTGAGACATGACATGGAGCAGACTCGGGCGTGACGGTGACACGGCATGGAGCAGACTCGGGCGTGGCGGTGCCACGGCATGGAGCTAGACTCGGGCGTGGCGGTGCCACGGCATGGAGCTGACTCGGGCGTGGCGGTGCCACGGCATAGAGCTGACTCGGGCGTGGCGGTGCCACGGCATGGAGCTGACTCGGGCGTGGCGGTGCCACGGCATAGAGCTGACTCGGGCGTGGCGGTGACACGGCATGGAGCAGACTCAGGCGTGGCGGTGCCACGGCATAGAGCTGACTCGGGCGTGGCGGTGCTACGGCATGGAGCTGACTCGGGCGTGGCGGTGACACGGCATGGAGCTGACTCGGGCGTGGCGGTGACACGGCATGGAGCTGACTCGGGCGTGGCGGTGACACGGCATGGAGCTGACTCAGGGGTGGCGGTGACATGGCATGGCGTGGGACCCTGGCTTGGCGTCCCTAACAGTGAACGATGAACCACATATCAGTAGGGCAAGGTCAATAAATTGAGTCAGGCTGTAGGTACTCCGGCCACCTGGCATTAAGCAGGAGACTGGCTCATTCAGCCCAAAGCGAAAACAGTCCTTGAGGGCAATCTCATTAAAATTGACCCTGCTGGCCAGAGCACAAAAGTCCTCAACATATTCCTCAATGGAAAGGCCTTCCTGACGTAGACACAGTAACTGAATCGCTGGGTTCATAGTAGGTCAGGTATTCTATAACGATGCTGGCAGCAATAACAGGCAGACAATGATGATGATGTGAAGAACCTAAGTGCAGTGTTTATTTACATGAAGAGTGAATTCCAAAAACGTGACTACAAAACACTGACTTGACTTGACTTGACTTGACTTCCAAAACAATGTTACATAAACATACCTGACAAGAGACAATGGCAAACATGAGGGTATAAATACATGGACAAGGGTAACAAGACAACCAATGAACAGACTGACCTATAAACAAGATAACAAGATTAATAAACTTAAACCAATGACAAACTAGAACTGATAACAAATAAACAAGACAATAAACCAATGAAAACAAGACACATGAACATGGAGGGAAACAGGATGATCACATGACTTGACATGGAAACAGGATGATCACAAGACTTGACATGGAAACAGGATGATCACATGACATGGCACGACTTTTCAAAATAAAAGACATTAACACAAAACATGAACAAAAACACATCTAGCCGTGACATCATGGCTCTCCAATGTTATTACGATCACAGTGCTTTCACTGAGCTCTCCTACACCTGCAGACCTGAATATGCCTTTGGGTTAGGAAGCTACAAAGCAGGATTTCTCAGGCATTCCATGAAATCAAGGGTAAAGAACAGATCCATCTTTTGAGTATCTAAAAGCTTAAGGCAAAATTTTTCACAAAATTTGCTCGGAACGAGGCCTGTGGATTCAGAACATGAAGGTCTGACATGATTGCTGTGAAATCGAGAAAAACAGGAGGAATGGCATGAACTTGGAGTGAGTGAGTCAGAGTGAAAGAGTGAGTCACAAAAGGCTCTCCATGCTAAAGATTGTCTTGTAGTGGTGTTTTCTGGACTGTCTATTAGCCTTTTTCCATTACATAAAAATAGTCCTCATTTTCATGTATTAAACAGATTTATATGTAATTAAGAGCGCAATTAGCCCTTAAATATGGAAACTTCTCAATATTTAAAGGATGAAATACACTAGCCAGTGTATGAGGAACCACAAAATAAAACCTCAACTATGAAGGAAGGAATATGTATCAAGATGTTTTCAGCCTCTGTGTAGCTCATCAACTTCCTGTTTAAGGAAGCAGTACATGTATCTAAAGCTGAAAATGAAGCTGGTACTGCAATGATACATACAAACCCTTAGCTTTACTCTAACCACAGGCCCAAGCAAACATTTTTAATGACTAGAATAGAGGGTGTAAACACAGAGCAGTTGCTGCATAAACAAAAGTACACCTACAGGCATAGCTGCATTTTTTAGTCCAGTGTCTAATTCATTATATCTGTGAATGGTCATACATCTGACTGCGGTAATGTTTAAATGTTTGTTTGTTTTTTATTATTATTATTTTTAATATTATTAATTATTTATTTTTTGTTTACTGCAAATATATACAATAGGGTCCATATATCTGAGACCACTCTTGAAAATAGTTTTAAATGCTTCTATTTTGCTTTTTTCAAATTCAGTACAAATGTTTTCATTACAAATTATATTATCAGCATAACAATATGAGTGAAAAGTTGAATTGAAAAATTAACCTGAATTTCAGGCTTTCTTAGTATTTGGTATGTCCCCTTTTTGCTTTGACAACATGCACTTAAGCTGGCATGGACAATACAAGTTTGTGCAAAACCTTCTGAGTCATGTTATTACAGCATGATCTGAGAATGTTCCAAAGAGCATCTTGTGTGCTTAAATGGACAACATGATGACACGGTAAGTCGGCATTTTGTTTCTGGATGTTCCAGTACCCTGTTATCAGCCATTATGCCAAGTTACTGACAAGCACCACCTCCCATCAGACATTTTTGCATCTGTTCAAGTGTGTTTACCCTAACCTGTGATGTGTATTGTGTTAGCTGTGAGGGAGACCTAGGTTCTCATCCTGTGTTGAATCCAGGGAGTGATCGTGTTCACATTATCAGTGAGGAGTGCTATTCAGATATTGTATTTTTCCTCTAAGATTAAATTTGTACTTTACTGCTGGTTAGGTTGAGGGTTGGGGTTTGGGGGTAGAGTTAAAGGATTAGTTCACCCAAAAATGAAAATTCTCTCATCATTTACCCACACTCAGTCCATCCCAGATGTGTATGACTTTCTTTCATCTGCTGAACACAAACAAAGATTTTTGGAAGAATATTTCAGCTCTGTAGGTCCATAAAATGCAAGTGAATGGGTGCCAACTTTTTGAAGCTCCAAAAAGCACATATAGCCATCATAAAGTAATACATACGATGTCAGTGGATTAATTAATGTCTTCTGAAGTGAAATGTTAGGTGTAAGAAATATATCAATGTTTATAACTTTTTTAATTAAAAGTTCATGAGGTTCGAGTTCACGCAGTCTCTCGCCTGATGCAAGCGCACTGGCAAGTTCAGGCGAGATTTGACGCATGAAAAAAAACGGAAGCGCCGTGTTGTTTACAACAGAGGAGCATAGATAATCATACATAGATGGCTCATTCAGCTGGTTTGGATATGTCAACTGCAGTGCCATCTTGGAACAGTCAGCAAGGAGAGCTGTTTGAATGGGTTTGAATGCAAGTGAATGGAGGATCTGCCTCAGACCGAGCTCCTTGCTCAGACCACTGCATAAACTGCTTTTGTGTGGAAACAGTATCGTGGTCCATAGCAACAGCTGCTAATAAGGTATCTACATATGAATATCTATGCAGAGGAGGCTTATGTGCTTACATCATGCGAGAGGCAGTTTGAACTCCAACCTCATCAACATGCAAACCACAGTTGGCCGGAAGCGAACATTTTTAGTAAAACAAAGTTTTAAATATTGATATATTTCTTACACACACCTAGCGTTTCTCTTCAGAAGACATTAATTAATCCACTGGAGTCGTATGGATTACTTTTATGATGGCTATATGTGCTTTTTGAAGCTAAAAATTGGGCACCCATTCACTTGCATTTTATGGACCTACAGAGTTTAAATATTCTTCCAAAAATCTTTATTTGTGTTCTGCTGAAGAAAGTCATACACATCTGGGATGACATTAGGGTGACTAAGGGTGGACTATTCCTTTAATAAAATATGCATTCCTCTTCTCTGTATTAACTTACTATATTTATTTACAGCTAAAAACAACTCACTCTACAACTAGCTTTTGGCGCCCCTCTGTGAGCATTTTACCTGGAAACTGGAGCTCCCATGTGCCCTTACTGTAT
This sequence comes from Myxocyprinus asiaticus, assembly GCF_019703515.2. Taxonomy (NCBI): domain Eukaryota; kingdom Metazoa; phylum Chordata; class Actinopteri; order Cypriniformes; family Catostomidae; genus Myxocyprinus; species Myxocyprinus asiaticus. Next base: position 21,848,223 of record NC_059355.1, read on the forward strand.
GTTTAAAAACACTTCCTGCTTCAGCCACTGGGGACAGTGCTTTGTATTTCGGCAAGCACAGACCCAGTTTAGCTCAAGAAAAGTCAACCTACTGTTTTCAAATTCACTGCAAGTTCAGGCTCTAAGAAAGGAATTCTGACCTTTTGTAAAAATTAGTTAACAGGGTCACAAAATTTCCTAATTTGATTAGTGACCTAAAAATAGAACAGAATCTTAAATATGTCTTCTTCATTTTATGTCATAACTTTTCTTTGTTTGACATTTTTCAAAATCCTAAAACTTTCAGTTTATTTCCAGGTTTCAAAGTGTTCTCAGACTTTTGAACCCCACTGTTTGAGTGTCGATGATGTGACATTGTTTGGTAAGTCTGATTTGGTTGTATCTGTGCTGTGACTGGGGGCCTCTGTCCTGTTTTTCTGGTACTTTGTAGTTTTCATGTGGCTGCTTGGCAGAGGAGTGAGGCACCTGTGTCGACCCTCTCTGATGACTAAACTGGGGGGAGGACTGCAGAGTCCCTAAACCCTTCACCGCAACCTCAGCACTTTCTGTCATTGTCCGCCTTTTAAACACACACACCTCCACACCCTTCATACATAACCACACACAGAAATACACATGCTTATACACGTGTATGTATGCACGTGCAGACACAGACACATACACTCCAGGAAACTCCTGAAGGATCAGAAACATACTTTGATGGTTTAAACTTACACAAACCCTTTCATGCATACTGTACATGTACAAATACAAAACTGTGTACTGGTGCCCACATGCCACAAAATGCACAGATAAAATGCTATTGTCTTCAGAACGGAGGAGTAAGAGCAGAGCGTGCCGTCAGGAATGTGCGGAAATCCAGCACTATAGACTTTATACGATTATCCAACAACTTTTATCCAACAAAATCTGATGGATGCTGTTTCAATATAGTGCAGAGTCTTGGTAGATCAACCAGTTTCATAACATTATATCACAAATCGGCCAGTAAAGTGAATATATGTCCCATTTCATTGAAGCTTTTGGAAGGATTACATATAAATCCCAGAAGACAAGTTCATTCTCTATGCAGCTCTAGATTTTGTTTCCAGTGGAAATTTACCCTGGCTCCCTTTCCCAAACCTTGCACGGTCCACAAACCCCTAAACGCACACATATTGCAAACTACCACAGCCCAGAAACTCATACGCATTCTACAGTTATATTCCCAATTTCATTTGAAAGAAATGTTTAATTCAAACTTAAGACATTTATGATACCAATTCAGTGGTGAACCTGCAGAGGTTTCATGTGCCCTGTGTCCTTGAACTTTATAGTATTGGAGAGATTTGAGAGCAGCATGTGTGTGGAATAGCCCACAGATGCTACAGCACTTTCATTTCCTGTAGCTGACTTTTTTGGTCTTATGGCACAGCCATAATAATGCTATCCGACTTTATGGCAGGAGGGCAGCAAATGTGCCATGTCTCACACACACACAACTGCCACACGAAGATGTGCAAATGGATGATGTCTTAGAATCAGCTCTGCCTTGAAACCATGACTAGAAAAGGAAAACTAGAATAAGAAGAGACACTTCTTTTTTTAAACTGAGATTAACGAAGAATGCTTTGAAAACCTGATATAATTAATTGCAAATGGTAATTGCTACTGTATTTCTGAGGTATTCTATCACAGTGGTATGCATGTCCTAGGGGGTATTTAAGCAGGTTCAAGGGGGTAGGCTACTTGGAAAAATGTTGCTTTGTTAAACTTATAAAATAGAAACTGTGACTTCAAATTAAAATATTAGTGCTGTTAAAATGTTTATACTGAATCGCAATCAATCTCATGATTTTCTTTTGTGAACACCTTAACACATTGAAAGGAATTCCAGTGTGATTCTAGCTAAAAAGAGCTCATTTTAGGCTTGGTGTCAATTAATGGGTACTTGAGCCTTCTCATGGAGCTGGGGGGTACCTACATTATGACAACAAAAGGGTGAGAAATACTGTTCTATCTGATGTTATACAACCGTTAGCTCCGATCCTTGGATGTGATCGGCAAAACGTTGTTCCAAGAGTGCTGATATTTAGTATAACATCAATGGGAGGCTTCAATATTTGTATCACTCTGCTTGTCTTTGTTTGTGTCTTTAAAAATAGTGGTGGGTAAATTGATTTATCTTTCATTTTGATTTAGTTTTCTAATTTGTTCAGTGACCATTTCTGTAGATTACATCATTACACCAGTTGTTGGTGAGAAATTATCATCTTTTATGTTATACGTGAATCATTGAGTCATTGACTTCATTGATTCATTAAAAAGCACTGAGTTGTTCCGAAACAATGAAAGTGAACAAGAACTGTAACGAGAACTAATTTTTTTTTTTCAAAAACATAGATTTGTTTAAAAATGAATCACCAGTTTGAGAGCAGTGCAGAGTTGTGCTTGATGCTGTGGCTTCTTTTGGAAATGTTTTTGCTGGTGGAGAAGAAATTCACACACTATAAGACCAATTTTTGTATGAATCGTAAGTTATTTATTGCTGGTTTGAATATTACCTGCGGCACTCTGCGGCCAAATCACAGCCATGCTGACACTCAGAACAACAGCACTGTTGCTCGTGTGATATTGCTTAATTAGACAACAATGTACTTACTCTGTGACCAAGGTGTTTCATGAAACATCTATCAAGAATCCGTTTGTGCAATTGTAATGTATTTCAGTCTATTTACAGCAAAGCAAATGATTATGGCTTACAGTAAACAGTTATCAACAGGGCTGGGAAAAGTCTTTCTCATTAGACAGATGGTGTGGTTTGCAAAGGCACTGATATTCCAAGGAGAGCAATATTTCTCTTTCCTTGGTCTACTACAGAACAATTGTACAACTATTTTGAAGAAAACACATAACAGGCTGATCATGATAATATGAAGTCACATAATAAATGCCCTGTGTCTGAAATTTAGAGCTGTCTTGGGCATTTGTGGGTTAAAAAAAAAGAAAGAAAAGAAAATGACCACATAGCAGTCATTCTGTATACAGACTACAAGTAGAATGTATTGAATACTATTTTTGTTTGTGAGTGAGCTGTTCAAATGTACAAAATATGATCCTGCAAAGCTGTCAGACAACATATATGCTCACAGGGGCGGTTCAAGGGTCAGTGCACATTCAAGGCTTAGTCCAGATCTCTGTGGATACATATGGGGCCATCCTTTGATGAAATATTGAAATATAATACATTTTATAATAAAACTTTTTAATGTTATATCTGTGAGGTGTCATTTAAATAAAAGGCCTTACTAACTTTTGTCTTAGCCTGAATTAGGCTCAAAGATCAGAAGTTGTGTGCTTTTAACACTAATATATACTTGATCTAAAAACGTGATCTAAAAAACTTTATTCTTGTCCTTTTCGGCTTTCCATAGATGAATGCATTGCATACAAGTGATGGGTGTTTTTAAGTTAATTTAGAGGCTGTATTTTTATTTATTTTCAGGCTATAATGTCTCACATTCCCTGTGTTTTTGCTTAGACTTTTATTTTTTAATTGTTTTATTATTTATTTATTCCCCCCCCCCCCTTTACACCCAATTTGGAATGCCAAATTCCCATTGCGCTTTTAAGTCCTCGTGGTCGCGTAGTGATTCGCCTCAATCCGGGTGGCAGAGGATGAATCCCAGTTACCTCCGCGTCTGAGACCATCAACCCATGCATCTCATCACGTGGCTTGTTGAGCGCGTTGCCACGGAGACATACCGCACGTGGAGGCTTCACGCCATCCACCGCGGTACCCGCGCTCAACTCACCATGCGCCCCACCGTGAACGAACCGCATTTTAGCGACCACAAGGAGGTTACCCCATGTGACTCTACCCTCCCTAGCAACCGGGCCAATTTGGTTGCTTAGGAGACCTGGATGGAGTCACTCTGCACACACTGAGATTCGAACTAGCGAACTATCGAACTAGCGAACTCCAGGGGTGGTAGCCAGCGTCTTTTACCACTGACCTACCCAGGCTCCCGCTTAGACTTTTATTTTGAAATTCTTGTTTAGTTCCCCATTCCTGTTTCCTGTTAATTTTGTAGTCCTTTGTAGTTTCTTTTCATGATTGTTTTTCCCAGGTGTTCCTTGTTTCCTTGTTTGCCCATTTGTATTTAAGCCCTTGTTTCCCCTGGTTTCTTGGTCAGTCTTCACATGTGTTGTCACGTTCTTTGCCTGGTTTCCCGTGTTTTGTTTCATTTTATTCTAAGTACTTTGTTTATCTTTGGTTTCTATTAAAAGCTGCATTTAGATCCTCATTCCTTGCCTGCCTCCTCACAGAAAGACTGACCAAGGAATGGATCTAGCGGCTGTCAGAATTCTACTCCTTCAACAAGGGGACCGTCCAGTTGAGGATCATGTCCGTGAGTTTTTAGAGCTGGCAAATGAAGTGCACTATCCAGACCGCTCTCTGGTGGTTTTCTTCCAGGCCGGTCTGAATAGTGCACTGAGGGAACTGATGTCTCCGGCCGATCCTCACTGGACGCTCGGCGAATATGTGGAGAAGGCTCTGGAACTTTGCGGTTCCCATTATACAGTGGATTATGGTGGAAACCCTGGGCCAAAACCTTCGTCTTCGGCTCCCTTCTCAAAGCCTTCCATGGCCCCTGTCTCCAAATTGTATGATCTGCCACTGATGTCGGTGTGTTGGTCCATGATGAGCTACCTCAAAAATGGTCTGCGCCCACGCCTGCCACAGCCAATGAGCCCACGCCTGCCACGGCCAACAAGCCAGAAGCCTCGTCCGTCCCAGAGCCTGCGTTGCCAGCCTCATCCGTCCCAGAGCCTGCGTTGCCAGCCTCATCCGTCCCAGAGCCAGCGTTGTCAACTTCAGCCATCCGGAGGAGGAGAAGGAGAAGAAAAGTTTCTGTTCCCAAGTCTCTTCCCATGTACATGACCACGGAGGTTGTTCCTGAGTCTCCGCCCATGCCCACAACCACAGAGGTTGTTCCCGAGTCTCCGCCCATGCCCACGACCACAGAGGTTGTTCCCGAGTCTCCGCCCATGCCCACGACCACAGAGGTCGTTCCCGAGTCTCCGCCCATGCCCATGACCACAGAGGTCGTTCCCGAGTCTCCGCCCATGCCCACGACCACAGAGGTCGTTTCCCAGTTTCTGCCCATGTTCTCAACCACGGAGGTCATTCCCAAGTCTCTGCCCATGCCCACGACCACAGAGGTCGTTCCCGAGTCTCTTCCCTTGTTTGCGACCACGGAGGTTGTTTCCCATTCATCCAGGACTCTTTTTCTCGAGCCTGCCACGGCTCCGCCTTCCACGGCTCCGCCCCTCGAGCCTTCCACGGCTCCGCCTTCCATGGCTCCGCCCCTCGAACCTTCCACGGCTCCGCCCCCAGAGCCTGCCACAACTCCGCCTGCCATGGCTCCGCCCGCTCCCCCAGAGACTATTCCCTCTGCGGCTCCGCCCGCTCCCCCAGAGACTATTCCTCCTGTGGCTCCGGCCGCTCCCCCAGAGACTATTCCTCCTGTGGCTCCGCCCGCTCCCCCAGAGACTATTCCTCCTGCAGTTCCGCCCGCTCCCACAGAGACTATTCCTCCTGCGGCTCCGCCCGCTCCCCCAGAGACTATTCCTCCTGCGGCTCCGCCTGCTCCCCCGGAGATTCCTCCTACAGCGACTCCACCGCCTGACCCTGTCTCGGCCCTGCGGCCACCTCCCAGACCTCCTGACCCTGTCTCGGCCCTGCGGCCGCCTCCCAGGCCTCCTGACCCTGTCTCAGCCCTGCGGCCACCTCCCAGGCCTCCTGACCCTGTCTCAGCCCTGCGGTCGCCTCCCAGGACTCCTGATCCAGCCCCCACCTTGAGGTCATCTCCCTGGTCTCCTGGCCGTCCGCCTGATCTGCCCTGGTTTCCTTGGTCTCCTGGCCATCCACTTGATCTGCTCTGGTCTCCTTGGTCTCCTAGCCATCCGCTTGATCTGCTCTGGTCCCCTTGGTCTCGTGGCCGTCTGCCTGATCTGCTCTGGTCTCCTTGGTCTCCTGGCTGGCCATCTGATCTGCTCTGGTCTCCCTGGTCTCCTGGCTGTGAGCACTTCTTGCATGCGCACAAATACACGTGTGGTTGCCAAACTGAGTCGTTATTAGGGTTGCCAAGCCAACAGTCCCGTATGAGCTGGGACGTCCTGTATTTTGACGCCTCTTGTATCATATTTAAGCATCAAAATGCTCGTATTGAAGGCTGTTTTAAAGGCATCATGTCTCTTGTTGAAGTGGCAAAATGCTCAAAGGGTAGCCCCTAAAACATTTGGTGCTTTACTAAAAACATTCAGGGCTTAAGCCCCAGCAGCCCACCCCTAGCACCACTCATGCATGCTCATATATGCCTTTATTACACAGCTACCTTGATTAATTGCTTCTGATACCAACTGGGGCATCATATCTCATATAACTCTGCAGTTTCCGTTTTTTAAATAATAAAATAATTTCAATTAAAATCAATACTTCATGTCTATTTATTTGGTAAGTAGCCATGTATTTAGTTGGATAATGTACAGTCAGCTCATCGTTTTTACTAAATAAACCCATTCAGGGTGATACAATGCTGATCGTCCTGTCAAGGTTTATTTTGCAGTAATGACTGCCTGTTTTTTTAAATATATATATATATATATATATATATATATATATATATATATATATATATATATATATATATATATATATATATATTTTTTTTTTTTTTTTCAGATATCACTGTAGCCTTTTTAAAGTTGGGTTTTATGAGCTCTGACCTTGAGGGTCTTGCTAATATGCTCCTCACATGTATTAAGTTTGGTGAGCAAGGCAGTAATGTTCTGGTTTGCCTTTCTCACTCAAACAATGCAGAGACCAGTGCAGAGTAACATTGTCTGTGCCATACTGCATTTCAGTCTCCTGAAGAGCACACAAATGATTACAGCTAATTTACACATTTCATTCACAACACAATCTACACACCTGATGAAAACTACCTTGTCTCAGAACTTTACCTACTTTTTTTGTAAGACTTTGTACAAAACAGATGCTCTGGTCACACACTATGAGTCAACAAAAATACACACTCACCGCTTCAAAAATCTGCTCTGTAGAGCTGCATATTCGACAAGTTTAAGATTGTTAGTGGAGTGTACCTTTATTTCAAATGCAAAACAGCTTATACAGTATTTCACAATGAGGAGAATTCCTGCAAGTTTCTTATGGTTTCATATGTGTATCAGCATGAATAGCTCTGTGGAGGTGCTGGATGAGTGAAAAGATAGTTCAGTAGTCTAGACTTTTTTGTGCTTCTCTCTCTTTCAGTGTTTACAGGTCCTTCTACAATTGTTTTACTTTCTTGGCTCTATGATCAGCCTTCTGTTATTACCAGTATATCCGAGTGCTGATCCTAATCCACAAGGCAAGAGATACAGTGAAATATCACAAATGCAAACAAGTACACATAACATTATGATGAGTAAGATGACAATAAAACATTGTAATGAGACCATAGTATGAGAATCATATTACAATAAGCTCTATGATCAGACTTATATTTAGGATTAAAATCTATCTGGTGTGGTTTTTGTTTGAGGTTGGCTTAAAAATAGAGACAATTGCAGTTGAGACAGGAAAGGGCCAAATTCCAAGCATCAAATCAAAGCTGTTGATGATAAGCAAGTCTAGAGAGCCTGGGGAGGACAAATACAGACAGAAAACCTCTGGCACAGTACATCAGTGATGGATGACTAGGAGATTATTATTATTATTATTATTATTATTATTATTATTATTCAATAAATGGAAACATTGACAGCATTTGAAATCTAGAGATCTAGAGAGTTCTTGAACATTATCAAACAAATAAAGAGGTTGATACAATTACTTGAGTCTGACAGAGACGTTAAAATCTGTTACATTAAGAATAGAATGGTCTATGAGAGTGAGAATATTTCAGGCAGTGAGAGGAAGGTCATTCTAACAGTGCTATTTATGACTTACTACTAATTTATAATAAACAGGATACTGTACATAGATTTATTTGATAGATTTACTGTAACAGTTTCATTGTCTATGCATTGTTTTCTAAAATGCTTTAAACATTTTCTGAGAAAATGCAGAAATTGTCTTTTCCCCCATACTTTTTGTTCAGCCCTGTTATGTTGTGTTGTTTCCAACTTCAAAAATAATGCTTTGATCCCAAAATATATTTGGTACATGTTTTAAAACTTGGTACATGTTAATATAACAATGGTTAAAATAACCATGTAAAAGTTATTATTATTATTTTTCAGTTATAATTTGTGATTTATTATAAGGCTCACAATAACTGAATGATACAATCATCTATTCAAGTTATTAGTACATTAATTGCAAACTTATTGTGACAGGGTTGAATTAATGTAGCACCACAGGATTAGGGGTTGTAATTATAAATAACTGCCTATTGCAAGGCTGCAATATTTAGGTTTGGGCTCATTGAAAACCCATATTTGTGGATTACTAATCTGAAAACAGTATATGGTGGTCCCACAATGTTTATGGCGGTTGCGAACCTGATACTTTGGGTCTAAAGGGGGAAAATATTATGTTTTTCTCTTTTTTGTTTTCTTTTTTTTTTTTTTTTTTCTGACAATGACCCAGATACAGACCCCATTTTTCTTATAGTCCATTCTAAGGAGTGACTCAAGAGTTTTTATAATGTAATTAGAGAGTTTGGATTGGATATGTGGATTTAGTAAAGCATCTGAGCTTTCATAAGAGTATCTATTAAGCGAGATTCACTAAGGTCATCCAGACTTCTGCATGTGTTGATGTTTATCAGCTAATAGATAAGTTGATAATGTGAGGTTCATAATAACCCGCCAGAGGGAATAAAACTCTAAAATGGACATTATGCAATTTATGAAGTACTAAAGATTCAGTTTATAAAGCCCAGAAGATCTTGGTTTCACCAGTCCAGTCTTCTCAATGCACTGCAGATGACCCTAAACAAGCTTCAGTTTCTCTATTTCTCTGAGAGGAACTCAAAAAATGATTCTTGCCAAAAGTAAGATTTAAACAAATGGTTTAAATTAGATTTAAATACTTAACTTTGCTAAATATATAATTTAGCAATGCAAAATTAGTGAGTTTGCCATTTAGTATACTGTATTGTTTAAAACATAACCCTAACCCTGACCCATTGTTTTTATTTATTTTATTTTTTTTACCACGTTTTCAAAGTTCATACTCCTCATTAATTTTAATTAAATACTTCACATATAGTTTGAATTCATAATATGTACATTATTTAGCTAAAATAATAACTCATCAATCAGTTTGATGGAAATTTGTCATACAATTTAAATGTGTACATCTTCACAATAAACTTAAAAATGTAAACACACAGCAGTGACAAAAGCAACACAGCCTCTGACAAAAAAACAAACAAAAAAAAGACTGCTCAGCAGTTGTGAAGCAATCTTTCAGCCTTGTGTAATTTTGTGACATGTCAAGTGATCCGTGAAAAATATGAAAATTCAGGGTCATTTCATTGGGTTCCACAGTTGAAAACAGACATTACACTGGTCCCCCTAACTGGGCCCAGTGTAGTGCTTCTAAGTTATATCCAAAAAACATTTAGTGTGAAACTTTTTTTTCTAAAACTCTCTTGCTTGGTGCACACTATCCCTTTGAAATGTCCAATCATTAAGCTGCATACTACAAACTCTATTATAAATTTTCTCATAGGGCTTTCTCAGAACAAATAATAATCACAGTAATATTGTATTAGTGTTTGTGTGCATACATAAGAGTGAAAGTCATCTTCAACCTTGCTTTTTGCGTATCGTTAATGTCTTTCATGACTTGGAACATTGTGTTCTAAAGCATGCAAGGCCTTTATTATAATACACCTGTTTCTACTAAAACCATCCCTTTATCTATATTCATATAAAATTTGAATGGGTTTTTTGTCTTTATGGTACAGGAATTTAGAGATTGACTGGATTGACTAGCAAAATGTGTGTTAATACAGAGTAGACAAAACAACCATCTACAACCAAGTGCGTTTATTTCCAGTATGCTTCTGGGCATACATAGAACACATGTTTAGCAGCATACTTTATTGGTTTTAGCGATTTACCTGTAATATGCATTAAACTACAGTATGTGTGACAAAGCAATTGACTTGACCTTTGGCCTGAGGATGAAGTGAAGGGTTAGGACAGTGGTGTTAAATCTTGGCAAAATGAGTGGAATGAGGACACCAAGTATGGGAAAGATTTAGTTAAAGCAGAGGATCTGAAAAGTAGATTTACGATTGAATCTTACAGCTAAGGCTCCTAAAAGCAGCATGACAAATAAGATCTTTAGGTTATGTGGAGGAAAATCGACATATGAAATGGATATAATGTCACTGTTTTCTTTTCATAAAGAATAACCTGGAGGACATATCTATATTTTTATTGAACAAAATCATAATCCATACAGTACACACCATCTTTGAAGTTCACCTGCATTACTACATTACTATTAATGTTGAAACAGCTAATCTAATTGGCTTGTTGCAAGGACTGAGTGGGCATGTAATGTTGCAGGATCTTGTAAAACTTTACATTAATAAACCTTACACAAGACAAAAGTGTGGAGTTAGAATTGTTTCTAATTCAGAGACAAATGGAAAGAGATTCACAAATAAATATAAGGAGTTTCACAAAAATAAAGTGAATTCACGAATAAATAAAATGAGATTTGCAAATAAAAAATTATTGTCACGTTTAAATGTGTTTTTGTTCATGTTTTGCTTGCATGCCTTTTATTTTGAAATTAGTTTACTTCCTGTCCCTGTTTCTGGTCATGTGTTCTTGACATGTGATTTCCTGTTCCCCTCATTTGTTCCTCTCATGCGAGTATCTGGTTTCATGTGTCTTGTTATCTTATTATCAGTTCTGTTTTATTATTGGTTTCTGTTTACTAGTCTTGTTATCATGTTAATTAGTTTGGTCTCATCATTGGTTGTCTATGTCATGTGGTTCCTTATGTCCATGTATTTAAGCCCTCATGTTTGCCATTGTCCTTTGTCAAGTATTGTGTTGGTGAAACGTTGTGTCTGTCTTCATGCTATAAGTCTAGTCTAGTCTAGTCTAGTCTAGTCTAGTCTAGTCTAGTCTAGTCTAGTCATTGTTTATAGTCAAGTTTAGTTCATGTTTATATGTCACTTTGTTTTGATACTTTCATGCTGGGATTTCACATTTGGTTTTCACCTTGTAAATACTGTCCTCGTCCGTCCGAGAGCCAGTGCCTGAAGCCTCGTCCGTCCGAGACCCAGCGCCTGAAGCCTCATCCGTCATGCCTGCCATGCCCAGTCAAGCTCCGTCCCCTAAGCCTGCCACGCACCACCCTCAGAGCCTTCTATAGCAGTGTTCGCGGCCACGGAGATCGTTCCCCAGTCACTGCCCATGTTCACGGCCACAAAGGCTGTTCCCCCGTTTATAGTCAAGTTTAGTTCATGTTTATATGTCGCTTTGTTTTGATACGTTCACATTTCACCTTCTAAATAAAACTGCACTTGGGTTCTAACATCATTATCATCCTCGTCTGTTCCTGAGTTCAGCCTGTACTGCTTGTTCTGTAATGTTACAATTATTTACCATTTTTTTTAACTCCCAAACAACTCTGTCCAGCATTCATTTGTGAATCGCGTATTTATTTGTGGATCGCTTGCTGTGCATTTGTGGATGGCTGCTCACATTTGAATACAAAATTAGAGGTATTTTGCGGTACATGGAAGGATAGTGTCTAGCTACACACAGGCACTAAAAGCTGCCAGGTCAGCATATTTTAGCAAATTCAAAGAAAATAACCACAACAATCCAAGTTGTTTATTCAGCACTGTGGCTAAATTGGTTAGGAATAAAGCATTGACTGAACCAGATATTCCATTGCAGCACAATAGTAGTGACTTCATGAATTTCTTTACTGATAAAATTGAAATAATCTGAAATAAATTTGGAACTATGCAATCAACCGTCACAGCACCTCAGAAAACAGTGTCTGATAATTTTCCTCACGAGCAACTTCAATCCTTTGTCATAGGTCATGACGAGCTAACAGCACTTATCAAAAATTCAAAAGTCACAACATGTATGTTAGATCCAATACAAACTAACCTCTTAAAAGAGGTATTCCCTGTAATCTCAGAACCTCCTCTTAATATGATTAACTCCTCGCTATCCTTAGGACATGTCCCAAGAAACTTTAAAATGGCAGTTATCAAACCGCTTATTAAGAAGCCACAGCTTGATCTTGGAGAATTGGCTAATTATAGCCCAATTTCAAATCTACCATTTATGTAGAAAATACTAGAAATGGTAGTGTCCTCCCAACTATGTTCATTTCTACAGAAATGGCATATATGAACAATTTCAGTCAGGATTTAGGCCCCATCACAGTACAGAGACTGCACTTATCAGAGTTATAAATTACTTGCTCTTATCATCTGATCGTGGCTGCATTTCTCTTCTAGTGCTTTTAGATCTTAGTGCTGCCTTCGACACCATAGATCATGACATTCTCTTGAATAGGCTGGAGAATTATATTGGTGTAACAAGGAAGGACACGGGAACTGGATTCTTCAAACACAGGTAGGGAACTTTTAATTGACCACTTCTCTGGTTTTCAGCTTCACAATAACTCATCAGCTTCACAGTAAAGTTCTCGACCCAGTCTCTCTCTCTCTCGATCTGGTGCTGGCATGGTCCTTTTATGCCGCTCACCCCAATCTCACTACAATTAGAGACAGGTGTTATGCACCCTTACCACTCTCTCTCTCTCGACGGATGCTTGACCACGCCCCCCACTGACACATATCCCCACCATCCGACTCAGGCCGGGGAGACATCTGGACTTTTTTTTTATGTTCGGGCAATCGGTAGGGATGGGTACGTACCACCACCCCTGGCTCAGTCTCAATGTGGTGTTGGATGATGTTCGTGCGACCCGGTAGATGGGAAAACACATCTGCGAATTCTTGTTGTAGTTTGGCAACCTCTGCAAGTTGGTACGGTGAGAAGTGGTCTCCGCAAGTGACCTGGGTGACGTGATTGAGTTTTTTGTTTACCTCTGGCCTGAGCTCCTCCCTCTCCGGAACTACCATAGCCAATGTCACAGAGGCCACCTCCCTCCACAATTTCAGGAGGTTAAGGTGATAAATTTGACGTGTGCCCCCTCTATCGGTTCGCTTTACCTCATAATCAAGATCCCCCATTCATCGTGTGACCTCAATGGGTCCTTGCCACTTGGCGAGTAATTTGGAGCTCGATGTGGGGAGTAATACGAGTACTTATCTCCCGGTGCAAATTCCCTTAGCCGAGTTCCCCTGTTGTACAGTCGGCTCTGTCGTTCTTGAGCTTGGAGCAAATTCTCCTGTGTTAGTTGCCCCAAGGTGTGGAGTTTTGCTCAAAGATCAAGAACGTATTGAATTTCATTCTTACTGTTTGAAGGTCCCTCCTCCCAAGCTTCACATATAACATCAAGCACGCCACGCGGGCGCCACCCATATAGCAGCTCGAATGGGGAAAACCCCATGGAGGCTTGTGGGACCTCTCGTACTGCAAATAACAGGGGATCGAGCCATTTGTCCTAAATCCTAGCATCCTCATGCACGAACTTATGAATCATATTCTTAAGGGTTTTATTAAATCGCTCCACCAGGCCATCTGTCTGTGGTTGGTAAACGCTGGTGCGAATTGACTTAATGCCCAATAATTCGTAAAGCTCACGTAGTGTCCGTGACATAAAGGTTGTGCCCTGATCGGTGAGGATTTCTTTCGGAATCCCCACCCGGGAGATTATTTTGAAGAGTGCCTCCGCAACACTGCATGCTGAGATGTTGTGCAGGGGAACTGCTTCCAGATATCGGGTTGCATAGTCCACTAGGACCAATACAAAGTGATGTCCATGAGCTGAATGCTCTAATGGCCCGACGAGGTCCATGCCAATTCTCTTGAAAGGGACCTCGATCAGTGGAAGGGGGCGCAATGGCGCTTTTGGGGTGGCTGGTGGGTTCACCAGCTGACAATCACGGCATGCTGCAGACCACCTGCGAACATCGCCGCCAATGTCCGTCCAATAAAAACGGGCTATTAGTTGGTTCAGTGTTTTTCTCTCCCCTAAATGCCCTGCCATGGGATTATAATGAGTCGCCTGGAACACCATTTTTTCACTCTATACAACCGCTTGTTTATAATTGCGAAATAGGGATATGAAAGTGCGACATTCGGCTGGAGTTGTTGACCATCGATCACTTTCACTTGGTCGAAGGTGTGCTTGAGGGTTTCATCTCGCAACTGCTCCAAAGGGAAATCCCCTTCGGGAAATCCCCCGAGGATTGGAAGGGCTGCAGCCTCTCCCCCCCTCACGTCATCCTGACGTGGAACTGACGAAGATGGCCCCGGCTCCGCCTTCCCTGCCAGAGTATCGCACATTTCACATCTCGTCGCTTTTGTGTAGGACCCATCCGCGCATATTCCCTTTACTCCTCCACTCTATGCTTTGTTCCCTGAAATTTAAAAAGGAGGGTCACCACAAGGTAGTTGTGAATACATTACTGGGAGGATGTCCAGCAAGTTCAATAAATCCTTTTGGTTAAGAGTGCTGACTAGAACCAAGAAATATGATCATATTAGCCCCATTTTATCATTGCTACATTGGCTACCTGTTAAATTTCATATTAATTTTAAAATTTAGTTAACTACATACAAAGCTTTGAATGGTATAGCTCCAAAGTACTTAAGTGACCTTCTGACACGCTATATTCCATCACGTTCATTATGATCACAAAATTCTGGCTTGTTAATAGTTCGTAGAATATCAAAATCCACAAAAGGAGGCAGATCCTTTTCCTATTTGGCTCCTAAACTATGGAATAGTTTCCCTAGTCTCACTGTTTGGGACAGAGACACACTTACTCAGTTTAAGTCTAGACTAAAGACTCACCTATTTACCAGGCATACACCTAATTTATCAATCAGCTTACAATTAGGCTGCTTAAGTTAGGTCAGAAACATCTATCATGATCTATCTATGTGAATTTCTGCAGTTAATCCAGGATTAACTTCAAAGACATTAGTCATTAATCTAACAGTTCATAAATAATCTTTTTTAAACACTGGGCCTTAACACTTAGTTAGTTTACTAATCTTAAACCATGACCTGCACTGCATATAAATAACTAATATTGGCATTATATTCATGCTGGTTAGCCAGAGGGGAACTGGCTCCCACAGTGAGCCTGGTTTCTCCCAAGGTTATTTTTCTCCATTAACCAACAACTTATGGAGTTTTGTGTTCCTTGCCACAGTTGCCTTCAGCTTGCTCACAGGGGTACAAAATACAATTATTATTTAATTATTTAATTTTTATACACAATTTACAATCATATTTAATCAAACTACACAATGATCACTCTAAAACTTTATAGATATTACAGTTTCATTTTTTTTTATGCATGATTTTCTGTAAAGCTACTTTGAAATGATGTGTGTTGTGAAAAGCGCTATACAAATAAAAATGACTTGACTTGACATTTGTGAATTCTGAAACATTTCTTGTGCGAGAGCTGCGGGCAATCCACAGATAGGTGGACTCCACCCATCGTCTACTCAAGCCAATCAAATAACAGCCACATTACTCGAACCAATCGTAGCACGTTCTATCTTCAACCAATCATGCTTAGTTTTACTATCAGGGCAGGACCAGAGTCACAGCGCTCTCATGAGCATGGAATCAAGCACATAAGATAAGCTCCAAGGGCGCAAACTTTTAAAGAAATGGACACCATCAGAGGAATACTGTGACTTAAGGTTCGTATCATTTTCTCTCTGTTATAAACATGTGTAGTGTCTTGTTAAATGTCGACAGCTGAAAATTGCCCATTTGTAGAGTGTCCTGATCATTAGCTTTATAGCTAACCTGGCTGATTGTATGAGTCTGCTATTTTAATTTTAACCAAGTTTCTTGACTGTAACTCTTAGCTACATAATGGAAAATGTATGTATGTGTCATCAAAACCTTTACTCTTAATGGCAGATCCAAACAGACACACTACTAGACACTACAAATATCAGTAGTACAGATAGTGACTTTATAAAACATGAATCATATTAGACGATTTTAGGAGCACAAATCATAACTTAATACCATATATTACACAGTGTACAAGATCTGCTATGCCAATAAATTGGTTTCACATTATGTTCATGTATTTAATAAAAGCAGTTGTAAGGTAATATTTATTAGAATTTTGCATTTTAGCACTTTTGTGTGAATGTTTTAGGAGGTACTATTACAGGGTCCCTTCATAAAATACAGCATCATGTTCTGACAGTGATAATTGACTCATTAGTTATTGCCATCTTTTTCAGATGTTTCTCCTGTGTACTGCCCATCAACTTTGAGCACTCGACTCACCTGCTCCAAATCTCAGTGGTTCCAGCTCCAATACAGGACACCTTTTAATGTGTGCAATATGATATACTTTATTTTTCTGTTATGTCAGATTTCTTTTAAGTTACAATGTCATGTCTTGAAATTAAAGTGCAATACAAAATTTTTATAAACCATAACATTGTCTTTGGGTTGACTTACTTAAAAATGAAAATTCTGTCATTTACTCACCTTCATGTTTTTTTAAAACCTGTACTATTTAGTTTCTTCTGCGGAATATGAGAATACATTGTAAAATGTAGATGCTGCTAATGAGGCTGAAATGAAAGCGAGGCTGTCAGTCCCCATCATTTTTCCTGACATCTCCTTTTGAGTCAGTCATTTGGGTTTGGAACAACATGAATATGAGTATAAATGATGACTCATCTCATTTGACAAAATATTTTTTGTCATTTAGTTGACAGATCTTTTATTCTATCAAGGCATTTTGAGGTAAATAGGTTTTAAAGAGTGTCTGTTTTTTTTTAACACTTTAAAGCAAGTCTGTTGGCTAAAAGGATTTTTTTGGTTACAAATTACAGGATGTCATACATGTAACTACAAAAGACATTACATTTGAGTACATGTATTTACACACACAAACACTGGAATTGAACATTACAACTGGAGTGCTTGCATTTTGCTCGAGTTTGTTGTAACCTACATGAACATCCTCATTGCCACGTCATGGTGTTGTATCAGTTGTCAGGGATGGATACAAAATAACAGTTACACGTTAAAAACAAGTCCATTACTGTATAGAAAAGAACATGTTATAAAAACAAGATTGGGCCATGGAGCTTTGTCTTACCACCAGTAGCAGAAAAGTAAATATATATACTGTATATATACACATTAACATAATGTGAAACCAAATTATTGGCATAGCAGATCTTGTACATTGTGTAATATGGAGTATTAAGTTATGGTTTGTGCTCCTAAGATCATCTAATATGATTAATGTTTTATAAAGACACTATCTGTACTACTGATCTTTTGTAGTGTCTAGTAGTGTGTCTGTTTGGATCTGCCATGTAACATTAAGAGTAAAGATTTTGACAACACATACATATATTTTCCATTATGTAGCTAGGAGTTTCAATCAAGAAACTTGGTTAAAATTAAAATAGCTATAAAGATAATGATCAGGACACTCTACAAATGGGCAATTTTCAGTTGTCGACATTTAACAAGACACTACACATGTTTATAACTGAGAGAAAACGATATGACCCTTAAGTCACAGTATTCCTCTGATGGTGTCCGTTCTTTAAAAGTTTGCGGCCTTGGAGCATATCTGTAAGTGCTTGATTCCATGCTCATGAGAGTGCTGTGTCTCTGGTCCCGCCCGTGATTGGTTTCAGAATTCACAAATGTGAGCTGCCATCCACAAATGCACAGCAAGCAATCCACAAATAAATGTGCACGATTTACAAATGAATGCTGGACAAAGTTTTATTTGCAAATCTCATTTTATTTATTTGTGAATTAACTTTATTTTTGTGAATCTCCCAACATATATTTTTGAATCTCATTCAATTTATTTGTGAACCAACTTTCTATTTGTGAATCTCTTTCCATTTATCTCTGAATTAGAAACAATTCTAACTCCATACAAAAGCAGTAGAAGTTATAGATACATCCATATCAAGAGACAATGGACACAAACCAAGTCATAAACAAAAACAAAAAATTCAAGAGGTCCTTGCTGCGGACTGTAGCGTGATGACGTAGTAGATTTCATGTAGTGGATTAAATTCATGTTTTAATGTATATAAAATGTTCGGAGCCATGATATACTGGATGTTTTTAATGCAAACATTTTATTCAGCGTGTACAGTATGTAGTGTTATGTGTAAATATAAAGTGAGAGAGTGCAATAATGATTGTATTTCTTTAAACTTTTTTTATATATTAGTAGTACACTATAGTGTACTAATAACTTTTAAGCTTATGGTATTTTAGAGTGAATTTGTTTGGTATGGATGATGACTATTATATGTTTTTTAATTTGTTTGATTCTGTTTTGAGAACATATACTGTCCTATTTCTTCTTTAATTTGATTTGGGATTAAAATCTTATTTTAGTATAACATGTCTTATACTCAGTCACGTATATCACAGAGGTACATATATATATATATATATATATAGCCTTTATTTGATTCATACATTAATGATTATTACACGCCGATGACTGCTTCTACACATCTATGAAACAAAGTGTCTCTTTAAGACAAGAGAATAATTATACAGTTACAAATAGATCCTGTATGTTCAGTCTCTAAACCTTACATTTTGGACAGCAAAACATAATGGACAGATAAAAATGTGTAGTCTAGTAGATTTTTATTTCCAAAACAAAGTTATGTGGATTATAGACAACACATACATTGTTATAAAATATGACTTACTTGAGATGACAAGAATAAAAAGAATATTTATGTATCCTGCAATGGTCAATTACGATATGTCACAGGTAGAGCAGTTTCGTGGAGATAAAATACAAAACAATGCATATATCCAGTCTTTATAAACACCAAACTTTGAAGCTGCCAGAGAGAAAATAACATTTATTATATGGATGAATTTAATCATTAAAGCTTATACAGACACAGATGACTACCGGCAGAAGTTAAACTACTAAATTTTAGTTATCCACTAGGCTAATATAACCTGTCAAACAAAATTGCGTATAGGCTATATGCCGTACTGACAACACTAAATAACACAATATTGTAAAGACAATCTAATGTAATATGTAGCTGTGGGCGCGCACATTAAAAACATCCAGTACGTCACAGAAATCGACTACGTAGTGGATTAAATCCACTACATCATCGCGCTATGGTCCACAGCGAGGACAGTCTCAAGAAATCCCTGCTCGAAGCTACTACACATAATTTGGCATAATAAAAAGTGTCATATGTGACAGGGGGTTGAAATTTATATCATAAACTAACAGGTCATTCAAGTGATGTCTATATACTCCAAACAATTTATAAATGATAAATTACAGTAAGACGGCATTTCTGTGACAACAGGATATAAAAACAAAAACAGGATGCTACCATACACATAGCACTTATCAACCAAAATAGGAGAATGACATTGAACTTGAATGGTTTCCATCCTTTGGAGGGTAAACACATGGCCTTTGAAATAGTTGTGGCATGTCTTAATCATTTAACAGAGATATTACAACAGGCGTTGGGCCGAATCTGGTTGCACATGGAATGTGTGGGGCCAGTATGAAAAATTATGCCATTCTGGATGCAGTGGTCAAACAAACATTTCAGATAAACAGTTGGGCAAAGTCTTCATGATGAGAGGAATGGATGTGGTAACCCATGAACTGAAAGCGGATAGACAGAGTCTCACCTGAGCCCTGCTTTAAGTTTTTTCATGGCTGCTTCCCGCTCCTCTGCATTCTGCTGCGAACGGCGTAATATGTTGCGCAGTTCCTCCAGGTGATCAAGCGTGCCAACAAGCTCGCCGCGAACTGTCTTCATCTGACTCTCTAGTAGCTGTGTGCGGTGGAGGGAGTTACGACGGTCTCGCTTGCTGCGCTGGACCTTCTCCTCCAGATCAGACACTGAGACAAGAGAAAAAAGATTAAACAATCAGACTGCATAAACATTCATATGTACTATAACATAAAAATCAAAACCAATAAATACAACATTAATTTGATGTTAAAACATGAAGCCTATAATATAGGACCATTATGATATTTGCATTGTGAAATTATTTTCCTTCACTTTTGGGTACAGTTTTCCCCAACCTAGACTGGGGTAGATCATAACAAGTGGGGGTTCGTCCGGGATCCATCTGTAGGGTGGTAAGCCTTTAACATATTAATGACTAAAACAGTGATCAAAGTAATTATTTGTTTATTTACAAAATAAGGAAAAGGGGAGCAAAGAAAAACTTAAGTGAGGGAGGCAAGACTATGATGATTATTATTTTATTTATATATTTATTTTCTCCCTTTTTCTCCGCAATTTGGAACCCAATTTCCAATGCAATCTAGGTCCTCGTGGTGGCGTAGTGACTCAATCCGGGTGGTGGAGGACGAATCTCAGTTGCATCAATCCATGCATCTTATCACATAGCTTGTTGAGCACGTTACTGCAGAGACATAGTGCGTGTGGAGGCTTCATGCTATTCTCCACGGCATCCACGCACAACTTACTATGCGCCCCACCAAGAGCGAGAACCACATTATGAGGAGGTGAGAAGGTTACCCCATGTGACTCTACGTACCCTCCCTAGCAACCAGGCTAATTTGGTTGCTTAGTAGACCTGGCTGGAGTCACTTAGCACACCCTGGATTAGAACTCGTGACTCCAGGTGTGGTAGTCAGCGTATTTACTCGCTGAGCTACCCCGGCCCCCGACTATGATGATTATTAAATATTTATTTTAAACACCTCATGACCGTAATGCATCCAGATGTTTTGAGTTTGTTTATAATTTTGATTATTCTCATTGATAATTCTCATTACGTTGTAAATATACAGTCAAGTACAGTACAATAAAGTAATAAAACAAAGCGTGGGTCATTACATATTACTACATGGGTTAATCTTTCAAAAATATGCCCAGGTCATACAGGGTATTTCAGCCCCAAAATTTTTCTCTCTCTCTCTCTGTATATATATATATATATATATATATATATATATATATATATATATATATATATATATATATATATATATATATATGGTACACGCACTCACACAAATGATTACCTATCATAGCATGTGTGAAACCAATATTAAAACAACATATAATGTACAACACAAACCACATAGAACTAAAATGAAAAAAGATTGCGGAGCAACACGGGACCACACAGAACCAAAACTTAACAGAACAGCACGCCACACAGTACACTAGAAACTGCGGATCAGATAAAGGCATGTGAAGTTTATACTAGCTAGCTCACTATTTTTCCCCAACTGTGATGGAACTAAACATAACATAAATATGTAGATTTAAATAAGTCAGAGATTGAAGACCCACCGCCGTCTCTAAAATCTGTTGTTTCGGAGCATTATGGTTTCGGAGTAAACTACAGTAATACTGGGAAACGAGTAGTGAACAGGACGAAGGCTGTGTGTCGGCTCTGTTTCACCGAAGTCAGGTATGTCTCAGGAAGCACAGTGTGACAAGGAGGGGGGCCGGGCCATGAGTGCGCACGGCCGGCCCCCAATCGGGCTAATCAGCCGAGGAGAGGGATAGAGCCGAGCCAGTTGTGGCAGTTCCTCCTTCCCGGGTTTCGGTACCAATGTAACAAGGTTAAGATGGGCAAGGAGGAGGCGGGAACTGGATGAAGCATCAAAGTAATATTTTAATGAAAACAAACAAAAAGACACAAAACACAAAAACACACACAGCACTCACGGTGCGGCCCCCCTCCTCGTCACACACATTTATATAATCTTTATAAAAAGTTAAAAGTTACAAAATACTCTTCTTTTTTTTTTTAAAGACATTGTCTGACCGACTTTATAACTATATTACAATTGTACACATACAGTACAATTTTCAGTGACTTGTTAATGCCAGTCTCACATTCACAGACATTTAAGTTGAAAATAGTTCAGATACTGACCCATGGCATCCCCACAGGCTTTGCTTTCTGATTCTGTCTCTGTTTTCTTCTCCATCAGGCCTTTGGTTTCTTGTAACATCTTCTCCATCTGCATCAGCTGAGAGGCATTGGCTCCGCTTGCCCTACGGATGAGCAACAGTTCTCTCTCTCTCTCACTCAGCTCTTTTTTACACTTACTCATGTTCTCTGTTAGTGGCCTGTCCAGCGTACAACAACACGGTCAAACACTTTAGGACACCAGTTCTAAATCAGAAGAGAGGACTCCAATCAGCTTCAAACAGAATTGTCAGCTTCAGGCAACTCAATAGGAAGTTCTACTAAACACCGCCTTGATATATGTTTAATATCAATTCCTTAATGTCTCTCATGGACGTCTGATAAGTTGTCTCCTCAGGAGCAAGGAGAAGATGGTCTTTTATACTTGGTCTCCAGAACAAATTTAGATTGCTGACAAACAAACAAAAAGTGAATAGAGAGCCGTGGCAGTCATGAGATCAGCCTGATTCACAGCCTCCAGCTACATGGCTTTTTACACTTCACCACACACTAATGGATAATAAAGCTCTGCACTCAGTGTAACTCAACATTAAAAAAAAAACACTTTTAATCAAACCAATAACCCTGTTATTTGTGATTTTCAACTACAACTACAATTTATGATTGAGGTGAAACACTTTCTTGCACTGCACTTCTACATGTGCTTTCCACTCCTTCCTTCCTACTCTTTATGTTTATTGATCATTAACTAAAGGTAACAGCACTTTACACGATGCGAGCCACGACCACACAAGCACCAAGGATTTCCATGTGATCCAGACTGGAAAAAATCGGTTAGGAGCTCACATGACAGCTGAAAATTGCACCGTGTACGAATTCAAAGAGTGGATGTCCAGAAACAAAATAAGTCAAGACAGGTGCTCAAGACAGAACACAATAATTTGATGAGGATATAACAATGTTTAGATCCATGGTGCAGGTGAGGTGTATCTTCTACATGGTTTATGGGGATCTGAACACAAACTCTGTACCCCAAGAGCTACAGGGACTTATTTTAAAACCTCTGGTGCATAAACTTACTCTTTAAGGTTCTCTCTTATCTACCTGAGGGCAGAGGCCAGCAGGAGACAAAAGATGGGTGTACTTCTCACATGCTGTGACAAGAGTTTCAAAATGGGACAGCATGTTCACTAATAGGCTTAAGATTGTTCAATAATACAGTTTTTTTTTTTCTTTAAAGTATAGTGTGATTTAGAAATCTTTAAGTTTACCTTCTCTTTTGGCAACATGAATATAATATAAAAGTTCTTTTCCAAAAGAAATTCCAACACAAGACCAGTTTTGCATTTAACCTGCATGCATCATTTGTGTAATATAATAATTTGTGTACTTATAAATAATAATAATTTGATTGTTTCAAACACAATATATTGATTTAAAATATTTGCACTTATACAGTGAAAGAGACTAATTAATTCACTTACAACCAGAACTGTACTGGGTGTTTTAATTATAATCAGAAAGGGCAGTCATATTTCCTATTTGTGTCTAAACTGTTTTACTAAGACATGGGATAAACCATTAATACAAAACAGACAAACACAGATTTAATCCAAAATGCCACACATCTCCACAGACTTCTTATAGGATGTTATTACAAGAAATGTCATTAGAATTGCTTACAAATTTAGGAACTTAGAGGGTGGTCATATTATTAGTTGTTCATAAGCTACTTTAAGAAATCATCTGAGAGAGTGAACGAACAAAACAACTCCATTTATTTACACTCTAAGCCCACAAATGGCTCCTCAACTGAACACTGGGAGTATTGTACTATGGCTACTTTAGATCCAGTACTTCAGGCTTGTGCTTCCTTTTAAAATGAAAATCTGCCTTTATTGAACTTTGATCATTTTGTTCTACCAACTTCAAGCTAAAAATGTGCATGCAGGGCAAACAGCAATTTCAGATGCTGTAAATTTTGAAATTTGTAAATCCAGAGTTCAAACACAACAGGGCTGAAGTTAAAGCACTTTTCCTGACCTCTGCCTCATCTAGGCCCTGTATCTACACACACACACACACAGGCAGAAGAACATACTGTACTGCACACACAAACATAATCAGCTTGAAGTTTTATGTACACATTGATGAATTTAGTCCTGACAGGTGTCCAATGTACGCCAGCCTCTAATTCCACTACATCTCACACACTCAGTAATTAATGAGCATTGTCAACATCACAGTTGACATGTGCTTCTCTGAATGAACTTGAAGGCTTTATGGTTGGTCTACTTTTTTTTTTTTGAGAAATACTTTCTCTCTTTCAAGAACTCTGTGTAGCTACACTATATTGCCAAAAGTATTCGCTCACCCATCCAAATAATTGAATTCAGGTGTTCCAATCACTTCCATGGCCACAGGTGTATAAAATGAAGCACATAGGCATGCAGACTGCTTCTACAAACATTTGTGAAAGAATGGGCCGCTCTCAGGAGCTCAGTGAATTCCAGCGTGGTACTGTGATAGGATGCCACCTGTGCAACAAGTCCAGTCTTGAAATTTCCTCGCTACTAAATATTCCACAGTCAACTGTCAGTGGTATTATAACAAAGTGGAAGTGATTGGGAATGGCAGCAACTCAGCCACGAAGTGGTAGGCCACGTAAAATGACAGAGCGGGGTCAGCAGATGCTGAGGCGCATAGTGCGCAGAGGTCGCCAACTTTCTGCAGAGTCAATCGCTACAGACCTCCAAAGTTCATGTGGCCTTCAGATTAGCTCAAGAACAGTGCTTAGAGAGCTTCATGGAATGGGTTTCCATGGCCGAGCAGCTGCATCCAAGCCATACATCACCAAGTGCAATGCAAAGCGTCGGATGCAGTGGTGTAAAGCACGCCGCCACTGGACTCTAGAGCAGTGGAGACGCGTTCTCTGGAGTGACGAATCACGCTTCTCCATCTGGCAATCTGATGGACGAGTCTGGGTTTGGCGGTTGCCAGGAGAACGGTACTTGTCTGACTGCATTGTGCCAACTGTGAAGTTTGGTGGAGGGGGATTATGGTGTGGGGTTGTTTCTCAGGAGCTGGGCTTGGCCCCTTAGTTCCAGTGAAAGGAACTCTGAATGCTTCAGCATACCAAGGGATTTTGGACAATTCCATGCTCCCAACTTTGTGGGAACAGTTTGGGGATGGCCCCTTCCTGTTCCAACATGATTGCGCACCAGTGCACAAAGCAAGGTCCATAAAGACATGGATGAGCGAGTTTGGTGTGGAAGAACTTGACTGGCCTGCACAGAGTCCTGACCTCAACCCGATAGAGCACCTTCGGGATGAATTAGAGCGAAGACTGTGAGCCAGGCCTTCTCGTCCAACATCAGTGTCTGACCTCACAAATGCGCTTCTGGAAGAATGGTCAAAAATTCCCACAAACACACTCCTAAACCTTGTGGAAAGCCTTCACAGAAGAGTTGAAGCTGTTATAGCTGCAAAGGGTGGGCCGACGTCATATTAAACCCTATGGATTAAGAATGGGATGTCACTTAAGTTCATATGCGTCTAAAGGCAGATGAGCAAATACTTTTGGCAATATAGTGTACTTCTCTCACAGGAAATTAAGAATAAATAAAGATTTATTCCCACTTTTTACTTCTCTGTTCTCTATTTCCATACTGCAACAGGCTCGACCGACACTATCTCCATCTGCTTCAGATAGTTGCTGAATTCTCCAAAAACTTCACTTTCAATTAAACATTCAAATGAGTCTAGCTGACTGGGCTAAAGTGCTCATCATCAGACTCATTTTACACGCTTCGGGAAAATATTGAAATTATGGGACATTTTGCATCCCGGAATGGAATTTTGTTTTTCCAGGACAGATAGCCAAAAAAGGTGACAATCCTGGAAAATCCAGGATGGGTGGCAACCCTACTTACAGTTGTTATTCTTAAATAACAGTTGAACAGCTCTAATTGCACACATAAGAATGGATCTCTTTGTGACATCATGATTGGTCACCGACTATACAAAAGAATAGAATGTTAACAAGATTTTGAATGTTTGCAGCTTAAAGAAAAGGAGCTAAATACTTCAATTTGCATCAATTGATCTAATTGTGTCTAGCTGCTAGTTTACTGTGAAGGACACAGCAATTGTCAGTAGAATAAAGCACTTTTGGAGAACATTCTGTTTGTACGGACAGCTAAAATGGCCTTGTCCTACAAACGTGTCTCTGAAAACGGAGAGCAAAGTGGAGCACTAATTGTGAGTGACCTTCAACGGGAGGTGGATGGAAAGCTGCTCTTTTCAACATTCATCCCATTTGGTCCCATCAGTTATCTACGGGTGTGCAGAGGCAGGTCAACCAACCTCTATCAGGGGTATGGTTACATCATCTTTGTGTAGTGAGAATCACCCTGGCACCAATTGAAATGAACTGGGCCTCCCACAAGACATCAAAATATGTGGTGATTTTTGATCTCATGTCACTTAAGGTGTGTGTGTGTGTGTGTTTATTAACCCTTGTATTCTGTTTGTTATGGGTTTATATGCTGTATGTTAGGGGTCATTTTTGAGTGTATATCACTAACTTCAGTGATTTAAAAACTTTTATTTTTTTGTATTATTTTTTTTAACCTTATTTACCTCTAAATGACTAAACACCATTCATTTTTATATAAAATAAGGTTTATATATATATATATATATATATATATATATATATATATATATATATATATATATATATATTTTATGTTAAGTTCACTTTTACACTAATGACATGTCACAGTTTTATTCAGGGACATATTGACATACATTGGGGCAGATTACTGGTATCTGTCAGACATGAAATTACAACATATAACCAGCAGATGGCTGCAGAGGTCAACTCAATTGCCTGATTGTAGCAAACTGATTTTTGTTTTCAGATCTTATGACTAGTTATGCACTTAGATATGTTTAGACATTAAAAAAATCAGTCTTTTTGTCAAAGTGTTTTTTTTTTTTTTTTTTTGTAGGTTTTTTGAAGTGTCAGTTTTTGCAATGATGCCACATTATGTTACTGACTATGGTGCTACAAATACAAGACTTAAGAGTAAGATTTTAGTTACCTATTATTTATTTCAAACATCCCAATTCAATAACTGTGTGTGTGTGTGTGTTTGTGTGTTCTTCATTGTGGATGTGTGATGTCTCACCCTTTCAAATGTCCCCACAATGATAGTAAAACCTGAGATCACCTACCTTGTGGGGCCCAGCCAGCAGTCCCCATGAGAGAAATGGCTTATTAAACATACTAAATGATGTTTTTTTTGAAAATGTAAAAATGCCAAAAGGTTTCTGTGAGGGTTAGGTTTAGGGGTTGCATTAGGTTATAGAAATTATCATTAGATCTGTATAAAATCCATAAAATGCATGGAAGTCTATGGAGAGTCCCCACAATGATATAAAAACAAGTTTGTGTGTGTGTTTGTGAGCATGTGAGTTCCACACTGTGGATGTGTTATAGTATCACGCCTTCATTTCTGTGTGTGTGTGTGTGTTCTGCATTGTGGCTGATTTATTGATTTTATTTGACAAATAAAAACAGTTTTATCGTCTCACCCATTCATTTCCAAAGGGGGGCAAATTTGACCCCGAACACCGTTAGTGTTACTTTTTTTGCACACCACTACACCAACAGAATCTAGCCCAGTTTTTGTGTGTGTGTACAGATAGTAAATGTAGGAAAAGTCACCAAACCACATCCCACTTAGATGAAGGGAACCAGAAGCAAAGTTCAAAAGGGGTAAAAAAAGAAGACCCCAACAGAAGATTAGAGTTAATATCAGATGGCCCCTCCCGCCATCCTCAAGGGCACCAGCTAAGGAGTTTCACCTTAACAGTATAAAAAAAATATCCAAATGGACCATTCAATAAATTAAAAATATGTAAATTGGAGGGAGCTGACCATCTTAATAATCTGAAGGATTTGTAAGATTTAGCCTAACCCTTTAGAGCTCTTCTGTATCATCAACACAAGAATGTGTTCAGTTGTAATAAAATGAGTTTTACTTTCAAAAAGATAAACAAGAATAACTAACAAAACCTACTAATATGGTACTAATATGTTAAAGAATAATATAAATGAATAGGTAAATAAAAGTGCATAGTATGGAAAGATGCAAGTTGTGTGAATTGGATGTAGCAATGACAAAGTATAACTATTATCTTATGGAAAGATAAATTGCTGTTTCTCTGTTAACTGAAAAGGTGAAAACCTTAGTTCTATTGAAAAAAAACTCCAAGATTATTTGCTAGACATTTGATACACAGGTTATGTAATCTAAGAACAATAGAAAATCATAAACTGATAGTACACACTAATTCCAAGGTCTCTGGAAATTGGTTTAATAGTGACATTTATGCTCTCCTCGATCAGTCGATGAGTTCGGTGATAGCAACATCTTCCACTGGTGCAAGTTTCTAGAACTGGAACATGCAGATGCATGAAACTTGAAGAGAAGGTTTGCTGGCCAGATCTAAGCCTTGTCGCTGTAGATATCTCCCTGGAATAGGGATTCCGAACTTGTCGTTGCAATAGTCTCTTCTAGTGAGACTTGGTCTACTTGGTCGATCTTCTACTGTCTCTCGGATGGAGACAAAGAACGTTGGATGATTTGTTATCCTGTCTCTCATGGAGTGAGTCCAGAATGGAGAAGTGTTATAGAAGTGTATCCTGTTAATGACCCTCTGAACGGGGACTCAGGATAAAGGTGAATTACTGTTATTCTGTTAACGTCTCCCACCACTCAGGCTGGGGACCTAGAATAAAGGTGTGGCTTATTGTAAGGATGCTTTATACCTTCCTGATGAGGAGGAGATTCCAGTTTGGCACTTCTTGTTTCAGGGTTATGATTGGCTACTTACATCGGAGGGGGCCCACACAGTGTGGCTGACCCTCCCTTCTCTGTGTGGAATGTTTGCATATTTTAAAAAACATAATTAAAACAGTGTCTTTAAAGTTTCATCTATGTATTGTTCCTTTTCCAAACCTCTTCAAAAATACTCTTGGCATTTTTGTGAAGATATAGAGACCAAACATGATATAGAAAGATTAAATATTATGAACAGATGTGTTGCAGTTGGTGACCATGTTAGGAGTAAAAATCTGTACATTTCTGTCTTTCGTTGTGGCTTCTTTGTTCAGCTTTTGCCACATAGCAAGTTCATGTTGCTTTGAGAGGTCTTGAAGAATTTGTATGGTCCTTAGCTCAACTCTGGTCTGAGGTTAAACCTTAGGATGGGGGGTTTGACATGTTGCTAAGAAACCACTCATGGACCAATGAGGAGTCCTCTCTAATGTTTTGTAAGTGCGAGGGCCTTCTTTGTGAAGTATCTGGTAGTTGTCCGAGCAGCTTATCTGATGGTTGCACTTGGCATATGTTTGTGTTGGTCCTGCCATGATCCAATCAAAATGGAGCCACTCTTCTTTGCCTTGACAGTTAGGGAGGGGCTCTGCCATCAGGAATGTCATCTAGTCCAATTGTTTACCTCATTTTCATACTTCGGTGATACAGAGAAAGCTCTAAACGAACTGATTGGTGAGGACCTACTGGGCTGTTTCCACATCGGCCTGAGAGAAAGGTGGTGCATCAGGTGGCATGTCAGTGGCAGAGAAAGGTGGAGTGTCAAGTGGAATGTCAGCCTGAGAGAAAGGTAGAGAGAAAGGCAGAGCATCCAGTGGTGCATCAGTCGGAGAGAAAGGGGAAGTGTCCGGTGGAGCATAAGCCTGAGAGAAAGGTGGAGAGAAGGGTGGAGCGTTCGGTGGCAGAGAAAGGTGGAGTGTCCGGTGGAGTGTCAGCCTGAGAGAAAGGTAGAAAGGCAGGGTATCTGGTGGTAGATCAGCAGGAGAGAAAGATCAAAGTAACCCTAGCAACTGCCTTCAGTGTCACTCTGTCCAGAAGTGTGGAGAAGAAAGACAATCTTGAGCACCAGGACAACTCTGCTCCATCGTCTTATGTTGTCATTGAAGAGTCTCAGCAGGAGAGAACTAAAATGGCAGTGCCTCACATTGCTACTGAATTACACTGAAATGACACTGCCTGTCCTGCAGCCCAAAGAAGTGCCCTCTCATCACATGAAGAATCAGACCCTGGACACTTCGGGCACAACAATGATGCCACTCTATCAGATCCAGAGCAGGTGGCATCAGACACAAATGAGCAGCCTTCTCTGCAAATGGAGAATTAGACCCTGGATAACACTTTGGAAAGAACAAGTGATGCTATTCCATCAGATCCTGAACAGGTGGCACAAGATACTAATGAACGGACCTCTCCTTACATGCAAAATCTGACCCTGGACATCACTTTGGATAGAACAAGTGATACCTTTCCATCAAATCCTGAGCAGGTGGCACCAGACACAAGTTAGCAGCCTTCTCTGCAAATGGAGAATCAGACCCTGGACAACACTTTGGAAAGAACAAGTGATGCTATTCCATCAGATCCCGAACAGGTGGCACAAGACACTACTGAACGGTCCTCTCCTCACATGGAACATCTGACCCTGGACATCACTTTGGATAGATCAAGTGATACCATTCCATCAGATTCTGAGCAGGTGGCACCAGACACAAGTGAGCGGTTCTCTCTTCAAGTGGAAAATCAGACCCTGGACATCACAAGTGATGCCATTCCATCAAATCCTGATCAGGTGGCATCAGACTTAAGTGAGCAGCCTTCTCTGCAAATGGAAAATCAGACCCTGGACATCACTTTGGACAGAACAAATGATGCCATTCCATCGGATCCCAAGCAGGTGGCACAAGACTCAAGTGAATGGTCCTCTCCTCACATGGAAAATGAGATCCTGGAATCACTTTGCACAGAACAAGTGATGCCATTGCATCAGATCCTGAGCCAGTGGCACCAGATGCAAGTGAGCAGCCATCACTACAAATGGAGAATCAGACCATGGACATCACTTTGGATAGAACAAGTGATGCCATTCTATCAGATCTCGAGCAGGCTGCAGAAGACACAAGTGAACGGTCCTTTCCTCACATGGAAAATCAGACCCTGGACATCACTTTAGACAGAACAAGTAATGCCATTTCATCAGATCCTGAGCAAGTGGCACAAGACACAAGTGACCGGTCATCCGTGTGGGGAGGCAGGCTCAGAAGTTCTTTGATATCTGTAATGACCAGCCCAGTAACCTGGTCCATCATTGCCTTTGGGCCCCGTCTTTGGGCCCTAAAGCAGATGAAGCTGTGAAGGTTACAGCTACAGCAGGTCAAACAAAAATATAGTGCAACTGAAATTTTTTGGTGTGCAAAAAATATTTTGTGTGCAAATTTTTTTTTTAGCTATATGCTTGTATCCCAGATGCAGCAGTGCAAAAATAAAAAGTGCAAATAAAAAAGTATGGTTTGTGTGTGTGGGTGTGTGTGTGGGTGTGGGTGTGTGCAAATAAAATATGTGGTCACATTAAATTGCTGAAATAAAATGAACTTGTTACAAAATATTTAATATTTACAAAAAAGTCACAATGTAATATATTTGAAAACATCAAGTGGGGTGGGAGACGCGCCTCACCAGGGGAGCGCCAGAGCATGTCAGGGGAGGCGCAGAGATTGATGATAATTTCACCAAGTAAAATCAAAAGATACATAAATACAATGAAAATGTATCGTGAAGATAAATGACGTTATATTACTACTAATGACAAGAGCAAAACATGCAGATCATGCGAGAGCGCATCCATGTACTGGTTGCACCAGCGCAGATCTCTCTGCTCGCAAGCGGAAGTCCTTGGCTCTCGCTCAAAACTGGACGGGCGCTCTCAAATCTGCTCTATGAAATCTCCCTGCTCTCCCTCAGGGAGAGTGTGTGCATGCTCAAATTATGTCTAATTATTCGCAAATCAAAGCCACACAGCTCTGCCTCTGTTCATTCATATTCTGCCTCTGCAGACGTGTTATATCAAAGGAGAAAGGATACACAAGTTTGCGTAATCAACTAGCCATTTGGCCGGTAACTTTTTTTTGGTTGTTGAAAATGCAGACATGGTTAAATTCATATTGTAAGAATGAGATTCTGATGTAAGTGACATGAGCAAATACAACCATCAATTAAATGTCTGTTGCTACTGACATCTCCTGTCATCTCAGTGGAAAACAGCTGCACAAGTTTATCTAGGGCACAGAAAATCCGAAAATATGCAGAACAAAATCACTCGTTCCATTATTACGAGTTCAACAAGATATCGGGTTGATGTGTCATCATGTGTTTGTGACAAGTGCAGTTTCACATAGAGACAGAGACTGACTCATATGCTGCAAGTTTATCACAGATATAGGCTATTATTACACATCTCTCTGGAATACTCGATTCTGATTGGTCAATGGCGCCATCCAGTGGTCAGATATTGCTCTGTAACAATCGCACATCCGGGGACTGACATATCAGACCGCTCATCCAGGTCCTGCGAGCCATCTCTCCTCCTTCTCGGATCACAGTGCGATCTCTACAAGTCAGCTAATAAAATAATTTTAACTCAAATCAATGTTTCATATGCATCTTTTCAAGTAGTATTGTAATAGGCCGATTATTGAGGAGTCAGACGTGCATTTTCACAAAATAAACATCAACAGAACTCCGACACAGACCGGAGGTTGATTCCAACTTCTCAAATTACAGTATATAATTTCAACGCAAATCAATATTTTATGTCCAAGTATTTACTTATTTGGTTAGTAGCTGTGTAATAAGCGGGATAATGTACAGTCAGTCAGTTGTTATTGCAAAATAAACTCCTTCAGGGTGACACAAGACCCCTCTGCAATCACCCTGTCAGGGTTTATTGTGCGATAACAACCGACTTAATATATATTATCCCTTACACAGATACTCCTTCAGTGCAGCACACTGTGGCTCCCACATTCATTTTCAAGTGATACTTATATGGTCGCTAAAGTAAGTGGAATGTACAGATCAAACATAAGGGCATAGAGAAGCATTATAGCAACATCTTATTATTTTTGGTTACAGAGTTACCTCTACATTATACCTAGCAATTTTTTATTTATTTATTTGCTTTACATAATAAAGATTACAGTATGGTCTATGTTTGTCACCCATCCCTATGCTCAGATGTCTGGGTACTATATTTGGCCACATAACATTATATTCGAAACAGCTTTGCCCAATTATAATCAACCATACTCATGTATGCGCTTATTATTAAGACCAGATGTGCATGTAATCACAACTTTTAATTACTTATTTATTTATATAAGTTTATACTATTTCGCGAAACAAAATAATTCTGCAGAGAATCAAAATGATATCCAAGCAATAAGGTATGGGCAGATAAAAATATTTATTTACATTTTTTAAATGACATGGTAAGAAAAAAGGCAAAAAAATTCAAACATCAAAGGTTTTACTGTTTTGAATACAACAATGAACGTAAACCAGAACCACTTACACACTCTCTACACTCTGTTTAAAATATTTTATAAGCTTCATCATTCAGAGACATAAAAAGCGACAATAAAAATGCATTTTTGGTATTCTACAAAGATTCAAGCAACACCCATTAAGTAAAAAATAACTTCAAAAATTGCCCACATGCAAAACAACTGCATTGAGGTCAGTCCTTCTTATAGTGCCTTTAGGCAGGGATGCAGCAATCCAGAGTGCAGTCAAAATGGTGTCTGTAATCCAAACCAGGAGACTCTGCGTTACTGCTGCTGTCAGTGATGTGTTTCCAGCTCCACAATGGTCCACTCCCCCTGTGGAGAAGCAGCATCCT
The DNA here is from genome assembly GCF_019703515.2 of Myxocyprinus asiaticus. Taxonomy (NCBI): domain Eukaryota; kingdom Metazoa; phylum Chordata; class Actinopteri; order Cypriniformes; family Catostomidae; genus Myxocyprinus; species Myxocyprinus asiaticus. Next base: position 21,882,103 of record NC_059355.1, read on the forward strand.
CGGGAGAGAAGCTGGTCACAGTGATGCTGGTGGTGGAGTCCTCCAGAGGAGAAATAAGCTCGGCCCAGCGCTTAAATGTGTCCTTCTCATGATATAGGTAATCCTGTTCATTCAAGCAGTCTCGAGACAGGGACAGTGTCTGCTTGATCAGGTACTGTGCAAGGTTTAAATCCTCTGGAACTGAGTTTATGATGCCCAGATTTGACTCTTGGTCAGACAGTAGTTGTCGAAGTAGGCTCCAGTCTCTTTCTGCAAACTTACTGTCTTCATTCTCCACTTCCTCTTTAACTCGCTCTGTCTCTAAACCTTTGCCATCCCAATGTGACTGCTTCTGCTGTAGGTCATTGCTCCTGTCCTTGTCCAATCTTTGTACAAGGGCTTCTCCCACATCCATCTCGTAAATGGGGGACAGGGCTTTAGACGGCCGTCGGTCATGTGTGCAGGTTTGATCCAATGTGTCACAACCATCAAAGTCCCCTAAAAATAATTGACAATACTGCACAATGACCAAGTGTTTAATCCTTAAGAAGGCTTTTTTTAAACAGATATTTTCTTGAAGACATGCGTTGTTTCTAGCTCCACACGATGTACAGATTCACTCCTAGTGCAACTACCTCCTCTATGATACAGTTAAGACCATAAATGCTTGAAATATTATTAATTTTAAAGCTAGATGGAAAAAGTTACCACTGTTTTCACTGTCATTAATCAAGATGTATTTGATTCAATGACAAGTGCTTTATAATTAAGCAGGTGTGCAAATCCAAAGTCATCCATGGTATACTGTAAGTCTGACTGGATAAGAATGGACAGCTGCCATAAAGGTGATGCACACGAAAGCCTACAACTGAATGTATCTCCTTTTTTCACAAGTGCTGTAACAGTGAAATACATGCTTTTGCCAGCACCTGTATCTCCAGCTTAGCTCAGGTTCAGTTCAGACACAAAGGATATAATTTCTCTTTAGTTCTGATCACATGGAGCTTTTTTTCCTTAAATATATACATTGAAAAGTAAGCAAGCACTAGACATCTTTAGTTAATGGTTTTCTTGAAAGATGTTTTTATGTTTACAGCTACACTGAAAATATGAGGTACATGCTGGCAAAAGATTGCTTATTGCTTTACTTAGCAAATGCAAGATGTGCTTCTTTTATAGATTTAAAACCTTTTCTAGAAACAAGCCAAATACAGAAAAACACTACTACTGGTAATTCTACAGAAATACATTGATTAAAATAAAATCAACATAAAAAATCTAGGGTTAAGAAAATGGTTATGTACTAGATCCTAATGGAACTACAAACGGCATGACCTATTGTGAATGAGATTAATAAAATGGAAAAAAAAGAGAAAAAACAAAACAAAAACAGACACCAAAATGGATACAAGCATAGATGGGATTTTGTAAATGACCAAAATCAACAATGAAACCTAGTAATGTCACGCAAGAATTCCTGGTGTGACTGACTAATAAACAGACAAAGAGCTCGAAGATCACACAGCAACTGAGTATAAACCAATATCTCAGTTTAACACATTTAAACCATAATGGCCTCTGTTGTAAGGATGGCCCTTTACAGTGCATCCAGAAAGTATTCACAGCACTTCACTTTTTCCACATTTTGTTATGTTACAGCCTTATTCCAAAATGGATTAAATTCATTATTTCCCTCAAAACTCTACAAACAATACCCCACAATGATAACGTGAAAGAAGTTTGTTTAAAATCTTTGCAAATTTATAAAAATAAAAAAAAATGAAAAAAAAAAAAAAAAAATCACATGTACATAAGTATTCACAGCCTTTGCTCAATACTTCGTTGAAGCACCTTTGGCACCAATTACAGCCTCAAGTCTTATTGAGTATGATGCTACAAGCTTAGCACACCTATTTTTGGGCAGTTTCTCCCATTCTTCTTTGCAGGACCTCTCAAGCTCCAACAGGTTGGATGGGGAGCGTCGGTGCACAGACATTTTCAGATCTCTCCAGAGATGTTCAATCGGGTTCAAGTCTGGGCTCTGGCTGGGCCACTCAAGGACATTCACAGAGTTGTCCCGAAGCCACTCCTTTGTTATTTTGGCTGTGTGCTTAGGGTTGTTGTCCTGATGGAAGATGAACCTTCGCCCCAGTCTGAGGTCCAGAACGCTCTGGAGCAGGTTTTCATCAAGGATGTCTCTGTACATTACTGCATTCATCTTTCCCTCGATCCTGACTAGTCTCCCAGTTCCTGCCGCTGAAAAACATCCCCACAGCATGATGCTGCCACCACCATGCTTCACTGTAGGGATGGTATTGGCCAGGTGATGAGCGGTGCCTGGTTTCCTCCAGACATGGCGCTTGCCATTCAGGCCAAAGAGTTCAATCTTTGTTTCTCATGGTCTGAGAGTCCTTCAGGTGCCTTTTGGCAAACTCCAGGCGGGCTGTCATGTGCCTTTTACTGAGGAGTGGCTTCCGTCTGGCCACTCTACCATACAGGCCTGATTGGTGGAGTGCTGCACAGATGGTTGTTCTTCTGGAAGGTTCTCCTCTCTCCACAGAGAAATGCTGGAGCTCTGTCAGAGTGACCATCGGGTTCTTGGTCACCTCCCTGACTAAGGCCCTTCTCCCCTGATCGCTCAGTTTGGCCAGACTCTTCTAGGAAGAGTCCTAGTGGTTCCAAACTTCTTCCATTTATGGATGATGGAGGCCACTGTGCTCACTGGGACCTTCAATGCTGCAGACATTTTTCTGTACCCTTCCCCAGATCTGTGCCTCGATACAATCCTGTCTCAGAGGTCTACAGACAATTCCTTGGACTTCATGGCTTGGTTTGTGTTCTGACATGCACTGTTAACTGTGGGACCTTATATAGACAGGTGTGTGCCTTTCCAAATCATGTCCAATCAACTGAATTTACCACAGGTGGACTCCAATCAAGTTGTAGAAACATCTCAAGGATGATCAGTGGAAACAGGATGCACCTGAGCTCAATTTTGAGTGTCATGGCAAAGGCTGTGAATACTTATGTACATGTGATTTATTTCGTTTTTTATTTTTAATAAATTTGCAAAGATTTCAAACAAACGTCTTTCACGTTGTCATTATGGGGTATTGTTTGTAGAATTTTGAAGAAAATAATGAATATAATCCATTTTGGAATAAGGCTGTAACATAACAAAATGTGGAAAAAGTGAAGCGCTGTGAATACTTTCCGCATGCGCTGTATGTGCAGTATTAAATGGAAGCTTAGCTCACTGTATATTTGTGCATATACGTATATACATTATGTACATATTAGATTTGATGGCCAAGTCACATAGTGCTTGTCTTTTGCATAAACCTGTTTTACGGAAAAGTCAACAAATAAGAGTTGGTCTTGGACTATTCAATATGGATAATGTTTCATGGAATGTCTTACAAAAAAAGACAAGATATTAAAACAAAAATGAATGGGTACTTTGCACAGTATGTCTATATATTAAGTGTACTGGTACAATTGTAGCAGCCCAGCCATGCCACACAACAGATGATCTGGCATACTACGCCACATACAGATATTGTTTACTGGGGGGGAGGGGGGGTTATGTTTGTAAACTGTAGTTGTTAAAACATAGTGCCACAAAGTGAAGGCAGTTTAGTTGTCTATTTAGCTTACTGAATTTTTTTGACTGCAAAAGGTACACAATTAAAATTAAAGAAAGGGGAAAAAGGAGGCAGTAGTGTGCTTCTAACTAAATGAACGAGCTATCAAGATTTACCCCATTGAAGAAGAGTGAAGATTAAAGGAATTGTCTAAATATTTGAGTTTATTGGTTTAAGATAGGAGATTATGGGTGGTTGTTTCTGAGGCTGAAGTCAGGGGGATGGGCTCTAACTGTAATTATACATTACCTGCTGGAGAGTGTGCAAGTGAGCTCGCAGTCAGCTGCAGCTCAGGTAAGTCAAGCCGTAAGTCAGCTTTTTTGCTGTCTATATGCTTAGCTTGCAGACTGTCAATTTGCTCTGCCAGCCGCAGGTCAAGGTGACTGGGACGCTCCTGAGCAGGTAGGTTACTGATATATCTGTCTAACACAGGGGCATCTGATTTATTATGCACACAATCTTTCTGTGGAGATTCACGGACTTCTGTCAGGAACATCACAGGTTTGGGCTCATGTGCGTTTTCCTTGTGGTTGGAGATATGGTTGCCCTTCACTATGCTTGTTGAATGCTGGGAGCAGAAGTCGGTCTGGGAATTGGGTGGTTCACTGTCAAAAACTTCACAATGTGTGAAGCAATCACCCGACTGGCGTGGTGGTGTCTGGGCACCTCCTTCTTCACATCCAAGCTCTTCACACTCATCCACAGAGAGCAAAACAGAACGGCAGAAGTTAGAAGCTGACTGGTAGTCTAGCTGCTCATTCTCTTGGTCCACAGAATCTTCGAATCCCAGGTTAACAATACCTTGAAACGGTGGAGATGGCTCTGCAACTGGGGGAGCCATGCTTCTTGGCAGTACTTCAACTTCAGATGTTTCATCTTCAGTCTCCTCATCCTCAGAGGAAAAAAGCTGGTGGTTATGTGCACTCTTCTTATTTGTTGCTGTGGTATCCATTTTGCCGGGTTCCTCCTCCATTGGCATGTCATCCTTTCTAATCCATGATCTTGGTCTCTGACGCCCCACCTCTTCTTCACTTGTTGTCTCTGCCTCCCGTCCTCTAAGCCGCACCTCCACACGTAGTCCAGCCCCGCTCTCGTACATCTTGAGTTCCTCAGGTGTGCTGGTGTCACTGCTGCTGCGACCCAGGAAGTCAGAGCAGCGCATGGTCCCGCACTTAGAAACGCCACGCTCATGGGAGTAGCAGTCGTCGTCCTGCGAGGCGCCAGCATCATAATCCTCTGACCGTGGCTTTATGTCATCAGAAGAGGTGGTGGCACTGACAGACTCTGACTCAGGGCTAACCTGGGGATGATGCCCATTCCATGTATCCTCTAGGAGCGTCTCAATGCTGCCTAGACTGCAAGGTGTATCAGCAGGGAAGTCAGAATCCTTTGAAGAGTTTGTGGAATGGAGGCTATGACCTGGTCCAGTGGTATGGGGAGGAATGGAATGGCCTGAAACAAATTTACTTCCACTCACCTCACATTGTCCAGAAGTATCTGTATTTACAGAGTTCACATAGTTTTGTGTTTCTGACTTAATCTTCACCTTTGTGCTGCTTAGTTTACTAAGTGGATTACTGCCTTTAATCATATCATGACCTTTAGTGGAATTTGCTGATGAAGCCTGGGGCACTGTTTCCTGCACAGCCTCTGGCTGTTGTAGAATGGCTGGGCTGAGCAGTGAATTCTGCTCTAGTGATAAAGAAGCTGTGAAACTCTCCACACATGAAGTCACTTCCTGGCCTCTTGCCTTACCTGCAGTAGAAGTTAGATTTGACTGCAGAGAGACTTTTTTAGAGTCTGACTGTAAGGGGCAAGATACCGAATGCTTCACAGCAACCACAGATTTTTTATAGCCAGCAGGAGTTGAGTTTTTGACTGCTACCATTGATTTTGGAGATGATTTTGTTGCTGATATTTCTGAAGCTTTCTGTTTGGGTCCTGTTTTGTTTGTGGAGGGTAGCGACTGCTTGGAGGAAGATGTGGAAGCTTTTGACTCAGGGATGGCATTTGTTGTTTTCTTAGTGGTTGAAGGTTTATATATATCTTTCTCTACTTCTTTTCTGGGGGAGGCAGGCTTTCTAGAGCTAAGGGCTGAGCCAGGTCTGGATGAAGCTGTTTGAAAGAGGTAACAGACAACATTTGAAGTCACATTTTCCAAAAATGGCAGCCTTTATACTTTAATAGATAAGATGCAGTATACTTTCTATAAACTGAATGTGTCAAATGTTTCATAAATGCACAAAACTCCAACTAATTACTATCAGGCACACCCTGAAGCCTACATGTTTCTTACCATGGTTTTCTGCAAGTCCTGTGACTGTGTTCCTGCTCTTTGGATCTGAGCGAGTTGCAGGAATTCCAAGTCTTGCTTGGTTGGTTGTGGTGGGTTTAGCCTTGTTTGCTTTATTTGTGGGACTGTAGCAACACACAGAAGGACACACATATATTATCAACTAAAATAAATTATTACTCAAAGATTCCTTGGTTTATTAAATCTAGATGAAAAAGGTGAGAAGGTGATTCACTAGTAGCCCTAGCAGTAGTGGAGGACCACAGGCTTATGTTAACAAAACCACTCACCTGCTAGACTTGTCAGTGTCTGGTTTCTGTGCAGGTTTTGTCAGAGGAGATTTTGTTGTTGCCTTGGCTTGAAGTTTTGACCTGAGACCTAACATGTAAAAAGAATTACTGAGTCTTTAGAAGACCCATTTGAAAAACACAACAACTGTCTGTTAAGCAACAATGGTTTTATTACATTATATTTTGATAATATAAAATGTTTCTAGTTATAATTTAAATAATTTCTTTATGTCTCTGTAATATCATTGTTTTTTCCTTCAGTATAGCCCAGTAATCTAATTAAACAGAACAGTACCTGTCACAATTCTGTTTCAACCCTGTAGAAGTAAGTTAAATAAGCAATAATTTTAAGATTGACTATATTAGCTATACCTCATAGGAAATTTTTATATATTACAGTACTTCTAAACTATTTGCACCAACATCCATACGATCTGTGACCAAGGAAACAGGCATGTACAGTTTTAGTAGTGCTAAGCAGCTTAAATGTGAGCAGACACTGGCATACCCAGCTAAAACCTACTGTGCTGAGCACAGCCACTCTGGGTCAAAGACCCCCCCACACACACACATTTTTTAAATTAGAATGCAACATTTACTGAAACTCAGAGGCACACATAAACATACACACAACTTTTACTGATGAGGGACAGAAGCTGTTTGTTACAATGCTTTGAATGTGTGTGTGCATTTTTCAAGAGCTGTCCCTCATCTCAAAAAAAGCTCTACTCTAGCTTTCACAGGACCACAAATAACAAGTTGTGTTATTGGGTCCAAACTTGGACAAAGGCTTAAGCTGCTTTACCACTATCGGGCCATAAGGTTCTGAGCATGGTAAGTCACATTTCCACGAGCATTTTCACCATAAAATGGTTCAGTACAATATGATTACAAACCGTTCTCGGTCCTCAGTACAGTTAGCTAGTAAAACGGCTTTAGTGACTTGGTGATTTGCGATTAGCCACTTGCTCGGTCAGTCCATTCTAATCCTGATTTTGCAGCACCACAATGGAAAAAGAAACCATAACCAAGCAGACAAGCCTGGATCGGTACAGAAAGGTATGCTCAACAACATTAAAAGTTTGTCCCAATGGTGGCAAAGCGCTGGGTGAACAAACAGTGACCACATTTACATACACTCAAGAAAACTTTTTTGCAGAAAGCGGCATTCTGAAACGTCGTGTAAGCTAGAACATTGATTTCCTCATGCCATTTAAGGGATTAAGAGCAAGCGCTTTAACATACCTAGGTTTCTCTCAAAGAACGTGGCTTATTGCGGTCATGAAAAGCATAAGCAGCGTTCTAACTGGTTTCTGAGGAGTGCGCATGTGTGTAGACAGACCGGATAACAAACGTCATAGGATGGAGCCCAACCACATGTCAACACAGTGGAAAGAATTCAACATTTCTGGAAGTACAGTGGGGAAATCACATACACTATAAATTATATCCATTTATACACACCAATGTAAAATACAGACTGTCCCTCATGTTTGTGTATATGAGCTTGTACATTGAGGGAATACCAGTTTTACGCAAGAGGGAAACCCCACTATTGCAGCGCAATTCCGCTGCAGATCGCGATAGAAAGTGAAGGAAAGAAACACAGCAACAATTCTGGAATATATCTAGAAATAAAGTGAAGAGAGAATAAAATATTGAAGTCTTCCTCAGATCCCATGTTTGCTATTTACACAAGTGTCGTGGGAAAATTACATTGCTGTGGAGAAAGCTGCTTACTGACCGAGCCGCATGTATACGGGAGTAAAGAGAAACCCACGAACACAGCTCATTTAAACGCATAACCGATTTCGAGACTTAAGCAGCTTTCTCGCAATAAACGGCTTTCTGATGTCCATGTAAACGTAGTCAGTGTGTCTGACGGTCACTTCTTTATTTCTATGGACCTTCACAGTCATGCTTATACTAATAATATAGCTGTGGTCAGGCCTGGCTCAGGTAGTTTTACTAGCTCTGGCTTTCAGGCAGCCTCCAGTCCTGATTGAGTCCCAGAGTTCAGTATGCTGTATAACAAGAACTACCTTGATGATAGAGGCAAGTTTCATTATGTGACGTGTGGTAAGAGCGTAAAGAATCAAGGTGAATGCTGCAACACACCTGTGGTTGTACTGTGGCCATTGTCGCGAGGACTCCCAGTGCTGTTGTCTGGTGAGGTGCTGCCAGAGTTGGAGGAAATATTCTGGACATGTCGGGCATTGCTGGTGCTGTCAGAGGCAGATTCCTGAGGCATATCTTTCCCTGATGTTGTGTTCTTCTGGACTTTTCCTGCTTTAGTCTGGGCACCCACAATATCAGCAGGGGAAGACTTTGGCCTTGCTCCAGGGTTGGGTTTCTTGTCCAGCACTACCTTCCCTGTGGATGATCCACGGGCACCTAAAGTTGTGGAATTCTCCCGCTGAGCACCTGAACCACCAGTGCCATTCAACACTGGTTTAACAGTGGATGCAGTTTTGGTTTTAGCTGGTGAGTGAGTTGGCTTATCCTTATCATTCTTGCTTCGGAGTGAGACATTGTTACCAGCTTTTGTTTTCCCACCAGGAGCCGTGTGAGCTGTTGGCCCAAGAGCATCAGACTTCATGGTGCCTGACACTGCTGCTACAAGTCTTGCAGGGGAAGCGCGTGGACCCTGTGATACCTTAATGGGACGGTGAGTAGGACTATCACATGGAGATGAAGAGCCCGAGAGGCATTTTGCAGGCTTCTGTTACAGGAGTGAAAAAAAGAGGTAGAGCAACCTAATTAGCAACCCATTTCATACCGGAATCCCAGCCATAGACACAACTCCATTAAGTAAAATAACATTATCTTTGGAATAAAGGCTATAAAAATACACTCTTCCAAGTCAACCCCTTTGGGAAAATTGTTTTGTGTGTGTATATGTGTGTTTTCAAATGTCCATTTTTAAATTCAAATTGTCAAATTCAAAAGCCCATCTGCAGCTGCAAGCATTAAGAGTTATTGTGAAGCTAAAAACATACACATGCACAGTGTCCATCAAATGACTTCCTGCCAGCCGTTATATAGCTTATATTATTCTATCCCCTTTAGGTTGTAGGGCTCTTCTAAACCCCTTACGCATCAATTAACATTCTCCACTAAAATTCCTGAATGAAATATTATGTATGAAGTATTTAATATTCTCATTAAATACATCCTTTCACAATCTTTTGAGCTTTAAGTTAAAGGAATATTCCGGGTTCAATACAAGTTAAACTCAATCAGCAGCATTTGTGGCATAATATTGATTACCACAAAAATAAATTTTGACTTTCATCTGGGTTACAGTGAGGCACTTAAAATGGAAGTGAATGGGGGCCAATTTTTTTATGTTAAAATACCCACTTTTTCAAAAGTCTAGCCACAAGAGTAAACAATATGTGTGTTAACATGATTTTAGTGTGATAAAATCACATACTAACCTTTTCCGTGTAAAGATACAACCAATTTTACAACTTTGTTGCCATGCAGATGTAATGTCAACAAACCCTAAAACAATAATTTTTACAGTTATTTTAGGATTTAAACAACTTTACTGCTCAAATAATACACAAGTTCTAACAGAAGAATTAATGTAAGTGCTTTTATGAAATTATAGGTATCACATTTCTGCCTTTAAACCCTCCAGAAATTGGCCATATTCATTTCCATTGTAAGTGCCTCACTGTAATCTCGATTTTGGATTTTTTTTAAGAAAAGGAGGGATGAGTCTAAATTATTTTTTGTGGTAATCATCAACATTATGCCACAAATGCTGTGGATTGAGCTTAACTTGTATTGAACCTGGAATATTCCTTTAAACCAGAGCTTAGCTGTAAATTGAAGTTATTAGGATGATTTCCCAATGAGACAGCTCTGTAATTCTGCAACACACATTCTTTAGGTTGCCATGGCAAGACAGCATTGACGTGGCAATGAGATATTACATTCGTCACAGCAAGTGTAGACAATCAGTTTGTCTTTAAGTAAAAGAAAACCTTACAAAAGCAGATCTTACAGCAGAGTAAGATAATTATAGAATAATTACAAAAAACATGAATTTTACAATTTTACAGAATAAATGAAAATAACAGAATAAATGATTACCTGAGAGCTGGTGAGCACAGGTTTATTTCCAAGTCTTTTCCAGTCGCCTTTATCAAGAGCCGCTGAGAGGGTTGGTGGAGGGAGAAAGAGAAAAGACAGAATTTTAGATTACAGGCAGCTTTAATTTAATTAGATTATCCTCTCCAGCATAATCAACATTTCCCAAATATTTCCTCAATCAGGCACACAAATACGTGCATACTTTCACAACACCGATCAGTGAAAGTAGCAGTGTAGCATTGCAGATAACTACTGATTTCTTGCTCCTTCATCTCAGAACCAGATCCAGCCTTTGATCATCCCACATCTTATCCAGTGCAGCCCTAATATCATCTTAGAAAAGAAAGATCTATGCTCCCTTCAAATGAGCTCCACTTTCAATAGCATTGCTGTCAACCAGTTCCTCTGAAGGAATGCCGCTTGAGTGTTTGTGTGTGCTTTTGCATGCTGAATGCTTTGCACACATATTTAAATGCATTTATGTAAGTGTGTCAAGCTTTGCATTATGTGGGGGGGGGGGATCTTGAGTAAGCAGAATGTAAGCATGATCTTGACAACCAAAGCAATGCATAATTTATGTGCTAGCATATATTTCTGTATGTATCCACATGCGAAACAGGACAACAGAAAGCTAATTGTTCATTTCCCACAGTCTCTAATCAGAACCAGAACAACAAAGAAAGGTTGGACCTATTCCCCAACCCCTTCTAGAAATGCTGAACATGTTGTATGTAGAATATTCTAGCCATCAATGTTAAAGCCATCATCAAAGCATAACAGAGACATATTACAATGGAATGGACTGAAGGACTGACAAGAGACAGAAACTGGAGATTACCCAAAAGGGGTTTCCTCACCACCCTTGGCTACCCACTGACCATGCAAAGAAAGCTCTTCATCACTGCATTGGACTAGAAAAAAAATTAAAAATACACATACACACAACACACACACAAACACAAACAAGCACCAGCACATTCTGACTGCAGCTTGGCTTTGAACACAGAGCTTCCACATAAAGCTATTTCTTTCTTTGTGTTCTTTCTTTATACATATCTCTCTCTCCTCATCTTCAAATTGCTGCTGTACATTTCTTCCAAGATCTGTTGTTTAAACTTCATTTCCATCATTAATGGTTCTTCTTGTCTTTTGTTATTGCTAAATCCTTACTTTGTCTCTCTCCTCTCCTTACCTGCAAGCAGTTTTTCCCGATATTTGGGTTGTAAAGTGTCCCATCCTTGTGTGTGTCGCACTGCAAAAAAGGACTGAAGCATGAAGGTCCAGAGCCTTGTGCGCAGCAAACACAGCTCACGCCTGAATGGCTACCGAAGGGACAGAATGAGTGAGAGAGAGAGTGGGCAAGTCAGTCAGTCAGAGAGAGAGAGAGAGAGAAGGAGGGTGGGTAGATACAACAGCAGGAGAACAGGAGCGAATCAGCAGATGCTTCAAAGGCTGGTTGTCCTGGAAACTGATCGCCGTTGCCTCCCTCTATCATTAACCGTGTCCTGTCCAGCTAAATGGATGATGTCACCAGCTGAGGCTTGGTTTCCCACCTTCTGCACTGAATGTTCATTAAAACCCTCTTTATTTTTCATAGATCCTGCCAGTCTTTCCATCTGTGATTAATTTTTCCCTCTGTCCCTCCCTCCCTTCCTCTTTAATGGACACCTTTTAATCTTCCTCTGCCTAATCCATCCTGCCATTTCCCTGGGATGTAAATTAACTCAGAAAGAGGGAGGAAAGAGATGGGTGGAGAGAAATAAAATAAAGGAAATGACCAAGAGAAACTATGAGCATGTGAGGTGGAGTTGTTTACAATGACCTCTTCGATTTGTAGTGTCACTTTACTATAATCCGACCCAGGCCTGGCCTCGTCCATTATAGGAGAGTTTAAATCCCAGGATCAAATGAAGCTTCTTGTACACATGCCATTAAACACACAGGACATGCTAAGCAGACATTTGCTGCAGGTACACTGCTCGATGCAGCTCAGTGGCAGGCATGGAAATCTGTCCACTCAGTATTTTAATTACAGTGCATGCAAGGGAGCACTGTACTGTTATTCCTCAAACATTCTTCCCAGAATAAATTCAGCTTGAACCACTTAATGTACAGATTCCATTGTAAGTCACTCCAAATGGACTTTTATTGTTAAAATGATTGCCGTACATATTCTAACATATGTTGTCGCATAATGTGTTGATTCTAGAACTTACACTATTCTTTTGCTGCCTTGCAAGCACTGTTGCTGTATTTTCTTCAGGAAATGCAAATTCTTTTACTAAAAAACAGTTAACAGTCAGCATATTGCAGTTAACAGAATGAACACCTTTAATATGAAAAATCAGAACTACTGTTCACAGTAAGCATTTGCAAATTCAATTAAGATCCATTTTAATGAGATATTTCTTTAAAAAGATTTATTCTACATTGGCTTGTTTGTTTTTTAAAGGACATTGCCCTCTTTAGCATCGATCTGACATTATTTTGTCAATGAGATTCTTTATAATAAAAACTAAATTGTAATACTGATTGCTCAATCCATGTAAGAGTAATTACATTTGAATTTGTTACTTTACCTCCACTCCTTCTTGATTGGCTTTCTCATTAGACAGATTGTCTACATCTGTTGGGTCACCACTCAGCTGATCCATGGTAGTAAAGAGTTCACAGCAGTTCTCCACGGTTATGCCCTTTCGCACGGCTCCACACACCTTCCTCAGGAGAGTAGGGTCATGTGTAAACTCCTCTCTCTGAAACAGTCCACATTTGACTGTCAGAGCTGACAAGTTTATATGTAAATACATCTCTGAACATCAATGACTCTCTGTGCTATTATTTACCTTTCTGATGTTGTGGAAGGCAGCGGTGTGTGTGACCTTGGGCAGGTGTTTGACAATCATCTGCAGACACTCTTCTTGCAGTTCATTGGCCAGACTCAGCAACTGCTTTGCCCATTTCACTTCCGGCAGACTGCCAATCAGCTGCTCATTGCCACATAGCACAGATACCACACTCTGCACTGTCTGAAACACAACACACCGTCACACTCATGTTCTGGACTGTCTGAAACACAACACACCATCACATATGCATTCATCACTGTCTGAAACACAACACACGCCATCACACAGACTCTACACCATTTGCAACACAAATTCAAACAAATACCGCACGATCTGAAACAAAGCACACTATTACACACACTCTGCACCATCATCACTATCAACAATAACACAACACAGAACATAATCTAAATCAGGGTTTCTATAACATTTAATTAAAATACAATTTCAACAACAATCCTTTGTGGATGTGTAATTTTAACAACACATTGTCATAATAGCACCTAGTCAGTAAATGAGTCAGATGTCCTTTCAGTTAACGCTCGGCTTTAGCGAGTAATTCATCAGACTGGTTCAAACTGTTAACTCATGAGTTTTTGAGTCTACATGCTGGTCATGCTGTGTGTTTGTTGTTGCATGCATCCAGCAAAGTCAACGCAATAGACGTGCTGTCTATTTACTGTATTGGCGCTGTAGATTCAGGAACGATGCAGGAAACATTGCTGTGCACACCATCTTGAACACAACAAACATCATCACAAATACACTCTGTCATTCACACAGAGTCCATCTTCCCTCCTTCCTCTGACTCACACTGGATGCATTGTTAGAGACTGCACATTTCCTAGTGTAATCCAATATACAGTACTTCACATCAAGGCTGGAAATCAGGAGGGGGAATACCCAATGTTACACAACTGCACTTGGCTTACTGCAGCTGCTCAAGGTCTGGCTAAGTGTGCGTGTGAGTCTGAGTGTGCGTTAGAGACTATGGCTAAAGAAAGAATGTGCTGCTTATGGCTATAACACACACAAACACACTCTCAGTTAAGGCCTGTAATTGCTCTGTAGACAAAAGGGCTCCTTAAAACTGAGATCACAGCTCATCTTAATGTTTTATTGTAGGCTGAAGACAGAAGCAGAAGAAAAGTGAGGAAAGAGTGTTTGATGTTGTCTATGGATAAATGCGTCTGTTTTGAAGCAAAAGTGTTTCCAAAAGTGAGCAAAATCTGACAAAACCTCCTTTTGGGGACATTCTGGGACATCCTAAATTGAAAGTTGATTCATAAATTAAATTAAACAAATAATGTGTTTTTTGTTTGTTTTTTTATAAATGCAAAAAGTTTTCTTTTAGGGGTAGAATTAGTATGTCGTTGCTCAGCTGTTTCCAACTTCTTTTTGGCTCAAAGCGAAGAATAACTTCTCTGTAAGTATGCAGGGGCCTTAAAGACTCCTACGAAATCGAAGAACGAACGGGTGTGATGTCATTTAGAATAAAATGTGGCCAAAACTAAAGAGTTTTTGAGTTCGTTTCAGTGGTTCGTAACAGCTCGCCAGGGCGAAAATTCAGAAAAACTTCGTACCAGCTACTAAACACCTTACTGCCATTGGTCCATGTCATCGGAAGGTGTGACCTCGAGCTCCACCTACTTTGAGGCCAACAGCTAATTCCCGTTCAGTCAGTCAAGTTCAGTCAACATAAACAAACCGGCATACAGAGTTATTAGCGAGGTGGTGCAAACTTACATCTGTACAATCGTTCACATAGAGACATTTTCCAAGAACATGTTATGCATTTGTTTTTTGTTTTTTTAATTAGTTAAAAGGAATCTAATCGACTCATATACTCTTAAGTGCTCATTTACTCATTTGTTTTATATGCTGCTTCACTCATGCTGTCAGTAAGATGTATTACTGTTTGTATTCTGCCCATTAACACTCTTTTATACACCAATCTTTGCAGTAGTATCAATGTCATAATAAAATACAATAACAGAGTGTAATCAGCACATATTGTGGCCACGTATAGCGTGTTAGCACTATGAATTCAGAATATAAACAAGACATCTTTTACAGATCTCTATTCATAGAATGAGGCATGAAATCATTGATAACATATTTTAATGTCACATTAGTCAAGGTTTTACATGTAGTCTTGTACGTGCTCATACTTAAATGTAGCTCTAAACGCCTCTCCAAGCAGAGTGGCCAGTGTCTGAATGTTCGCAAACAGTATGCCATTGCTCAGCTGTTTCAAACTTCTTTTTGGCTCTGAGCGAAGAATAAAGAAGAACTTCTCTGTGAGTGTGCTGGGGCCTTTAAGGTTAGTCTTTTGAACTTATAATTTAGATAGCCAAGTAAACACATGTTGTACAGTACTGTATGTGTGTTACACACCATGTTTGCGATGACAGTTTTGAGGCACTCTCTCTGTAGTTCTGGAGGGAGGAAGGCAAAATTCCTCTCTGACCAGCACTTCACAAAATGCTCCGCGACCCATCTGTGGATTAAAACAAACACACACACAGACATCCATTAGTGCAAGCAATCATCTCTCATGAGAGACACTTGTTTTCAGTGTGATGCCTGCTAACTGTAGGTTTAGGCTGCTGTAGCCTAAAGGGTAAAGGAATAGTTTACTCAAATATGTAAATTCTGTCACGATTTCCTCACCTGCATAATGTTAAAAATCCACATTTTTCTTTTTTCTTTTCTGTGAATAAGAATTTCTGTGAATAACGATTTATATTTTGTTCTGTTCGCCATACAAATCTATTTGATGGCTTTAGAAGACTTGCAATATAGTCATTTGGACTGCTTTCATGGTGTTTTTTGTCCTTTTTGGAGCTTTACATTATAAATCTGCTTCTACTTTTTTTTAGAAGTAGCCTGTAAATTCTGCTAAATATCTCTTTTGGTGTTCCACAGAAGAAAAATAATGATTCAGATTTAAAACAAGATAAGGGTGAGTTAATGATTTTCATTCTTCACTATTCCAATGATATAGGTTATTAAACCAAGTGGCAGTAGCTTCTGCTGGAACTGGACCAGCACTGATAATATACAATCAGATCATTGAGGCTGTACAGATAAACTTCTGTCCTGATGTGTGACTCCTCATCCTACTGCCCGCAGCGGAGGCAGCACCAAAAGATCAGAGATTCAACACACACTCTTGGAGTCACTGGAAAAATCCCGACCTACATTCACAGCTTTCTGAGCTGGTTTACCACAGTGCGCTGAGTTTAGAGTGAAGGGTTTCAAGAATTGAGCATTTACGTAATGGTAATGGTATGAAATGATTAATGGTCAAAGATTTGATTTGCTTGGTGCCCATTTTGCAGAGGACAGATGCATGTTAGTGTCCCTTTCATACAGAAAATCTTGCCAGTGTGTATAACTGTTTGCAGCATGTAATAAAAAGGGTCATATATTTTTGAAAAAAAAAAAAAAATACATAAATAAATGCACTATGAAAAGCTGCAAAAATGGCTCATTCCAAAATTCCTGTATTTCTAACATTAGAAATCCAACACATGACTGCCATCAACGACACCTATTCTTTGTTCAGCAACTTGGCCCAGTCGCGATAAAGTAATATAGAGAAAGTAGGATAGATGTAATTAATCCTACACACAATAATAATATACTATTATTCAATTTGATATAACTTTTGAAAAGAGTAACATTGTAACGATGCTGGCAACAATGACAGGCAGACGATGATGATGTGAAGAACCCAAGTGCAGTGTTATTTTACATGAAGAGTGAATTCCAAAAACGTGACTACAAAACATAAACTAGACCTGACTTTACTTGTCTTGACTTCCAAAATAATGTTACATAAACAATACCTGACCAGAGACAAATGGCAAACATGAGGGCTTAAATACACAGACATGGGTAACAAGTAAACAAGACAACCAATCACAAGACTGAACTAATAAAGAAGATAACAAGACAATGACCATGAACCAATGACATAACAGAACTAATAACTAGAATACAATCAATGGGAACAGGACACATGAACATGAGGGAAACAGGATAATCACATGACTTGACAAGGAAACAGGGAATCACATGACATGGCAGGGAAACAGGAAATAACATGACATGGAAACACTTTTCAAAATAAAAGACATTAACACAAAACATGAACAAAAACACATCTAACCGTGACATATCCCCCCCAATAGGAGTGGCTCCTGACGCCCCAAAACAAAAACACAGAGTTCAAGAGGGAGCTGGGGGGGACCGTGGCAACTTGACGTGGTTACATGGCATGACATGGTAACATGGTATGGCAGGATCCTAACTTGGCCGTGGTAGGTATGGATGCTGACTTGTTGGCCGTGGCAGGCATGAGCGCTGGACCGTGGAGCAGAGGCGAGCCAGGACCGTGGAGCAGAGGCGGGCCAGGACCGTGGAGCAGAGGCGGGCCAGGACCGTGGAGCAGAGGCTTGCTTGTGACATGGCATGGAACAGTCTGGGGCTTGGCTGAGACATGGCATGGAGCAGTCTTGGGCTTGGCTGTGACATGGCATGGATCAGGCTGAGGCGTTGCTGTGACATGGCACGGGGCAGGCTGAGGCGTGGCTGTGACATGGCACGGAGCTGACTCTGGCATGGCTGTGACATGGCACGGAGCTGACTCTGGCATGGCTGTGACATGGCACGGAGCTGACTCTGGCATGGCTGTGACATGGCACGGAGCTGACTCTGGCATGGCTGTGACATGGCACGGAGCTGACTCTGGCGTGGCTGTGACATGGCACGGAGCTGACTCTGGCGTGGCTGTGACATGGCACGGAGCTGACTCTGGCGTGGCTGTGACATGGCACGGAGCTGACTCTGGCGTGGCTGTGACATGGCACGGAGCTGACTCAAGATCAGGGGCAGAAGGTGGCGCAAGCTCTGTGACCATGACGTGGGACGCTGGCTCGGCGGCCATGACGTGGAACTCTGGCTCGGCGTCTACCTTCCCCACAGTGAACGATGAACCACATATCAGTAGGGCAAGGTCAATAAATTGAGTTAGGCTCCTAGGTACTCTGGCCACCTGGCATCAAGGAGGAGATTGGCTCATTCAGCCCAAAGCGAAAACAGTCCTTGAAGGCAATCTCATTAAAATCGACCCTGCTGGTCAGAGCACAAAATCCTCTACATATTCCTCCAGGGGACGATTCCCCTGACGTAAATGAAGAAGCTGAACTGCTGGGTTCATTTTGCGGTCAGGTATTCTGTAACAATGCTGGCAGCATTGACAGGCAGATGATGATGATGTGAAGAACCCAAGTGCAATGTTATTTTACATGAAGAGTGAATTCCAAAAACGTGACTACAAAACATAAATATGGACTTGACTTGACTTGACTTGACTTGACTTGACTTGACTTGACTTGACTTGACTTGACTTCCAAAACAATGTTACATAGTCAGTACCTGATCAGAGACAATGGCAAACATGAGGGCTTAAATACACAGACATGGGTAACAAGTAAACAAGAGAACCAATCACAAGACTGAACTAATAAAGAAGATAACAAGACAATGACCATGAACCAATGACATAACAGAACTAATAACAAGACTATAACCAATGGGAACAGGACACATGAACATGAGGGAAACAGGATAATCACATGACTTGACAAGGAAACAGGGAATCACATGACATGGCAGGGAAACAGGAAATAACATGACATTTATTTTGAAACACTTTTCAAAATAAAAGACATTAACACAAAACATGAACAAAAACACATCTAACCATAACAAACTTATGGGAAATGTCCTGTTGGCAAACTGTATGCCTTCCTAGCCATAGGGTAGGTCATGCGACTTCAGGAAAGAGTGACTGAAGTTTTCTTACAAGGTCCTTGATCATTTTAGTCTGACCTTTATACAATGCATTTCAGAGCAGATTGTTTTGTGAACCTGGATGCATTACAGAGCATGCATGCATTCAAAATTATTACAGAATTAATTAACAAATGATTCTTGATACATGAATCTAATAAACCTTTTTCAAATTATTATTTTTTAAAGTAACCTTACAGGCAGCACAAAACTACATCAGTCCTGACGGATCTCCTTAAGCCACTAATAAACTAATAATATACTGATGACATTTTATACTTCCATTTGCCATTAACAAACATATACTGCAGGTACAGTTGGCCTAATTCTTAACAGATTAGTGGCTTGTTCATCAACATTTAAATCTATCAAATCAAACTTTCATGACATTCATAACTACATTCATGTATTTTCAGTTTTAACTGTCTATTAAGCATTGTATAATGCAATAATGCTTAATGGGTTATTCATGAAAGTTAGAAAATGTTAACATATTTTATATGAG
This sequence comes from Myxocyprinus asiaticus, assembly GCF_019703515.2. Lineage (NCBI taxonomy): Eukaryota > Metazoa > Chordata > Actinopteri > Cypriniformes > Catostomidae > Myxocyprinus > Myxocyprinus asiaticus. Next base: position 21,901,626 of record NC_059355.1, read on the forward strand.
ATTAACTACAACTAAGAAACAATTCTGCATCTGTATATGCTGGGTTTTTTTTAAATTGTTTTTCTATGAAAATCTGCGCCAGACCAGTGGTTCCCAACCCTTTTACCTTGAAGCCCCCTCTACTTATATATACTGTAAGTCTACATATACAGTATATCACCGCCATGGATGCGTGCTCTCTCTCCTCATGAGCGCACATGAGCAAACACATAGCACGAGAGCACTATCATTGATGGTCGTGAGAAATGAAAAATGATGATTATAATACAGTGATTTTTTTTGTAACGTGTATTGCCATGGATTTCGCATAACCGCGATAGACATGATACTTGATACATTTCTAGTGGTTGACATTTCTACTGGTCTATTACATACTGACGCAGAGCCATGCAGCAGCTTGGTGGTCTTGTTATAAAGCATCAACAAGGTATGCCATTTTAAGAGGTTTTTACAGTCTTGCAGTGCATGGTTATGGTGTTATATTAAAGTTTCATGACCACTGAAGATCCAAGAAAAAGAAACCCACAAGCACTTGTCCACGTGACAGCCAGCACACCTGTGTTAGAAGCAGAATACATTTGGTGCGCGTCATCCTCATGATGTTGTGCAAAGAGGCTGTTATTAGTAGAGTGACATGTCAAGTTTTTTTTTATTATTATTTTTATGTTTGAGATTTTGCTTATCACGTTGAGTTAGACGAGGACGCTGACATGCTGTTTACTGTTATCGTGCATTCTATGGATTCGTAAATTTTTATTTGACTGGATATTTTTCTCAGAATCTTGCATGTGACCACAAGATTAATCCGTCTTTATTCAAAACGCTGTCCGTCATTTTGACACATAAAAAACAAGCAAGAAATTCCGCTTAAACCATCTTCACGTGGTATATCTCTCATTTGGTCTCTGCGTGCACGTGAAAGAAAGAGAGGGAGGGAGAGGACAGCCCTCGCAGCCATGTGAGAGTGAAAAAAGGTCCTTTTAATGCAAAAATAACTAAAGCCTCATTTAAAAGTATTTGGTATATGAGGGAAGATGCTCCCACTGCCTCCCCACGCCCCCCCCCCACCCCACAAGAGATGTGACGGAACGACACATCCCTCCCGTAGATCATCGTCACCCCACCTCTTCAGAGGGCCATTTTTCAGCCAGGCCCACAACTGGAGTGGGCAGAGGAGAGAAAGGAGAGACGCTGTGACTTTTCCCCATTTGTTGGTGCGTGATGGGGTTCACCTGAACTCAACGAAGAGCCTCATTACCGCTGCCTTTAAAACCCGAGTGCGCCTCTCCTTGGGAGACCGTTCTGTACCTGCTAGCATCTTCATAGGTCCAGGAACGGAGCGGGGAGGGTCCAGCACAAATTAGATGCGTTGCGGCCGACGGGCAGGATGCCGGGATGCTAATCTCCTCAAGCACCGAGGCCCAGGGAAGCCCAAGTAAATATAGCTGCAGGCCAGAGATCTCCAAATGGGGGTGGAATCGCCAAAATAGGGTGTGGTTTCTCCAGAAGGGGGCAGAGTTACTCCAAAAGGGATTGAACCAACTCCAAAAGGGGGTTGCACCAACTCCAAAAGGGGGCGACACCTCCACAGACGGTTAGGGTTGATAAGGGGCTCCCAATATCTTTGTTGGCGGTTAGGAGTTCCCGCCCCTTTTTGGAGCTCTGTCTGCAGCTACAGTATATCCTGAAGACCAGAAGGACGCGTACTTCCACATCTCGGTCTTACCTCGACACAGACCCTTCCTGCGGTTTGCCTTCGAAGGCCAGGTGTACCAGTACAAGGTCCTCCCCTTCAGCCTGTCCTTGTCCCCTCGTGTCTTCACAAAGGTCGCAGAGGCAGCCCTTGCCCCGCTAAGGGAAGTGGGCGTCCGCATCCTCAACTATCTCGACAACTGGCTAATCCTAGCTCACTCTCAAGAGTTGCTGTGCACACACAGGGACCTCGTGCTCCGGCACCTCAGCCGACTGGGGCTTCGGGTCAACTGGGAAAAGAGCAAGCTTTTCTCGGTTTGGAGTTGGACTCAGTTTCAATGACAGGGCGCCTCACAAACGAGCAGGTAAGTTCTGGGACAGCTGGCTGGGTGTACCGCTTGCGCATAGCGCCTTTTCCCTCCCTTGAGGCGAAGACGTGCGCTCTTGACGCCCAGTCGTGTTCACAGACTGTGATCCCTGGATGACTTTCCTCCTTAGCCCTCTAGCAGTTGAGTTTGCGGAGAAACTCGCTGCTGGCCCAGTACGTGCACTAATGAGACCCTGTACTGAGGTAGGTGCTCCACATGTGCTGGTTCCCTGAAGGCGACCCCATGTGATATCTTCCGCAAAATTGTTTCCCTGTCGGTAAACTGCATCTTCCGTCACACACCACCAGTTCACGTAACACAGTTTAGATAGTTGTGGCGTTTTGTATAGGGACCCCTAGTGTCACTACATCGACACAACGTCGAGTGATTCCATTCGTAATCTCCATTCTCTGATGGAGGGAACGAGACGTTGTGTCCCTCTTGCCACAGCGCTGAACTACCGGCTGAAATGGCCGGGACCTGGTCTCGGCTCCTCAGCACAAAACCTGAATGAGTGGTTGCACACAAGCTCCTTTTATACCCGTATTTCCGGGGGAGTGGCATGCAAATTCCACTCGCCAATTCTCATTGGCCTTTTTTCAAAAAAGCAGAGGTATTTGGGGCTCCCAAGAGTGACCCCTAGTGTCACTACATCGACACAATGTCTCATTCCCTCCATCAGGGAACAGAGGTTACGAAAGTAACCAGGACATTTTCCACACAGATCTTGTGTGTGTATAATTCTGTTATTTACAACTGAAATCATTCTTAATCTGAAAATGTAGCACTGGAAGAACTCCTAGAAAGCTAGAAGTAATTAGATATTAGCAATTAAGAGCTTGCAAAATGGGGTAAATTATTTTGCCCCTAAAACTAATCAAAATAAACTGTACTTTAAAGATGCACCAACCCTGCATCCAAATATCCATACTTCCCTACAATATAGTATGCTTAAAACAGAGTACGGTGTCTGAATCCTCAGTAAAACATGTGAGAAATACCCGGATGACCTGCTACATCTGGCAAGATTCTGAAGTGCACGTCCACTGGACACTACTACTGAGAGACGTCAGATTCAAAAACTGTGAGTCGAGCTGCTCTTTTCAAATGTAAGAGCAATATGTACCAAAAAGTTCATCCTTCTGGTTAAACTGTATTTGTTAACCCTCTGGGGTCGATGGACGCGCCGGCGCATCCTGCTGGATTTTTTCTCATAACAGCGGAAACAACTTAAAATACTCCATAATTTTTGGGCATACAGATAAGTATAAGACATCATTAGAGACTATAAAGGGTCTACTTTTATTTGTGTACACTCACAATAACAACAAAACCTTGTGCTTTTGTAAAATAAAGAAAATAAACAGGGTGCGCTTTCAGCCGTCTCTGTCTCCGCGAGCATCTTTTTGAAACACGTCACAAAAATTAACTGAAACTCCACGAATACTTATCAGACAAAGATGAAACATATGTCTAAAGAAAGTTTAAAATGTCTACTTTTAAATAAAACAATACAAATTTAAAACAAATATTCTCCTGCAATGTAATCTGTATGAAACATAGTGATGTACAGTTTCTCCTGGCTCAGCTAATTATCGCTAATGTGATCACACCCACCAGCAGAGCGCGCTATTCATATGGTAATGTGCTGATCAATGCAAATGGTAAACGTCCCCAACAGCGCCTTAAAAAACATCAAGTTCATCATCAGATTCATTCACTTTCCTGCACGTTTGGAAGATGGCACGCTACACAGATGAGGAAGAGTTCACATTTTCCTCAGAAGAAGAGTGGGACTCCTACAATGAACGTTTGAAGAGCGACTTGATCCAGCCGAGGATACAATTTCGGATGAGTAAGTCATTTAGTTTTACTTACATATTAGTTGACATGCTATTTTATATAAACGTACATATTTTACTAGTTGGACTATTTCCAGACTTGCCAGCCAGTATTCAGAGTATTAAAATTTGAAATATGTCCTAATAGGCAAGATTTAGTTACATTTAAATGTTTTTCAGCTAAAGCAGGTATTTAAATTGTATGCTGTATGATATAAATATGATATGTAATATGATCTAAAAATAATATAAATGTTTAGATTATATTTTAACTAGTGTTTATGCTGCCTCATTATCATCAACGAAGCTTGTGCTTGCAAATATCTGTTCAGGTGTAAATGTTTAAAATGTGCTGTAAATATGCCCATATTAGAAAATCAGCATATCAGAATGATTTCTGAAGGATCATGTGACACTGAAGACTGCAGTAATGATACTGAAAATTCAGCATTGATCACAGGAATAAATTGCATTTTACAATATATTCAAATAGAAAACAGTTATTTTAAATTGTAAAAATATTTCACAATATCACTGTTTTTGCTGTATTTTGGATCAAATAAATGCAGCCTTGGTGAGCAGAAGAGACTTCTTTTAAAAACATTAAAAAATCTTACAGATCTAAAACTTTTAAATGGTAGTGTAGGTCTAAAGTTTTTAAGTAAAGTCTTTATGTAAAGAAAATGTATAGTCAGATTACTTCTTTTAACTTAAACTTGATTTTGTGAATAAGCTACAAACAAATGATACATTCAATCATTAAGTCTCCTCACATTCATTCTCTCTCAGGGGAGGGGTCTTTGTCTCCTCAGGTGTGAATCACATCAATATGCATGATCATCCACGCCTCCTCGCATTTGGCCTTTCTAACAATAAAAGTGTCTTACAAAAGTTAAATTACTATATTGTTTTGTATGAATGAGTGATCAGGATGGTTTTCACATCATTTTGTAGCAAAAACTCTAGGCTACAAGATTGTCTTGTGAACAAATGTTTAGTATGTGTTATATGGCCTTATTTCAGAGACTTTTTTTTTCAAAAACCACACATAAACGTTATTTTCTCAAAAATACAAACATGTACATACATGTTGTTCACATATTATTGTAGCCCAGTTTGTGCTGAATACAGTGTTATCAGACTTTAGGCATTAATATGTTTTTAAGCAACTGAAACAAGCACAAATGTCAAGGCATGTCAAAACTTCTCCAGGGCCCAAAACACCCTCAGACCCCAGAGGGTTAAACAAAACCAGAGTAGATTAAGTTTGCAGCTATTGTTACTAAATCATATTAAGTATTAGGGTCATGGGACAATGCCTACGTTCCCGGATGAAGTATGTCTGGGAATGTATTCATTCTCACCTGCATATCTAAAGAACGTACTTTTTTAATGGCTGAGAAGTACGTTCTTCATCAAATGCAGTACATACTCTGACAGTACGTGAATTCAGATGCAGATCAAGTCATTTTCAACAGTCATCTTGGACTTTATACTGACACCAATTGGCAAGGATGCAGCATCAGGCCAAAGCAAATGTTTTTGAATACCAATGCTATTGGAGAAATATTTTTTTCACAGACATATTTGTTAACCCTGATTAATTCATTTCACAAACTAAAGGTAATGGGGGGTTAAGTTGTATTTTTGGCAGGTCATGTGATCATGGAGGCAATCCTGAGAGGGACCACCCCATATAGAATAAAACCACTTTTTCTGTGGTTATGAAATGTTTATCTCATATAAGGCTACATCATTTACATATCAAAAGTGCAAACGACTTCTTTAGGTGTAAACGTTTTTTAAAGGTGTCATGGCATGCCTTTTTCAACCCTCATTCTGACCATCTGTCAGAAACGCTCGGTTTTGGTGCTGCTGCTTTAAGATTTGACAGTAAAAGCCCACTGTTATGATTGGCTCTCTGTTTTTACTGAACTGCTCTCTCTTTGCCATCACTACTCACTGCTACTGGGCAGGTTACAGAGGTGATAAGGTAAAGTAGGCATTGATGTGCTGTTGTGGAGGTGGTCAGATAAAAATGTCTACCACAGTGTGACATCACAATGTGAAGGAAGTAGGGAACAAGTCATTTTGGCAGCTTGGTTTCAACAAATGCTCTTTTGCAGTGAGGAGGAAGTTTTGAGTTCTGAAACATATACTATGTTTTTACAGTACAATTACCTCTTTTATGTTAATACTAGATCGAGGAAAATTTTATTGCTCTTGTCATGACCTCTTTAATGAAAAAAATTACTTGATGCATCTTTAATTAAGTTTAAGAAGACCACATAAGAGTTGAAAAGGTTCAAAAGAGGAGAGGGGGAGAATGCATTCCTCTCACAATTTTGTGTAGGATGAAATTGCTGGCTAAAAGGCTACAAACTGGACTGCTCTCAAAGCAGTCTGGGAAAGTAGGAGTGAGATCGAGAAAACACTCTGAAGCACAAACAAGACAGCACTTCATGAACAGAGAAAGACTGTTACACAAAACACTGTGACTCTGCTTCCCACTGCTGTCTTTAAGTCAGAGCGTTCATGTTCTTAACAATCTGCGCCTGCATGAACAGAGTCTGTAAAAATGGGATGAGTCTGTTACAGGACTTCAAAAGGCTGAATTACACTACCCGACTTAACACAGATTTGAGCTCCTTTTTGCAATCAGGCCGAGTCTGTGCTCATCTGTGTTGTTGGCTCCAGAGTGTAGATTTTGGGCCAGTCGGTGCTGACAGATTTCACCGAAAAAATTTAGTATATGATGGGTGCAGACTCCAATTTCTTACCCTCAAACTATGATTCCATCTAGTTGGAGGATTATAAAACATGTCAGACATTTTAGAGCTAAAAATTGAAGAAATCTAGTAGTGTAAAATGCTCAACAATTCAAATCTGTAGTGAACAGCCAATGGAAATCAAGCACACTGGGCCACAAAGCTCAAGCATTGGAGATGGCGAACAAGCACTCAAAGTGGAGCTTAACTTTTAAGTGGTTTTCACACTGGGTACGTTATTTGCGGTCCAAATCTGAAAGCGATTGTTCCCGCCGCCCCCCGCAGCGTTGGTCTGGTTTCTGACATGCACTTTTCCGTCATCAACTTGCGTCATCACAAACGTGCACATGATGGAAAACAACGCGGGTCACTATATTTGTGTGTTTTTTTTATAAATTTTGTGTCATTGTGCACACCATAGTGAACGAAAACTGTGCCTCTGTGCATAGTATGCCGTAATTCAGCAGTTTTGTATGTCCAGAAGGTGACTGTATCTGAGGCTCACAAACAATCATTTTTGAGGACGCAGATGGTTGCACGCTCTCTAACAAATGTATATAAAAGGCACCTCACAATGTTCCCCTGCCACTTATGGTGCACATGTTTTTGCTACTGATGATGTCATCATGCTTAAATCGGCAAAAATGCATGTGCAAGTCATTTTACTTCCTAAACAAGTGAGGACCCGAGTACAGGTTGCTTTCTCACTCAAGCAAACCACGCCACAATTCCATTGCAACTGAACTCAGACCACCTCCTACAGGTAGTCTCGGGTTCAGTACCACGGTCTGCTCCCCGGTCCGCAAAACAGCTTTCGCATTACCAAATTTTTCATGCAAACCATGCTCTGTTTCGGACTAAACTGCCAGTCTGAAAGCCCCCTTAACGCCACCCACCTCCAACTTGTGTTGCAGTCTCCAGAGGTCTCCAAATGTGCTTGGCCTGTTTCTTTGAAACAACAATAATGGCTGAGCTCTCGTACACCCATTTTTGTTTACATCTGTCATGAATCTCATTGAACAGGAGGGCTTGCGTTTCTGTTCGAGTTTCTTGTGATCAGATTGATTTGAAAGTGGGGTAGTGTGTGATTCTGAATTAATTGATGTGTGATGCCTTGTTTTTGTTTTTTTTCGGTATCCATTTACACTGTCAGTAAGTGTGTGATACCTATTATTTTTATAATATGTTCAGAAGTTCTTTAGTATAATTCTGCCTGAAGAGATGCAGAAAAATTACAAAGCTACAGCTGGGAAAAGAGCTGTTTGACCTGCAATTGAGAAAACTGTACAGTGATTGGAGGAATACAGCTCTGGAGTCACACCAAAGTGCTAGAATGTCTTTTTGGCTTGAATGCTCTACAAAAGCTGAACCAAAGCCCAGACTTTACTCGCTCACAAAAACACATCACATAATGTGCCCCCAAAGAGTAGTAAATGACAGGATGATAGTGCTATTGGCACTGCCTGTGAACATACACACTCTCCAAACATAACTTGGACTAACAGTCCAAGCATAACAGGAATATTAACACTTCTAGTCGCTAATAGATAGGATGTACATGCCGTGACCTCTAATGCTGGTCTCACCTTTGGGAAAAAGCGGCAGTAGTCTTGGGTCAGGACCATCTCAGCCACATCTTTCAGCCCCTCCAGGCCCAGCATGTCTGCCGCTAACACAACCTGACTGAGAAGCAAACACGCACACACACACACACATCTCAAAATCCAGCTAAAGCCACTGATTGGTTTAATCACAGCCAGAGGCAGTAAATGTGACTACATAAGGTGTACTGAAGTACCTGACATTGGTTCCTGGAGGAAAGTCTACGATGGCACCGTACATGAAATGAAGCAGAACCTCCATCTCATCTGGACCCAGACTGATCAGAAATAAATACAAAACAGATACACACTCCATTTATTTTGAAGCCTTACATGCTCACAAAGGTTATTTTAACTCAACAGACTGGCTATAATGCACTTTACTGCAACTTCACTTTTCTGTTAAATACTAATATGCGGCTTTATTGTAACTGCTATGATTTATTTATTGTTGCTCTAAAATTTAACAGCATATGTCACTTTACTGCATTGTCTGCTATGTACTGTATTTTACTTGCTGTATTGCAATACAAAATCTTCTACTTGTTTTGAACAAGACTCAGTTTTGTTGTTGTATTGTCCATTTTGTTAGTGTCTGAGCCTCATCTTAAAGCATTTTAATGCCTAGTAACCCCGGTGTAAGCTGTACAAATGATAAATTAAACAACTTGACTTAAATCAATTATTTGTTTCTAAAAATGAATAGATAAAGACTGAAATTATTTAATTAAAACAATTTTCTTTTCTGTGTTAGCCTATTTCCAGTTGAAACAAGAAGGGCTGGACATTTCAAAGGCCCTGTCCTAGTCAATAGTCTTTAGTTTACTTCAAACTACAGCAAGCACACACCTGACAGTTTGTACTCGGAGGGTGAAGAAGAAGAATATTATTTATTTATTTAATATTATTTATATATATATTATCAAACAAAGGCCATGCAAAGGCCAAGTGGAATTACTTTTGGATGTTTTTCTCCAGTTATTGCAGCGTATGCATCCAATTATTTAGTCCATTCCCTCAAGCACCAGCGATATAAACAGAAACAGCACATTCATAAGAAGTTGTTAGTGCAAATGGACTGTATGCAATGAATTAGAAGAATAGAAATATTTCTATGGTAGTGACACACTTCTTTTATATGCTTAGAAAATGTTATTCTCATCAGGATTTGGATGTACTCTCCGTTAAATTATGGGGAATGTAAGTATTATTAATAATTTTCATCAACTGACACAAAAATCATGGCTGGTATTAATAGAGATTGTATTAGCACACACTTCACTTCTACCAGTCGATTTTGAACAATTAAATCCATTTAATTGACATTTCTGATTTTATCAGAAAGAATGTGATAAACAAATACATACTGTATGTATATTGAAATTTAATGACAGCGAAGGAGGGGATGTGACTGCCATGACCAAAGGTTTGTTGTGGAATCTTACAAGGCATGTGTCCCAAAAACACCATCATATCAGTTGATATGTGGAAAAAAGATCTAAATGTCAGTAATACATGTCTCTCTCTCCCCAATTAAGTATTTTGAATAATCATTTCATCATTCTAATCTAAGGCATCTTTACTGTATTATGTCCGGCATTAAATAGAATTTAACTTATAACGTTCTAAAAAACAACCGAACTTATCCATTTTTTAATTTTGCGTAGTTTGACTTTAATTGATTGCCATCTAAAATGTATTTTAGTGCCATAATTTATGCAATTTATTTGCAGATGAAGAAGCTCAGCAAATGTGAGTCGAGGTAGAGAGGGGTGGATTTAAAATCTTAAACATCTTTAAAAGATTCAAAAGCTAATATTTCTGAAAGTTAACTTAGTAATGACATATGCTGTACAGTATATACAGTATACAGTTGAAGTCAGAAGTTTACATACACCTTAGCCAAATACATTTAAAAGTTTTTCACAATGCCTGATATTTAATCATAGAAAACGTTCCCTGTCTTAGGTCAGTTAGGATCACTACTTTATTTTAAGAACGTGAAATGTCAGAATAATAGTAGAGAGAATTATTTATTTCAGCTTTTATTTCTTTCATCACATTCCCTGTGGGTCAGAAGTTTACATACACTTTGTTAGTATTTGGTAGCATTGCCTTTAAATTGTTTAACTTGGGTCAAACATTTTGGGTGGCCTTCCACAAGCTTCTCACAATAAATTTTTATATTTAATTTTTAATAAATATTTTCTCACTAAATTTTGGCCCATTCCTCCAGACAGAACTGGTGTAAATGAGTCGGGTTTGTAGGCCTCCTTGCTCGCACACACTTTTTCAGTTCTGCCCACAAATTTTCTATCGGCTATAGATCAGGGCTTTGTGATGGCCTCTCCAATACCAATACTAATTTCTTTTGATTTTCCCATAATGTCAAGCATAGAGGCACTGAGTTTGAAGGTAGGCCTTAAAATACAATACAAGTTTATTTATTTTTTTCGTTTTAATCATTTTTTATTTTATTTGGTAATTTATGGATTTATAGATAGATTATATAGATATTTAAATCTATAGATTATATACATTATATTAATAGATAAATAACTTATTTATTTAATACAGAGAATGTTATAAATATAAATAATTAAATAGTGGGTCTGTTCCAAAACCTAGTGAGCGTCCTCCGGAGGCAGCATTTTAAGACATCACAGGCGTACTCCCGACATGAAGGCTGTTCCAAAAGGTAGGTATCTTAATTATGCGGTAGCATCGTATGTATCCTTCCCCGGGTATGCGATCCCAGAATGCACTGTGATGACCTCGGTGGAAAAATAAATCAAAGATGGAGGACAAAATGAGAGAAATGTAGATTATAAATGTACTTATAATCCATTCAATACTGAAAAGTATCAATAAATAACAGTTTAATATGATACAAAACTGACTATTTTACCCAAAATGTGAGTGCGCTGTGCGTATTTATGCTCATTAGAGTATCGCGTCGTCTCTCTCGTCTCACCTAATTAATTAATTAATTTAAATTAATTAATTATATTTATTTATCACACATTATACATTTGCACATATACAGTGAAATTCTTTTTTTCACATATCCCAGCTAAGCTGGGGTCAGAGTGCAGGGTCAGACATGATACAGCACCCCTGGAGCAGTTAGGGTCAAGGGCCTTGCTCAAGGGCCCAACAGTGGCATCTTGGCGGTGCTGGGGCTTGAACCCCCGACCGATCAGTAACCCAGAGCCTTAACCGCTGAGCCACCACTGCCACCTGCATTGAAATCAGTTGCGAGTCGAGTGTCCCTTGCGCTGGGTGTGAGGAGCACTATTTGAAATATGCACGGGGCTGCCGACTATGTAGAGTGTTCCAAATCGGTCTCTTATGAGGCATCATTTTTGGTAGGACGCTGCCATAGAAGACAGCTGCCTATATAGGCAGGAGACACCAAGGCAGCTCACTAAGTTTTGGAACAGACCCATAGGCTTGGGCTAATGTTAGTGTTAAAGCAAATTAAACTTTTCTCCTAGTATTATGTAATTATTTTTAATTTAACACATTTTCTGCATCTTATCAGTGAGCGGGGAGGAAGCGGGAAATGGACGACATGGAGTGGAGCTGGATACTCAAATACTCTGCTCATAACTAGCAGACATAAAGCCACAAAATTCCATTTTTTATTTTTTATTTAATGGGGTCTTTAAGCACATCATGGATTGAACTGCTTGATATGTAACACTACACATTGAGAGCGGTTTCCTGATTTTTCCAGACACAGACTGAGCTATGAATAACTGATTATTTGTAGGCTGGCAGATGCTCCTTATAGCAGGTCTTACTAAGAGCTCACAAGACAAGTGACCAGATATTTATAACCTTTCGTATGGAGTGAGAATGTTAAAGGATATGTTCTGCAAACATAAAGGTATTAAATTCAATCTCAGACATATATGATGTAGGAACTCAGTATCAGAATCCTGCTTTATAATCTTAAACATAGGTTGCAGCAGGGAGCTTCCTGAGTCCCTGTGTGAACTTTAATTTGGACAGACATCAAGTAACTGTATCTGACACTTGTACAGTATGTGTGAAAGACCTTTGAGGATTGATGATGAGTTGGAGTGATTTGTCCTATACAACCTACCCCTGCAGAGTGATACATTGACGCACACTCTCCATCCAACTGCCACACAACATTGCTCGGAAATACTGCGAGCGCATGCAAATAATGGCCCCGCGGGAAAGGAGAAACACACACACACACATAATGTTATCTTCCCTTTCACTGACACACATTTCACACCACATCACCAAGGGTCATGGGCTTGATATTTTTAAAACAGGCCTTGGGTGGTGGGGTGGCCCACATTATGTTGGGCTTATGAAGCTCAAAACTGTTTAATGACTGTATTTACAATATAAGCACACAAGAACGGCTCCATAATGTTGAAGTTTCCAGTGGGAAACTAAGGACTTTCTGAGTGGGGGACCGTTCAATTAAAAACTATGGTGGATACAAATTGATATCATTGAGTCATTACGTTTTAATTGTGAATGTTGACTGTACAATTAAGGGGCCGTTCACACCGAACACGTTTTTGCATCTGTCTGTGCTGTTTTTCAATTGCTTTCCCAATTGTTTTTCTATGAAAACATGTGCTAGATGGACATCTCTGACCGTTGCCCAAAGACACACTTATTTTTCTGCATCTCACACAGGAGCACAACGTTTTTAAGAAGGCATGCCAAAATTAAAAAGAACTTCAATTTTTTTTAGTTAAACAAACAATGTGTGTCAAGACACCTGCGTTCTGTTCTATTCTGCCTTTTTATTTGTATCCTTTTTGTGTACTGTTTGTGAAGAATAATGAGAATTTAATTATTTTTTGTGTATGTTGTCTTGGATTTGCACTGATACCTAGGAACATGGATGCACAATCATTCAAATGCAATAGTTTTCAGTCACAGATACCACTAAAGAAATCCACTATTTACAGTCAGCCATGATTAAAGGAATATTCCGGGCTCAATACAAGTTAAGCTCAATCGACAACATTTGTGGCATAATGTTGATTACTGCAAAAATTAATTTAGACTCATCCCTCGTTTTCTTAAAATAAAAAGCAAAAATCGAGGCACTTACAATGGAAATTATTGTGGCCAATTTTTGGAGGGTTTAAAGGCAGAAATTTGAAGCTTATAATTTTATAAAAGCACTTAAATGAATTATTCTGTTACAACTCATGTACTGTATTATTTGAGCTGTAAAATCGTCATTTTTACAGTCATTTTAAGGTTTGTTGACATTACATCATCATAGCAACAAAATTGGCTATAACTTCACACAGAAATGGTTAGCAAGTTATTTTATGACACTAAAATCATGTTAACACACATATTGTTTATATATTGTGGCTATAATTTTGAAAAAGTGAGTATTTTAACACTTAAAAATTGGTCCCCCTTCACTTCCACTGTAAATGACTCACTGTAACCCAGATTTTTGCATTTTTTAAAGAAAAGGGCAAGTCAGAATTAATATTTGTGTTAATCAATATTACGCCACAAATGCTGTCGATTGAGTTTAACTTGTATTGAACCCAGAATATTCTGTTAATTTAATCCATGAGTGAAAGTGTCTTAATACAGGGTGTTTACTGAGATTAATGGGGTAGTATTGGGCTGGTCATGTGATCTCATCATGGCAGCCCCCATAAGGGGACCCTCTCCATGTAGAATAAAATAGCTTTAATAAGGTTACTGATATGACTGGAGTCTTCATCTAATGTGAGTGGTCATGATTTTATTCATATGTTTCAAAATCACACTTCATTTCTATAGGAAAAAAATACAGTGCATCTTTAAGGCTGCCAGGATATACCATGAATATTGCCTGAGTCACCCTTATCTTATTTACATACCTCACATTACATTACATTACATGATATTACACGTCACACTACATTTCCCATCATCTCTGGCATCACGAGAATGATCAAATACAAAGATAAGACATCGATTACACACCTATTGCATATCCTCTGCTCTTCATTTTGTAGCACTAATGCTAAAAAAAACTTCCTGTGCTTGTCAAAAAGTAAAACTATGAAATTATGCATGACAGTAAAAAGTACATATGTGTGTGAGAAAGACATCTTGAGACACCTGCATTCTGGTCCGTTCATTGCGCTACATCAAGTTTTTCTAACATAAGAATGCATTCGGTTTGAATGGCCCTTTATTCTTTCGATGTTTAAAGGTAAAGAGTGTAAAAAAAAAAATTAAATACTTCCTCCTACGCCAGCTAAATATGCACAGACAACTCTAAGTGAGCCATTTCTCCCACAGATGTAAAGTGTGGCGCATCTCGACCAGCCTGACTGAGCAACACTTTCAGTTTTGGGAAGGGACTATACGCTCACCGAGCACTTTATTAGGAACACCTGTACACCTACTTATCAATGCAATCATCTAATAATTGCATGGAAATGCATAAAATCATGCAGATGCTGGTCAGGAGCTTCAGTTAAAATTCACATCAACCATCAGAATGGGGAAAGAAATGTGTTCTCAGTGATTTAGACCGTGGCATGATTGTTGGTGCTAGACGGGCTGGTGTGAGTATTTCTGTAACTGCTGATCTCCTGGGATTTTCACACACAACAGTCTCTAGAGTTTACTCAGAATGGTGCCAAAAACAAAAACAAAAACACATCCAGTGATTGGCAGTTCTGTGGACAGAAACGCCTTGTTGATGAGAGGTCAACAGAGAATGTCCAGGCTGGTTCAAGCTGACAGAAAGGCTATGGTAACTCAGATAACCCCTCTGTACAATTGTAGTGAGCAGAATAGCATCTCAGAATGCACAACATGTCGAACCTTGAGGCGGGTGGGCTACAACAGTAGAAGACCACGTCGGGCACTTTATTAGGACCATAGTGTTCCTAATAAAGTGCTCATGAGTGTATATCCGTTTTGTTAATCAATGGATGACAGTGGTAGTGCACTGAAAAAAAACAGTTTAAAGAGTCTCTGTGTAAAGAGGCGCAGTCGAGTGGTGAATGCTCACACAAAAAGCTGAAAGTGGTGGAAGTACAGTTCACTGACTGAATGATGAATTTGGAATCAGTGATACTACATGTCATGCATAAAGACTTATATAAGAGTTAACATTAATGAGATAAAAGCACCGGAGTAAGTTCATGCAAGACACAGAAAGCAGGAGCTGTTCAGGATTTTACCTGTGTGCTGAAAAGACTCCATCTGCCACCTGGATGCTGATGTCAAACATATCACCCCTCTGAAACAGAGCCAAAAGATCTGCCCCAAGCCCTGAGGCTGGCTCTAAATGCTCTAAACCTGATAAACAGAGAAATGAAGCAGAATGAGTGTTCATGACACTGCAGTGTGTTGGTGGGTTTACTATTCATCAGGCATGTGATCGGCTAAGCACAAAAAAGCTGGAAAATGTCCAGAGCAAAATACTTTGTGCCAGTCAACCTCTTTATTAGGCTGCTGATTTCCAGTATCAACTAGTTCAAGTACGCCCCCCAACCCCAACTTTTATGTATGCGAGCAGCAGATGTCAGAGAGAACGGCTCCATCTAGCACTGGGTGAGCGAATTTTCTGCATTCATGCAAGGTAATATGGAGAAAGATAAGGTGAGGATGTGATGGTTGATTCTACTTGTTGCAAAAAAACATAATAATTGCTGGCAACAGTTATTTATTTTATTTCAGTTATTTTCCATTAAAATATTAATGTAGCTATGATATTTCTCACCAGCCAAAGCAATGTGTGTCAACAGTGAGGAAATCAAAACTAGACAGCAGCTAGCTAGCGAGCTAGTCGAACTATCATTAGCAAGTTCACTAACTATCGTTAGCTAGATAGCTGGTTAGCAAGCTAAAATGGAACATCTTTCAGATTTGCTTTCAGTTAACATGAAGGAATAAAAGAGCACTGGCAAGGGGAAAATAGCATTAGTACTAGCACTGGACAATAGCACTAGCTAGTCAGTCTTGCTAGCTAATCGGTTGTTGGTGTTAGCAACTGCTTGTGTATTGACTAGCTAGCTAGTCAAGTGTGTGAAGCATTGCTCCTTGCTAGATAGCAAGAAAAGTACCCAATCTTTACACGTGATTTATTTAATATTGTTCGCCTCAAGTAATAGCAAGCTGCAGTGTAACCTGGACAGAAATAATTATAGAAATGGCTGCTATTTGGTATTTTTCACTATGTAAGTTTGTAATCATGTACCGGTTTATATATAATTGTCTTTAATTGATTGCCTTGCATTACCTAACTTTTACAAAAAAGTACTGTGGCAGTGCCATGGTACAGTGATGTCATCAGATGGTACTTTGATATAAAACATTCCCATAGTTTATATCAGATGCTATGTCCAAAAAAATAAAAAATAAATAAATAACACAGACATATCACATCCAAAAAATAAAAATAAAAATGGTGTTTGAGAAAAACTTATTTCCTACTGGGCATGGGGAAGGGAAGAGATGTGAAATGAAAACAAATGTTTCTAAGCAGTTGTACACCAAAATGTTCTTTGCATTCAGAATAGGTCCAGATAGATTTCAGCCTAATAGTGATATTTCACTGAATGGCCAATTTTACATGTATTTTGTGTATTTTCAAGATACAAAATACTGTATTTTATTTTGATAAATTTTTTCCACACAGTATTTTGTATTTTTATTTTAAATACATTTTCATGTATTTGTGCCCATCACTGCTTACGTGCTGGTTTTTACAACTGTCACGCTGGTTTTTACCCATTAACGTGAAAATGATAATGAATAAAAATTTAATATTACATGTTCTTATGGGTGCCGACCCCTCTTCATTGTGTGGCTAGTATTATTTCTGCATTGTGCATTTAAATTACAGAGTTTTACAAAGAGCGGTCTTCCAAAAACGTTTGTCCATTTTTATTACATCTGCAACCCAAGTTCAATTCCCAATCTAAAAATTCTAATGTCTGCACTGTATCTGCAGGGTTTTATAATTATACAGACAAATGGTTCAATATACTGGCAATGAGTACTTAAGATAAATGTCACAATTTTTCTGCAAATATCACATCAGTAACGCTGTAATTGCAGCTATTTTTAACCTGTCAGCAACTGTGACAACGTTTCAAAGCTGTTTTATATCCAACCATTTTATTTCTCTTGATGAATCAAAATAAACCTGTCTTACTTGAATGAAGCCTTAAGGGCGAAAATCATGAACATCCGTCTCGCGCGTTCTCAACAAAGTATGTGCGTGATGCAGAAGCAGCAGTGAAGTTTAACTGAGTGAAGCAGTTCCAAGGGAAGTTTGTATGATACTTGTTTGTATGTAAAATGCTGACAGAGAATGCACCAGACAGGACATTGTCGATAACATGAACCCTGATGAATTATTAACCCCTCTTTATTTTTGTTTATGTATTTACACAATTCACACGGGTCACATTTTAAGGTCGGAAAAAATGGAATTCCGGATTAATCCAGATGAATCACATTCCTGATTCATAAACAAATGCAGTAATGCCATTCCAGTGGGCAGAACTGATCAGTAAAGGTCGGTGAGAGTTCAGCTCTTAATTAGTGGAAGAAAGGAGACCCGTAGAGTGATTAATGCTGAGGAGGATTAAAGTACACACGTACTGACGTCACGGGTGTTTTGTGGCAGATACTATATCTTAAAAGATATCTGGAAATGTTGTTCGTCCTCACCTGTGTCAGAGCTGTCCTGAGAGTTGATATCATGGCCGTCTGCAGAGGTACCGTTCACTACCGGTGGGTGTCCATTGTGTGTATTTAAGGCATTATTCTCCTTCTCCAGGCACTTGTCTTCTGTGTACACTTTCCTGTGGTACCAGGAGTACATGTAACATTTTATCAAGCAAACATAAATAGCTTTGCTTTTTCACACAGATCACCCAAAAAAGGTTCACTCTGACAGTTCAAAATGACTGAAGGAGTTTATTTTGCGATAACAACCGACTGACTGTACATTATCCTGCTTATTATACGGCTGCTAACCAAATAAATAAATACATCGACATTAAATATTGATTTGCATTTAAACTATGTAATTTGA
The DNA here is from genome assembly GCF_019703515.2 of Myxocyprinus asiaticus. Lineage (NCBI taxonomy): Eukaryota > Metazoa > Chordata > Actinopteri > Cypriniformes > Catostomidae > Myxocyprinus > Myxocyprinus asiaticus. The sequence goes on from NC_059355.1 coordinate 21,919,971, forward strand.
GAAGAAAGAAATCGCTGAACAGCTGAAATCAACCCCCGGTTTGTGTCAGAGTTACAGTTTTTGAATGCCTAAATGTGAAGAACATCAGGGTGAGAAGAAATAAGGAAAATAACAGGAGAATGCAGGGACATACTGTATAAACTCTTTGAGGGCTGCAGGTTCAATCCCCTGCAGGTGGATGACAGGTGTAGTTGACCCAGCTCCCTCCAGGAGATGAGGAGCTCGGACCAGCAGCACTGCTCTGTGCGCTTTCAGCCGAACCGCAGAACCCACGCACAGAGTGACATCAGTCTCCTGCTCCTCATGCAGCAGCCTGTCAGAGCAAGATATCTCCATCAAAATCACATCAAACCAAACTAATGCAGAAACTCTTTAACTGGAACAAAGATTGGGTCTTTGATTGCTCAATGTCTCCTTTGATGAAACATTAAGGGTTTTATTCATTTGCTCACCATTCCAAGCCCATATTACTTTATTTATTCTGAAGTTTTAAAAATGTTGTCCTGACTTACATACAATGGCATTTAATAGTGACTCACTTCAAAGCTTAAGAAGCACCCAAAAAGGCATACGAAGGAATACGATCTTATGAAGACATCCGATGTAAGTTATTTTACAGTGAAAATATTGACAGCGTCTGCCATAGCTCTCTTGTGCGCTTTCATGAGTGCACAACAGAATCTTGTTTACAATGGCTTGCGTGCCGCTTTGCAAAAACATTGCAAGTCCTCGCGAGAACAACGCAAGTCCTGGTGTAAACACAGAGTCATTGTGAACGAGCTTCTCTCATGCACTCATGAATGGGTACAGAAGGACTATGGGGGAAATAAAGATTTTCACTCTAAAATAACTTGTGATAACCTATGATATGCCTTCAGAAGATTTGGTTTATGATGCACATGTTGCATGAACTACTTTTATAAATAGGGATACACCGATACCACTTTTTCTCTTCCGATCCGATTCCGATATCGGAAATCTCAGAATCGGCCAATACCGATCCCAAGCCGATACCAGTGTTGTTGTTTTTTTGCATAATCAGTTTAGAATATCTTTACTTTATTGTGTGGAACTAATTGGGAGTACTCTTTAATATGTAAAGAAACACAAACCTCGAACTACACATTATTTCAATATAAATGTATAGCTTATTAAGAAACACTTTATTATTAACTAGTATACTGGATAATGTAGCAGCAAAATTAACAGTAATTCCAGTCTTCAAGTCTTCAGTAGAAAAAAAATGTTCAACTTGCATCTGGACTTAAAAGCATTCAGATCTCTTTTTGTTCAATTTAGTTGTAAGACATCAGTCCACTTTTCATTGACAGTTATTTTTTGGAACCCATTCAACTTAAATATTGTTATAAATTGTAAACAAATACTAATGATGACAATAATAATAATAATAAATTGTTATCAATATTATTATTATTGACTTTTAATTGTAATTTTAAATACAACAGTAATATATTTAAATCGTGCACTTTTTAAACCCCACGCTTTTATTTTTGACATTCTAAACTCTCCAGGAAGTCCAGTATGTGTCTGTTTGTAGGCAAATTCACAGTAGTTTAATTCACTTCTTTTTCAAATTCTGGTAAAATGCACCTCCGGTGTCATTCTAAATGCATATTATAAGTGAACTGAACTATTGAGCATCTACATCTGAGATGCTGTTCTTGAGAAGCGCTCAAATATTGTGCACCGCTGTGATATGAACTGCTTTAATGGTGTTTTTATTGTTCTTTTATGTCATTTTTGGAGCTTGACAGTAACAAACATGACTAACACACAGTATTGGATTTGGATCAGGCTCGTCGGACCGATACCCGATCCGTCTAAAAGCTTCAGTATCGGCGCCAATACTGATCCAGGTATCGGATCGGTGCATCACTATTTATGACAAATTTGTATCCTTGTTTAAGCTTTAAAGTGAGACACTATCAGCTGCCACTGTATGGAAATTAGGGATCGCAACTTTTACTTTTGTTTTTTTCAAATATCTCCAGTTGAAGAAAGAAAGTCTTTTGGGTTTGGAACAACATGAAGGTGAGTAAATAATAACAGAATTTCATTTTTGGGTAGTAAGGCGAGGTACTACAGGTTAAAGGCTAAAATGTTTCCATTCCTTTAATCAAATGGAAACTTTCCCTACTAAAAAGTTTCTATAGCACAGTAAAGTTAACCTAGGATAAGAGAGGGTGAGATAGAACAAGATGAGAGAAGGAAAAAGGGAGAATGATTTCGACAAACTATGGCAACAAACTATTCATACAAAGACCAAGCGATGGTAGTGGTAATATTCCTGGTATAACCTACTGCACAATAAACCACAGCAACACTCAGATGTCTTCACAGAACACTAAATCTACAAAGTAGGTCTTTTTTCTGATGGCTCTTCCTCCATCTTCACATCCACATCAACATCAGCATCTGCATCATTTCTGGCATCTTCTGCTGTATTGCGAAGAATCTGGTTGACCCAGAATCCCATGCTGCCCCAGGCCTTTGTGCTGGGTGCTGGTGTGTTTGTAGTCCGCCCTTTCTGCTCCAGTGTAAGCACAAATAGATCAAGTGGGAGAGAAGGGAGTTGCATTTCAACCCTAACTAGAACTGCTTTGTGGACTAATTTCTAAGTATGATGACATAAGCATGGCTCTCTAGCAGGTGCAGAACTCAGTGCCATAAGCATACAGCATATTATAGGTTGGAATGAAGGGCAGGATGGCCTATATGTTGACATAAAGCAAATTGTTGGAGTTTGCTTATCAAATAACCAAAGAAAGCAGTATGAGCCGTGCAACCATTAAAGCAGGTCAGAGTGATTTGAATACACTGGTTGCTAAACTATGACTGCATAATATTAAAATGCTGATAATCCAGGCAAGTTTAAACAAGGAATAACAAAAAGTCTTTCACGTTCAAGGTGATAATTATTACCGGTTCAGATCTCCTGAGAGTGCATTTGCCAATTGCTTCTTCAGCTGATTTCTGCATTTGCGCTCTTTGGCTTGGAACTCCCTGGCAGCCTCAGTGGACGACATGTTTTTGCCAAACTGCTGAGCACAAACGTCAGCACATTTCTGTGCCGATAAACATCTGATGAGAGAAACAGCAGCACACATTTCAGTGCAGTTAATCACACAGACTCTCAGATCTTTACTACCTTCATTCTTTTGCAATCAATGATGACGATAATTGAATACCGGTAATTAATCATTTAGCTGATGCTTTTATCTGAAGTGACCAATAGTACACTTATTACAGAGACAGTCTACTTTAGAAGTTGACAAATACAAGTTTATTATTATTTTTTTGTTTTTAAGTGTTAAATGAATAGTTTACCCAAAAATGAAAATTCTCTCGTCATTTACTCACCCTCATGCCATCCCAGATGTGTATGACTTTCTTTCCTCTGTAGAACATGAATTAAGAATATCTCAAATTTGCAGTCCATTCAATGCGTGAATGGTGAACAAAATTTTGAAGCTCCAAAAGCACATAAAGGCAGCATATAAATAATCATTATCTCTCCAGGATCGATTGGATCACTTCAGAAGACATGGAATAAACCACTGGAGTCATATGGATTACTTTAATGCTGCCTTTATGTGTTTTTTGGAGCTTCAAAGTTTAGATCACCATTCACTTGCATTGTATGGACCTAAAGAGCCGAGATATTCTTCTAAAAATCTTTGCGTGTGTTCTGCAGAGGAAAGACGGCCATATACATCTGGGATGGCATGAGGGTGAGAAAATGATGAGAGAATTTTAATTTTTGGGTGAACTATCCCTTTAAGAAGGTTGCACCACTCTTACAACCCCTCAAAAAGAAACATGCATCCCCAGTCCCCTTTTTTTTGTTGGGGGGTGGGGCTTTGCCAACAACAATAGCAATATGGGTTTTCAATAACTGCTACTGATATTAAGAAAGCAGGGTGGCTGATGTCCCATATTCAGGAGACCCCGGCTAGTTGTCACACTAGTAAGGTGTCACATGGGCCTATATTTCAGTAACAATATGACTTGAAGTCAAAAGTGCAATTGTGCAAATACTGTATGTGTTTTCCCCAGCAGAGGTGGGTTTCAAACACCAAAAAAAAAAAAAAAAAAAAAAAAAAATTACCTTTTTGTTCATTCCAAGTAAATTTTCACTATCATCGTATTTTTGTTATAGCTCTTGGTAAACAAACGACCATAATCAAACCACACTGGCATGAATTAAGGCAAGGGTCAACTATATTATGAATGCAGAGGTTTTTACTTAAAGGTTTAAATGCGTTCTTAGGATAAAATCTTTTTTTTTTTTTTTTTTAAATCAAGTCGGGGCATGACATTTTTAAATGTGTTTTATTAAAAAAAAAAAAAAGTAATAATTTAATTTAAATATCAAAATTTTACAGAATTTATTAATTACAATATTATTATTTTATTTTATTTTTTTGGTTAAAACAATGTTTTGATATTTTTGCATGTTACATTCACTTTGATGTCTTGATCAGGGTACAGTGGGATTTGAAAACCTGTCTGCATCTGTGTGTGAGACGGGCAGTCTTATTATTAAAGTATGGACTCACAGATGATGCTTCTTTGGCTTCTATTGTGTTGCCAATATTATGAATCTCTATTATTTTTAATGTTGAATTGAAAAACATTGATCTTACTGCTAGCAAGATTAGCATTTATTCACACCTTTTCAGAAATTATGGCTATAATTAATAAACCAGCCATAAAATCACAACAGAAGACATAAAATCACGTCAGTCATCACACTTGAGGTATGAATTTTGGTTAAATAAATGGTGTGGATGTGTATTCATTGCTCCATACTGACTGCTAGCCATTAGCCTCTTCCATTAAACACCGAAACAAAGAAATGAACTTTGCTATTGATAGTGAGAAATAATATACACATTAAAAACGGAGGATAGTGTTTATTCCTCTCTTAAGAGGATAAAACAGGTGATTCAAGCACAATACATTTCACAAGCATCAGTCGTGTTGTCGTCAACTGGAAGAAGAGGAGACTGACTTACCTCACCCCCTAACACACATGAAGTGCATGTCATCCTCACTGTGAATTCACATCTGCGCTTAAATGTTTATAAATCGTACTGATACCGAAAGTGTTATTTAAACAGTCCATGCGATGCTGAAAACTAAGACAACCTCCACATGGGAAGCGTTGCCTGACAGTTGCGATTATTTCTGGCTTTGTTTTTCTGCCCTCTTGCGGTGAAGGTGAAAATTACATGAGCTGTAAAGTAGGTTAAGGGCTTTGCTGGGTCAACCAAGCCCAGAATAAGTACAGAATTTTTTTTCTCCTAAACATCTTTACATTTAATTCATTTCAAATTTGATTCTATGGTCTCAAAATATCAACTCAGTGGTCTTGTGTTGCCTATATATATAGATCAGTGTGTGTTGCACATATGAATGACTCTGTCATTTTGCATGTGCAGTATTTATTATTATTATTTTTTTAATTATTTTTCATTGTAATATGGTGCTTAAATTATTAAGGGGAGGTAGTATGGGTGAATAGGCTCCTTTTGATTCCTTTAATATAAATGAAAATATGCATTATATTCAATATGCAATATGCATACATAGTTAAAATATACTGTACAAAATCAAGATTTCTTAAAATAGTAGTCTTATTAAATATTGACATATTTACTTATATCAAAAGTGATATATACCCTTATTTTTCTATTTATTTTTTTTACTAAACAAAATATTTAATTAACAAAATTGTGAAGAAAAAAAAATGAACATGCTTTAGCCTTTTTATTTATTTATTTATTTTTTTAAGATAAATGGTCCAACAATGCCAAAGAAAAATATTTTCAAAAACCCCTCTGGAAATTATCAATATAATTTAAGATGCAAAGTGTAAAATTAGGAGTCTGTACCAATTTTGAAACATGAGATAAACAATTTTCAAAAAGAACAAAGCATGGTCTTTGAAAGACAATAATAATAATAAGAAGAAGAAGATTTAAGATTTAAAATACATAAAATCGCTGATTTTTGAGACAAGACACAAAACAGGGCTTAAATCGTAGTTTTTATTTTTAACACTAAATTAATTTGAAATGGATATATTTGTTGACAAGGGTCTCAGCTAACGAACCATGAAAGGGAACATGATTTTATCAAAATGCTTTTCCTGAAAATTGACATTTATTCATCTTACTGTAATTTGTGTAAACTCCGTCAGACACACTAAAAAGCATGCTATTTTAATTTGATCCATCCAATGAGAGTGTAAAGTCTTTAATTATCTAATAATGGTGTTCAGTAAAGGAGTTAAGTGATAATATATATTCTATACATTTTTTTCTGTTTCATACTATTCTGGAAATTCTGACGGAGTTGACCATATGGAATATTTTTTCATCTTAACCATGTGTTGTACACTGGAGCCATTTTTTTTCTTTCTTTTTCTCAGTTAAAGCTGCCTCTATAACCTAACTCAAATGCCAAAATTATTTTATAATTCTTAACAGAAATGATCACAATAGGATGACGGTGTTGACATGTTAGCTGCAACTGCAGAGACTTCAACATTGATTTTTGAAATATAAAAAGTAAATAAAAATGAAATGACCAGATCATGGCTGAGTTCGGAATGGCTTACTATACATACTATTCTTACTACTTCTGCCATATTAGTCTATCATTTCAGGAATAGTAAGAGTAGTATGGTAGCATGCAATGCCGAACTCAGTCCACATGTCCTACTGTTGCATCCACCATAAACAGGAAGTGTGAAAGGGGTACTCAGAGTTATAGCTGACCATGACATTGTCTGATTTATTCAGGATTATATAAAAGTTAAGTTAAAAAAGATTTAATGCAAAGTGAGGACACAACTTTGAATAGACAGTTTTTAATGGAAAATTACATTTAAAGTTTATACTTTTTGAATTGTTTGATATCTTACAGATCTCTACCCTCTTGTTGCATTTTTAAACACGTTGTTTGGCAGTTTAACAATGTGACCTCTTGCTGAGGACAGGATAAGTTAAATGTGCTTCCAAGTATAGAGCATGCATTTTAAAAAATTCTAATGAAATTATTTTAAAATATAAGTTATAAATGCCCTGAATATACACATTTCTTTTCGATTTAACTTTTCCAGTATTTTATTATGAATTTCTTGATTTTTAACATAAAAGAGGACTATTTTATGTAGCACATGTTTTGTCCCTTATCTCAAGAATCTGTGAAATCTAAAATGTTAGGTTGGCTATTGATCTGGATGTTTTTTTGAAAGGTTGGTAGTTGAAGTTAAAAAATTGTAAAATTCTTCCAAAATCATAATTAATGCCTGTACCTCTCCTTAAGGTCCAGTCAAGAGTATATCTAAAGTACCTTTTTCACTGTACTTTTTTTAATCAAAGTATGAGATCAGGTAAGTGAGTTCCTGCTATTATTTATTTGCTTACAAAATGGTGCAGAGCTGGTTTCTACTTTTTTAGATGCAGCATTTAGGAAGAGATACAAAAAAGTGTACGATATTGACACATTACTTTGTTTTGTCATACAAGAGGATCAAAATATAATGGCATTCTCAACTGTTTAAGCAAAGTATTGTCAAAAATTACAAAACAAAAGACCAGGAACAATATTTTCACAAGACATCACTACCTGATACAGATTTGGAGCGTTTTAGAAGTCCCATAACATTGTGATTAGAGAGTAGCAAATCTGATGATATAAATGTCTGAGAACACCACAGTTCAGTCTCAAAAGATATGGCACATCTTTACGTTGCAAAATGCTGTCAAAAGGCACCACACAATACAACTTACAGAGATTTTGCAACACACTTTAAAATACTGTCACCAATAAACTTTAAGGCGAATGTCATGTGCAAACTTGAGAAAAACAGATCAAACTCTCAACCCTCTAAGCAACCTCTCCAATTAAAATGTGCTTTTGTTCTTTTCCGCTTCATTGAAGTTCCATTTGTTTCTATACCTTAGATGTATCAAATTTAAAATGGTAATTGCATTAATCATTATATTGGTTTGTTTTCATAGGAATCATCCCTGGTTTCCTCGTGCCTCGTCAGACAAGGCCAGATGGAGAAGGACCTCATTATAAGTTCCTGTAGTGTTTCCGGCCCTCTCCCTCCTTGATGAAAGTCCATATGAGTCTATTGACGATGTCAGGCTGGTCTTGCTGCAGCCAATGACTGGCTCCAGAGATGATGTTTAGGCGGAAATGGTTTCTGATGTACAGACGACAGGCCTCGGCCATGTCCTGCTCCAGGAAGGCGTCTCTCTCTCCCCACAGCAGCAAGACAGGAGACCTCACCTCACTGTGACTCAGTGGGAGGACACTGCAGAAAGCAGCATATAAATACTGTATTGGTTAGTTCAATAAAGGGTCAAAATTGACTAACTGCAAAGTGTATTTACACATTCTTAAAGGAATTATTCACCCCAAAATGTAAATTATCTCATCATTTACTCTCCCTCATGCCATCCCAGATGTGTATGACTTTCTTTCTTCTGCAGAACACAAACGAAGATTTTTAAAAGAATATCTCAGCTCTGTAGATCAATACAATGCAAGTGAATGGTGACCATAACTTTGAAGCTCCAAAAAGCACATAAAGAAAGCATAAAAAGTAATCCATATGACTCCAGTGGTTTATTCAATGTCTTCTGAAGCTATCTAATCAATCTTGGGTGAGAAAAGACCAAATAATTAAAAAAAAAATTTTTTTAAATTACTGTGTTGCCATTGCAGTCTCTAGGCACAATAATGATTTCAAACTCGATTACACTTCCTAGTGCTTGATGCATGCACAGAGCGCTAGATGATGGAAGTGTAACCGAGCTTGAAATCATGATCACCAAGGAGATTGCTGATGTTAAGGTTTATAGTTAAACAGGAGTTATATTTTTTTTTTCTGTTCTCATCCAAAATCGATTGGATCGCTTCAGAAGACATTGAATAAACCACTGGAGAGTCATATGGATTACTTTAATGCTTCCTTTGTGTTTTTTTGAGCATCAACGTTTAGGTCACCATTCCCTTGCAATGTATGGACCTACAAAGTTGAGTCATTCTTCTAAAAATCTTTGTTTGTGTTCTGCAGAGGAACATTCATTATCTGGGATGGCATTTATCAAACAATTTAAGTGTGTGTGTGTGGGGGGGGGGGGGTTGGGTGGTTTCAGGACTTTTAGGTTACAAACTGGTAATTACAAGGGTATTATGCTATAAATGTGGTTTATGAGGACATTTCTAGTGTCCCCATAATTCAAATCGCTTAAAAAAACATACTAAACGATGTTTTTTTTTTTTAAATGTAAAAATGCAGAAAGTTGTTTGTGAGGGTTAGGTTTAAGGGTAGGGTTAGGGTTATGGGATAGAATCTATAGTTCGTACAGTATCAAAAAATCATTATGTCTATGGAGAGTCTTCATAAGGATGGCCGCACCAACATGTGTGTGTGCACGCGCGCGTGTGTGCGTGTGTGTATAACAAGATTTGATTATAACATATAACAAGAAAAGTACTTTCAACTTTAAAAAGGAAGTAGACAATTTAGCCCAGTGTTTATTCCAGGAATTAGATTGTGTCTATGGATTTACGAAATTGTAAATTTTCCTCAGCCTATAATATATTTACTTTTGCATATTGTTGAGCATATGAAGACCATAGTAATATTAATACAATTACATTTTTGATTTTAAGGACAGGTTTCTTTGTTCGAGAAACTATTTTGGTCACAACTTGTGTTGGGTCCTGCATTAAAATAATTTGAGAACCACTGCTGTAATTCAGACTTGAATGAAAGAAAACTGTTCATGGTAACACTTTACAATAAGGTTCCAGCTGTTAACTTTATTTAAACGGATAGTTCACCCAAAAATGCTCTCATTATTTACTCACCATCATGCCAGCCCAGATGTGTATGACTTTCCTTCTTCTGCAGAACACAAATTGTGATTTTTAGAAGAAAATTTCAGCTCTGTAGATCCATGAAATGCAAGTGAATGGGTGCCATAATTTTGATGAACCAAAAAGCACAAAAATGGAGCATAAACGTAATCAATAAGACTCCAGTGTTTTAATCCATATTTTCAGAAGTAATATGATGGGTGTGGGTGAGAAACAGATCAATAGTTATTTTGCAAAAAGTCCTTTTTTGCTAGAAATTCATCTCCATGCCCAGTAGGGGGCGGTATGCATGAAGAATGTGTATCACCAAAAACACAAAAAGAATAATGTGAAAGTGATATGTTTAGCATCCAAACCTATCATATCGCTTCTGAAGACATTGATTTAACCACTGGAGTCTTACGGATTACTTTTATACTGACTTAAGTGATTTTTGGAGCTTCAAAATTTTGGAACCCATTCACTTGCATTGTATGCACCAAAAGAGCTGAGAAATTCAGCAGATGAAAGAAAGTCATACATACAGTATCTGTGATGGCATAAGGCTGAGTAATGGTGAGAGAATTTTCATTTTTGGGTGAACTATCCCTTTAACTACATTAGTTAACATGAACTATCAATGAACAATACTTGTAAAGCACTTATTAATCTTGGTTTATGTTCATTTCAATATATACTAATACATTTTATAAATTAAAAGTTGTCAATGTCAACTTTAGTTAATGCACTATGAACTAACAATGAACAATTGTATTTTTATAAACTAACATTAACAAAGATTAATAAGTGGTGTAAAAAAATGAATTGTTCATTGTTATTTCATAATACCTAACGCATTAACGAATGGAACCTTATTGTAACGTGTTACCCTGTTCATTTCTGTTTTGATTCAAGGTTAGAATAAGATACAAGTGTACAGGAGATTTATGACAATCCCCTAAAGAAGAATGTATGCAATTTCATGTCTCTCTCAATGACTTTCTAAAATTAAGTTATGTGTTCCTATTTTACGTAGAAAATATGTCAGCATCCTCCTACACACACCCACCTGTCCACCTACACACACCCACTCATGAACACAAACACACAGTCAGCAAAGCTCTGCCCTGAGACATAATCAAAGTGTGCTTCAGGAGCAGATGGAGGGCTCAGTCAACCATGGACATCTCACATGCTCCAAACACACACACTCTTCCAACATATTAACACAGAATATATACACTAGGATGTCCACAATTGTTTTGAGGATATGACAAATCAATTCAAATCCTAATCTTGATTTTTATTAGTACTAGTATTAGTACTTAGTCATAGCAAAAAGCCAGCAGTTGATCTAATGCTGATCTGAACCCATTATGAGTTAAATGCTGTTCATGCACAGTTCAGGGTGCATGAAATCAATCTCTCTCTTGACAAGGACACTTGCACATATGAAATATGAAGTCTTATTCTGTCAACCTCAGTCATGCAGATTTTCAATATTACATTTATAACATTAAGAAATAACTATTTAACAATTATTTTTTTTTATTTAAAATCGTGTTTTTAAACATTACTGCTATAATTGCTGAAAACAAAACAAATCAACTTATTCCCATTAAAAGGGTTCCTCTTGTACAATATCCACTAAATATCAATATCCAGTAGACACTAGAGGGCAACATTCTCTTTACTACATGATTGTAATTCGTAGGCAGTCACTCACAAACTACTACACATGTCTATGTTATCTTTTGGTATAAGACACATTTGTATATGTTCCAAAAGTAACAGTACCGTTAATATATTTATATTGGGAAATAATATATTATATTACTGAATTTAATACAAGCTGTAAGAGTGGTCAGGGACAAAATTTGTATTTTAATTTTTTTTAATTATCCCACTGTATTTCAAATAAAAGCATATATACACTACTGGTCAAAAGTTTTGAAACACTAACTCATTCTTTATTATTATTTATTTTATTTTTTTTCTTCACATTTTAGAATAATAGTAAAGTCATCAAAACTATGGAATAACATAAATGGAATTATGGGAGTTATGTTGTAACTAAACAAAATCCAAAATAAATCAAAACTGTGTTATATTTTAGCATCTTCAAAGTAGTCACCCTTTGCCTAGAATTTACAGACATGTACTCTTGACATTTTCTCAACCAACTTCTTGAGGTATCACCCTGGGATGCTTTTTAAACAGCATTGAAGGAGTTCCCATCTATGTTGGGCACTTATTGGCTGCTTATCTTTATTATTTTTTTATTAAAATTTTAGTTTTATAATGAAATAAATGAATACGGTGGCACAATTATATTTTTGTCTACAAAACTAATTTAAAAATTTAAGCATACGCCTTCAGATCAAAAGATTTTTGAGATCATGAGAAACATTTCAGTCAAGTGTTTCAACACTTTTGACTGGTAGTGTGTGTGTGTGTGTGTGTGTGTGTGTGTGTGTGTGTGTGTGTATATATATATATATATATATATATATATATATATATATATATATATATATATACACACACTGGCGGCCAAAAGTTTGGAATAATGTACAGATTTTGCCTTTTCGGAAGGAAATTGGTACTTTAATTCACCAAAGTGGCATTCAACTGACCACAATGTAAAGTCATTTTTGATCAAATCTAGACAGGCCCCATTTCCAGCAGTCAACACTCCAACAACATATCCTTGAGTAATCATCCTAAATTGCTAATTTGATCCTAGAAAATCACTTGCCGTTATAATAAATACTGCTGAAAGCTATTTGGTTCGTTAAATGAAGCTTAACATTGTCTTTTTTTGTGTGTTTGAGTTCCCACAGTATGCAATAGACTGGCATGTCTTAAGGTCAATATTAGGTAAAAAATGGCAAAACAACAACAACAACAAAAAAAAAACACTTTCTATAGAAACTCATCAGTCAATCATTGTTTTGAGGAATGAAGGCTAAACAATGCTTGAAATTGCCAACAAACTGAAGATTTCATACAAAGGTGTATACTACAGTCTTCAAAGACAAAGGACAACTGGCTCCAACAAGGACAGAAAGAGATGTGGCAGGCCAAATGTACAATTAAACAAGAGGATAAGTGCATCAGAGTCTCTAGTTTGAGAAATAGACACCTCACATGTCCTCAGCTGACAGCTTCATTGAATTGTACCCACCCGTGTATGTATATGTGTGTATATATATCTATATCTATAAATATATCTATATATATATCTATATATATATATATAACTGCTTTAATATTTAGAATGAATTATGAATAGTTTTCTCCTTGCTATGGTAATCATTATTTTATTTGCTGTCAATGTGGGCCAACGTCATAATTAATGTATACATTTATTGTAATGTAAGATTTTAAACACATGAAATCCTTTTTTACTAAAACATTTCGATCAACCGATAAGTCAAGAACATGCTTCAGCCATACACTCATAACTTTAGACAGGACAAGAAAAAATACTGAACATCCAAAATAAATAAATAAATAAATAATATACAAATAAATAAATCACTTTTATATCTCAAAATCATTATTTCTTGACAATTACTTTTCAAATGAAATATTTGCTCAGATTCACACTTCTGAGAGAGAAATTTATAGGGCATACATTGCAAAAGTGTCCTCACTTTATCTTGTTTTTGACAAAAGACAGTTATTGTGTTAAAATTGCCCCCTGATTCAATTGCCCCTGGTCTCTTATTGCAAATCAGCATTTTTGGCTAACAAACACCAAAGACAAACTAGATAATAAGACACAATTTTAAAGTACCTGAAGACATTTCTGAAGTAGTTGAGGGCCCCAGTGAGGGCCCCTGGCTGGGAGAGGGCATACAGGTAGGCTTCAAGGTCTTCTGTGGTGAGCCAGCGGCCCTTACAGCTGATGCCTGTGCTGCGGCTGGTGAATAAACTCTTCAGCGCCTGCAAATCCACATCAGCACCCAATGAGAAAGCAGAATAAAAAAATATCTAAAAAAGACACGGCTCCCCCGCCAACCCCGCACCCACACACACGGACACATTTTAGATAGTTAAACAAAATAATTATTGTTATTCTTTCTCATACAGAATTTTTTTCAAACCAAAATAGATGTCTACATTGGCTGGGTTTCCCATTATTATGCATGATATGCATAAAACAATCAGACCTCAAACACAGACTGGTGTCAGCTGCTGTGCAAACTTGGGCTTGTTCAAAATGACTGAGTGTTGGAGCCAGATGGATGAACTTGGCTCACTGATTAACTCACAAACAAATGTGCATGCTAAAGAGAGGAGCTGGTCAATCAGGTGAAATCATCTCAAGTTAATGAATGTTTTGGGTAATTAAAGTAATAGAGATTGTCATGCATGCATTATCAGTTTAATCAAAATCATCCAATTCAAGACAAACTGAATCTCTGTAGTGTTTCAAAGATTATCCTTATGGACAATACTGATATATATGAGATTACTAAAGGGATGAAGACTTTATTTGTATCCCTCCACAAGCTACCATTTATCTTAATATTAATTAAATTAGATATTGTAACGAAGGCTGGCAATTACAGGCAGACGAAGACCATGATGATGTGAAGAACCCAAGTGCAGTTTATTCATAAATGTGAAATCCAAAAACCATGAACAGAAACATAAACATGAACTAAACTAGACTTGACTTGACTTGTCTTGACTTCCAAAAAACGTTACATAAACTATACCTAACACAAAACAATGGCAAAGAAACAGGAATTAAACTTTCAAAATTAAAGACATGAACACAAAACATGAACAAAAAAACGTGACAGATATCAACAGTATGTATTCAGTTGCTTACCTTGAAGTCATTGATGGAGAGCATAAACTCTGGGTAATGAGGCAATTGGAAGAAAAAGTAGTAACTTGACTTGAGCATCTGGCTTGGGTGACAAAGGGCATAATCTGGACACAGAAGATGATAATAAATGAACAACACATGTATGCCAGCAGAAGACAGAGCAAATGAAACATTTCCCTCTACTGCATGACTTGCACGTACATTTTCTTAGTCAAACTACATCCAGGCAGTCATTTAAAAAAAAAAAAATGTTCTGGTACGGTGCACTGTGTTGAGGCTGCATATTTTTGCCCTGGAAAACAGCCCTCTCAAGCAATTTGTATTGATTTTTCACCCATCAAAAATACAAATCTCATTTGTTAGTGAATAAACTTAATTTTAAAACATTTAAGTCATATCACTTGCATGTTATTAGGAATTGCTTAAATGTGTTTGTTACCTTAATACATTGTACAACATTGGAATTGATATTGATGCTGTATGGATAAACGCAGTCAGTACATATATCAGTTATCATGTTTTTTTAAATTAATTTATTATTATTTTTTTATTATTTGATCCATTATTCAAATATCTACCCTCTCAGCATTTATTTAACATTCAAGTCCAATTTAAATAAAAAAATTATGCCAGGAGTCAGTTCTCTTAAATTCTCTCATGTAGAAGTACGTTTTTAATATTCTGACATCAGCAAAGACTTTGATTAATTTCTTCCAACACACTTTTTCTGCTGTCTTGGTTCCAGAAGTATTTTTCCCTATTTCTTCCATAAGGATCTCAAAGTTCTGTTCTGCAGAAAGAAATTCATACACATCTGGGATGGCATGAGGTTGAGTAAATGATGAGAGAATTTTCATTTTTGGGTGAACTATCCCTTTAACAGCCTCTGTAAGTCTGTCTTCAATGGTTTATAAGTTATTATTAAAAATCAATTCACCTATAGAGAAAATAAATGGGATTTTCACTTCCGGAATTTGACTGTTGCGCTCCATTGATTTCAATACAGGTGATGCGAGAGGAATGATGCAATACACTAGCATAAATATACATAGTACATTTGAGTAAAATAGTCAATTTTCTATTTTTATAAACTATTGATACTTTTAACAATTAAATGGACTAAACATATATTTTTATTAAGAGTTTCTCTTGCTTCGTCCGCCATCTTGGATTTAATTTTCCATCAAGCTCATCACTGCATTCTGAATCGCTTTCCCAGGGAAGAATACAAACTATGCTATTTAAGAATTTAGGCAAAATGTGGTTTCTTTAGAGGCATAACTAAGGTACCTATTGGAGTGCGGGAGTGTGTCAGTGATGCCTTTAATTTAAACTGCTGCCTCCAGAGGCAGCTCACTAGGTTTTGGAACAGACCCCCTTATTAGCAGATATAAATTCCAAAAGTACAAGAAAAACAATAGGTGTGGTCTTGTACATGTCACTCTCAGTGGGTATTGAGTAGTGTTATAAGAATTGCCACAGTCCCCCCGTGTCTCTGCCAGACGCCTGCCTGTAATTACCTCCTCCTCCAGGCTGGAGCACAGGAGCCAGATGGAGGGCAAAGCCCCAAGGTTCCCCAAACACAACCACAATATTTTATTCTGAATGATGCACATAATATTAATGAGCCCTAAAAACTAAAGCAGACCCTCTGGGGTTGGCATGACAGAACTTGAAGTCTAATTGTCAGATGTATAGGGCACTTACCAGTGAACACACAGGGATGAGGGCTGTTCAGCACTATGAGTTTTGTCACCATTTCAGGGTAGTGAATTGCACAGAGCCATGCAATGATGCCACCCCAGTCATGCCCCACGAGCAAACATCTGTTGTATCCTGAGGAGAGTATGAGAGGGAGGAAGCTGACATGTTTGTTTGTTGTCATGTGTGTATGTATGTGAGTACATGCAAGAAAAAAGAGTGCTTGTATTTGATGATGAATAGTGAGTTTCAGTATGCTGGCATGCCGTGCCCATATGTTTCTCTATATTTATGTAAGGTGTGTGTGTGTGTGTATCAGTGCATATTTAAAGTATATTAGTGTCAGTGAGGCAAAACAGGACAGAATGTCCATCAGGATAGAGATTTCTTTCTAGAAACTTCTGATGAGGCCGTCTAGAAATGAGCAAATGAATAACTAACCACTTCCTTCAAGAAATAGTTCACCCAAAAATGAACATTCTGCCATTATTTACACCATAATTTCATTACAAACCGAGAACAGAGAAGGTGAATTTTTAAAAAGTCTTTTAACCTCCTGAGACCGAGTGTGACAGCTGTGTGCATTTTACATTTCCCTTTTTGATTTGTAATAGTAGCCCCTAATAAAAATGCAGATTTTTTTTTTTTTTTTTTTTTGGAGCAGGTAGTTTTCCTAAAAATGTATGTCCTTATATGGGGACAGCAGGACTAAGTTGTTAAATTTTAAATATTACCAAGCAATAGGGAGTTTCCAGGAGTGTTGGTTACTACATATAGTACCACCGGTCCCTAAACGCATATTACATAGTCTGCATTGGGCACCAATTCCCTAGGGGGGGCACCATCTTATCCTAAGGGGGCATAAGAAAGTCCACCGGCTACCCTTCCTTATACATTATTCAAGGACCCGATAGCAGTCGCAGATCACAGACGATCACCTTGCAGCTCGCACTACGTCAGATTATCATCTCACCCCCAACCACTCTGACTACATATTACTATAAAACAGCAATCTATCTTTTGAATTATTCGGATTTCTGTTATTCCACTGTTCTTTAGTTTCCATATATCATTCCCAGCAGGATAGATAACTTTAGATAATGCAAAACCAACTCACAGAAGACAATTTCAGTCCAGGCCCCAGTAAAGATTTAACTGATGGTATTTTCTGGCTCTGCAATATGATATGACCCCTTAATCATTTTAATGAATGACGAAACAGTTTTTGTTAAAGATTGATTTTTGGGGCCTTTTTTGCCACATAGGCTATTTGGAATGGGTTCTGGAAATGGCGTGACCCGGACTCAAACTCTTGTTGACCTTTACAGCTCCAATTTATGTTAAATGTATACAAATTTAAATTGACCTTTGAATTAAATATAAATAAAATTAAATACAAAATCATATAAAAAATGCCACTAAAAAATAAAATAAGCAATAAACCAAATGCTTACATTAAGTCAACATTGTTTCTATTTAATCTCAAATATAAATTTTATTGAGCAATATATACAGTAACACAAAATAATGAAATTAAATACTGCTTGTTTGGCCACATATCGTTCTTGGTGAAATAACAACAGTTTATGTTGTCGTTCATGTATAAGCTGTCTTCTTCCTCAGTAATTTAAGTTCAAGTTAATTTAGTGTTGTATCAAGGACTGACTAAGGATGAATGGCACCTTTGCTCAGAGCGAGGGTGGATGTTTCCACTGTCTGCAATAGAGTGATTCCAATGTCAAGGAGCTGAGACCCTGAAGCAAGACATCATCATGAATCTTTATAACACGTCATTGACGGCCTGTCACAATACACCACCGGCCACTTACAAACATAATAATTTAACTTTGCCATGATATAAGATTAATCCACACCTGACCATGTCCATGAGTCACGCCGTAGTGAGTAAGGACATCTGTGAAAGGTTTACCTTCACCACACACTATTGTGAAGACTGCCACATTAGCATTCACCGCCATAACAGTCTTATCAAATCCTTGAGTCAGACAAGAATGTGAAATGGAAATAGGACTGAGATAAGGAAGGCAGTCTGTTCTTACCAAGATACTCCACAATGTCCTTGATATCAGTGACAAGGTAGTCCAGTCGGTAGCTCTCAGTGGAGGAGGGCAGGTCAGACTCCCCGTAGCCTCGCATATCCACAGCAACAACACGGAATTCACTCTTAAATTCCCTCAGCTGGTGACGCCAGGAGAACCTAGGAAAACATGGCAGCATTTTGATAAATCTTCATTATAATTTTTAAGGGTTTCATATGAATACATTTGCTAGTTAAATTTAGATGCCAAAAGGCCTATACACACACAGCACATACAGTCCTTAAAACTCTTTTGGCCCTATTTTAAGTCAATGGGCATGGTCCATGAAGTTTGGTTATTTTTGTTTAAGTATGTGTTAAGTCTAAGCGCAAGTGGGCTTGGCGAAATTGTCCATGCAAAGCTATAATGGGCTGGGAGAGGTGCAATTTAATTCTGAGGTTCTTCTCCGGCACAGTCTGTGCCCTATTACATAGTCCATTCCCTGTCAAGCACCAGCAATATAAACAAAGACAGCACATTCATAAGTTGGTAGTGCAAATGGATTGTGTGCAATGATTTAGAAGAACAGAAATTTAGACTTACTGTATATTCTTTTGTGCAATAACTTCATAATTGTTGAATGTCAGTTATATTTCAGACAGTGACACTCTCCTTTTATACACATGGAAAATGTATTTCTCATCAGGATTTGGATTTACGCTCCATTAAATTATAGAGAATGTAAGAATTATTAATGATTTTCTTCTATTGACACAAATCATGGCTAGTATTAACAGTGATTGTATCAGCACACAATTCACTTCTACTGGCCGATTTTGATTTGGAAAAATGTAATTAATTTATTGAAACAAAAAATTCAACCAAAAATATTTCTAAATTCATATTACACTTCAAACAAAATGAAAATATAATCAAAACAATGGAGTGGTCAAAAAAAATCATAACAATTACAAACAATTTACCCTCTCTAACTTCTTTCACTGGCCCCTTTAGCAGTGGCTTAAAAATAATTAGACAACAGGTGGAAAAATACCAATACAAATTAGATCATAAAGATTCTTGTAAATAAAAACAAATCAATAATAACTGAAAAACACAAATCTCATAAATTTTTGTTTCATTAAACAGCTGCAATTTGTCAGAGACAAAATTTTCAGAGTTTGGACATGAACTTTATTACCACCTGCTAGTGAAATCTCCAAACTTCAAATGTAGGAACTGAATTTAGACTTTGTGCTGAAAACAAATATGGTTCTGAAATGTCTTAGCGCAATTACCTATTTCTGAGGAAAGAGCAAATTACACTTCGCGGCACTTAATTAACATACAATACACCCACAGTTTGCGTGCATACACTCACAGAATGCGCAAACACACCCACCCACAGCCACTTGCGCTTTGCACTGTCATGACAATTAGCGCTCTCATGAAAATTGGTGAAGACATAGCGCACGGTTGTTGCAGATTGCGTTGCACCTTGCGCACTCACGAGATTAGAGCCCTTTGGATTTTATTCATGAAACATGAGCAGAACTGTCTATGAGCAGTCTGTGTAAATTGTATATAAAACAGGATGAACGATATTTTGTGTCGTTACGATATTCAATTATTTACAACAAAATCTGCCGATATCGATAACTTGATGGTGGCATTGCTTTTCATGCTACATTGTTTCAAATAACTGATAAATAATAACAACTTTGAAAGAAATTTTAATATTTCGCTAATTATCCATTGTGTTTTTCCGCTCCCTTTTGATTGACAGGAACTAATTGGCCTGATCATCGGCTATTTTTTAAACAATTAGACGATGTCCGATAGTGCAGATAATTGCTTTTATCAGCCAATACCGATGATTGGCTGCTACATAGATGCATCACTTCATAAAACCATTCTTACATAAATTGACACAAGCAATTAAATGGGACAATTTATGTAAGAATAGATTTATGAACGATTTACACAGATTTTGTTCTGCTCATGTTTCATAAATAAGGCTCAATGTTTCTCTTTTCTTCTTTTATGGGCTTTATACCTTTTATGTACATGAGAGTATAGAGAAAACAGGAAAGTGAGATGGTAGGGGATCGGGACATAGGGCAGGCTAGATTTGAACCCGCATTCCTATGATTGCACAATGCTTATTATGCCTTGCGGACACATGCACTGTCCACTGAACCACAGGTCAGACCCTTTTGACACTCTTGGTTAATCAACCTGCACACCTAGTACTGGCATAGAAGCAGGCTTGTCTGAAATCAGTTTACTTAATGAAAGTCCCCTGAAACTAGATCGAGTTATGTAAGTGTGATTCTTTTGAGTCATATCATTACACTCATCTGCCA
Source organism: Myxocyprinus asiaticus (assembly GCF_019703515.2). Classification (NCBI taxonomy): domain Eukaryota; kingdom Metazoa; phylum Chordata; class Actinopteri; order Cypriniformes; family Catostomidae; genus Myxocyprinus; species Myxocyprinus asiaticus. Next base: position 21,940,832 of record NC_059355.1, read on the forward strand.
GGCTGGTAGTAGCCTAATCCCCAATTGGAAATTGTGTCTTTAAAGATTGAGAAGGTCTGTGTGTGTGTGTGTGTGTGTGTGTGTGTGTGTGTGTGTGTGTGTGTGTGTGTGTGTGTGTGTGTGTGTGTGAGTGCGAGAGAGAGAGAGAGAGAGAGAGAGAGAGAGAGAGAGAGAGTTAAGGAAAAGCAGAAGGTGCAAGCCTTACTAATTCTGATGAGTCAGGTACAGCAGAGGCTCTCCCAATATGTTAGAATATAGATGAGTTTCAAATGAACAAACACACACACTATTCCAACCCCCACATTTCCCTATTGCTCAGCACTAAGGGAAATCTTTGACTTGCATTTTTTGAATGCACCATACTAAAGTGGAGCAGAAGTCATAGGCGAGGGTGTCCTCCAGGTCTCCTCTATACATTCAAGAGTTCATCACTGATTCTGGAACAGTAGATTGGCCAGTGAAGCAGAAAGGAGCCATGCCACATTAATTAGGCACAGTTCTGTCCTGATCTCAGTTCTGCATTCTGGCAGCTCACAAACATGACAGCTTCACTGGTCCCCAGATACTCAGAGTGCCACGACACTATATATCACATCTCATAACTATATTGAAATATTCCAGCCATATCACAATTCACAACAATGATACAACACACCACAGATGGTGTTAGGATAAGATGGACGTTAAATCTGCCTCTTGCAACAAGATTTAGATATTTTAGGTCCAAAACAAGTCAGATTTAGAAATATTTGTTGAAAGGGAAGGTATTGTGTATCAGTTTGCAGAGCTGAACACACCAACAATCAACCTGCTTACTACATACTAAGTATATAGATACATACTGGTACATATATATATATATATATATATATATATATATATATATATATATATATATATATATACACACACACACACTTGCCAACCACTTTATTAGGTACACCTGTACATCTACTTATTTATGTGATTATCTAATCAGTCAGTCATGCAGATGCGGGTCAGGAGCAACCATCAGAATGGGTAAAAAATGTGATATCAGTGATTTCGACCATGGCATGATTTTTGGTGCTAGACAGGCTGGTTTGAGTTTTTCTGTAACTGCTGATCTCCTGGGATTTTCATGCACAACAGTCTCTAGAGTTTACTCAGAATGGTGCCAAAAACAAAAAAACATCCAGTGATTGGCAGTTCTGCGGACGGAAACAACTTGTTGATGATGAGAGAGGTCAACGGAGATTAGCCAGACTGGTTCGAGCTGACAGAAAGGCTACGGTAACTCAGATAACCCCATCTGTACAATTGTAGTGAGCAGAATAGCATCTCAGAATGCACAACATGTCGAACCTTGAGGTGAATGGGCTACAACAGCAGAAGACCACATTGGGTTCCACTTCTGTCAGCCAAGAACAGAAAGCTGAACAGAAAGCTACTGTATATATATATATATATATATATATATATATATATATATATATATATATATATATATATATTATATTATATTATATTATATATTATATACAGTATACTATTTACGTATATACATGCATAGAGTGATTTAGCCAAAATTAAGGGAGACTCCAGTGTGTGCTTTTAAATTAATACTATTAACATCTTTGAATCATTTAGACTGTGAAAGTAAAAATCCAACAACAAACCTGCACACTTAACTAAGTTATTATTCTATGACTCCATGGGTATAATGTGGAAGACTGACTCCACAACAACATACTTTGGAACTGTGCCTGGCAGAATCCCTGTAGAGAAGTGTTTCCCGTGTGTACGTGTGCGTGTGTGTGTGAGAGTGTTTAATAAAATCTCACCAAAACTCGGGGAATCCATGCAAAAACAGCATAAGTGGCTTTCCTCGTTCCCCCGCAGCAACATAGTGAAATCTGAGTCCAGACTCCTAAATAACCACACAGAGAGCAGAGGCAGTTATTCTTCACAGTAAATGGAGTATATGATAAATGTCCACCAGTCTTGTGCATCCTGATGTAAAAATCCATTTGCACATCTCTCTGCTTTATAGAGCTATAAAATATGAGAGAGGGGAGTCTTATCCACAAACTTCAGCTAATATTGAAGCAATAGCTTGTGATGACAATTCTGGAAAATTCATACACTTTTTTATAACAGCCTGCATCAAATGGTATGTGATGAGTTTGGTGGCTGTTTAATGGACATTCTTGGTAATTCAAAATTGTGTTTTTTGGAGACAAACATTAAAATTGAACTCTAGGAAAACATTTAAAGTTTCTTTCTTATTTATTTTGTAAGTACCTAGACACTCTAATGGGTAAAACTGAAAGTGGCTGTTGTCAAGTCCAAAAAGGCAAATACTTTTTAGAGAAACATGTAAAATCCGAACATTTCGTTTTTGAACATAATGTGCTAAGCTCTGCAGGTATATAAACACATCCCAACTCTCTCGCGACTGCCTAAAGGAGCTGTTTTCAGCACCATTTGGGTGGACAGCGGAGTCCAAACTATGACTATCAGTTTGTGTGGTCGCTGTCCACCCAAATGGTGCTGAAATTATGTTCAGTAACGTTCCTTCCAGGAGCAAAGCACCGAAGGGCAAAGTTATCCTAATACACGTACGCTTTCATACACTAATATGCATCCATATTACCTCGCTCCTTAAAGAAACGCGCGTCTTACCTTGATCCTAACATAACAGTGTGTTCCCAAGGACGTGTCATTCAGGCACGCGGGGGGTGTCTCACGAACCGTCCACTGAAAGGTTGTTGACGGTCGTAGGATGATATTCCAGCCAAGTTTGAGCAGCGCTACGCCCGTGCACAGCGCGCAATATCCATATATGAGAGACCAGTATCCCATAACTCTGATCTTCAGCGTCAGTCCGACTGTCAACAACAGCAAGTTGTGAAGCAGTCTCGCCATTTTTACATTACTGCGGGAATACGCTTGTTGGTCGCTGTGTCTATTGATTTGTTTACTCAATTGCCTTCAATGTGCATCGTAATAACAATGTCGCACCGTTAAGAGCGCATCCTCCTGACTGGGGAGGATCCCTGGAGCGGAGTCACGCTTACGTATGACAGGAGACATGCTCAATCCCAAAGGTGTTTAATTCGCAGCTCGGACTGAACCACTGCAATCATCTGACGCAACAAAACTAGAAAGCTGCTGTGAGGCCCACCGCACAATTTAACGCAACTGTTTGAGCCCGCAACTGAGCGCGAGTGTCCGCCCCGAGAAACTGAATGATAATAAATTAAAATACTTCATCATGATTTATTTTGTCATTCCAGAAGTCATTGCCGAATATTATAATATAGGCTATTTTATTTTCAACAATTTTCAGTAATCACGCGGACCCATAGTGGGCCCCGGCCCCCTGGTTGAGAAGAACCGATGATTCACTTAGAATCTGTGCCATTTGAGTTCCCAGTATTTGAGGTATTTTTAATGTTTAATTTCAACGCATTACAATTTGAATAGGCTTTGTTTAAAACAAATACCTAACGTTGCACAATGCTGTCAATGTAGTCAATTTATTTTATTTATTTTTTTATTTTTATTTTTATAATTTTCAATTTTTGTACTTGTCATTTCCTCATGTCCCCAGAGCTGCATGTCAATCACCATTGACAAAATAAGTGCCAAGTCATTGGATTTAAAATAATTTAAAACAAAAATTTAAAAACAAAACAACTACTGATAACAAAACAACAACACTAATTAAACTAATACTTCTATTAAGTCTGGATAAAAACGTTTGTACATGTTTTTTATTTTTATTTTTTAAATTTTTTTTAAAACAAATAAGGGATTGTGAGTTTAATCAGAGCATTAAAATAATGTGTGATGGTGAAGAAATTAGGAAAGAAATATTTTACTATTGCATAATCTAGAATTATATATATAAAATTGATATTTTATTATAAAATGAGTTCAAAAAACAAGTGTAAATGTTAAATTTAAAATTGACTGGCTGGAAGAACATAACATAAAAATAAAGAAGGTCCAAGGTGCCAGCTCAAGAGAACACTAATCACCGTAATGGTGACTCCAAACAAAACAACTACTGATAACAAAACAACAACACTAATTAAACTAATACTTCTATTAAGTCTGGATAAAAACGTTTGTACATGTTTTTTATTTTTATTTTTTAAAATTTTTGTAACCCCAATGCATTGCCAAAGCATACATACTTATTCAAGTGCAAAGGCTTACGGGTATGTCACCATTATAACCCACAATGCAGTGCTATACTGTTAACCTGTTTACTGTGTACAGGTCGTTGTTGTTTTTTTTTTCTTCATAAAAATATACTGTTCAATCCTGGCAAAAACTGTACATTTAATATGTACATTGCTTCAAAGGTTGATTTTTTTTTATTATTATTATTTGACTTCTCATTAGACAGAGAAGTGAAGGCCGATTTGAGATGATAAAGAACCGAGGAGTTAGTCAGAAACATCATGAACACTAACCATGTGGGTGGGTGTTAAAATATAAGTTTCAAAATGTCACTACATCTTTCACCAAGATGATATCATGATTTTAAATGTTCATTTAACTCTAATGCCTTGCATAGAACAGCTATTTACCGTAAAACTAGTCACTTCACAGTGAGCCTGCTCTTGATCTCCCAGAATGCAACATTTTTAACAGCAAACTACTGTATTTAAGAATCACAGTAGATTGCTGAAGTAATTTGGCCGTAAATTTATAGCAATTTTTTACAATGCACCTGATCGTGGTTATTTGAGACAACCGCGATTATTGGGCATTCAAATTCCATTCACATTTTAATAAGGGAATGTTAAGCTACCGGTAATATAGGCATACTGTATAAATGACATGAACGGTGCTTTTGTGTGTCATTCAGTTGAACTCCGCATCCGAGCATCACTGAGCCGCACAGCGGAGGTCAACCTGCTCCTGAAGAATGCATGAAGCGCTCTGATGTGCGCGCTATCAGCAGAGGCTTGCGCAAACTCCCATGAAAATATAAACGAACAAGTATAAACTTTGATAGTGAACGCAAAGCGCTCCGGTTTCACTTTAAACGATCGTGTAGTCACGTGTTAATGACACGCAGTGACAAAGTGGAGGAGATGCAGGCTAACTATTTCAGTGTGATAAAATGAAACAAAATCTCAAAGGGTTTACTTCATGACAAATAAGGGATTGTGAGTTTAATCAGAGCATTAAAATAATGTGTGATGGTGAAGAAATTAGGAAAGAAATATTTTACTATTGCATAATATAGAATTATATATATAAAATTGATATTTTATTATAAAATGAGTTCAAAAAACAAGTGTAAATGTTAAATTTAAAATGGACCAAAAAGAGATTTTTGGATATTTTGATACTTATTTTATTTTTCATGTCATTCATAAGGTTTTAAAGCCTTAAAATGAAATCATGAAATTGTTTCACTATTTTATTATTTGATTTATAAACTCAGCAAAAAAAAGAAACGTCCTCTCACTTTCAACTGCTTTTATTTTCAGCAAACATAATGTGTAAATATTTGTATGAACATAAAGATTCAACAACTAAGACATACACTGAACAAGTTTCACAGACATGTGACTAACAGAAATGGAATAATGTGTCCCTGAACAGTCAGTATCTGGTGTGGCCACCAGCTGCATTAATTACTGCAGTGCATCTCCCCCTCATGGACTGCACCAGATTTGCCAGTTCTTGCTGCGAGATGTTACCCCACTCTTCCACCAAGGCACTTGTAAGTTCCCGGACATTTCAGGGGGGAATGGCCCTAGCCCTCACCCTCCAATCCAACAGGTCCCAGACGTGCTCAATGGGATTGAGATCCGGGCTCTTCGTTGGCCATGGCAGAACACTGTCATTCCTGTCTTGCAGGAAATCACGCACAGAACGAGCAGTATTACTGGTGGCATTGTCATGCTGGAGGGTCATGTCAGGATGAGCCTTGCAGGAAGGGCACCACATGAGGGAGGAGGATGTCTTCCCTGTAACACACAGCGTTGAGATTGCCTGCAATGACAACAAGCTCAGTCCGATGATGCTGTGACACACCGCCCCAGACCATGACAGAACCTCCACCTCCAAATCGATCCCGCTCCAGAGTACAGGCCTCGGAGTAACGCTCATTCCTTCGACGATAAATGCGAGTCCGACCATCACCCCTGGTTAGACAAAACTGCGACTTGTGAGTGAAGAACACTTTTTGCCAGTCCTGTCTGGTCCAGCGAAGGTGGGTTTGTGCCCATAGGCGACGCTGTTGCCGGTGATGTCTGGTAAGGACCTGACTTACAACAGGCCTACAAGCCCTCAGTCCAGCCTCTCTCAGCCTTCTGTGGACAGTCTGAGCACCGATGGAGGGATTGTGTGTTCCTGGTGTAACTCGGGCAGTTGTTGTTGCCATCCTGTAATTGTCCCATAGGTGTGATATTCGGATGTACCGATCCTGTGCAGGTGTCGTTATACGTGGTCTGCCACTGCGAGTACAATCAGCTGTCCTTCCTGTAGTGCGTTCTTAGGTGTCTCACAGTACGGACATTGCAATTTATTGCCCTGGCCACATCTGCAGTCCTCATCCCTCCATGCAGCATGACTAAGGCATGTTCATGCAGATAAGCAGGGACCCTGGGCATCTTTCTTTTGGTGTCAGTAGAAAGGTCTCTTTAGTGTCCTAAGTTTTTATAACTGTGACCTTAATTGCCTACCGTCTGTAAGCTGTTAGTGTCTTAACGACCGTTCCACAGGTGCATGTTCATTAATTGTTTATGGTTCATTGAACAAGCATGGAAAATACTGTTTAAACCCTTTACAATAAAGATCTGTGAAGTTATTTGCATTTTTACAAAATTATCTTTAAAATACAGTGTCCTGAAAAAGGGACGTTTCTTTTTTTGCTAGTTTATATTTGAAGGTAAATATGTAAAAATGACTTCTTAAGGTGTATAAAGCAAACAAGCAGAAAAAAAGCCCACCTTAAATATGACAATTTATATGACAATTAATCGTAAAAGCCCTTAACGAGACAATTGTCACAGCCCTAAAACAGACAATTAATCAGCATAATCGCAATTATTTGTTTGACAATTAATCGTCAGCCAGACTGCATAATTGTGACAGCCCTAGTCTGAAGACATACAAATTTTAAAGGATTAAAATGTTCTTTTGATCTCTGATTCAGTGACTAATTTCACACAAGGCACTCATTTGTCACCACCTTCTGGCATCACCAGAAATGGTCACTGAATCATTAAATGGATCTGAACTAATTTTGGTGAATGTAGTCAAAACACTTAAGCCACTTGGATACATTAAAATCCCAAAATGCACAAGCACAGAGGAAAAAATATAACTGTGCACATGCACAATTGTCATTATTGTAATTGATTAAATAATTTATTCAGGACCATCTTGTGCTCAGTCTTTTATTGTCATGTGTGAAACAGAAGCAAGTGCTCCAGATGCCCTTTATTTTTGCAGCTAATTCTGCAAAATTTTGCAATTAATTGGCAATACTTGAATCTTTAAAATATTACAAATATTAAAAGTAAATTATACATATATATTAATATAATACTTATTTCATACTTGCAGTATATATTAATATATACTTATATTAATAATGCACTGTAAGTGTTAGGTCTGTGCGAGCCACCTACTGACAGTTTTTTTTTTTACTGACTTTTATATTTTATAAATCACTCTCTTGAACAGCATAACAAAGCTCCAAAATTGAAACATATGCAAACTTTTCTACATGATGTATATATCACGCAATACAAACTTGTAATGAAAATACTTTTTTTTTTTTTTTATTGATTTAACTTTTAGAATGTGATCTTTTTGAAACAATATATTAGTCTTTTCCTCGATAGCTTGTGACACCTCAGCATGGTGGTAGAATGAATAAAGTGCTTGTGATGATCATTTACAGGAAGAGACCACTGGAAAACTGCCACAACCATTACAGTCAGAAAAACAATATTGAACATGCCTTCAGTGCGGTACAATCATCAGATCACCATAGCTCCGGAGAATCCATGACTTTAGGCACAAAGAACTGCCTATCATCTCCAAGAGAGGAACTTCATGGCACTACACTTCCAAATGGATACAAATAGAAATACAGGAAGTGCAAAAACTTATCTAAAGAAGTCCCATTCATTGAAGGCAGACACCTATAAAATTGGCTGTCCCGGGTAACAAAATACTAAATATTACTTTAACACACATGCTAATATTACATTTCTGACACTACAGAATTTTTGTTTTTGTTTGTTTTGATAACTTAAACAGGACAAGCTTAACTCAGTCAGTACATGTTCTGTTTAAATTACTGCAATAAGTCAAATACATGAAATACCAGCTAATACCCTTACAGTTCTATCAACAGCTGGCGCAAAACGACCAGCTATGCATTATTCATAAAGCAGAAGAGTTGATGGAATGTGTCAAAGATTCGATTACAATAATATTCAAGAGATGTAAACACAATTGTTCAGTATAAAACAAAATGAACTACTAAACATGTTAAAGAACACAAAGACTGTTGTAAAACGTCAAACATGTTTCTCTTTCAAAACTGCCTTAGACACTTTGGCAGCATTTCAGTGCAGGCAAATCCAAGTCATCAAAAAAAAAAAAAAAAAACAGAACAAAAAAAAATAAAAAAATCAGGAATATACACACAAAACACTGTTAATGGTGTGCATATTGGACTTGCAACATTTTACATGGTCCACTACTGTTTTTTTTTTTTTTTTTTGCTAGAGCTAATTTAGTACAAATGTAAAGTGATGCAGCTATATTTCAGTATTTTCGTCCATGAAAAGACTAAGACCCGTTTCAGTCACCAGGACTCTTAGAACAAGTTAGGGAAGGGACAAGACAGTCCACACTGTTCACCGAACAGTAGCACAATGTACACAACCAAATAATTGTATTAGTTTATATCTCAGTCCAAGTTCTTCTCAAAGGTTGCCATTATGTCACTCTGCATGGTCATGTCAATGATTCCTGACATCTGGGGGGGAAATAAAAAGCACTGAAAAGTATTATACATAATATTAAAGTAATATTTTAATATTCATTACAATACTATAAAATGCTAAATGTAAAATTGCACAGTAAAAAAAACTTTAACTACTTTATAGTTTGTATCCAGCTATGGATGAGTTACTTACAGCCTCCCTCCTGCGGCGCTCCTGCTCTCTCTTGCGAGCCATCTCTCGTTCTTGGTCCACAGAATTCTGTGGAAGAGTGCATGACTCAGGGACTGTAGGGGTATCCAAGATGGCCGCCATCAGTGGCAGCTCTGCTGACTCCACTTCTGGCTTTGAAGGTTGGCAGTCCAACTTGGTCTTTTGGAGCTGCTGCATCACACTATAAACCATTAAAGGGATAGTTCACCCAAAAATGAAAATTCTCTCATCATTTACTCACCCTCATGCCATCCCAGAGGTGTATGACTTTCTTTCTTCTGCAGAACACAAATTAAGATATTTAGAATAATATATTATACACTTATAGAATATATAAGTGAATGGGTGCCAAAATTCACATAATGGGAGCATAAAATAATCCATATGCTTCCAGTGGTTAAATCCAAGTTTTCAGACATGATATGATAGGTGTGGGTGAGAAACAGATAAATATTCAAGTCATTTTTTTGTCATAAATTCTCCTCCCTGCACATTAGGGGGTGATATGCAAGGATGTGAATCACCAAAAACAGAAGAAGAATGAGAAAGCAAAAGTGGAATTGGACTGCACAGGGACGACAATTTATAGCAAAAAAAGGACTTAAATATTGATCTGTTTTTCACCCACACCTATCAAATTGCTTCAGAATATATGGATTTAGCCACCAGAGTCGTCTGGAGTACTTCTGGTCTTTGGCACCCATTCACTTACATTGTATGGACCAAAAGAGCTGAGAAATTCTTATAAAAATCTTCGATTGTATTCTGCAGAAGAAAGTAAGTCATACACATCTGGGATGGCATGAGGGTGAGTAAATGATGAGAGAATTGTCATTTTTGGGTGAACTATTCCTTTAAAGGGCCATCTGTCAGCGAGTTCAATGGGAACATGCAAATATTATATGAACATTCAAACTGTAGGCCATGGGGATCTGAATGTTGAGGTAAATTAATAACACCAGACAGCAATAAGACAAATAAGACAGTACTTCTAGCAAAAAATACTGCAATACTATAAACGAAACAGCTACTAGTGGTGGCATGGCATCTCCCTATGGCTCCATGGGGTTTTACTCATTGTTTCTTAGTCTTTTCTTTACATACACTGCCTGGCCAAAAAAAAAAAATAAATAAATTTAAAAAAAATAAATATTGGATTTAAGGCAGTGTTATGATCTGGGGTTACTTCAATTGGTCAAGTCTAGGCTCAGCAATGTTATGTGGCAATAAAATGAAGTCAGGGGACTACCTGAATGTACTGAATGACCAGGTGATTTTTTTTTTATTCCCTAACAGCATGGGCATATTCCAAGACGACAATGCCAAGATTCATCAGGCTCAAATTGTGAAAGAGAGGTTCAGGAAGCATGAGGAATCATTTTCACACATGGATTGGCCACCACAGAGTCCTGACCTTAATGCAACTCTGGACAAAAATAAATGTTGTGACGTGGCAAAAGGTGTTCGAAACAATGCCACGACGAATGCGCGCCATAATCAAAGCTAATGGCAGTCCAATTAAATATTAGACTATGCTACTTTTTTTTTGGCCAGGCAGTGTATACACAAAACACAGGAACTCTGTTCTAAAACCTAGTGAGCTGTATTCCTAGACAGCATTTTAAGTATAAATGTACTTTATCTAAATATACTTTTATACTTTTAATGCTAAAAGGCATCGATTTATAAAAACATAATTTGGTAACACTTAATAAGGATTAATTCGTTAAATTTAGTCAATGCATCAGGTTTTACGAACTAACAAATGACGATTACAGCATTTACTTATCTTTGTTAATGTTAGTTTATAAAAAAAGGTTATTCACTGTTGACTTCCGACTTAGAAAATGTTGAAATGAGCATTATCAAAGATCAAATAATGCTGTAAAAGTATTGTTAATTGTTAGTTCATGTTAACTAATAGTTACCTAATGTTAACTAAATGGAACCTTATAGTAAAGTGTTACCAAAAAAATAATTCCATCTAATTGAAACTGGACTTCAATACGAGTTTTCAATATGAGTGCTATGTATTTTTTGTGCTTATTAGAGTATGGAGTCATTAGGTTATCAACATTTGATACCGCCAAATGCTATTAAAATAAAATGTTAACTGGAGTCTCTTGTGCACTTTTTGTAAAGAGCAATTGTATGCGGTGTTAGTGACTGCTAATGTGCACTATATGGCCAAAAGTATGTGGACACACCCTCTTAATTAAAAAGTCTCACTATTCCATTAATTCCAGTGAAGACAAATCTGAATGCTTCAGCAAACAGTGGCATTCTAAACAATTGTGTGCTTCCAACTTTATGGTAACCGTTTGGTGAGGGCCCTTTTCTGTTCCAGCATGACAACGCCCCTGCGCATAAAGAGAGGTCCATAAAGAAATAATGTACTGATGATGCAAACTTGACGGGCATGCACAAAGACCAGACCTGAAAACCACTTAACATCTTTAGGATGAACTGGACGCCGACTGCGAGCCAGGGTCCATCATCCAACATCAAGGTCTGACCTCACTGATGCTTTTTGTGTCTGAATGGGAGCAAATCCATGCAGCTATATTCCAAAATCAAGTGAAAACCCTTTCTAAAAGCAAAGAGTGTGATTAATCCCTGTGGTTTTGAAAGTAAATGTTCAACAAGCACAAATGAATGTTGGTGTTCAAGTGTTTAGAAACTTTTGACCATATAGTGTAGTTCCATGGTACTCAACAGGCATCTGGCCGTGAACCATCTTTTTGTGGCCCGCTTGATGTTGTCATAAGAATCCAAGGATTTTTTTTCCCGACTGGCCCAGTGGTTCAGATTTTTACTGGCCCTGCAAACATTTTCACTGGCCCCAACACCAAAATAAAAAAATATCTGTTTTTACCATCATGGCTTTAAAACAATTTGTCCAAAGCTAAATATTTTTTATACATTACATTTATAAGACAATTTTCCCCATAATTGTATCACATTTTAAGTTTGCAAGATAGATGTAAATTACTGCTTTAGGCCTTATATAACCCCATGTTAGTGCTTCACAGATATAAATTAATCTTATTAACCCTTAGCAGTCCTGCCATTTACACATGTGCTTTACACAAATTGCCTTGGTTGAATTAAAAACCTGTGAGGATTTTTTTTGCAATTCATCTTGAACAAAATCATTAACCTTAGGAACCATACTATTTTACCTATGCATGACTCCTTGGTAATAACTCAAAGTTTCAGTAGCTTTGAGCCTGTTTCACTCTCTCAGCTGGTAAATATAATTACTAATATGAGACTTGCAACCAATCCCTTAACTCCATTCTTCCTCGGCTGTTGTTAAACTCAAGATGCATTTGGTCCTAGTATTCAGCCTCTTATAAATAACAGCTTAATCAATGGCATTGTTCCTACTTGTTTTAAACATGAGGTAGTGCAGCCCCTCATCAAGAAACGAACTTAGACCCTAGTGATTTGAAAAAATTATAGGCCTATATCAAAACTACCATTTCTATCGAAAATTTTAGAAAATGTTATTTTATCTCAACTTGTTCCATTATTATCTGAGAATGATATTACTGATGTATTCCAATTTGGGTTTAGGACCTTCCATAGCACAGACACTGCTCCGCTCAAGTTATCTAATGACATAATGCTAGCTGTCGATTCAGGGAATGTTGTAGTTCTAAACCTGCTTGATCTAACTGCCATTTTTTAATACTACTGAACATTAAATCTTATCACAGAGCATGGAAGATGAGGTGGGCATCAAGGGTACAGCCTTTAATTGGTTTAAGTCATATTTAAAAGAATAGATCGTTATCAATTTGTATTTGAAACTTTACTTCCTCATCAGCATCATTATGCTGTGGTCTTCCACAAGGATCCATTCTCTGATGTTTTTGGCTCCTCTTCGGCCTCCAATGAGATCATAAAAGACTATCCACTAAATCAAGTGTATTTGACCAGGATAACAAAATCTGGGTGTCACCTTTGATTTAGCACTGAAATGTGACAATCAAATCAAGTGTTAAAAGCAGTTTCTTCCAACTTAGAAAGAATAGCCTTCAATTTGGAGATAGCTCTATCAAAGATCTGGAAACCGTTATGCATGCCTTTATATCTTCATGCATTGACTACTGTAATTCACTACATATAGGCATTTCCCAGTGTTACCTGTCCCAAATTCAGCTTGTTTAAAATGCAGCAGCTAAGCTTTTGACAGGTGAAAAGAGGGATAATATAACCCCTGTCCTAGCCTCTCTACATTGGCTGCCATTTAAGTTCAGGATACAGTTTAAGATCCTTTTGTTTGTATTCAAGGTTTTTATTGGTGTAGCTCCTAAATACATTGCTGATGTTTTACATCCCATCCAACTGCTAAAATGTTGAGGTCTTCTAATCAGATGCTCCTGTCCGTTACTAAGACGAGGTTAAAATCTAGAGGTGACCGTGCATTCTCCGCTGTTGCTCCCTGAATCTGAAACACTCTTCCTTTAAACATAAGACTCTCCCCTACGGTGGAGGCTTTTAAGTCTCGTTTAAAGACAAAAATATTTTTGTCTGGCTTTTGAGGTTGAGCAGAGTAATTGTTGTTAATGTGTAATGTATAATTATTTAATATCTTTTTAACCTTACTATTTCTGAAAGCACTTTGGTCAACTGCTGTTGTTTTAAATGTGCTATAGAAATCGTATTGTATTGTGTTTCTCAGCAAAGTGTTCAGTGAAGCAGATGATGGGTTTTCAGTCACCGTTTAGTCATGCTGTCAACTTTTGGGCCATGTGTAATGTTTTCACAAGCAGGATCAAAGATTTAGTCACTGAGTTAAAGATTATATTGTTGGCTGAATGTAATAAAACACAGGAATTCTCGAGAGGGGAGACCTTGCTACTAAATCGGTTGTGACGTGTAATATACAGTAGGAAAATATTAGACCTAATATATGAATTAAGAATGTGGATATAAACATGAAATTAGACAACCCAAACAAGACCAACACTGACTACACACAAAGTACAGGAAGAAAATACCTGTACAGTACAGAATGAGAAACGTAACAGATGTGTTAAGAGGATGATATAAAGTAGACGGTTTTAAATGTCATTTTCGAGCTGAACAGCTCTGATTATAATAATAGCCATAGTGATGGCTATTATTATTAATCTTTTTTCACATCATACTCCAAGAATTAATGATTATGTTTTGAAATATTATCTAGTTGTTAATTGTAGTTACATTTGGGATACTGACCAGCTCAGTTTCCAACCATGTGTACTGTATAACCGGGTTTTTACAAAGTTTATTACATTTCATCAGTGCTTCATCTCTAAAATGCAAAAAAATGAGAAAAAAAGTCACTTTTTTTACTGTGCAAACAATACTAGCGCTCTGTCCCTTTACGAGTGCTCATGCATGTTAAACAGCGAGAGCCATGGATTTACAGTCCAATAGAAAGAAAATATTGATTTCTTGTGTTCCTATGAGTGGAATACTAATTTTCACCAATTTGTCAAAATGAAAGAATGTGGGAATTTCCCACACTGTGAACATAGACTGTGTGGGGATAATTAAAATGTTGCACAAGACGTGCAATCCCTCCGAAATTCATGGTGTTTTTTTTTTCCCTGCACTTTTCATCACAATGGTAATAGATGTGGCACAGACACAGGGCAGACACATCGGGCAGTCCTTATTGTTGAGCCCTGAAACCAATATTAAGGTGTAAATTTCTACAACATGTCATTCTCAGTGTCTCTTAATTGCCGTTTAGTTTTATATATATATATATATATATATATATATATATATATATATATATATATATATATATATATATATAAAACAAAAAAACTGCAAACAGATGAAAATAATGTATTGAATGCAGAGACGTGAATTTAATTCGGATTATAGGCTATTTAATATTACATAAGTGCTAGGTCAGACTTTGTGCGTGTTAACAGAAACAGTTTGTGCGTGCTCAGTCAAACATGTGCGCCAAGTCACTCTTGCACACCCGCTTGCCACTGTCATAGCGCGAGTTTGCAAGTGTCGGGTGACAAACATGTTTGAAGAGCTCAAGAGAGATACCCATCATGAACAGTAATAACAGAAAGAGTTTACCTTAAATAACAGCGTTGTGACATCTCCCAAATGCTTCATTATTAGTGATCTGTGTTACTAAGCTAAACAAAACCCTAAAAGAGGGTAATCATAGATGCAAGCTTTTCAAAGTTGAGTACCCTGGGTGTAGTACCCTATGTAGCATGTTTTAATTTGGTCATTCATGAGATTCCTTTTCGGTGAGAACACTGGCTTAAACCATGTCCACATTAATCCATTTAAGTATGAAAACTCAACTTTCAGTATCCTAACATCAATGTTTTCCAAAGTCTTTATTTTTGGTGGAGGAGAACACCATTCTAGTGTGTATAACAGGTGTAAACATAGCAAAATCAATGCGTTTTCATACAAAAAAGGATTAGTGTGGAGAGCAGAGTGCGAGGAAGTCTTCTAGGTTTTGGAACTAAGCCATGGTATGCTGTGGTCAGCTGGAATCAACTCTCTGCCAGGCAGAGATTGAAAGGCCTCCAAAATGAAACAAAGATTACATAATACAACTTTATGTACGGTGTTGCTTTAAAAGTAAGATTCCTTTTATACCTGTTTTTATCTGTGCTGCTCTTCTCTCGGCCAGCCTCCAACTGCAGTTTACGAGCTCGCTCTCGTTCCTCTTTCTCCATGGCAACCTTACGGAACTGCTGGAAACTCTCCTTGGATGACTTGATGGTGCAAGGAGTTTGTGCAGCCATCTTACCCAGACTTGTCCAGGAGTCTGCATTCTTCAGGACAATATCCTGCAAAACACACACGCACAGGTTATCAGAGATAACACTTAAGAGTGGATCATATTTTGCCATGTATGCAAGCATGTACCCACAAAGGATTTGTACCTTTTTAGGCAAATTGGATTTGGCATCATGAATGGACTTCCATAGTTCACTGCTATCGTGTTTAGCTCCTAGAAAATGTGAATAAGAACTTAGAAACCATTCAGAAAAGGCAGAAAAAAAGTACTTAGAAAAAAACTCCAGAAAGAAATGCTGACCAGGCTTTTTGTGCAGCTGAAAGGAGGGCTCTTCTAGTGTTTCTAGGCAGCCCTGCTCATCCTTCATATTGGTTAATGGACTCTCCTGCAGAGGTGACAGCAATCTACAATGCTGCAGAGAGAGAGAGATGTTTTTGAATTTTTATAACACCTTTATTTTATTACAGCAACACACAAAATAAAACAACACCACACTTACACCATTAAAATACTCCATTATATACCCAGTTCCATCAGCAAAATGCAATGCATCATTTTCAACCCAACACAACATCTTTTCTATACTCTAAATTTCTTCAAACTTTGTCTGTTCCTTCATAGACGAATAAAATAGCCACGTTTTATTCTTGCTCTTGTGAACTCCTTAAACAAATCTTCCCTACTATCAGTTCCAAAGAGAATTTTACATTTTCTACTAAAATAGACAGCCATTTTTGCTTGACCCAGAAGAAATTTTAGTAACCGTCCTTTCCTTTTTTTGTATTTATTATACTTGAAACCAAAAATTAACACAGCCATTGTAAACACTTAAAGGCAGAAAATAAATCTTCCAATAAAACAAAAATAGGCCTCAATCTCTCACAAATGTATAAAACAAAAGGGACAAGTATCTTTTACAGTTGGATTCAGCAATGAGATAAAAGCATTGATTGCAATGATACCATATAGTATTTGCCATTGAAGATCACCCACAGGCTTAGTCAATGGTGGCTTATAAAGTGAACTCCACACAGGCTTAACAATATCAACAATACCTAAATATTCTCTCCATGGTGTGTCAATACATTTTAGTTTTTAGGTTTTTATAGGGCAAAACTCTTGTGGCTTGCACCATGCACCATACTTTTCTTACACTTTCATAAAAGGGGAGATGACCTTCAAATCAAACTTCCTGCAGTCTGTCAAAAAATATTATTTCCAAAACCCAACCCCCCAATCATACTTAAAAGAAAACAAGCTACTCCAGTCCATGATATATTTGATCTATATAAACGTTTTTGAACAAATTGCAGCCTAAAGGCTAATTTCCTGCTTGAGATCAACTACCCCCTGTCCAGCCTCCTCCTTTGGAAGATAAAGGACACTCCTTGGTATCCAATGTAGTTTATTCCAGAAACAAATTATTTACAATAACCTGTATTCTTTCCAGGACCCCAGCAGGAGGTTCTAAAACAGGTATTCTGTGCCACAATTAAGAAGCCACCAAGTTATTAATAATCAGTGTTCTCCCCCTAAAAGACATATTAGGCAATAACCACTTCCACCTTCCTAATCTACTTTCTATATTTTCAATCATGTTTTCCCAATTTTTCTGAACTGTCATTACATTGCCCAAAAAAACTCCAAGGTACTTAAGACCACCATGCGACCAAACCAACCATTTCCATTTTCCCAACAAGAAGTGCTGAACTTTTAGCCCAATTTACTTTGGCAGAGGAGATTTTTCCATAATTAATTACAATCAGTTAACCTATTAATATCATTCTGCCCACTTATTAGTACCATCACATCATCTGCGTACACTGACAACTTTACAGGTGGAATAAAATTATTGTAACTGAACCCATCTAACTCAGCCCTAACTCTATTTAGCATGGGTTCTAATGTTATCGAATAGAGCATTCCTTGCAAAGCAACCTTGTCTGATTCCCCTCTGTATTTTAAAAGGGTTATTCAAGCCACCATTGACCTTTAGTACACTTTCAATGTCCTCATAGAGCACTCTGATCATTGCAGTGAAACCAGGTGGAAAACCAAATGCTTCAAAAGTGCACCATAAAAACTAATGTTCCACCCGATCAAACGCCTTTTCATGGTCCATAAAAATTAGACCAAATTTATATAAAATTCAACTGGCAGCCCATCTAGTTCTGGTGCTGTACCATTTTTCATACTCTGCAGTGACTTGAAAAGTTCCTCTACTGTTAGAGGATGCACCAGATCTACAAAAGACTCTTCAGCCACTTGTGGGAGATCATAAAAAAAAAAAAACACTGAGCTGTAAGCTGGTCTTTTACATACTCGTAGGCATATACAGTGCATTCAGACCCCTTCGTTTTTTTCACATTTTGTTATGTTGCAGCTTTGTGCTAAAATGCTTTATAAAAAAAAAAAACATCAATCTACACTCCATACCCATAATGACAAAGCAAAAACCAGATTTTTGATAACTTTTAAAACTAAAATATAAATCACATTGACATAAAGATTCAGACCCTTTGCTGTGACACTTGAAATTTAGCTCAGATGCACCCCATTTCTCACATCACATTATCTTTAAAATATTTCTACACTTTGATTGGAGTTTACCTATGGCAAATTCAATTGATTGGACATTTTTTTGGAAAGGCACACACCTGTCTATATAAGTTCTCACAGCTGAAAATGCATATCAGAGCAAAAACCAAGCCATGAGGTCAAAGGAACTGCCTACAAAGCTCAGAGACAGGATTGTGTTGAGGCACAGATCTGGGGAAGGCTACAAAAACATTTCAGCTGCATTGAAAGTTCCCAAGAGTACAGTGGCCTCTATAATTCTTAAATGGAAGTTTGGAACAACCAGGACTCTTTCTAGAGCTGGCCACCTAGCCAAACTGAGCAATCGGAGTAAAAGGGCCTTGGTAAGAGAGGTGACCAAGAATCTGATGGTCACTCTGGTTGAGCTCCAGAGATCATGTGTGGAGATGGGAGAAACTTGCAGTAGAACAACCACCACTGCAACACTCCACCAATCTGGGCTTTATGGCAGAGTGGCCAGACAGAAGCCTCTCCTCAGTGCAAGACACAAGAAAGCTTGCTTGAAATTTGCAAAAAAGCACCTAAAGGACTCTCAGACAGTGAGAAACAAGATTCTCTGGTCTGATGAAACGAAGATTGAACTGTTTGGCCTCAATTCCAAATGTCATGTCTAGAGGAAACCAGGCACCGCTCATCTCCTTCGCAATACCATCCTAAGGCTGTGTGTCCACAAAAGCGTTTTTTGCAGCTGAAAATGCCAGGCGCTCTTCTGAAAATGCCCAGCTGGGAGCGCTTTAGAGGCGCATTGTTTTTCAGCTGAGACGCATTGGTTGCTATGATACGGAATATCTGTGGAAGTAATGTGTTGCAAGTACCTAATTTTGCAGATAGTTTGTGTTATCAACAAGTACTGAATGTAAAAATGTTGGCACAAGGAGGAGTACTTGCTCTGTCCCTTGCTCTGGATGAAGGGAAGGCTGAAGCATTATTTTTCATATTAATATTGTGGTAGTCCGGAAATGTCATCTAGTACAGACATGAATACTCAGAGACCAGCAAACTTCTCCTCCATTGTTGTTCAGTCATTGTACAAGTAGGATGTGATGGTTTGTCAGTGTGGTATTGTCCCGCCCCTCCTCCACCTGTGATTGGATGGCTGGGTAAAAAGTGACAGTGACGAGTGCTGTGTTTTTACCCAAAGTGGAAAACTTTTCAACTCTCGGCCTCAGACTGGGCCAAAGGTTCACATTCCAACAGGACAATGACCCTAAGCACACAGCCAAGACAACGCAAGAGTGGCTTAGGAACAACTCTGTGAATGTCCTTGAGTGGCCCAGCCAGAGCCCGAACTATAATTCAATTGAACATCTCTGGAGAGACCTGAAAATGGCTGTCTACTGCCGGTCCCCATCCAACGTGACAGAGCATGAGGGGATCTGCAGAGAAGAATGGCAGAAAATCCCCAAATCCAGGTGTGCAAAGCTTGTCGCCTCATACCAAAAAGACTTAAGGCTGTAATCGTTGCCAAAGGTGCTTCAACTAAGTACTGAGTTAAGGGTCTGAATACTTGTGTCAATGTGATATAAATTTTTTTTTTTTTTTAATAAATTTGCAAAGTTATCAAAAATCTGGTTTTTGCTCTGTCATTATGGGGTATGGAGTGTAGATTGATGTGAGAAAAAAAAAGCATTTTAGCATAAGGCTGCAACATAAAATGTGAAAACAATTAAGGAGTCTGAAGACTTTCTGAATGCATTGAAGTAGGGATGGGCACGAGTACTCGGACATGGCAGCAATGATCGATCATGAAAACGATGATCGATGGTGATCATGCATGATGTGACTTCTCACTTAATTCGAAATTCGGTGACGATTACCTGACAACTAAACACAAACATGTCAAAGAGGGAGCTTATTTTTAATTTTGAGATTGATTACATTGTGATTTTGATGGGTCCATTGATTGTCAGAGACATCTCATAGCAACCAAACTGATATACGATGCTGTAATGCTATCATTACGATCATCAAAAGAGAGCGTAATTAACCGCATTTTGAACACCTGTCTCTGCAAAACATTTGCTAAACACGTTTTATTATACTTGAATGTAAGAAGTTTGACTCGTTAATGCATATTAAATAAAAGTGAATGTTTGTCACTGACTGTAAACCTCCCTGCCCTGGGTGCCGATATGTTTGCTTGAAGTAACACACACCTGCATCTCGATGAAATGGGAGCTGAAGATTTCCGCATGAGTTTCCATGTTAGAAGGCCGACATAATGTGTCATTTCGTTGCACTTTCCCCAGTTGAAAGGTGGAAATTCCGACTCTCTGAGTTGAATGGAACGCTTCATGAATCATCACAGCGACAACAATACGGAGCATCGCGGCTTTCCCCACAGAACCAAACACTTGGGGACACACACACACACACACGTGTGGCAGTGGACTCAATGCACAGCGAGTGTTTCAAACAGCTAGACAGAGCACAGCTAAATGTAACAGAATGCAGTGTCTTCAAAACTGAACTTCAACTTAACACGCATATTAAATACACGATGGTTATGGCGTCTCCTGTTAAGCCAACCGTGATTTGAAAATAGACGGTTTAGACAGTCACAAAAAAAACTGGTGTGCTCTTACTAAGATTACTACGGTAACCTGAAGAACAGACAGATGCGCGTTGTGCACATTCTTTAAGTTGGGCAGCGAATCTTCACATAAAGACACTGGTTATGCAATCTTTTGTACATTTTGTAACAGATTATTTTATAACAGCCTATAATAATGAATAGATGATACACTGGAACAACAAGATGCAATGCAGCAGCCAAAGACGTTTGTCAGACATGTTATTATATATACAGTTATGTACATGTCATTGTACATGTAATTAGTCCGAGAACTCGAGTAGACAAAATGACCAAAATGCCCATCCCTACACTGTAGCTCCTTATAGAAACTAACAGCCCTTTTGCGAATATCAGATATCCTTATAAGCTCTTGTCCATCTGCAGACTGTAAGCACTGGATTCTTTGACCATTGTTTTTTTTTCCCAGACTGAAGAAATACTTGGATGGGGCATCCATTTCAGAAGAATTCTGAAATCTAGACCCTGTGCTCCAATTCCTAACAGATCTGCTAAAACAGCTTTTTTGTCTTTAAGAGCCTGAATCTGGAGTTCCACTATATCAATCTCTAGATCTTGAATAGATTGAACAGTGTCTCTGGTGACATTAGAAGTGTACTGATGACAAAAATTTTGTATCTGTAATGTTCCAATATCCCACCATGCTGTATTGAAAATATTAGACTTCTGATGCTTCCATCCCATTAAAAAATAAAACAAACATTTACCAAAATGTGCATCTTCAAGCAAGGTACTGTTAAAGAGCCAATATGCACTTTTATGCTTAACAAAATTAATAAAAACACATGCTACCAACATTGCATGATCCGAAAAACCAACTGGACAGATATGACAAGACTTATAACATTGTATCTGATGTTCAAAACAATAGAAACGATCCAGTCTTGCTAATGAAATGAGCCCATGTATATTGCCTTTCATTATTATGAAAGTTTCTCCATACATCACAAAGGCGATGAGTTTCAATGATGCTTACTAGTTTACGTTTGAGGCTCACTCATTGTGAGGGACAAAACCAGCACTAAATAACAAACCAATACCATTTCATTATTCTTGTGACAATTCGTTGTGCATTGTCTGAGAACACACTTTTTGTATAAATTTCTTTAAGCGATACACATCTGGATTTGATAAACAATTATCCTTTGTTTCATTTAGAATTTTGCTGAATCAATGAATAATGAAAGATCTGGGAAGAAATCTTTTACCTCAAAATCCCCCTTTCCTTTCGTGCACTGCAAAAAAGTCTTCATTTATTCTAAACCATATCCACTGTAATCTTGCATCACATTGTCCTTAACAGAGGAATCAAAAAATTCCTGTTCACTCTCTGAATCAGACAAATCATTCGCACTCAAACACTCATCTGAACTTCTGGTGGTCTTATTTTGCATTTTCTTTGATTTAAATGCCATTTCACGTAGACTTGTTTTTCTCTTCACAGCTGGCACCTTAAAAATTGCTTCATCTTTTCTAAGAATTTGTTTTCCACTTCAATCTCAATATCTAACATCTCTTCATTGCTTTGATTTTCTTTCTCACAATTTTCATTCTCACTCTCCACGTTTTCTTTATCTGCATTTAATTCATGCATTTCAAGCCCCAATCCACCCTCTCAGTTCTTCTATACCACTTTCTTGATTTGCACTGAGACTGAGACCCGTTTTCATTTCCATTTGACATTTCTTTTTCAAGGCAGGAACGTACCAAATGTCCCTCTTTACCACAACCAAAGCATTTCATATTTTACATAGTAGCAAAAATCACATATTCAAAGCCATCGACTTTAAGTTTAAAGGCAATATTTAACTTGTCAATATCGCTCCTCAAAATCATGTGAAATTGCCTACGGAATGACACAACATGCTTCAACAATGGGGATTTGCAACCCAAGGAGGTTTTCTTTATTGTAAATACCAGCTGCCCATGTCTAGATAATTTGCATCACAGTGCTTCATCACTAATGAACGAAGGTATATTAGACAGCCAAACTTTCCTCGCCGGGTTGACAAGTGGGAATACCCTAATAAAACTTATTTAGGACTATCCCATTTTCCACCATCTCAATCACTTTTTAAACCTTATCTAGGAATAACACAACAGCACTGTTCATTCTAGAAGCTGATCTAATTGTGCTGTAACCAACCACCTCTCCTACCGCTAAAACACAATCCTCAACTGAGCACTCAACTCCGACCGGCACTTTGATTCCATGCCGCCGGGTGAGTTGCTCGTAACTCGGCCTCTCCACACTCTCCATAACCGGCAGTTAAAAAAACTGGCCAACACAAACAACCCCACTCTTCCCCCAACAGTATTTGCAGTACTTTGTGACCATATAAACAAACAAGAAGTGGAAACAGTGGAGGAAAAAAAATCACCACATAAAATTGACAAACCTTAAGATCAGAAAAAGAAATCCACAGCCACTCTCCGAATCACACTCCACTCACTCAGCAAATGCTCGTGCATGCACACAGAGAGAGAGAGAGAGAGAGAGAGAGAGACAGTATTGTGAGATTTAACATTTTTGAGCAAGGGCTTACATATTACACAGAAATACTTCGGTAGCCAACAATAACCCAGTCATCCCCCCTCCATCAGGCTTCAAACCTGGTCACTCCACTGAACCTGCTCTCCTTGCAGGAACCAAAGCGTTCAAGTCAGCCAGAGCGACATCAATCTCTGAGCTAATTCTTAAACTATCTGCAGCTTTTGACAATGAATCACTACCCTCTGTCATTGTATTAAGACATGTTGGGACATTAAGTATTCTCTTGCTGTGCACCACAGAAGTCATACATTATGAAATAATTTTTATTTTTGGTTGAACTATGATCATTCTCTCATCTAACTTCTTGCCTGGGGCAACTCCTATCTTAACAAGAAGAGCTTAGAAGAAGCGTTGCATATTCCCAGCTACCAGTGTACCCCTCTAGTTATTTGCCATAACCAGCTAGCTACTCCTCTAGCTATTTGCTATCATTACACAGCCCTCTAGAATACTCTATTCCAATTGGCCAATCACACCATCTAGCAGTCAAATACTTCTATATTATGACTGCACTTCTGGGGATAAAGTGATATTTTACTGGTCATCCGGGTATTGCGAGTCAAATCTTTACAAGTTAGCTAATAAAATGAATATAATTATCAAAATTATTTAATTAAATAACTCAAAAATAGTTATTGTCCATGTCTATTAACGTATTTGGCAAGTAGTTGTGTAAGAAACAGGATAATCTGCAGTCAGACGGTCATTATCGCAAAATAAACCCTTTTAGTATAACACTCCACCCTTGAACACCATGTCACCCTGTTTATGTCTGGCTGTCTGTAGGTTATCCCTTACTAAATGGATTTATTGTGTTGTAAGTCACTTTAGTAAGAAAGTGTCTGCTAACAATGTAATTGTAATCTAGGCAAAATGTTTTGCCTTTCCAGCAAACAATACAAATCTAATTAAATGAATTCAATTAAAGTACCAAGAGGTCCAATCTCATTTCCTTCCCAGCAAAGGTCCGGAAAATAATACGTAGCTTACCGGGTGTCAGTAGTCATATGGCTATGAAATTATAAATATATATTTTTTAACAGTTTTTATAACTTGCCACATTGGCAGCAACAGTACTTTGTAAAAAAAAAAAATATATATAAATACATTCCTAAACATTAAAAATAGTCTCTTCAAAACTGGGCAAGGTTGGGGACATTTGGGGTCCAGAGACAGCCAAAGTAGTGGGGTCTGAAGACTTATAATGAAAAGAATAAAATATTTCATCAAGACTTCATCAGTCGAGGGAACTTGGATATGAATATTAAAAGACCAACAGTTCGTTTTGAAGCTGAATGACAGCAGTCTTTGTGTTTAAATGTTTTACTTTCAGAATATACATGTATGGGACATAGGAGGCCTTTTGACAGATAAAAAATACTGCAAAATCTAAGTCTGAATGGACCATTTTTATATATTCCTTAAAGTGAGAATCTACTAACAACAAACAATTTACATAACAGTGAAGCATTAAAATACTGTTTGCTTAATTTAAGGATAAATACTCTAGTCTTTCCTTGCTATCCATGCCATGATGACATCAATTAATTTTCACAAAATTAGAACAAAGATCAGTTTGTTTATTATGAAAGGCTCATAACATGCTGATTAATAAAGCTAAATTTAGACTGAAAAAACGTTAGATTAAAAGACGGCACGTTAACTTGTCCTGAAACAAACATGGCTTAGCTGAATCGTCTAAAACACATATCGCGCTTTATTCCCACTCCGTGCGCGTATACACGTATGCTTACACAATCACTTAGCCAGGTGTCAGATAACTAGCACAATGATTTAGATCTCGGTACAGACTGAATTATCCTTCTGTCCGAATCTGGACTGGAGTCCACCTATTAAGTACTCCTGATCTACAGTGAATCCGGAAAGTATTCACAGCACTTCACTTTTTCCACATTTTGATATGTTTCAGCCTTATTCCAAAATGGATTAAATTCATTATTTTCCTCAATTTCTACAAATAATACCCCATAATGACAACGTGAAAGTTTGTTTGAAATCTTTGCAAATTTATTAAAAAAAAAAAATGAAAAAAAAAAAAATCACATGTACATAAGTATTCACAGCCTTTGCTCAATACTTCATTGAAGCACCTTTGGCACCAATTACAGCCTCAAGTCTTTTTAAGTATGATGCTACAAGGTTGGCACACCTATTTTTGGGCAGTTTCTCCCATTCTTCTTTGCAGGACCTCTCAAGCTCCATCAGGTTGAATGGGGAGCGTCGGTGCACAGACATTTTCAGATCTCTCCAGAGATGTACAATCGGGTTAAAGTCTGGGCTCTGGCTGGCCCACTCAAGGACATTCACAGAGTTGTCCCGGAGCCACTCCTTTGTTATCTTGGCTGTGTGCTTAGGGTCGTTGTCCTGTTGGAAGATGAACCTTCTCCTCAGTCTGAGTTCCAGAGCGCTCTGGAGCAGGTTTTCATCAAGGATGTCTCTGTACATTGCTGCATTCATCTTTCCCTCAATCCTGACTAGTCTCCCAGTTCCCGCCGCTGAAAAATATCCCCACAGCATGATGCTCCACCACCATGCTTCACTGTAGGGATGGTATTGCCAAGGTGATGAGCGGTGCCTGGTTTCCTCCAGACATTACGCTTCCATTCAGGCCAAAGAGTTCAATCTTTGTTTCTCATGGTCTGAGAGTCCTTCAGGTGCCTTTTGACAAACTCCAGGTGGGCTGTCATGTGCCTTTTACTGAGGAGTGGCTTCCGTCTGGCCACTCTACCATACAGGCCTGATTGGTGGAGTGCAGCACAGATGGTTGTTCTTCTGGAAGGTTCTCCTCTCTCCACAGAGAAATGCTGGAGCTCTGTCAGAGTGACCATCGGGTTCTTGGTCACCTCCCTGACTAAGGCCCTTCTCCCCCGATCGCTCAGTTTGGCCAGGCGGCCAGCTCTAGGAAGAGTCCTGGTGGTTCCAAACTTCTTCCATTTACGGATGGAGGCCACTGTACCCATTGGGACCTTCAATGCTGCGGAAATGTTTCTGTACCCTTCCCCAGATCTGTGCCTCGATACAATCCTGTCTCGGAGGTCTACAGACAATTCCTTGGACTTCATGGCTTGGTTTGTGCTCTGACATGCACTGTTAACTGTGGGAACTTATATAGACAGGTGTGTGCCTTTCTAAATCATGTCCAATCAACTGAATTTACCACAGGTGGACTCCAATCAAGTTGTAGAAACATCTCAAGGATGATCAGTGGAAACAGCATGCACCTGAGCTCAATTTTGAGTGTCGTGGCAAAGGCTGTGAATACTTATGTACATGTGATTTTTTTTCGTTTTTTATTTTTAATAAATTTGCAAAGATTTCAAACAAACTTCTTTTACATTGTCATTATGGGGTATTGTTTGTAGAATTTTGAGGAAAATAATGAATTTAATCCATTTTGGAATAAGGCTGTAACATAACAAAATGTGGAAAAAGTGAAGCGCTGTGAATAGTTTCCAGATGCACTGTATATGGTACAAACTGGTATCTCCATGACAAAACAAGTTAAGCAGAAGATAATTACCTCAAATTGAGAGTTGGAGGTAGGCAGTAATCCTGTGACAGGCATGACTGTAGGAGGTGAGGTCAGTGGTGACAGAAGAGGAGGAATATCTGAGAGATTGAGGGGGAGAAACACAGAGATGGGTTTTTACCTTGAACCACAACCGAAGTTGTTATAACTCTCATGCAGTGATGTTAGGCAGTGATCACAATGACATGCAGCTGGGGGAACAAAAAATCTATTCAACTGATTGTTAATTCACTGAATAGACTTGTCGACAAATTACCAGTCAAGACAAATATGCGATGATAACCTACTAAGGAAGGGAAAGGTTGAGGGGTTGTGGCATGTAAACTATTAGAGCAGACTGCCATAAGGCTGGCAGGGGACACAAGCAAGTGGCGGAGATCGGCGGGCAACTTCATAAAAAACAATCTCTTACCTTCCTGCTCAGACTTATGTGGAGGCTCCTCTGCAACAGCAGGTGAGGGGGAGCCAATCTGAGAATCCTGTAGGTCAGGGATATGGGGGGCATGTGCAGGATTGTGCGAGGGACTATGGGAGAATGTTTGGTCTGCAGGGGGTGAGACTGGTGGGTGTGGGGTGATTGAACCAGGGGAGCATTTGGGTGGAAATGTTGAGCGATCCTTACAGGGGGATGAGGAAGTGTTGAGTAAAGGGCAGGGGGGCTGGTCTAGAGGTAGATTGAGCGGTAACGGTGCAGTCCAGGTTTTAAGAGGTAGAGGGGCAGCTTTGCCACTAGGTCTGGACAGCTGAGGAGGTAGCTGGCTGTGTAAGGCTGTCATGGAATGAGGGTGAGAGGATGGACAGAAAAGTGTTAAACTGATAAATCAAAGCCATCAAGATCCATCTGGTGTCCAAACTCATTAATACGGTTGTTATACAAGGCATTAAAAGCCAACTGAAAAGTGAAGGAACCATGTTTCCCTTTCGTTTTGTTATAAAGGTCACTGCAGTGTTCTTTTTAACAGCATGATTTGGCCACAGTGCCAAAGAAAACACATTAACGTGAATAGTAGTATGAACAATGGCACTGAGCCAGACCTGAGATTGCGGTGGTGGCGTCCTCGGCAGGCTGCTTTGCTTGTGACACAAACCGGTCTTTGGAGTCTGTCTCCGAGACTGGATGAGACTGGCACGTCACATCAAGTAAATGGTCCTTTACCCCAGCAGCAGCTGTCTGCTGCAATGCCTGTTTGGGGAGGGGGCAATATTTCACTTGGGGAAAATCTGGCACACCATGAAGTGAAATGCTCCATGTGCCATCACCAAAGATGAATGAGTGGGCCTAGACCACTTAATGTGGGTCTTTACTATTATAGGGTTGTGTGATTTTACCTTGCTTTTAACTTTGTTGGCATGACGAGGGGCTTTGCTTTGCTTCCTCTTAGTTTTCTTTTCTGCAAGACACGTACAATGTACACTGTGGTCATTTCACTTCAGTCACGTCTGTGGGAAAGGCAAACCTTATCCCATGGGTATTCCTGCTTATTTAATTAAGCTTAACTGATTTCCACTTAGAAAAGAAGTTAGTGTACAATATAATGTGTTGTAAGTGCCACCTGAATTATAGTTCCCAAACTGCTTTCTTATAACAAAAATATCTCTCTCTTCTTTCTTAAAAACAATAATTTACTGACTGTAACATCAGTTTCATTAAAGCAGTAAAAATGTACATAATTTGCTAAGCATTTTTGTGATGGTGTGAACAATGTGAGATGACAGCAAAGAAAAAAACAAGACTAACCTTAAAAGTACAACAGTGGTCTATGAAAATGTTTTATTTAAAATTCTGGGTGTCAAAAACCAAGGTTAATGGGTAAGCTTTATACTTGGGTGAATAACATTGCACACATTTACAAATAATGCAATGGATGCATGTCACAAAGACAGATGGTTGCTTCTTAATGACAGTTTGGTCCTACCACATAGCATGTTACTATGTCAACTATAATTTACAATTCATTAAATATCTTACATACAACATAACGATGTATGCCTTTACAATCTATTGTAGATTATTTTGTTACATATACATTTCTGCATAACCTATTTTCACAAAGTACGGTTAAATTACAAAAGTAATGCAACAGGAAAAACCACACAGTAATAAAGAGCAGCAGTTTAAAACAAAAACCAACCGTGACTCTTAGCAGGTATACAAGTACATAGCACAAGCACTGCTCTTTCCCAGTGAAGAGAGGCTCTCAGTTACATACATCATGGCAAATAAATGAAGAAGTAAATTTGAAATCTGTATCTTTTGTGTTAGCCTTAACCACTGAGTGAATACTTATAACATCTGTCTTAGGGTATATCAGAGAACATCAGATGAAACCCACAGCAAGAGCCAGCTGGTCTCAAACTTAAACTATAGCATAACATAAATAAGTGATTGTGATGAAACAGAACAAAATTTCAAACATCAGAAAATAAATAAATAACAGCACCCAACAAAAAAATGGAAAAAGTGCAAGAGAGAAAGAGACAGAGAGAGAACTCTACGAGTGACGAGAATTGTTTTACTTATTTGGAGCCAAAAGAGCACAATAAAAAATTTAAAAAAAAAAGTGTAGGGACAAGCAGTGAAAAACAAAAGAATACAACTTACACGGATTTTTCAAATGTTCAAAAATGTTATTAAAACATATCGATGTAATGTTTCAAGTATTTGGTTGTCCAGTTGGTGTTCGGGTGAAATAAGTGAAAGAATCTACTGTTGGGAACGTGGGGTGACGTGTCCGAGTAGTTTATCATTTTTGGTTTGTTTTCTGCACCTGTGGCCAGAGAGGGGGGACTCAGGCTGGCCTGAGAGACAGTGAGTGAGTAAAAGGGGTGGTAGGTAGGTGTGGAGCAGCTAACCTGAATCAGAGTCACAGCTATCAGAGGAGCTAGAGTCACTACTACTGCTGTCAGAGCTAGACGAGCTGCTGCTGTCGCTCTGGTGAGACACACGAGTCATGTCTTTAAACTCGCCCTCTGATTCAACTGCACCACAGAGAAAAAAGGGAGAAAGAAACATGTAGGATTATTCTGCATCTGCACTGAAAACAATGACATAAATAGGGCTGGGCGATATGGCTTCAGAAATTGTAAATCAATATTTTTCAGCAAATTGACGATATTCGATATATACCTTGATAATTATGTGAAATAGCATAAAAGTCTTTGTCTAAACAGCCATTGTAGCCAAGTAGAATTAATATTTCAAAGGTATTAAATAAAAATTTATTTAAAAATTATGAAGGCATGTTTCCCACAGTTTTTCCACTAAATTAACACAAGGGAGAGTAAAACGTAATCATTTTCATTGATTTGCACATTTACGCTTATATTTAACAAACAATCATATGGAAGCTTAATAAAAAACTACATTTATTTTTTGGAAACCAGATGAATATTGCATCGTACCAAATTATTACTGTGGAACCCAGTAAAGTTTATTATTATAATATAATACTGAATTATTATTATTTTCAGGATACGATTTGTTAAAGATACATTTATATATTTCTGTTCTATTTACTTCACCCTAAACTGGGATTTTTATTTTGACACTGCAAGTGCAGTCGTGTTTATTTCAACTTCACCAGGAGCTTTTATTATGAAATGGGAAGGGCAATGTTTGTTTGACAGTTATAGCAGGTTTGCTGCTAACTTTAGCTCTGGGTGAAAACGGGAGATGTGATTCCTCAAATTTTTTTGTGTTGCCGAAATATTTAATCTTGGCTCAACATGTCTTGCACACAGCATATTTTTTATCGAGCTTATTTTCTTCTTATGTTCGTAAAAAAATGTGCCCAAATATCTGCTTTCAAGAAGATCGGTGATTTTTAAGCACCGGCTGATGCTCTCCCTCCGTCATGACTCCTATCTAAGAACATCAGACGCAAGTGCTTTGCTTCCAGAGGACATAGGCAACTTTTTTTTATTAATGTTTAATAAGACTACTTTATTTACAATAAAAACAGTACGGCATATGTGATATTTAATTTAAAAAAAAATTTTTAATCGATTCTTTTGTTCGATGCAGAATTGTTCACATCAGCGTCGTGATGCATCGTAAAAACGATTATATTCCACAGCTCTAATGATCATATCTCCATTTTATATTATTTTGATTAATTATACAGCCCTGAAGGATCGTGAAATTGGTCTACTGTTGCACTCCATGGAACTTAATGGCCAAATAAAAGGTTCATTAAAATCATCGCGATATTCACGATATTGTTGAATTTGATATCGTCAGCAAAATCATTGCGATTATATCATGGGTATTCGATGTATTGCCCAGCCCTACTTCTAAATCTAATGACATTGCACTTAAACTTCTTGAACATTCTATTAGACCATTTGCATTTTGACCTTTCTTTATAATAACCAAAGTTTAATCAAATACCACATGAACACAAAGTTTTCCACAGGGAAGCTTAAAGGAGTAGTTCACCCAAAAAATGAAAATTCTCTCATCAATTACTTGCCCTCATACCATCCCAGATGTGTATGACTTACTTTCTTCTGCTGAACACAAAATTTTTTAAAAGAATATCTCAGCTTTGTTAGTCCTCACAATGCAAGAGAATGGTGGCCAGAACTCGGGTCCAAATATTAAATAAAGGCCTCCATGAATCCATTTGACTTCCGTGGTTTAATCCATGTCTTCTGAAGCGATCCAACCAGTTTTGAGTGAGAACAGACCAAAATGTAATTCCTTTTTCACTATAAATCTTGACCACAGTCTCCTTGGCGCTCTGTGCATGCCTCAAGTACTAGAAACAGGGTTCCCACTCTTTTCAACCAATGAATTTCCATGACTTTTCCATGAATTTTCCATGACTTGAAAGCTAATTTCCATGCCCAAACATGTAGCCTTTCATTCTGAAAATGGCACCGCAATCGCATAATTTCAGTGCCCAAAATACTTCGGCAGTGAGCACATAATTTTTCATAATTATATCTGAAATAGGCTTTTGCGTCTTTACTGCAGAGTTAGAGACCTTCACCCATGTTAAAATAATCATTAATTGAAGATATGGTAGCTTGAGCAGTTCCTGCACGTTGGTGTTTTTTTGCTCCTCATGTGGCTGCTCATAGACACCTCCACCATTTTAGAAAGATCAAAAGACTTGCAACATAATTCGCATGCTGCCCGTGTAGGATCCTGATCCTTTGCCAGCTATTTTTCATACCTGGCCATGCTGAGCCAGGCATTGTAAAAGGTGCACTTTCATGGCTTGCTAAACTTAGCTGTAAAATCAAAATTTTACATGCTAAAGTAGCTTATGTGAAGAGAGACACACTTTGAAATAAGCAGGTTAATGACAATTAGCCTGAAAACGTGAATCCTAAAATGGCCGGGGATTAGCGGCACGTCGTTGTCTCTAATTGGTCAGGTATTCTAAATAACATAATATATTTTAAACTCTTCACCGTGTGTTTTTAATCCGGTGCAACACATATTTTAGGACAGAGCATAATAAATAAAAATATATTAACAATAAAATTCCATGATTTTTCCATGACTTTTAAGTTTTAATTAATTTCCATGACTTTTCCAGGCCTGGCAAACACAATTTTAAAATTCCCTGATATTTCCAGTTTTTCCATGACCGTGGGAACCCTGTTGGAAGTGTAACAGAGCTTGAAATCATGACCGTGCCTAGAGACTGCAATGGCAAGATGTACAGAGAAAAAGGAGTTATATATTGTTTATTCTCACCCAAAACCGGCTGGATCGCTTCAGAAGACATTGATTAAACCACTGGAATCTAATGGATTACTTTTGATGCCTTTGTGATATTTGGACCTTCCGAGTTCTTGCCACCCTTCACTTGCATTGTGAGGACCAACAGAGCTGAAATATTCTTCTAAAAATATTAATTTGTGTTTTTTTTTTTAGAAGAAAAAGGTCACATCTGGGATGGCATGAGGGTGAGTAAATGATAAGAGAATTTTCATTTTTGGGTGAACTATCACTTTAACATAATTTAAATGATAAAAAAGTACAAAGTATCTATTCCACTTTATTTACTTAAAAAAAAAAAAAAAAGTATGATTGCATAGTTCAAATGACTGATAGTTATTACACATTCATTAGTTAATACTACTACTACTACTAATAATAATAACAACAACAATAATAAAAACAACTTACTCTTGGCCTTTTTATTGGAGATTGGTTCCCCAGTTATGTTTTGTAGCTCTTTCTCAGTTTCCTTGTTTTTAGACTTCTTTTGTGGCTTTTTACCTGAAAGGAAAAAAACATTTACTCAACTTTAAAGCAACAGGTTTCCCCTATTTTACATGAAATGTAATTAATCCTTGAAATATGGTGGAAATCTGTTCCTTAATAAAATAATTTTTAATGTATTTCAGGCATTGCTAATCTACACAACCCTAAAATGACTGTTGTGCCACAATAGTACAGCCACAATATTAAAACCAACTGCCTAATATTGTGTAGAGAATGGCCAGAATGCTTTGAACTGACAAAATCTATGGTAACTCAGATAACCGGTCTGTACAATTCAGGTAAGATGCGGGTTGGAGCTGTTTTGGCAGCACGAGGGGGACCTACATAATATTAGGCAGGTGGTTTTAATGTTGTGGCATTCTATATATATATATATATATATATATATATATATATATATATATATATATATATATAAATAATATTACACACACACAGTTGTGCTCAAAAGTTTGCATACCCTGGCAGAAATTGTGAAATTCTGGCATAGATTTTGAAAATATGACTGATCAATAAAAAAAAATAATTTAAGGATTTAAAGTCTTTTATTTAAGGATAGTGATCATATGAAGCCATTTATCATCACATAGTTGTTTGGCTCCTTTTTAAATCATAATGGTAACTGATATCACCCAAATGGCCCTGATCAAAAGTTTACATACCCTTGAATGTTTGGCCTTGTTACAGACACACAAGGTGACACACACAGGTTTAAATGGCAATTAAAGGTTAATTTCCCACACCTGTGGCTTTTTAAATTGCAATTAGTGTCTGTGTATAAATGGTCAATGCGTTTGTTAGCTCTCACGTGGATGCACTGAGCAGACTAGACACTCAGCCATGGGGAGCAGAAAAGAACTGTCAAAAGACCTGTGTAACAAGGTAATGGAACTTTATAAAGATGGAAAGGATATAAAAATATATCCAAAGCCTTGAAAATGCCAGTCAGTACTGTTCAATCACTTATTAAGAAGTGGAAAATTCTGGGATCTCTTGATACTAAGCCAAGGTCAGGTAGACCAAGAAAGATTTCGGCCACAACTGCCAGAAGAATTGTTCAGGATACAAAGAAAAACCCACAGGTAACCTCAGGAGAAATACAGGCTGCTCTGGAAAAAGACGGTGTGGTTGTTTCAAGGAGCACAATACAACAATACTTGAACAAAAATGAGCTGCATGGTCGAGTTGCCAGAAAGAAGCCAATGCCACAAAAAAGCCCGGTTACAATATGCCCGACAACACCTTGACATGCCTCACAGCTTCTGGCACACCATAATTTGGAGTGACGAGACCAAAATAGAGCTTTATGGTCACAACCATAAGCGCTATGTTTGGAGAGGGGTCAACAAGGCCTGTAGTGAAAAGAATACCATCCCACTGTGAAGCATGGTGGTGGCTCACTGATGTTTTGGAGGTGTGTGAGCTCTAAAGGCATGGGGAATCTTGTGAAAATTGATGGCAAGATGAATGCAGCATGTTATCAGAAAATACTGGCAGACAATTTGCATTCTTCTGCACGAAAGCTGTGCATGGGACGCTCTTGGACTTTCCAGCACGACAATGACCCTAAGCACAAGGCCAAGTTGACCCTCCAGTGATTACAGCAGAAAAAGGTGAAGGTTCTGGAGTGGCCATCACAGTCTCCTGACCTTAATATCATCAAGCCACTCTGGGGAGATCTCAAACGTGCGGTTCATGCAAGACGACCAAAGACTTTGCATGACCTGGATGCATTTTGCCAAGATTTTGGGGCCTCATAGACAACTATTACAAAAGACTGCACGCTGTCATTGATGCTAAAGGGGGTAATACACAGTATTAAGAACTCATGGTATGCAGACTTTTGAACAGGGGTCATTTTTTTCTTTGTTGCCATGTTTTGTTTTATGATTGTGCCATTCTGTTATAACCTACAGTTGAATATGAATCCCATAAGAAATAGAAGAAATGTGTTTTGCCTGCTCACTCATGTTTTCTTTAAAAATCGTACATATATGCATAAGGGTATGCAAAATTTTGAGCACAACTGTACACACACACACACACACACACACACACGTGTATGTGTGTGTGCGTGTGCACTTTTATAAAATTACAAGCTTCAAATTTCTGTCTCAAACCCTCCAAAAATTGGCCACATTCGCTTTCATTGTGCTTCACTGTAACCTCGGTTTTTGCTTTTTTTTTTTTAAGAGGAGGGGGGACGAGTCAAAATTATTTTTTGTGGTAATCAACATTATGATACAAATGCTGTAGATTGAGCTTAACTTGTATTGAACATGGAATATTCTTTTAAGGCCAAGTATATTTAGATTTGCTGCATGCTGCTACACCTCACATACTACGCATGACAATTTCATCATCAGCGTAGTCGGCCCACAGAGTTGACAGTACTAAAGAGTATCACAAAGCAGTCATTGCATGTGTGCCACACGGGTCCGTACAGGCTTATGGTAATAAGCATACCTTGAAAGGCTAGAACGTTCAACCGTGCCCGAAATGCGATTGCACACAGACCAAATCAATTTGAGATCAACTGCTTTAGTGTGAACAGGCTTTTACTATTTTATTTATTAAGTGCTAAGATATAAAATGCATCTCATATTTAAGAGATGTTAGTAGTGTTACTCACGGTCTCTTTCTTTTGGTTTCTTCCGAAGGCATGTCATGACGTAGCACTCAAGAGCTCGAAGCGTTGAAGGTTTGAGCATCTCAAAATCTATCTCAATCTCCTCAGGGTCCGTGTCCTTGAGGAGAGGCTCTCTCGCCTTGATAATTTGCACTACTTTGCCAAGCTTGTCTCCAGGAAGCTTGTTAATGTCCAGGCTCAGTCTCCGTTTCTCCTCATAAGACATGGGCAAAGCATTAATCTCTTCTTCAGAATCATATTCTCTGCTCTTCTTGTTCCGCCTGGGGACAGAGGTAGTGTGATTTTGATTTCTCTGAGAATAATTTGCATTATAAAACTGAAACTAGATACGTTTAGGTTGGAATGGCCAGGGATTTCTTCATATAATGTTTAGGCCAAATTACGATAATTACAATGATTTTTTCTTTTCTTTTATGATGCATTAAGAACTGTGATCCATTGAGAGTGCCTTTTTGGAATAAGCAGGAAAGACTTGAAAGCTTGTTCCTATAAAGCTTGTCTGAATTTAAATACAAATTCAAATGGGAACAAGGCATTTTAAATCTGTGCGCACACGCAGACAACATATTTCCTTACCCTGATGACTTGTTGCTGTTGGACCTCTTCTGTATTTTTGCTGGTTTCTTCATTTCTTCACCTTTTCGCTTGGACTCTCTCTCCTTCTTTCTCTTCTTCTTGGACTTCTCTCTTTTCTTTGGTTTTAGGAGAGGTGTTTGGGTCAGTAACTGCAGCTGCTCTCGCACTGCTTTCAGCTGGTGAGAAATGTGAGAAGTGGAATTACATAAGACTACACAAACTGAAAAGTTGACATGTAGGGTTGTCACAATACCATAATAATGTCTCTATACTGTAACTTAACTTGTCCTCAGCAAGAGGTCACAATGTTAAACTGCCAAACAAAGTGTTTAAAAATGAAAAAAATAAATACAATAAATATCAAATGAAAGGCAGAGATATGTAAGATATCAAACTATTTATAAAGTAAACTTAAAATTATATTTTACATAAAAAATAAAATAAAAAAAAAAGCCCA
This sequence comes from Myxocyprinus asiaticus, assembly GCF_019703515.2. Taxonomy (NCBI): domain Eukaryota; kingdom Metazoa; phylum Chordata; class Actinopteri; order Cypriniformes; family Catostomidae; genus Myxocyprinus; species Myxocyprinus asiaticus. Next base: position 21,978,026 of record NC_059355.1, read on the forward strand.
AAGCTGTGTCCTCACTTTACGTCAATTCTGTCAGTTTTTGTAATAATCCTGAATAAATCAGACAATGTCATGGTCAGCTATAACTCTGAGTACCCCTTTCACACTTCCTGCAACAATAGGACACGTGGTCTGGTAAATTATATATACTGTATAGATATATATATTTTTTAATATTTTAAACAATGTTTAAGTCTCTGTGGTCACTGCTTCAACATATCAATTCAGTCATTCCCATTGTGATAATTTCTGTTAGAATTGTGGTATAAAGTTTGGCATTTGAGTTAAGGATATAGAGGCAGCTTTAACTGAGGAAAAAAAAAAAATGGATCCAGTGTACAACACAAGGTTAAGATGGAAAAATATTCAAGGTAACACTTTATAATAACTACACGGTATAAAGTATTTGTAAAGCATTAGTTTATAGTAAACTGATCATTTATAAACTATTGTTCCTACATTAATAAGCTACATACAAATAGTTTGATATTTTTTATATTCACTGTAGCAAATGATTTATTATTGTTTAATAAGTTCATTTATAGGCAGTTTGATAATGTTTAACATGAACAAGGCATGAATTCATAGTAAATATAGAAATTATATATATAATTGCATTTACATTTAAACGTATTTGATGTATTTTTACTGTTTTATTAACACCATTAAAGCAATTATTACTTAATATATAGGTCATAAAGCATTGACTAATTGCTAACTAAGCATTTAGTGTGACCAAAAGGGAGACCTGTATATGCATAATTAAACATTTATTAATGATCCATTACTCTGAAAACTTGGCCGTGATATAACCATCTCCACAGCATCTCAATCACAAAGGCTCAAAACAGGCACTAAAGCTTACAAAAAAACACACAAAAAAAAAAAACACAAAAGTACAGGAATAACAGTGAGAGAAGAAAATCCACAGTTTATTAAAAGAGATCCTCTAATTGCTCAAATGCCACTTTAGCATTTTCCATCCTAATAAGCTTTATGAGCAGACTTGTTCTCATTATTGCCGATTAAAATTACTGTTTAATTTCACCAGTGGACCTACTATAAATATTTCATTCAATTTAATCTGATTCCAGAAGGAAAGTCCAAAAATCCCACAGTCTGTGCGCACGCTCAGGAAACAGCCAGCACATCACCACGGTAACATGACAGTGATGAAATGGCCAAAAAAAAAAAAAAAAAAAAAAAAAAAAACAACAGAAATAGGAAAGAGCATGTAATGTTATATTATTGACTTTAAATTATATTTTGCCAATTCAGTGCCTATTAAACTTCAGTGAAAATTTCCTTACTATGCTGCTGAAGTGTACAGGCGACATTGACAATATTTTCTTTCCTAATTCTGCGTTGTTTCCCCAAATTCTTTTTTCCATTACATTTTTTTCTGAATTCCAGGTTTAAAATATATTTATTTAAATCAAAAATATTACTAAAATCAAATGAATTCATAAAGAGCTCAAATAAAATCATTTTTTTGTCAAATAAAATGAGCACAACTGAGAATCACTGTATAAATTAAAAACTTATAGTACATTCAGTACAACAGCACATTTGCTTGTGAAATTTTCAAAAAATTTAAATTATTATTATTATTCAAATGAATATTACATTTGTTCTATGCAGTAGTAATATATTTTTTGTCATAATTTCTTCAAATTCACGCATCCGTTTAAACCAAACTTTTATTTTGATGGGTCACTGTGTCAGTTTCCGTGTCTGTTTGATGGAAGTTTCACACTTTTGGATAAGCAGTTCGCTATGTGGTCAATTGATTGTTACACCGTAAGAGGCTGCAATTGCATTAAATAAATAATCTGGAATGTGCTGCACGCTTCGCATTAAATGAGCATTTCGCTTTCTGTATTCTAATACACAGAAGTCATAATGTGATGTTTTTAGTGGGTCAACGCCTGCACACATCACTTTGAAGCGTGCAACACAAGAGACTGGATATTTCTTTTTGGGGGGGGGGGGGGGTTCTCCCCAATTTGGAATGCCCAATTCCCAATGCGCTCCAATTCCTCATGGTGGCGTAGTGACTCGCTTCAATCCGGATGGCGGAGGACGAATCGCAGTTGCCTCCGCGTCCGAGACAGTCAATCCGCGCATCTTATCACCTGGCTTGTTGAGCGAGTTACCACGGAGACCTAGCGCGTGTAGAGGCTTCAAGCTATTCTCCGCTATTTCCAAGCACAACTCACCACGTGCCCCACCGAGAGCGAGAACCACATTATAGCGACCACAAGGAGGTTAACCTAACGTGACTCTACCCAACCTAGCAAATGGGCCAATTGGTTGTTTAGGAAGCCTGACTAGAGTCACTCAGCATGCCCTGGATTCGAACTTGCGACTCCAGGTGTGGTAGTCAGTGAAAACTGGATATTTCTTAAATGAAATCGCAGGCTGCTGTGGTTTAATAATAAGACTAGGACACATGTACAACACATTTACAAGAACAATGCAATACTGGCCCGAAAGGGCGAAACTAACACTGGCCATACTTACTGTTGAACTATGTTAATAAATGTTTACTTAGGAATATATAGTTCTCACTTTAGATTAGGTCACGAAAAATGCTTAGCTAGCCATTAGTAAGTGCTTTATTATGACCTTTATTAAGCATTAACTGATTTAATAGTAAGTGTTCCAAAAACATTCATATACTTTAACTAAAACATTAAGCAGAAATGTGTATCCAATTCATTACATATTTAATATCTTTATTAATTACGAGTTTATGCTTTCTTCATGTTCTCATAAATACATATTTACCACTGGTTTGCATCAACTAAAATACATCAGTTAGGTATGATTAACAGATGTTTAAGGATGTTTAATAAGGATAAAAATAAACATTATCAAACTGCCTATAAATGAAATTATTAAACAATAAATAATTTGCTAAATTGATAAGAAACAAATAACATAATATTTATATGTAGCTTATTAATGTATTAATAATGAAGGATCAATAATTTATAAATGATTAACTACAAACTAATGCTTTACAAATACTTTATACTGTGCAGTTGTTATAAATTGTTACCATATTCAATTTTGTCAGCTCCAGAATATGAAGTTGTGAATTTCCAGAATAGAATGAAAACAGAAAAAAAAGTATAATGTACACTTAACTCCTTTAGTGAATACCATTATTAGATAAGTAAAGACTTTACACTCTCATTGGATGGATAAAATTAAAATAGCATGCTTTTTAAAAAAATTATTTTACTGTATATGTGCAAATGTATAATGTGTGATAAATAAATCAAATAAAATTAAATTAAATTTAGTGTGTCTGACGGAGTTGACACAGATTATAGTAAGATGTACATTATGAAATGAATAAATGTACATTTTCAGACAAAATGTGTTTTTTGTTTTTTTTAAACCCATTCCCTTACATGGTTTGTTAGCTAAAACATTTGACGACAAATCTATTTCAAATTAATTTAGTATTAAAAAATAAAAAAGTTTTAAAACATATTTTGTCCATTATCTCAAGAATCAGTGATTGAATTAAAATTTGAATATTATTATACAAAATTAATTTAATTTATTCACATTCATGCAGCATTGGAAGTGCACCATTTTTTTTTTATTGTCTGTCCATATAAATGTGTGTCAGATGCAGGTCTTTGGGCATCTTTTATTCTCTTATCAGTGCCTCACACCACAAGCAATGCATTTGAAACCGGTGAGTGAAGATAAAGAGTAAAATTTCTTAAATCTTTTGGGCAGAGTCTGAGCTGCAAATGCCACTAATGAGTTAAGCCAGAAACCACTACAATCTGTCAGTTTTGCTATTGTTCATAAACAGACGATAGTGGTATAGTTTGAAAAACACTGTGGTATCGCCAGTATTTTGAAGCTTGAGTGTCATGGCGTACCATGGCGCCGGTGTACCATGCAACACTAGACTTGAGTATCTATAAGGTGATTCAAATATCTGCAGCGGTGAGGTATCTTACCTGTTCCTCCAGGCTGGCGAGTCTCTGAGCCCTCTCTTCTTCATTCTCCTCCTCAGAGTCTGAGGAGTTGTCTGATGGAGAAGACGATTCGCTGTCACTGCTCTCAGAGCTGGATGGACTGTCTGCTCTCTCTAATTTCTCCTTCTTCGTTCTGTTAGGACCGGGAACTGAGGCTGAATTCCTTGGCTCATCAGGGATCTTCGAGAAGCGTGACTCAAAAACATCCTGGGTAAAAGAAACCAACATAAACCCTGTCAGAAAACCTCCATTTACAAGCAGGGCATATTGCAAAATACAAAATGAGACAACTTAAGGCTTCTAAACAACCCACTAACACACCTGGAGTTTCCTGGCCATGGTCACTACCTCATGGGTAGGTGGATTGTATTTGTAGCAGTTTGAGAACATAAGCCGCATATCTGCAGCAAATTGTAATGCATCTGTGTACTCGTGAGATTCAATTTTTTTCTGTTAAGAATAAAAAAACATGCAAATTACGTCATATAATAGTGAACAAAGATTACCCAGTTACGTTCATAATTTAAAATTTTTTTTAAAATACTTACTCTGATGGTACCCAGATCCATGGGCTGATGAATGATTTCATGATAATCAAGAAGTCCCAGTGCCTCCGCATCCACAGGTTTATAAAAGGGCCAGGCATATGCTGTATGCTTTTTGGCAAACATCTCTTTCAGGATGGCATTGCAGTATTTAAGTCTCTCTGAGAGTTTGGTCTTTCTGCCCACCTGATGCTGTGGTGGTAACTCAGGAAGGTCTTTACAGGGGGGTTTGATGGGTCGGCTGCTGCCTCGTCTGGAGAATAACTTAAGGACTTTTGGTTCTGTTATGCAAGGGGACGACTCAGTGATGGAAGATGCAGTAGGGATTGTAGTGTCTGCTTTCCTTTTCACACCATTTTTCAACTAAAGGAAATGGAGATACATGAATTCAGAATGGTTAAAATACTTTATGGCATTGATTCCCATCCTTTTTTGCCACAAGTTCCCTCACTGCACCATCAGTAAGGCTCAAGTACCTCTTCTTCGACACAAAACAAAAGATGTGTACCAAAGATAAATAACATGTAACATTCTCATTAATATTGATTATTTTTGATCAATCAGTATTGGATATATCTAGGGATGTCCAGATACCATTTTTTTGAGAACGAGTACTGATAATTCATTTTTGGTACTCGCTGATACAGAGTCCACTAACCTTTTTTTTCTGAACTCCATAATCAACAGTTTATTTAAATTGTATCATCAAAATGGTGTTTAAACAAATTAATTAATTAAAACTTGAATCAAATGAAAATATAACAATTAATTTTCAACATAATATTGTATTATTATTTATCAAATGAAGTGCTTATATACAGAACCTCACAGCACAATCCAAAATACAACACTGAAGTTATATTTTGTCAAATAAAGTGCTGCATAACAGAGCATCACAGATGCTACATAGTGCTAAAGTATAATACAATTAATACTGATATATAATAATAATAATAATAATAATAATAATAAATTATTATTAGTAGTAGTAGTAGTAGTAGTAGTAATAGTAGTAGTATAATAGTGAATATTACATAATTTTACAGTAGTGATATATTTCTGTCATACTTTTTCCCAATAAATTTAGCTTTTATTTTGACGAGCTTTTATTTTGAAATGTTTGTGTTGTTTTGACCAAGGAGCTCTGATGTTATGATGATAGCTTCCCACTCTGAAAATGCCAGTCGTTACGTGACTGAAAATGATAATTATACTGCAAAAGGCTGCTATTTAATTAAATACGTACTCTGTATGTGCCTCGTGCTACAACGTGAATTAGCACCCTGTTTACCGTCATCTGCTATAAACGGAGCGCGCAATGCTCATAACAGTGTTTTCCCTGTATGAGCCTTGGAGGAGCTTTAAAAGGTCTGAGCAGCCGGAATCAGCACAACACTGTCTCCACACATTCACAAGCGCTCACATTTGAATTACATGCAAACTATATATTTATCTCATTAAATCACAGCTTTTGCGGTAAATTAATCTCACTAGGACATAACGTGATTTTAATTTGTGGGCTGAACGTTTACGTAATGACATTTGTACGTCAGATGGTTTTGGTTTTTGGTATCGGAACATTTTTCCAAGAACGAGTACCAGTACGTGAGCGTGGTATCGGACCCTAGTTAGATCTGTTGACATCCATTTTTCAATACCCATTAAGGCTGGGCATTAATATAGATTTCCAAATTCTATTCCGATTCACAAGCTCCCAATTCGATTCTGATTAATTTGGATATATTTCAGTAATAATGTACATTTTGCTTACACATGAAAGAAATTCTCTCTCAGCTAATGCTGTTAATTATACAGGGGACCTTGAAACCTTTGATCACATTTCACCTTTTTCAAAATGTTCAAAAGTTCCATATATTTCATCAATAGTTATGTTGTCTTAAAATTACATCTATTATATAGCATAAAATGATTTATTACAAGTGTATTATTTGTACAATTTACTTATTGCGTTGATATGTAGAACAAGTGCTAAATCGGTACTTTTCTATTTAAGACTACCGGCTGTTCAGCCACTGTGAGCACAAATAAAAATAAAGAGAGAGGACACGCAAGTTTTTTTTAACACATCTGTGCTAGTGTAAGTAGAATTAATGTTTCTTTCCTTTTATCAACAACTGACTGTAAAGAACAAAAAGGGTATTAAGAGACATTATGCAATGACAAACTTGTCACGGTCACGGTGAGTCCGCTGGTTTGTTTTCGTTTATCATCACATTCTCTCTGTTGGGTTCAGGTGTCGCTGGCTCGCGTAATCAGTGTTGTCATGGAAGCCGTAATTGTTTCCATGGTAACACTTATCATGCCAGCTTGCTGCAAACGAGCGGCACCTGATCGCCATTAGTTCCCAGGCTTTATCTACCTCCCTCTGTTTTGTGTTCATTGCTCGATTGTTTGTTTGAGTTCTGTTGCTTACCACTCTCTCCCTCTGCCCTAGTATATCCTGTATCTTGTTCTGTGTATTGATTACCAGTCTGCGCTGTGTGCAATGGGATTGTGGTTACCATCCTGCCTATTGCCTCGCCTCCTTTGAAGTTCCCCCTGAGTTTCTCCTCAGCGATACCTCGCTGCACCAGATCTGCTCTGTACACAACCACTAGGCACACAAGCCTACAAACATACTACTCTCTCTGGATTCCTTGAGGATCTACTCTACACGATCACTATGCACAAGCCTAAGAACACACCATCCTTCTCCACGCTGCAGTCGGTGCCGGGTTCCCCTCACAAAGCTTTACCAGCCTAGCTGTGTTTATTAAATAAACTGTTCATTGTTCTCCGCACTTGGATCTTTTGTCACCTTTCCAGAACAATCGAGCCAGAATGGATCCAGCGGAGCAGACTGACCTGCGTGCTGCGCTCGCTCAACAGGGAGCGTTTCTGGGTCACCAGCAGGACCAGATCTCCGCTTCCAACTGCGCCACTGAAATGGTGGCTTCTCAGCTAGCGGAACTCACCACTTTGGTTCAACGCCTCCTGACTCTGACTCCACTGCGGAGGTTCCTTCACCACCACCAGCAGATTCTCCCTAGCCCTGGACGTTCTGAGCCTCATGTCTATTCTCCACCTCCATACTCAGGTGAGGCGGGGTCCTGTCGCACATTCCTCACTCAGTGTTCACTCTGTTTCTTCCTGCAGCCCTCGATGTACTCCACAGAGACAGTTAAGGTCACCTTTGTTATCACGCTGCTGACCAGTGGGGAACTGCTGTATAGGAGAGTCACCACCCTTGCTGCTAGTCTTTCCAGGAGTTTCCGGCTGAGCTTCTGCGCATTTTCGATGGATCTGTACATGGACAAGAAGCTTCAAGGATTCTATCCAGTTTGACTCAGGGTAACCGTTCGGTGGCAGACTATGCTATCGAGTTCCACCCTCTCACCGCTTCCGCCGAGTGGAATGAGGCAGCCCTTTGGAGTCGGTTCCTGGTTGGTTCGTCAGACACGATCCACAAATTGGTTTACACTCTGGATTTGCCTTCCCATTTTGACGATCTGGTTGCTCTGACCATAAGGGTTGACCAATGCCTTGCACTTCCGACGCAGTTGATGCCTCCTAGGTCGGCTGACCGTTACCATCCTCCCACTCCTGTGGACGGGGTCTCAGAGCAACCACCCGAAGCAGACCCAATGCAGATCGGGAGGACATGCTTATTTCAGAGAGAGAGGCAGCGGCGTATGTCCAAGGGGCTTTGTCTCTACTGTGCTGGTCCTGGTCAAGTCGTCGCCAATTGTCCGGTAAAAGCCCCCGCTCGCCGGTAGACAAGGGGTTACTGGCAAGCGCAACTCTCCTGAGCAAAAACCCCACACAATGACCTGTTCACCCGGCCCGGCTGCAGCACGGATCGACTATGCACTCTGTTTCCACCCTGGTTGACTCCGGAGCGGAGGGAAACGTAATTGATGCTGCCACAGCTTCCAGGTGACAGATTCCGGTGGTAAAGTTGGCCGAACCTATTACGGCATACTCCTTTAGGGGCTCATCCCTGTCGACCGTCACCCATTCTACGAAGTCACTCGCCCTCATCACGGGGAACCATACTGAGCAACTCTCTATTCTGCTGGTCCGCTCTCCCTCTGCACCAGTGGTACTTGGGTATCCTTGGGTGGCAACACACAATCCACACTTTGACTGGTTAACAAATTCTGTTCTAGCCTGGAGTCCCTTTTGTCTCACCCATTGTCTTAACTCTGCTGTCTCTCCTGTCCAGTCTTGTGTGTCTTTTCAGGATGAACCAGCAGATTTATCCGGTGTACCCGTGGCATACCACGATCTGGGGGCGGTGTTCAGTCGGTCCCATGCCACGACCCTTCCTCCTCATCACCTATATAATTGCGCAATCGATCTACACCCTAGGACTTCTCTACAAGATTGGTTGTATTCGCTCTCTACTCCCGAGAGGGAGGCCATGAATAAATATATTACTGATTCTCTGGCAGCCGGTCTCATCTGCCCTTCCACTTCTCTTCTTCCTCTGCAGGGGCAGGGTTCTTCTTCATGGGGAAGAAGGACGGCTCGCTTAAACCCTGCATAGATTATCGGGAGCTGAATGATATCACGGTAAAGAATTGCTATCCTTTGCCGTTGACGTCTTCAGCTTTTGAACTCTTGCAGGGGGCGTCCGTCTTTACGAAGTTGGACCTACGCAATGCTTATAACCTGATTCGGATCAGGAAGGGAGATGAGTGGATGACAGCCTTTAACACCCATAGGGGGCACTTTGAATATTCAGTCATGCCATTTGGATTGGTCAAAACCCCGGCTGTCTTCCAGGGGTTCATGAATGACGTGCTTCGGGACATGGTCAATCGATTCATTTTTGTTTATTTAGATGACATTCTGATCTTCCCCCAGAATATGGAGGACCGTGTTCAGCACGTCAAGCAGGTGCTTCAGCGACTGCTAGAGAACTGACTGTTCGTTAAGGTGGAGAAGTGTGTTTTCCATGCGCAATCCGTTCCGTTCCTGGGTTTCATTGTTTCGTTCAAGGGAGTGCGCATGGACCCTGTTAAAGTAGTTTCTGATTGGCCAACCCCAGACTCCTGCAAGTCCTTGCAAAGATTTCTGGGGTTCGCTAATTTTTACTGACACTTCATCAGAGACTTCTGTCAGCTCGCCGCACCTCTGATGGACCTTACATACTAAGTTCTGTTGGTCCTCGTTGACTGAGGCCATTTTTTCCAAATTAAAACAGAGGTTTACCACCGCTCCCATTCTAACTTCTCCTGATCCGTCACGTCATAACCTGTAGTGGAGGTGGATGCGTCAGAGGTCAGAGTCAGTGCTGTCCTGTCTCAGCACTCTCCTTCGGACAGGAAGATGCATCCGTGTGCTTTTTTTTTTGTTTGTTTTTTTTTTTTCGCACCATCTGTCCCCAGCTGAACGGAGTTACGACATCAGTAATAGGGAGTTGTTGGCAGTCAGATTGGCCTTGGGTGAGTGGCGTCACTGGTTAGAGAGTTCGGGGGCACCTTTCGTAGTCCGGACCGACAAAAAGACATTTGAGTATATCCATGGAGCTAAACGTCTTAACTCCAGACAGGCCCGTTGGGCGCTGTTTTTCACCCGGCTCGACTTCATTTTATCCTACCGTCCGGGCTCCAAAAACACCAAGCCTGATGTCCTTTCCCGGTGTTTTGAAGTCGGGACCATCACCACCCTTCCAGATACCGTTCTCCCCACCTCCTGGGTGGTGGACATCGTGTCCTGGGATGTGGAGTCTAAAGTCCGTTCCACACTACGTAACACCACCTCGCCCACCTGATGCCCAGCAGGTCTGTTATTCATTCTGCAGTCAGTATGGACACACGTTTTCCGGTGGGGCCACTCATCCAATGTCGCCTGTCATCCAGGGGCTGCTCATACTCAGGCGCTCATTAGACAGCGATTCTGGTAATGTTCATAGTTACGTTTCCATCTGCCCTGTCTGTGCCGCTAACAAGACTTCCTGTCAGCCTCCGGCCGGGCTCCTCCACCCGCTGTCAGTCCCTTCGAGACCGTGGTCTCACATTGCCATAGTCTTTGTTCCCGGTCTCCCCCCTTCCCATGGCAACACGGTTATCATGACCGTGGTGGACCATTTTTCGAAGGGGGCCACCCAGTCTATGTGGTTTCTGACAGAGGACCCCAGTTTGTGTCATGGTTTTGGGCAGAATTCTGCTGACAGCTGGGGGCTACTGTAAGTCTGTCCTCTGGGTTTCATCCACAGACTAATGGGCAGGCAGAGCAGGTGAACCAAGAGCTTGAAAAGACCCTGCGTGGCGTCGCTTCCTGTAATCAGTCTTCTTGGAGCTCTCATTTAGCCTGGGTTGAGTATGCCCACAATTCCTCTCCGTCGTCGTCTACGGGGCTATCACCTTTCCAGTGTTGCCTAGGTTACCAGCCCCCTCTGTACCCTGCCCAAGGTCCCGTCCACGCACACCTTCATCAAACGGTGCCTGGCGAATAGCCAGAGAAGCCCTCCGGACTGGCGCATGTATTAAGAAGTCAGCAGATCCCCACCGGTCTAAACCTCCAGCTTACGTCTGCGGGCAGAAGGTCTGGTTGTCTACCAAAAATATTCCTCTCTGACTCCCCTCACGTAAGCTGGGGCCCAGATTCATTGGGCCTTTTCCCATCACTAAGGTCATTAGCCCGGTGGCGGTGCATCTCAAACTGCCCCCTTTCCTTAGTCGTGTCCACCCAGTGTTCCACGTTTCCTGTGTCAAACCCGTTGTCCAATCTAGCCTTCACCCTTCCGCACCCGTCCCACCCCCCCACCACGTCTGGTGGAGGGCGCCCAAGCTTATTCCGTCAGATGGTTACTCTACGTCAGACGCAGAGGAGTTCAGTACCTGGTGGACTGGGAGGGCTATGGTCCTGAGGAGAGATGCTGGGTCCCAGCTCTTGATGTTCTGGACCACACCCTCATCGATCAGTTCCATCTCCATCGTGGTAACTCTTCTGGGCACGCCAAGGGAGGTACTGTCATGGTCTTGGTGAGTCCGCTTGTTTGTTTTCGTTTGTCATCACGTTCTCTCTGTTGGGTGCAGGTGTCGCTGACTCACGTAATCAGCATTGCCATGGAAGCCGTGATTGTTTCCATGGTAACGCTGATCATGCCAGCTTGCTGCGAACGAGTGGCACCTGATCGGCATTAGTTCCCGGGCTACATCTATCTCCCTCTGTTTTATGCTCGTTTGTTTGAGTCCTGTTGCTTACCACTCTCTCCCTCTGCCCTAGTATATCCTGTATCATGTTCTGTGTATCGGTTACCAGTCTGCGCTGTGTGTGCCAGGATTGTGTACCATCCTGCCTGTTGCCTTGCCTCCTTTGTTTCATCTGAGTTTCTGCACACGATCACTATGCACACAGGCTTACGAACATACCATCCTTCACCACGCTGCAGTCGGTGCTTGGTTCCCCTCTCAAAGCTTTACCAGCCTAGCTGTGTTTATTAAAAAAAACTGTTCATTGTTCTCCTCACTTGGATCTTTAGTCTCATCTTTCCTGACAAAATTTATTGCGTGGATCTCATCTTTTGACACACATTAGCCTACAAATCAAACATTTATGGTGCCTAAATTTACACAAGAGTAAAAAATTTATATCGGGATTGTTCAAATGAAGATAGAGATTAATTTGAAAAATTTATATTTTATCCATATCTAATGCTTATATTAATTTTAAGACATTCACTTGTTCGGTCAAAATCCAGTTCTTTTCGCATACCCCCTGGAACCTGCTTACATACCCAACATTGGGAATCACTGCTTTATGGGATGCTTTAATCTTATTCTAATTTGAAAAGGTAAAGATTTCCATGTCGGAGCTCTAGGAAACCACTTGAGGGCTTTTCACACTTGAAAACGTTTACCCGGGGTTTAGAATAACCCGGGGTTAACAGATTCCTGGGTTATTCTGTTTCATGTTTCACACTTTTCATACTTTAACCTGGAGTAATAATTTAATTCTGGGTATTCATGTTCTTATTTTTAACATTGTACATTTGTAAACCCCACAGGTTAACGTTCTTATTTGCATATATGCAGTGTCGATAACAATGATTGTGAATACAGCTCACAACGGACATGCAACCATCAATGGAGACGCTCTGCTCTTCTGTGGAAATGTCGCCAAGCAATTCAGCTCTGTTTGTCTTTCGTCTTCAAAACGGTGTAAAAAGCCCTTTTGTGTGAGTCAATTTAAGGGTTAATTCACCTATAAATGAAAATTATGTCAATTTACTCACCCAAATGTTGTTCCAAACCAAATGCCTTTCTTTCGTGGAACACAAAAGGAGAATTTTAGGCAGAATGTAAGCCTCAGTCACCATTCACTTTCATATCATGTAAAATAGATTCAATGAAAGCTAACATTCTGCCTAAAGCCCTATTCGGACAGGATTAATTTTCTAAACATTTGAGTTGCAATTATTATCACCCAACATCTGTGATTTCATGTACCGTTTTGGGCAGGACTAAGATCTCAGTTTACTACAGAGGTGGGAGTGTCTGTTTTCTAGATGTGAGTGTTACAGAAGGTTGAACACATTGAATTAATTTAGGTGATAATTTATCTTTTAAACTTTGCTTAAATGTAAATTACTTATTTAAAAAAATATTTTTTTAATAACTAATTTATTGATTTAATTGTAATTAATTATACATAATAAATTACTTGAGAAGTTTATTTTAAAAGTTTTTTTAAAATGAGTTTATTGAAGTGGCTGCTTGTATTAAAACCCACTGAAATAAACAATATTTATCTGTGAATTATATAATTACAACATTACATACTCGAACTGAAAAATTAAGGCGAGTATCTTACCTGAAGCTGATATTACAGTGGCCAGTCTTAGCAGTTTCCACAATTTGGCTCTCCTTGATTTTATTTTCAGATTTTTTCGTCAGATGGCAAAAAAAATAAAAAAATCTACATACATTTTGAAAGGTGCACAGCAGGTAGAAGATTGGCGTGCATACATATGATCTTTACGGTAGTACATGTAGTTCAAAATACATGAAGCGTTGTGAAAATTCAATATCGGCAATCACAGACATTCACATTCTGACGGGATTAGATTTCTCAGAGGACCCTTGAGCTAGCCCAAAAACAGTAGGTAATTTGCTCTGGAATTTTTATAGAGGTTGTGTGAGAAGAACAAACACTTGTCAGATTCGGACAGGATTAAAATCACAAAGTACGCCTGTGAAACACAAATTTCCCTAACCTCCTCAGGGAAAACTAGTCCCATCCGAATTGAGCTTAACATCCCCTTTTGAGTTTAACAGAAGAAAAAAAAAATATGAATACAACATGGTGTAAATGACCAAATTTTCATTTTTTTATTACTATTTTCATATTCATTTTTTCAATTTTCATCCCTTTTAAGATACGGTCACTGTGCTAATGTATTACCAAATAACTTCATAATCAAAAATGTCTAGGTGGTGTAAGTGGAACTGACTTTGGCTTTGAGATGAGCAGACAAGGGGGCAGAGGGAATTGTGTGGAGAGCATCAGAAGGGATGACAGTCACGGTCTGCTGGAAGACCACCTCAGACACTGGAGACTGTGGCCTCATCTTTAACCCTGCAAAAATGTACACTTGATTATACCAAGCATACACCAACGTTAGAAAAACAAAGTCTACTCATTATATAGCATGTTAAAATCTTTTACATATTATTTTAAGACCATGTAAATAGGACTGAAAAGGCCTTCATTACCTGCTGGCCTCCTCCCTCCTTTGACAGGAGCTTTATTGGTCAGAGCAGAGATCTCACACTCATCCTGAGGCATCTGTGCCACCTTCTCCAGGAAAAGCTTCTCAAGATCTTGTGCCATCAGAACAATATCATCTCCTGGCTGGAAACAAAGAATGTATGAGACCAAACTTTGCATAATAAACCTTAAATTTGAAGCAACATTTCACAAAATGAGAGCAGAGTTCTCACCCGATTATACACATAACAGTTTGTGAACATGGTGTTGAAGTCTTCAACACACTCCATTGCCTTCCAGTAATAATTGTTCTCAAGGCGCCTTTTAATGGTGCTCAAGTCCATTGGGTTCTTGATGATTGTATAATAGTCCTAAATTGAAAGTGAAAATGCTGCGATTATCAGAAGCCTTGAGAAATATTTTCAAAACTTAAATGTGCACTGCACACCTTAATGCAAACATGTAAATGCTGCTATATTAACTTGCATTTACAAAGTAATAAATAAATAAAATGGCTTTAAATTAAAATCTAAGGTTTAATCTTGTACTTTTAAGGTAGGACACAAAGGATCCTTGGACTTGGAGACTTACTGGCAAATTAAGTCTGACAGCGTCAACAGGCTGTCTAAAGGGCCAGGAGAAGTGATGTCTCCACAGGGCCTTAATCACCACCTTCTCTAGATACTGCAGTTGGTTGGTGAGGCGTCCAGGCTTCTTGGGGTTCTTGTACTCAGGGGGAGGGGGATTTCCATTCATGATGAAATTATGTGGGGGTTTCGCGTCAGACATCGTCTGGACTGATTCAGGGAGTGACAGGTGTGGAAAGGGTTTTTGCAGTTACGCCTAGTTAGCTCTGCGTGTATTACACTTCCACTGCCTGCGCCACTGTAAACAGGAAGAGCATCGTCAACATCCTCATTCCATTCTGCACTGCTGTTTATTAGCTTGTTTCATGCAGTTCAGAAAAAGCAGCACAGCCTGTCTGAACCACACAAGTCCATTTGAGCAAACGCCGATTCAATTTATGTTATTTTGTGACAATACACAATGTCAATAAAAGTATCAAGAGAACTACCGTACTGTGTAAATTAAAGAGGAAACCATAGTTTATCAAAAATAACACTGTGAATCAGTGCGTTTCATATGGTATGCACTGCCCCGTTGTGCAATGCATGAACACAACAGCGCTTTTCAGTGCCACTGCGGATTTTATGTACCCCAAATTACACTTTAAAAAAAAGAAAACAAAAAAGAAACCGTTGCATAAGGAAAATTGTCTGCCAAAAATGATTTTAAAATAACTTTGCACATGCTAACATCTTGCCTCAGATAAAAAAAAAAAAAAAAAAAAAAAATTACAAATAATAAAATTATTACAAAAAGAAACGGAAAGGAGAGATGCAAGTCATCGTGCTTGATCATTGCATTTTCAAAACATAAAACAAATCTAGGTGGCCATTACATCACGCTTTCATGAAATCTGGTAATTGAGTTGTCAAAAAAAACACAAAAAAAAACATTACTTATCCATTTAGTACTAGTACGTCAACAATTCCACTACACTGCATCTCTTTAGAAGCAATTTATTTAATAATAAATTGGGACAACGTTGAGAGAGAGAGAAAAAAAAAAAACAGTAATAGAAATCGCGTGATTTTGCAAAATTGCCTCGGGGCAAGCCGTATTCTACACAACTGCAGGTTATGCCTAATCCAGGTTTTATAATTAACCTATACCACTTACCCCAAACTAAATGATCATCCTTGGCTCAGTGAAATTTGTTTATTCTTTACTAAAAATAAAAATAATAAATAAAATTAACAAGTTACAATGATATTTCGGTGTATTTTATTCAAAAAACAGTTTTACAAGAACCTATAAATACCCCCGAGGATTTACAAAATTGTGTACAAGAAAAACAATTGGATAAAAAAAAAAAAAAAAAAAAAAATTCAATTTTATTTATAATCTATAACAAAAACATCAGTTTACAATTACACACTTATATACGAAGGATTGAAAGAGAGAGAGAGAGAAAGAGAGAGAGAGAGAGAGAGTCTATTTCACCGACAGTCCACTTGAAAGAAAAGAAACAAAAAGTACAAAAAACTATTTATTTTCTACCAAAGTTTACAATTCGTATTTACAAAAGTTACGAGGTTGTGACAATTTATCCTTGTTTAGTGTGGTCAATTGCATGCCAGTTTGACAATTTCGAGATCAGTCTAGGCACACACGGATTTAAAAAAAAAAAAAAAAAACATCTACTCAGACACAATCATCACCAAAATCATATTGAAATAGAACTCAGTCCCATATTCTCAGTGGATAAAGGGACTTATTAAAAAAAAAAAAAAAAATCTCGTCGTCTTTACACAATCCACGGCCATGCGTTACATAAACCTCATGACCTCTGCTGGATGACGCAATCCAATCTTCCGGCTCAATATGAACTGCACAGAAGTGTCAGCTCTGCTTAAACAATTCCTTTTATGGGTACGTTGACATTGTGCAAGCACAAAATACCCATTTCGGTTGATAAAATTAAACAAATGACCAATCAGTGTATATTTACATGAATTATCCCATTAATCGTGCAAGCAAGCCTCGAGACACAAAATGTCGCCCGGCTAGCTTTAGCACACTAGCCACACGTTACCCCGCCCCGTGAGATGTTGACAATGAGCTCAGAAACAGTCCCTCCCATAACCAATCCGCCAGCTAAATGAAGCCAGCTCAACCTGGACTCAAAATGTTACCTTTCCGTCTCTGGCACAAACAAAGTTTAAACTGGCGAACTGAGACAGACGCTGCAGTGCCGGAGTAGCTCTGCTGGAAAACTTCACCAACCAAGAAGTCTTGTTGATGCTTTGCGCCCGGAAAAAAGCATCCAAGAAAACATTTTCACGATTTCGTTTTTAATCTACTTTTCAACGCCAACAGAACAAGCTAACACAGTATATATGCGTTTTAAATAATCTGTTTCTTAGAAAGGTTAGTCATCAATGGCGGACGTCTCTAACAGCAACCGCCTGGTATTTATACCCTCCTGCTGAAAGCGCGCAATCCCATTGGACGAGACTCCTCACGTGCTCCCTCCTTCGCCCTCGCGCCTTTAACAATGAGAAAAATACTGCATTAAAGACGTGTCATCGAAACGTGACTTGATTTATAACCCTTTAAAACACCAAAAAGCTTTTTAAGAGTTGAACACATTTTATTTATACGACAGGCGGACGAACACACAAAAAAAGTAAGAGTATTTTTTAAAAGTGCGACATAACTGGTCTCCGGATATCACATGACCATTCTAGAACATTCTGTCGATCGCTATAGCTCGGTTCCTCTCTTTAATGTCTGTTAAATGATTACATTGTGTCTCATTTCCGTGGCTTTGGCTGTCAGCTTCTGATGAGCGTTGGACATCGGTCATCTCTGCAGCTTGAAAATTCTCTCAAAGAGAACTATCTATGCTATGATACAGAACTGCAGAGGGGAGGCGAGGATCATCGGACGCGCATGCGCTCTTTCTGGTCAATGATTGGCCATAATTTGACGCTCGACTGACGCCGTGCTTTTTTTGTGTGTTGTTAGAATCTCATTATGTAAAAAGTAAAACAAAAAATAAAAACACTAAAACAAGTTTTAAAGGAGTTGCAATTTACGTAAACGATTACATCTGGTAGTTTTATTATTACCATTGATGTCACTTGCACAAAGTACTTTCTGTTTCGTTGTGGCATTTAATAAAAAAAAGAAAATGAAAAAAACAAAGATTTACATCACTGTTTTTTTGTTTTGTTTTGTTTGTTTGTTTGTTTTTCATTTGGCTTTTATTCGGGCTAGTGATTAATTATGTTTCGTGGATGTGCATGGTAGATAAAATCAGGCTGGTAAATGTATCTTTAAATTATTAATTTGTATTAATTAATAATTTAAATTAAACTTTAAAATTAATTATTTTTTTAAATACAACGATTTGTGTACTCACTTATTTGTAATTACTGGCTCTCTGTAAATGTCCCTATAAGAAATAATGACTATAAACGAAAGAGCTCTTAAGTGTATAAAGAATGAATTATTAGTCCACTTATTCTGTAACCTGATTTAAAACAAACTTTCCATAAGAGGGCAGCATATGCCCAATTTTGGTTACAAAAAAAAAAAAAAAAAATGTGTACAAAATTTGAGAATTACTTATGAATAACCTCACAGCTACTGAAGAGGCCTACAAATATAACTGCACAAGCCAAAAGGTTCAGCAGTGGCCTCTACTTGCACTGATTTTATAAATATTTAGCAAGAGCTATAGGCTATGACATATGTCATATGTGTTGATTCATATT
The DNA here is from genome assembly GCF_019703515.2 of Myxocyprinus asiaticus. Taxonomy (NCBI): domain Eukaryota; kingdom Metazoa; phylum Chordata; class Actinopteri; order Cypriniformes; family Catostomidae; genus Myxocyprinus; species Myxocyprinus asiaticus. The sequence goes on from NC_059355.1 coordinate 21,996,641, forward strand.
GTCATGTTTATTTTTTTATCCTTATTTTGGTCTTTAAACTAACTTCAAGGGAAATCTATGAGTTGATGTAGACAAACATCCCCTGTAGTTGCTCAGACTTCGGACAGAAGTCTCAATCATACCAAGTGGCTTCCAAGATCAAGAGGTCAGCGCCCAGCAATTCACATGAGTCACTTCTCATATGTGAGGAAGTGTTCTATAGAAAAACACTTTCACAGACACAGATCTAGGAAGATCAGGACATTACCAAGAATGGAGAAGGGATAGATAGGGCTATCTAGCTATTACACATGCAGAATACTTGGTGAACCCCTGCTTGTTTAAAATAACACCCACAGATGTTACTACCCTCATCTGCTGTGTCACCAACACATCTCAACTGTGTACATTCCTCATTTCTGCTTGCTTTTAAACCCTTCAATATGTTTGCTCCTACCCTTCTCCAAAGCTACACAAAGCTAATGCTGTTTATTTTGCCAAGTAATATCTTCAACTGGCTGGTGGGGTTGCTTTGACCTACAGCATCTAGTCTGTGTACATTTAAATTTTAAAATGAATGTAAGAACTGTACTTAGGAATTAATGTGAAACATTTCTTGCATTCAGTAGTGACAACTTCCATTATAAAGCCAGTATGCACTAAATTTGATGATATTAGGCTACATTTAAAACAATTCTTCATTAGTGTACTGATGGTTTTCTTTTTGCTTATATTGATTTTCCCTTATTTTTATAAAGAAAACAATTTATTAAAAAGATCACAAATACAAGTGAAACAAAGAAAATCAAAGAATGAGGGCAAGGGATTCATGTTCAGGACTAGATTTCGTCACATCTCTTTCTCCATCTGCGCAGACACTTTGAGTAGGCCTGGTGTGTGGCATACATATGCATGAGAAATATGACATATAGCCTTCGAGTACATCTTTATTGACACTAAAAAGCAGCATATCAATGTTTTCAAGAAGACAGCAAGAAGCTCCAAAACAAAGTTTTCTATCTTTCAAGGGTGCTGTCTCATTAGTGGCAAATCACAAGTCTGACATTTACACTCTCAGCAGCAGTAAAGCATTTCCATTTCCTTTAGGCTGAAGCAGAACATTTCAGTCAGACAACATAAGTCTGTTTGTTCAGTGAGACAAGCTAGGAGAGGAGGCAGTGGTAGAATGAATATATATATATATATATATATATATATATATATATATATATATATATATATATATATATATATACCCTGAAACAACAAATACACACAAACATGCATCCATGCACGAGTTTAATGACTGACTCTGAAAACAAGGCTGTTGTATTTTGCCTTCTAAATTTAAAACAATACAATCCGCCTGATCTCATTAACATTCAATGACCGTGGCAACATTTTTGCTAAATTATATTATGTGCTTCATTACACGTTTCAGTGACATTGTATATATAAATGAAATTTTAAAGGTGTAATACTATATGGACCAATTTCTATGTGAATGAGTTGTTTAAAATATCAGTTGTGATGCACCCAGAAGAAAACTTAAATATTCATTATTTTGAATATTGTACACACAATGAATGGACCACTTCTTTCTTGAATGTTAATTGTTTATTACCAAAGATTTGCTATTAATTAGTGAATCCCAAAAAAGGAATACACTTTGATAAATGGTGTGGCCCCTGAAGGCCAGGTTTTTGTTCATTTAGATGTCCAGGAGAAGGCCAGTACAAAGTCAGGTCAGCATGTCTTTTGCCTTGAATTAAATCAGTTGGCAATGATAGAGTGATAACCATATTGCATAAATAATTCAACAGATAAAACTCATTATACAGCAAATCTGATTTATTTTTATGATATCAGGAAAGGTTCTGGTCAGGCTCAAGATGGTTAAAGACTGAAATTGCACTGAGCTGGTGCAATATTATAGGAGCAAAATTATGGCTTCCTAAAGCATTTTTATAGATAATTTTTAAGGGTCATGAAACTATGTTTTGAGATTTGGGACATTCAGTGGTGACATATGACATTCTGTCTTTTCAATGGTGCCTTGATGTAGATACCACACAGAATATTACACGGTGTATAATGACACCTGTGACCTCACCTCATAGATTTGTACACACTTTTTTCTTTTTAAGGCTGATGTCATACTATTCATGGAAATGTTTAAAACTGGTATGATGATTAGGTGAAACATCCCACACACATGAACATATGACAGGGGTTTTAAATGAATAAAATAAAAAATAAAAATAGCTAACCTTATAATAACTTTAATTGATAAACATGATTTAATGTTGAACAGATCACCAATTCAAGTACATTCCAAATAGAAATATTATGAATATGTACAGGATAAATCAAAAGATAATAGTTTATTCTAACTTTTTGAATTTACATTAACTGATCTCAGGGTTGTTTCTGAGCATATGGGGACCCTAAGCAAAATCCCTTCCACTCTTAGAAGAAAAGGTTTCATAGAGAACCCAAAAGAGCCTTTTATTTTCTAAGAGTGTACTTTGAGGCCCCACAGCACGACCAACGATACACTTTTTAACAAATTTGAATATATTAACAGCACAAAAAAATAAAAATAAAAAATAATTAAATTAGCAATGCATTAACAATAAATGAACAATAAATAACTGTACAAATTTACACAGAAAAGGCCAGCTGCTTTTTTTTCTAAAATGTGTCTATAAACATGCTGTAACAATGTTCTATACAAGTTGTGTTGCAATATTTTGAGCAATTTCAAGTCAAAAAGGCCTATGTGAATTGTGGAAATCTGCAATACCCACAGAGTTATCAAAAATAACAGTACATACATATCTGTGTTTGGAGTGATAAAAATGCATTTGTTAAAGGGATAGTTCACCCAGAAATTAAAATTCAGAAGACATTAATTTAACAGCTGGAGGCCTATGGATGATGTTTATGCTGACTGTCTGTGATTTTTGGAACTTCAAATATCGAATCACCATCCACTTGCATTTTAAGGACCTACTGAGCTGAGATATTTTTCTAATTTTCTTCAAATGTCTTCTGGTGAAGAAAGAAAGTCATACACACCTGGGATATCATGAGGGTGAGTAAATAATGAGAGAATTTTCATTTTTGGGTGAACTATCCATTTAATGGGTAATTTCTTGGGGACACTGTTGGTTATTAAGATCCCAACTGGAAGTAAAGATGAAATATTTCAGAACATGTTCATATATTCTGTGTAACATCTCCATACAAAAACAAGAGAAATATCATACAAATAGGTTAAAGACTTTCTTCTTTATGCAGATGTTAGGAGTGTGAGTCAAAATAGCTGTAACAGTGTGCCAAAATGGTTTAATAGCTTGAACATCCTGCAATGTGACAGCAGTGTACTGCAGTGTGCCATGTTATACTCAATCAGTTTTCTATGACCTCACAAGTGACTACATGGAATATTTGTAGCATACTATTAAAATTAGATTTATCACACCACAGGAGCAGTGTTGGGTAAGTTACTCTAAAAAGTAATTAATTACTAACTACATCTTCTACAGTGTAATTATATTACTGTACTAATTACTCTGTCTGGAAAGTAATTGCATTACTTATTACTAATTACTTTCTAAAACCCTTATCAACCTTGACCATATGAAAAATACAAGGATAGACATGATAGACATGAAATTGTATAAAGACTATGTATTTACTGTGTAACTACATGTTGTTCTGCAGAATTCCCACATTTATTGCTATTGAGGATGAGGTACAGGTAGGTTTAGGAGTAAGAGTAGGGTTAGGGTTAGGATTTGGGGTAAGGGTTGGGTTAGGGGTAAAGTTAACAGTGTAACTAAAAAATGTAATTAAATGCAAGTATTTTAAATGTAATTACAATGCAACAACATGTATGTACATAATAAGTACATTGTATTAAATGGTTAAGTACATAGTAGTTAAGGCCACCTAATATAAAGTGGGTCCAGTTGTTGTTTTAATTCTTTCAAATAAATCGTATAAAATCAAATAAATTATTAATGAACTGGCCAAAGAATTTAAGGGGGCTGCATTTAATTAGAAAACATACATTTTAACATAAGACACTACATTTCGATTTTAAATTCACTGTTGTTTTTATTTAGAATTATTCTATAGTCTATACAGTATTTAACACAATTACATCAGAAGTAACTGTAATTAAATGACTGAAAAATTAAGAGTAATCCCTTACTTTACTTTTTTCAACGAAAAAGTCATTTAATTACAATAATGAATTACTTAGTATTGCATTACACCCAACACTGCACAGGAGTATTTAAAGTAGTGAAGGTGGTTTAAAATTGTGGAAAAACTGTACCAGACTATACAACTTCTATAGTAGAAAAAAAGGTCTACTTTAGATACCTTATAAATGTTAAATAAAACATTTGTGTTCCTGTTACTTGTCAACTACTGTATCTCAATTTATATAGCAATAAGAATGTTTTAATATAATAATAAAAACAACAACAACAACAACAATCATTATTATTATTATTATTATTATCATCATCAATAAAGTGCACGGTCATGGGCTTAAGAATATGACTGCAGAAAGTGATGGTTTCAAAGCCCATATCACCATTTGTCATGTTGGATGTGAATTGTAGCCTCCTCCTACTGGCCCCTCCCACTCAAACACACAGACATGCACACACTGAAAGCTGGAGGGGTATTTAAAACTTTTTGAGATATATCACAGAGTCTGTCATCCCGAAAATTGGGCATTTATCGCTCGACCATTTACTACACTGATAGACGATTTTTGCGCTGGTCCTTTATCATATCTGCCGAAGTACCGTGAACTCCCTAAGAAAGTTTTCTTGAGCATTACCGGAGATTCGCTGGTATGTCACTTTGCTTCTATCTTTGCTTTTGTTTTAGATGTATACTTTGCCTTTGTTAATGACTGCCAGTTTAAGATGGTTTTAAAGAAATCGTATTCAAGCATGTTTACAGTCTCAAGCTCGCTTCATAGACGCACGCACGCACGTTTCACAACACGTTGAGTCTTAACGGCGCGCGACGCGACTCAACCAGAACGCATGAATCTGTTTGCACTGCGCGCGACTTGAATTGTCAAGAGTTTGACTGTCACATTTAGACACGAGTTACTCCAACAGCGCTTAGCAATTATGTAATGTTAAGTTGGAAATAATACATACACTAACGCATAACGTCCTTTCTGGACACACAAATTAGTTCTGGATGAACCCCATCATATTTAAATGAACAATAGTCAGTTATCCATGTTCTTATCATATAGTTATGTTACTAAAGAAAGAGTCTTGTTAGGGCAGCATGCTGCATGATATCTGTAGAAGTTCTGATATTGTCAGGATTGTGGGGCTGTGCAGGACCTTCTGACATCTGGGGGAGAGTGCGTTGTCCACACTTTTAATTAACATCAAGGATGAGTGGACTGCCCTGATTTATGCACATAGTTCATATAACACAGTTAATTGAGTGCATGCAAAAACAAATGCCTCTTCAAATGTATTTGTTGAAGATATTGGGAAATTCTCCGGCAGGCCTGTAAGTATGGATATGGTTGAGATTCTGCCATCGGGAATAGCAATATTTAAAACATTATGAAAATTTGAGTAATGCAGATTTCCTGTTGACTGTCGGGAGAAGACTTCCTAAATCACTCAACTTGTGTTAATGTCTTAGATATTACGAGAACCCAAAACCCCTTTCAGTTTTATCAAAATATTGAAATTACCTATAGATATTACACCTTGTGTCCAAGTGTAATGTGCTTGGTGATTGTTTGGTAGTTGTCATTTTAAAGTGCTGAAGAGAACAACAGCCTAAAAGTTGTTGTCATATTACGAGAATCATCTTCAGCATTCGTACAATTCTAAATTACATGTTTAAAAAAAACTGCAATTGATTTTTGTTAATGCTAAATTATTATGCGTAAATTTGGCTCAGATTGCAGTTGCTTTAGTTCTCTTTATGCAGGATATAAAGACTCCCATAAGTGTTTATCAGTGTAGTTTTACTGTCAAGATATTAAAAATCTTTCTGAATTTAAAGAGCAATTGATAGTCCAAGACAACATCATTGCTGTTACTCTAGTTATAGTGCTTTTTATGGTTATTGAATAGAATGTTTTCATCTGGTTATTTTGGCTGTTGTGGCTCATTGTAATACCTCATAAAGTGTTTATGGTTTAGTTACACATTTACAATAGTAATTTAGTCAAGACCTTGCATTATTGGTACATGCAGACTTTTCATGCCTGTCGGACATTAGATAATGCCTCCAAGTGCCTTACTTGAGAAAATTTGTGTTTGCTGGGGTTATCGGGTGGTGTATGGCATGAGAAAACCAGTCATAGTTCTTGAAAGTACCTTTGTGAAACTAGATAGTAGTGGAAGTGAGGACTGAAGAGTAACTGTTGTGTTTCATGAGGATTAAAGACGTGACTGTTATCTGATTCAAGACCCCAGTGACATGTCAGGTAAGATCTTAAGGGTTAGCGATTACTCTCTCCCAGCTTATTAGCATCTAAAAATGTAGTGATGTGTGGTAGTACTGTGTGTAGCTGTGTAGATTAACAGTAGATTAGCTCTTTTAGTGAATTTTCAGTGACATTTTCATCTTCATTTTTTGTATTTGTCATATTGGAGCTCTGTGGGCTGTCTTGGTAGCACTGATGATTCATAACAAGAAAGGTTTATGAGTAAAGACTGCATGCTTCATGTTAATGCAAGTGTATGTATGTGCTACTTTGCATGCTCTGATGTGACTCACAAATGGAGGTCATACACCCAGATGTTCAATGTGTAAGCATTAAGCTCTCAGAGTTTATTTGTGTGTGCTCTGTGGTATTAACGGTGGCCCTGAGGTGTGATTTAGTGTGTGCATGCTGTGTGAATGATGTGTCAGGTGCTACAGATGTAACATTGGGCTGGTGAGTTGAGTGGATTGATCAGTCTCTATGACCGTTGAGGTTGTGGGTTTGTTTGAGTGCAGCTGGCCACTTCGTGTTCCCAGTGTGTCACTGACACGTGGCTAAGCTTACAGCCAAAATCAAGACGATACATTTGGGCTGATGAGCACATCCTACTTTATAAACATGTCAAAGAGACCTGCATCACAGTTCACTTACGCAAACGGGAAACCACTCTGTTTAGGCTGGATGACTTCAGTAGCAGATATCTTCGTTTTCAATCCAAATAAGACTCATTGGCAGTCAAGAGGCAAGTGCTGGACTTAACCATGGTTTTTTAGGAGGCATCCACTGTCAAAGCGACCCTAGATGTGATCTTCAGGTGACCCTTATTTCATTTTCATACAAAACACATGCCACGTTTCTTGGCTTGAACAAACCAAGTAGGCTGGAGTGCATTGCGTTTTATTTATACATGGCTGGAAATTGTTGTGGTGTGTTATTCTCTTGAGGTTATGCTTTTTTTTTTTTTTCTGCCATGCTGAGATGGCTTTCAGAGGGGCAAGGTCAAACAGCCCTCAAAGACCCTTTGAAATCAACCTCTCATAAAGATTTTTGTGACTTTTTGTCGATGTCTGTTAACTTTTCTAATCCAATTTACCAATGAAAATAACACAAGCAGAGGCAATTAATCCAAGGGAGAACAATTGGTTATTGGTTATTGGTTAACATATTGGTTATTTTTAAAAGGACAAGGCCTTGGATTGCCTTGCTCTGACTTGCTTTTTCAAAAGAAATATCAACACAGGAAAGAAAATTTGTGTTCATCAGTCCATTTCATGAAGTCTTTCAAAGAATAGTTAAAGGGATGGTTTACCCAAAAATGAAAAGTCCATCATCATTCACTCCCCCTCATGCAATCCCAGATGTGTATGACTTTCTTTCTTCTGCAGAATACAAATGAAGAATATCTCAGCTCTGTAGGTCCAAACAATGCAAGTGAATGGGTGCCAACATTTTGAAGCTCCAAAATGCACATAAAGTCAGCATAAAAATCATCTATAAGACTCCAGTGGATAAATCAATATCTTCTGAAGTGATATGATAGGTGTGGGTGAGAAACAGATCAATATTTAAGTCAGTTTTTACCATAAATTCTCCTCCCTGCCCAGTGGGGGGCGATATGCACGAAGAATGCAAATTACCAAAAACAAAAGAAGAAGGATTTAAATATTGAACTGTTTCTCACCCACACCTGTCATATTGCTTCAGAAGATATGGATTTAACCACTGGAATCTTATGGATTACTTTTATGCTGTGTTTATGTGCATTTTGGAGCTTCAAAATTTTGGCACCCATTCACTTGCATTATGAGGACCTACAGAGTTGAGATATTCTTCTAAATAGTGGTCGACCCATATATATCGCCGAGGTCGATGAATCGGCCGGTATTCTGACTTTTTTTATTTTAATTTTTAAATTTTAAATGTTAAATTTTATCCCCTTTTCTCCCCAATTTGGAATGCCCAATTCCCACTACTTAGTAGGTCCTCATGGTGGCGTGGTTACTCTCCGCAATCTGGGTGGCGGAGGACAAGTCTCTGTTGCCTCCGCTTCTGAGACAGTCAATCCGTGCATCTTATCACGTGGCTCGCTGTGCATGACACCACGGAGACTCACAGCATGTGGAGGCTCATGCTACCGTCTGCGATCCATGCACAACTTACCACACACCCCATTGAAAGCGAGAACCCCTAATCGTGACCACGAGGAGGTTACCCCATGTAACTCTACCCTCCCTAGCAACCGGGCCAATTTGTTTGCTTAGGAGACCTGGCTGGAGTCACTCAGCATGCCCTGGATTTGAACTCGCGGCTCCAGGGGTGGTAGTCAGCGTCAATACTCGCTAAGCTACCCAGGCCCCCGATATTCTGACTTTTTTATTTTAATTTTTAAATTTGAAATGTTAAATTTTATCCCCTTTTCTCCCCAATTTGGAATTGCCAATTTCCACTACTTAGTAGGTCCTCATGGTGGCGTGGTTACTCTCCTCAATCCGGGTGGCGGAGGACAAGTCTCTGTTGCTTCCACTTCTGAGACAGTCAATCCGTGCATCTTATCACGTGGCTCGCTGTGCATGACACCACGGAGACTCACAGCATGTGGAGGCTCATGCTACAATCCGCGATCCACGCACAACTTACCACACACCCCACTGAGAGCGAGAACCCCTAATCGCGACCACGAGGAGGTTACCCCATATAACTCTACCCTCCCTAGCAACCGGGCCAATTTGGTTGCTTAGGAGACCTGGCTGGAGTCACTCAGCACGCCCTGGATTCGAACTCGTGACTCCAGGTGTGGTAGTCAGCGTCAGTACTCGCTAAGCTACCCAGGCCCCCGATATTCTGACTTTTTTAATTATCAGCATCGGCCGATAAATTTCCCCATTTGGCCGATTTATTTCTTGAGGGCTCAGAGAATCGCCTGCTTGCATGTGAAGCGACTGAGACATGTAAACGACCAGTCACAGTTTGTTTTGTTGTTAGGTGCCATTGTGTTACAACAATAATAGACTGGTATGCAACACAGTATAATTTAAATGGTCCGCATTTCAGAGCCGCGACACACACGTTTGAGCTCATAATGTTAAAGTGCTCACCTGTTTCATTCTCCCTCTCTCTCCTCAACAGTTCTCTGTAACTTTTAACTGTCTTGTCTAATGATAAAAAGGCAAATATCAATAAACAAACCTCAAAAAACTTTAGCAGATCCAGCATCCTCTGGAGCGCTCATTTATTTACCTCTAAATCACGTATTCTGTCAGCCTCTCCTCAGCAGTTCCCTGTAACTTTTAACTTTCTTTTTTAATGATAAAAGGCAAATATCAGTAAAACTTCTATTATATACTGTTTGCAAATATGCAGATATCTCGTTTTAACAGATGTAATTCACAAACCTCACAAAAATCCAGCGTTTTCTTCCCGTCGAGCGCTCATCTAATATCTTACTCTGAAGCACGTATTCTATTAGCCACAATAAGAAAACTTAAGAATCAGATAAAAAGTTCCTTTGATTCACAAATTATGATGGTCAGTCTGTGACAATCCAAGCAGGCGATCCAGGCCATTTAAACTGTCAGGAGATTATTGCTTGTGCTGGATCCGCACAAGATCGTGAGTGCAACTTGAAAGTAAATGCGCTTCAAGTGTGCTATAAGTAAATGTCTTATTTACTATGCACTGTATGTTCAATTGGTTTGATTTGGTATTTTTTGAGAAAATGCGATTGCTAACTTGGACATGCCATCCATGGTCGCTGGACTACTATGTGTACTGTTATTTACTTCTCCTTAATAGATTAACAATTTCTTCCTGTGCAAATAAATTACTAAAATTTGATGACTAAACAGAAATCAGAAAAAACTGCTATCTACCATTTAATATACAATATTATTTTTTTAGATTTTTTCTACAAAGTTAAATTTTGTGTGAAATTAAGTAAATATAGTGCTAAATAAGAGTTTATTAATTGTTTTTAGCAATTTTATGTTTATGTTATTTACTATATTAAATTGTGTGATATATCTGCATTGTATCGGCATATCGGCCACCCTGCTCTCTGGATATTGGCATCAGCCATTAAAAAACACATATCGGTAGAACACAACATCTACAAATCTTCATTTGTATTCAGCAGAAGAACGAAAGTCATACACACCTGGGGTGGCATGAGGGTGAGTAAATGATGAGAGAATATTGTGATCGCTGATTTTCATACAATAGAAGTTTATTTTGACTCACTTTAAAGTGTAAAAAAGCACCAAAATTATCTTAAAATTAGTCCATGCAACTTGTGTATCATATTCCAAGTTTTTAGAAGGCATACGATCACTTTGTATGATGAACAGACTGAATTTAAGTCGTTATTTTCTAAAATCAAATGAGATCATTGGTTGACACGTCAATAACATCAAAGCTCATTGGTTCTTTTGTGTCATAACGTTTGGTCTAGAGACACACAAGAACCAATGAGGTGTCATGTTATTGACATGTCACCATATTTGATATGGGCTCAAAAATGAGTTGATCATGATTTGATTTGAGAGCGAATAACAACTTAAATTTCAGAAGAAAGAAAGTCATATGGATTTGGATCGACATGAGGGTAAGTAAATGATTTTCATTTTTGTGTGAACCATTCCTTTAACTGAAAGATTTTGACATTGGATGGACAGACATCTTGACAGTTTTTAAAGTGAGAGCACACATTCACAGTTAGATGCACACCACAAATTTTAAACATTGGAGATTTTATTTTATATAGAGCACTTTTATGGGTAGTTTTACACAAGAAACAGAATGCAATCAAAATGAAAGCTGATCTGCTGGTGAAATGCCTGTATCTTTCATTAAGGCAATTTTTAATTTAGAATTTAGAGTATTGATGGTTTCATAGTTTTAAGGCACCCTCTTTCCTGTCACTAAAGTGGCACTCTGGGTTCAGATTTAGGCTGCATGTCAAATGGTCTTCGTGGCACCACCTACACAGTTATATTGTGGAGTAGCTACTTATTATGTTCAGTCTGGGGTCTGCTGCACACTTGTTAATGGCTTTTCCAGGATGTGGCTTAGTGTTATTGTACTATATCTTTCTGACTAAAGTGTGTGAGAGAGAGAGAGAGAGAGAGATAGAGAGAGAGAGAGAGAGAGTGTGTGTGTGTGTGTGTGTGTGTGTGAGAGAGAGTGAGAGAGAGAGAGAGAGAGAGAGACTTTAAGCAGGAGTCACATGAGGTGATCTATCTCTCAACAGAAGCAAAGGCACTTTATTTTATAAAGAGAGATCAGATCGCAATAGTAATAAGCCTGTCCATATGCCCATAGTTTTAACTAGGAAAAAATGGCCACTGTAGCGTCTCCTCTGATATACTTTTGGTTTGCATGCTGAGAAAGTTCAAAGATTGCACCATCAAGGTTTGCTGAGGTGATGATATCTGGTTGTCAAATAATAAAATATATTTTTTATAATTTTTATTTATTGCTGGAAAGTAAATAAACAACGTCCATCTTTTACTCTCCTTGACAATGAGCTTATAGCTAGCTAGCTAACCACGTAGCTACTTTCATTGTTTGTCAGTTGAGAGGAAGCTAATGTGTAAATGTATTCACCAACTGTTTTGTTCAGGATTCACAATTTGGTACCCCCTTCAACCGAACAATTCCAGTCATTGCATTTATAAAATGTAATATTTAAAAGTCTGGTTTTCCACCGTTGAAAGTTTCCCCTGAACTTGTATATCATAATACGGTGTAACACGGCTGCCACTGTTTATCTCTTGACTCGGCAGGTGTAAATGCTTCTTGTTTAACAACCTGCCCCTAATTGACTGGCAGTATTAAAATAGTAATACTTTTAAATAACATTTGACTGATACTAAACATACAGTACTGATTTTTATTTAGCTATTTATTGTATTTTTATTTATTCTTTATTTAAATGGTCAGCAATTGACATACTAAACAGTACTAATGTTTTTTAAGCTGTTTATTGCATTTTTATTTATTCTTTATTTTCTCAGTGTTCATTTCTAGAATTTGTTGACATTGTATAATAATAATGTCAAAAATACTTTGATAAAAATATTTGTTTAAGAAAGCAGCCTTCTGAGTACCTTTGCATAGTCATATTGGTGCAAAATCGGTGCACAATCCACATAGAAAAGTTCTGTTTTCATTCCAGCTCAAAAATGAACTATATCGGCCACCATATCGGTAATCGGTGAATTTCCCCCCTCTAAAACCGGTATCATATCGGTCTCAAAAATCCTATATCGATCGGGCTCTAATTTAAAGGGATAGTTCACCCAGAAAATAAAATACTGACCCTCATAATATCCCAGACACATATGACTTTCTTTCTTCTGCAGAACACAAATTAAGGTTTTTAGAAAAGTATTTCAGCTCTGTAGGACCTCACAATGCAAGTGAATGGTGACCAGAACTCAGAAGGTCAAAAAAGGACATAAAGTCAGTATAAAAGTAATCCATAAGGCTCCAGTGGTTAAATCCATATCATCTGAAGCGATATGATAGGTGTGGGGGAGAAATGGATCAATATTTTAGCCCTTGTTTTACTGTAAATGTACTCTTTCACTTTCACATTCTGCCACCTACTGGTTGGGGCTGGTCAAAGGAGGAGATTTATAGTAAAAAAGGACTTAAATATTGATCTCTTTCTCACCCACACCTTACTAAAGAGAGAGAGAGAGAGAGTGAGAGAGAGAGAGAGAGAGAGAGAGAGAGAGAGAGAGAGAGAGAGAGAGACTTTAAGTAGGAGTCACATAAGGTGATCTTTCTCTCAACAGAAACAAAGTCAAAAAAATTTTTTAAAGAGAGATCAGATCGCAACAGTAACAGGCCTGATAGTTTTAACTTAGGAAAAAATGGCCACTGTACCATCTCCTCTTATATACTTTTGGTTTGCATGCTGTGACAGTTCAGAGATTGCACCCTCAAGGCTTACTGAGGTGTTGTTATCTGGTTGTCAAATAATAAAATAAAAAAATAACATGCTGTGTACCATACCATTTCACCCATCGGTCTAGGATCTTTTAGTATTAAAGAGACAGTTCACCCAAAAATAAAAATTCTGTCATCTTTTACTCACCCTCATGTTGTTCCAAATCTGTTTGACATTCGTTCTTTTTTATTTTATTTCCTTTACCTTTGATTGTGTCCTCTTAGATGAGTGGGGTCTAAAATGCATTTAGTGTGAGAATGGCAAGGGAGGTTCTGAAATCAAAAGCAGAGGGCACTGGCTTGGGCACCTCTGCTGGAAGTGCAGTAGATGTTGAGATCCTCCAAAATGACTTCCCAGCTTCAGCAGCTGCCCGTGTGTAAATGGCTCTTTGTTACTGCAGCTGTTTGCAGAGAGAGAGAGAGAGAGAGAGAGAGAGGGAGAGACCGCTCTCCTCATCTGTGACAGAGAATGATAAAAGAGACAGGAAACAGAGAGTGAGAGAGAGTTTCATATACTGATAAAGTTGTGGCTTTCATTACTCTTCACTTGGGGACATCCCCTGGATCCCCTGTGGTTAGTCTTAACCATTCAAAAATGTTATGATCGACTTTAGTTTTAAAGTTTTAAAGAAGTAGTTCACCCAAAAATGAACATTCTGTCATAATTTACACATCCCTATGTTGTTCCAAAACTGTATAACTTATTTTTTTTTGCAAAAAAGAAAGGGGATGTTTTACTGAATATCTTGGCCATCTTTTCAATACAATGGCAGTGGAACGTGAACTTGCATTGTTTTTTTGTGCTTGTTACAAACAGGGTTAATGGTGGGCTCAAACAGGTAAACCGTTCTATTCCACCACCTACCCTAGATCATTTGTCTAGGGGTCCATACCCCACCACTAATCCCATTCGTAACTTGTGTGTGTTTAACGTGGTCATCAGTATTTTTTTCTTTGTGTGTGTCTGTCACTTAGGGGCAGTGAGGTTACCTCATTCTGGAACACATGGTGAGCTCCGTTTGGTAGTGGTCGGCTGAGTTTTCCTCGATGGACCAGACAAGCTCAGTCTCTTATGGTGATTGTTCGGGGGGGTTAAAAAGGCACACACAGCCCACAACGAAAACACAATCCTGATGCGCAGGATCGGTTGGGCCTCGATTAATAGGGAGAGTGTCTCTTCGATGATTTGATGAGAGAAAGTTGCCTCTGACACAAACCGTTTTAACTGTATCCGGGCAGGTAAGCTCCACCCTGCCCCTCAGTTTATGGGATGTGTAATATGGAAGTGTAGTGTCTAAAATAAAGTGTAACCTATCGTAACAGCGCTAAACAACGCATGTTCCCTTCAACATGCAAGCAAGCCACCGTTAAGAAGCTTCTCTCACAGCGCTCATGAACAAGCAATGGATGTCAAAGATTTTGACTGTAATATTACTTAAATTTCCTGTTGCTTTTCACCAAAACCTATCATAAGCCTTTAGAAGACTTGGAATATGATGGCCGAGTCACATGGACTACTTTATGATACTTTTGGGTCCTTTTTTAAGCTTTAAAATGAGGAGCTATCCACTGCCATTGTATTGAAAAGACAGTCGAGATATTCAATAAAACATCTCCTTTTGTGTTTCACATCAGATAAACTGGGACATTAGTGGTGGTCTCTGCCTCACCAGCTCCCCGCCCCTGTAATTGTACGGGTGGCTGGCTACTCTGAATGTAGCCTAACTGCTAAACCATCAGTGAAATGCCTGGTTTTACCTAGCGTGACAAACCTGTGATGTTGTTTGGTCAGGTTAAATTGAGTGTTACTGGCAATGCCCTTGAGAGCATGTGTGTGTGTTTTTAAGCACAAACGTCTGGTGTTACTGATCTGTGAATCTGCTGTTTCGTAAGAGGTCGTTTTTACAAGTTAATGAAAAATAACACGATAAAGGCAGCAACGTACAAACTGGTTGAGCTGCGCAACCTCACAAGCTGGAGTCTAGCAGCATTCTGAACTCCCTGAAGCATGTATCCGCATAAATATGTACCTTTTATGAATTTATAACAATAAACTGTGTAGAAATAATAGCAAACCGCTTTTATGGTTGTTTTTCTCTGATGTTTGTGTTTAATGTAACTAGCCTTTTAATGTAACTGACTTTCTTTCTTCTGCAGAACACAAATGAAGGTTTTTAGAAGAATATTTCAGCTCTGTAGTTCCTCACAATGCAAGTGAATGGTGATCAGAACTCAGAAGGTCAAAACAGGACATAAAGTCAGTATAAAAGTAATCCATAAGGCTCCAGTGGTTAAATCCATATCTTCTCAAGCAATATGATAGGTGTGGGTGAGAAATAGATCAATATTTAAGTCCTTGTTTTACTGTAAATGTACTCTTTCACTTTCACATTCTGCCACCTACTGGTTGGGGCTGGTCAAAGGTAGAGATTTATAGTAAAAAAGGACTTAAATATTGATCTCTTTCTCACCCACACCTATGATATCTTTTCAGAAGATATGGATTTAACCACCGGAGTTGCATGGATTACTTTTATGTTGACTTTATGTCCTTTTCGGACTTTCTGAGTTTTGGTCACAATTCACTTGTGTTGTATGGACCTACAGAGCTGAAATATTCTTCTAAAAGTCTTCATTTGTGTTATCCAGAAGAAAAAAAGTCATACACTTTACGTGGTCGAATGATATGGGGTTTTTAATGACCGATGCTGATATCTGGAGAGCAGGGTGGCCGATAGGCTGATACAATGACTATATATCACACAATTTAATATAGTAAATAACATAAACATAAAATTGCTAAAAAGAATTATTATATAAACTATTATTTAGCACTATATTTACTTAATTTCACACAAAACTTAAACTTTGTAAAATAAAAAAAATTAAAAAATAATAATAATAATACTGTATTTTAAATGGTAGATAGCAGTTTCTTCTGATTTCTGTTTAGTCATCAAATTTTAGTAATTTATTTGCACGAAGAAATTGTTAATATATTAGGAAGAAGGAAGTAACAGTACACACAGTAGTCCAGCAACCATGGATGGAATGTCCAAGTAGCGATTGCATTTTCTCAAAAAATACAGAATCAAACCAATTGTACATACAGTGCATAGTAAATTAGACATTTACTTTTTATATTATTTTTTTAATTTTATTTTTCTTACAGTTTTATTAATAAATGCTTTTTGAGTTTAATACTAAAAAGTGTACAAGTATATCCTTTCTTATATGCTGAGAACTTTCGTGACCCATGACTTATAAAAAATATAATTATTTTTATTTCTTTGATTATTTATCTTCTTTATCTTATTTATGTATACATATGTGTTGGTTTAAAAATGTATTTTTACATTTTTTATTTACTTTATATTAATTATTTATTTTTGTCTTTTACCTTCTTGTCTTTCTGACTCAGTGATAGTATTCATATATTGTTGAATCTGTGCAATTTTGTACATCTTATCGAATGTTTATGGAACCTTCTGTTTTTCACAAAAAAAAATCCACAGTTTCAGCACAGTGTGTGGAATTTTCAGATGACCCCTTAACCCCCCCCCCCCCCCCCAACTTATAGCAATGTTAAATTAACTATCTGGAATGATTTTGCTGTGACGCCATCTGACCAGCTTATGCCACAAATCCCATCCCATATTGATTCTATATGGGACGCATCATTTTATATTAAAATACGGGACGATTCCGTATTTTATGGGACGGATGTGTGGAGATGGGGTGTGACCTAGCGAGGGCGAGGCCGGGAGAGGAAGAGTGGTAAGGACTGACACCTTTGGGAAATTACCTAACAGCTGTTTTGTGTTGTAGTGAGAGCTGGAGAGGGATAAAAGGGCAGTCCAGACCACCGGAAGGGAGAGAGAGACACATGCAGCCGTGTTCATGTGTGTGTTCATTTGTTGTGCTGAAAAGTGTGTAAATAAAGATTTACGTTGGACAGTTTACCTGGCCCCTGTTTCCTCCTTTACAAGAAAGCCAGAGATCTGTCACAGGGTGACAACTCTTCCTGGAGGTCTAATACATCCTCATGAGAAGGTGTGGAATGCGGAAAATCGTCGGTTTATCGGAAGAAATTGTAAATTTGCATTGCTTCATGTGCAAGCAGGCGATTTTCGGCACCCACAAGAAACAAGTCAGCCAAACTGCAAAATGTATTTGTCAATTCCTATAATTAAAGAGTCAGAATATCGACCACTAATACACATGTGTGATAACAAGAGGGTCTGTAAATGATGAGAATTTTCTTTTTTGGGTGAACTATCCCTTTAAGGCTTGTTCAGATACCTTGATACTATATCTCAGATATGGGATGGTGGCCATGGAAAACTAATTTTGTCAGAATGGAATTAAACTGACTGAATCAAGTCTGATGTGACATTTTAGAGGCTCAGAGTAGACATAAATGTTTTGAATGCCAGCTTAGATTTGTTTGAAAGGTTTTTATTTGTTGACTCAATATATGTCAGTTAAGCGGATGGTATGTTTATTATTGGGTTGTTTTTGTCAGGTGGAGTGAGTGAGAGCTCATGTGAATAATGCATGTTGTATTTAAGATCTGCTGGTGTGACATATGTTAGGTTTAACCCACCTTCTGGTGAACCCCAGTTGGCCGCTTCATCTCTCGAGTTCAGTCGTGGTTGTGATAGTTAGCGGTTGCCTGTTAATACTCTTAACTGCTGCCTGTTATCTGCATTTCAGCATTTAATTTATATTGATTGTAGGGCTGCACAATTATATAAAAAAAAAATTAATTTGTCAATTTTATCATTGATATTGTCATTGAAATCAATTTTGATGAATAATTTACATATAACTGACATTACCTAAATGGTCAACTTCACATTGGTTCTTTTAGCAGCATGAAAATAAAACTTTAGGATAAACAGTACACACATGTCTTTCTGTGATTGGTTAAAACGCTTTGCTGCTGCTGCAAAAATGTTCTAAAAATAAAATCTGGAAAACCTAAGCATTGAAATTGATATATATATATATATATCCTCCTTGAAAGTGCACTTAGAAAGCCACTGATAATACAAATCTTAATCTGAAAAAAAAGCATAACTTGAATTTTTTTACTTCAGCAAGCTGTGATATTTAATTAGTTTTTTTTTCTTTTTTTTTCAGGCTAAAACAGTTTTTTTTATATATATACAGTTCAGAGTATCAGCTACTGTTATGCAATTAGTTAATTGTGGCAGCTGTAATTGTAATCTCGAATATTTATTTGATTATTTGTGCAGCCCTAGTTTTCATTTGTTTACATCGTTCTGTAACGTGAGACGTGGGCTATTCCATTGGAGTTGAGGGTGTGACATGAAGACCCATTTGTTCTCTTGATTCTCACCCCTCATGCAAGGCTTAATTAGTTGATAAAGATTAACCAGAGCCGCCACCTCGACCAGAGCTCTGGTGTCTCCTCACATCTGAGCCCACAAGATGTGACAGTAAGACCCTAATTCCCTGCTGTCTGGTCACTGACTGACATAATTTTCCCTCTCTCTACAGAGTGTCTTTGGACCATGCGAGAAGATACCTCACTGCTTTTGTTTCTACCACGTCTGGCTTCAGGGAAGTGTTCTCTTCCAGCCATGTGGCCAACGGCACACATACGCCCCTTCAGCATCTTTATTTTGACCCTCTGCAGCTTGGCCTCAGCAGGTAAGAGTTGTTATCCTCATCACCCATCCTACTCTCCTGGGACTCTGGAATAACAGGTCAAGAGTGTGTGAATATGGCGTGACTTTGCATTGAGCCATCTATGCCATCTGTGATGTTTTACTTGTAAAGATGAAGGAAAGGACTGAGAATTTATGAGAAGTGTTACGAACAGCCTTTCAAACGTGCTGTGTCATGGCTTGTGATGAAGTGAATACCAGTGCTCATGCACGCTTGAGAAATATTAATGTGTTTAAGTGTCTGTGTTTAAAGGTGAAGTGTGTAATTTCTGCTCCGCTAGCAACACCAAACGGAATTGCGAAAAAAATTATGATTTCCAGTCCAGTTTCCCAAACATTCTTTCTGCCTCGCCCCCTTCTTCCATTGTTTGGGCAAACAAGTAGTCCTGCCCCAAACTCTGGATACACCATTAGTTAAGCCAAATGTTGGCATGTTGGACCACCCAAACAAACAGTAATGTTTTGAAAGTACCAGATATAATGTAATCGTAGATATCTAATGTGAAATTCTTGCGTTGTATACTCTAGTGGGCGATAGAGTTACCTTCAAATGTTTGTGCCACTGCACCGGATGTTGGGCAGCTAGCTATAAACTAGCCTATGTTAAAAGTTTAACTAACTTTAGATAACTTCCTCAACAAGATTCTCCTCAAACTGTTGCTCCAACATGACATGGAAAGAGAAAAGTGACAGTACTTTACACTCATGCATTGTGTTATGTAATGTGTTCGGACACATTTCAGAATGCAACAACATGTGTAGACTTTTCTTAGTTAGAGACGTTTGCATTCAGTACTTGTGTAGAGCAGTGGTTCTAAAATTGTTTTGTCATGTCCCCCTTTGAAACATGAAATCTTTTTGCTTTAAAACACTAACTGCATTTTCTTTCAACTTTGTGTCACGAAGAAAGTTTAATAAAAAAAACAAAAAACAACAACAACAATGAAAACTGAATGCATTCTTTGAGTTTTCACTGTTTTGTTGAATAATGAAGTTACACTCTTCATTAAAAAAACAACTTGAATTAAAGTGATAGTTCACCCAAAAATGAAAATTCTCTCATCATTTACTCACCCTCATGCCATTTCAGATGTGTATGACTTTCTTTCTTCAGCAGAACACAAATTAAGATTTTTAGAAGAATATTTCAGCTCTGTAGGTCCATTCTATAGAAGTGAATGGTGATCGGACATTTGTAGCTCCAAAAATCACATAAAGGAAACATAAAAGTAACCCATATGACTCTGGTGGTTAAATCCATATCTTCAGAAGCGATATGTTATGTGTGGGTGAGACAGATAAAAATGTAAGTCCTTTTTTACTCTAAATCTCCACTTTTGCCATTTCATCTGAAAGTCATATGTGGTTCCTCTTTAGTTTCACTTTCACATCTGAATGTGAAAGTTAAAGTGGAGATTTAGAGTAAAAAATGACTTAAATATTGTTCTGTTTCTCATCCACACTTATTATGTTGCTTCAGAAGACATGAATTTAACCACTGGAGTCTTATGGATTACTTCTGTGTTTCCTTTATGTGATTTTTGGAGCTACAAAGGTCTGATCACCATTCACTTGCATTGTTTGGACCTACAGAGCTGAGATATTCTTCTAAAAAAACCTTTGTTTGTGTTCGGCAGAAGAAAGAATGTCATACACATCTGGGATGACATGAGGGTAAGTAAATTATGAGAGAATTTTCATTTTTGGGTGAACTATTCCTTTAACTTTATGTCAGTAGGCCTATATTGCTCTGCTATTTTCTGTATACTTTCTGTGTAACATAAATACATAAAACATTTTAATTATAACTTTATACTTGTAAAACATCCCAAAATACATAAAAAGTGATACTGCATGCAGTAGCAATAACAGCTCACCCCAAAAATAACTGTATGACATATTTTAATCTGTGAAACAATATCAGTGATGAGAGAATAGTGATTGTGACTGTCAAGCTTAAAAAGCACATAAAAGCTATAATTTAATTCTTATGAAGCTATACACCAGCTTTCTGTTAATTCACCTTTTCACCCATTTGAATCTGGCACACACATGAGATTGTCTTTGTTTAGAGTGCACCTGGCACACTAGGAGAAAAAGATGAAGGAAAAGAAATTGCGCACTATGGTTCTTGTGTGTTTTGTCATTGCATCAAATTTGAATGTGGGAAATTGAATGAGATTTGAAAATGGGGCAGTCTTCCGCGCTGCACACTTTGAGAACCACTGGCTTAGAGAATGTCATGGGACATAAAATGGGATAGGAAGAAGTATTTTGATGTCAAAAGAATTACACATTTCACCTTTAAATAGCTGCGATGTTTGTGTAGCTTTGGATCCATGTGCTATATGTGACTTTATGCATGTCTTTATTTATTCCAACACATGAAAACCAGGCGTGTTCTTTTTCAGGACTTTGTGTAGGGTGTGTTCTTGATAAGCTCTGTTCTCAATGCCTTGACAAAGTGAGGCAGTGTTGTCTGTTTCGCCCCCTATGTTCAGAATTTCCCAGGTTCCTCCCAGCATGAGTCTTCTAGTTCTGGCTGTCAGAGAGCAGAGGCTGGGGGGATTTGCATTAAGAAAGTGCTGACAGCCTCAATCTCTCAGCCCGAAACACCAGTGCCGCACGTCAGCTATGCCTCCCCTATCCTGACTCAGGCAGCTCTGTCTGTATGATTGATCAGGGCTTGTTGGCTCAGTCTCTTCAGAAGAGTGATGATTTGTTCCCCTCTGGCACAAAAGCCTGACAGATAGTTGCATGCCAAGAGAAAAAGGGAAAGAAAACAATATGGCAGCAACAAAACAAACAGAAGAAACAGGCAAAATTATGACAGTCATCAAGTCTGGATTGTCGGGATGGAGTGCTATGATTTAAGAGAGTGTGTATTTGTCAGCGTTCTGTGATTTGCTTCTTGTTCTGTTGTACATGGCTTTGTCGGTAACAGATCCCAGTGGTCATTCTCAGCACTTTTTTTTATTTTTCTGTCACTCAAACCAGAGTCTTTTCTTCTATTCTTCATAGAACAAATCCCATTCCTGAGGGCATAGGTTTAGATTTTGAAATATGAATGAATCTTACTCCATGTCCTAACCAGGCACGACGTGACAAGTTTCCAAAGATGAATGTGTCACTAAAGCGTAAATCAGAACATATTTAATGTTTTATATAAAGTTATGTGGAAAAGGATCTGTGACCAATGAGATTCACTGTGGGTGGTGCTACCTAGCTCAACACCACAGAAATGGATACCAAGTGGCTGACAAAATATCCTGTTACTTGTCACGGTCACAACTGTTTAGGACAGAATGTCAGATTAACATGGAAGACATAACTTTTATGGGTAACTGTGATTTTACCAAGGAAAATCCAGTTGTGCATGGATCGACGGTCCTATCAACCAATCAGATTTCTCTGATTTTAGGAGTATTTCATGGTTAGGGTAAGGATCAGGGATTATAGATATGCCTAGGGCTATGTTTCCTTGACTTGAATGTTTTTATCACAGCTTTTATCACAATACTTTGTTGTGTCACACCTGGTTAGGACACATGTAAATCAAAAAGTTCAATAAAATCTTTGAATATGTCAGGCAGTTGACATTAATGGGTTAGTTCAACCAAAAATTTAAATTCTCTCATCCTTTATTCCCCCTAATGCTATCCCAGATGTGTATGACTTTCTTTCATCTGATGAACACAAACAAAGATTTTTAGAAAAATATTTCAGCTCTGTAGGTCCATACAATGCAAGTAAATGGGTGCCAAAAGGTTGAAGCACCAAAATCCACATAAGGGTAACATAAAAGTACTCCATAAGACTCCAGTGGTTAAATCCATATATTCTGAAGTGATATGATAGGTGTGGATGAGAAACAGATCAATATTTAAGTCCTTTTTTACTATAAATTATCCTCCCTGCTCAGTCAATCTCCACTTCACTTTTACTTTCTCCTTCTTCTGTTTTTGGTGATTTGGTGCATATTGCTCCCTACTGGGCAGGTATTTTGAAAAAAAATGTATGATTATAAATTACCTAAATATTGATCTGTTTCTCACCCACACATATCATATTGTGTCTGAACACATAGATTTAACCACTAGAGTCATATGGATTACTTTTATGCTCCCTTTATGTGGATTTTGGAGCTTCAAAATTTTGGCACCCATTCACTTGCATTGTGAGGACCTACAGAGCTAAAATATTCTGATAAAAATCTTAATTTGTGTTACACATATGCATCAGGGATGCCAGGAGGGTGAGTAATTTTCATTTTGGGTGAACTATTCCTTTAATCTGTCAGTAAATTAGCAAATAATGGGTGATAAAGATCTGCATTTCTCTGAAGTGAGATTTAAGCAGTGTCGCAATAAGGTAAAAATGCATGGGGCTTTTTAACAATGTTTATTGAATTGTCAATGAAACACTAATTGAGGGTAAACACCACCATCAGTAGAGCTGCCAAGCAAATTTTTTGACCTGAGTCTTGAGCTGCTCACAGTGGAATGGTTCCTGTTAGTGATGGTAGTGCAAGAGGACAATGGCCACTGTGTTTGAACATCCCTTGAGTTTAGTAAAGTTCTGCCTGTCCCACTCTGACCTACACACTAACACAGTAAGCTGAGAGCATGCTCTTCCACCCACCTCCTACTTTAACAATGTTGAGCAAGCATTGATGCTCTGCACTAAATAGTAGCTTCCTTAGGGGCCATTCACACTGAACACATTTTGTATCCGTCTGCATTGTTTTTCAATTGTTCTTCTATAAGGATGCATTAGACTTACGTCTTTGACTGTTGCACCACGTCTCACTGTTTTTTCAGCATCTCGCATAGGAGCACCATTTTCTTTTACTTAAAAAAAAAAAGTGTTTCGTACACCTATGTTCTGTTCTATTCTTTGTGCTGTGTTTAGCTTTTTTAGTGCAACAATGAGTGTTTCAAAGACATTTATGGCATATTTACTTACTGACTATTGTTAGTCAAACAGATGGCATTTATTGAGGCTCTGAATAAAGTTTATCATATTGTTATAGTAGAGCTGTAACAACTTTACGTGCTTGAATACTGAAGAGTAAGTCATTGGACAACTGTTGTAGTTCTTATGTAGCAACTTGTTAGCAACTTGCATATTTAAAGCACACAACGGTTTCAAAATTCATTTGAAATATGACTGTAATTTATGTGGTAGAATAAAAAGTGAAAGTTAAACAGATGCCTTCTTTTTCCTCAAAAATCGAAAACAGCTATTTTAAAAATCCTATTAGAATTTCCAGAGGGACCCCATGGCTCAAAAAGGGTAATTCTCTTTTGGGTTTAAGGAGTACAAACTAAACAGCTCTGTTGTTGACAAAGCTGTCCCAAACTTGGTGTTCCATGGTTCGTTCTTGATTTTGATCAATCTGAGTCTAAACAAACTTTATGAGCATCAGACTTTGGCATTAGGCATATTTTCCTTGTGCTCAATGTCTCTTGTTTTCTTTAATCTAAAAGCTGGGACATTATCTAATCTGCCGCATCAAAGTCTGCTGCGCTGAACACTTTCCACATGGATGTCAGATCACTGCCTGTCATAACCTGTGTTCAGCTGTACTTGTCTGATTACAGCGATGATGGAGGTGTAATATATGAACATCTCAATGTCTTCCGAGACCTTGTCACCAGAACTGTTACAGCAGTAGGGTACTGCATGTACTGGGTCAGAGGGAAATTACATGTAATCTGTCTGAAGAAACAGGAAGAAGTTCTGTCTTAGAGTGGCCCAGGACTGCTTCTCTCGTTTGTAATATAGAGGACAGGAGATACAGCAAGCCAAGGCCAGGCATAGTGTTTTCATAATGAGATGTTTATTATTTTAAAGTCTACGTGTGTAATTAATGATCACAAATCAGTATGACTCACACGTAATAGTTTAGTAATAGGCAATAATGAACTTACAAAGGACCGAGATGTGAAAACAAATGTAGTGGAGTATAAAATGTATGTTTTCTTTCACCCATCTTCCTTTTCTCTCAGAGAATCCTATACAAACACTCACATCTGCTCTCAAAACCTGTTACTAGAGGTTTTTGATAATATTTAAATTTGGGTTTAATTAATCTTTTCCCATCTAAATGTTAGAATGACTATTCTGATTACAAGAACAACCTTTAAAGCTCGAAAGCTGAAATGTGTAATTTCTGACCCACTAGTGTCTCCAAAATGCGTAAACACTCCACCATCTGTCGTTGGTCTGACAAACAGAAAGTCCCACCCCAAACTTGCACTATTGGTTGAGCCAGTATTGCTGTGTATAGTAAATGTACTGTATATTAAGATGTGATAGGAAAAGTATTTTTACATTCAAAAAAATACACACATAAGCTTTAAATAAGCTGTTTCCTTTCAATAATTTTTTTCTCTCTTTTGCTCTTTTCCAATCTTATTTTCTCACTTCATCACTACATTTGCCTTATTTTACTTTCTTAAGCACTTTTTGTACTTCTTAGTATCTTTTTTTTTTTTTTTTTTTTTCAGCTTGCCAAGCTGTCGTTTCTGAGAGTGGTCGGTTATTATGGGATGGCAGTGCTGTTGGGAGCCCTCAGGTTTAACTGGTGAAATAGAAAGCAGAGCAGAAATCCTGCCAGATATTAATTTGCAGCACTTTCCAAAAACAGTTCTTCCAGGATGCTGGTTAAGGCGAGGGCTGTGTGGTGGCTGCAGGAGCACGCGTCTGCTCATGTACCCGGGCACAATGCCTTCCTTTCCCCTAAGCGCTCCATCATTTTCACACAGGGATGAGTGACAGTCTCTCCAGGCCCGTAGGCTTGATACACAATGTTCCTCTCCTCTTCCATCATAGCATGTGACAAATACATGAATAGAATTAGTGCTGAAAGGTGAATGACATAGACTTTACAAAAATATACCCGCAGTTATATTCAGCTCACTGACAAACTGTAAAGGGATCAGTCCTTCATCCTCAGTGAAAATAAATAAAAGCTCTGTTGAGGACACAAATGACCTAAAATGCTAAATAAACCATATAGTTTTCAGTTTTAGTTTTAATGTGCTTCAGTGGTGTAACTTGGATCTTACGGGCTCCAGTGCATAGAACCTATCGGGCCCCCTCCTAGGGGGACCTGGGCCATTTTTCATTGCCTGTCGGGCACGCTGTCATTTTTATGGTTCCTTTTGGTCGACCGTTGCAGGCCCCTTCTCACCCCTGGGTGCTAGGGCGGCTGCCCACCCTGCCCTCCCTGTAGTTACGCCCCTGATGTGCTTTAATGGCATGATGAATATTTATACATCCGTATTGCCATTGCATCCACAGCTAAGCTGCATACAAAAAAACTGCAAAACAACTTGCATAAATGAACCCTCTACTGCACACATTATGAAATCATTTTTTTTCAATTTCAATCAATTTTTTTTATTTTTTTTATTTCTTGCATAAAATGGACCTCTTCTGATATATGCTAAAATGAAAAATAATTCAGAAAAATAATAGCCATGTTTATATGTTGCTTGGATGACATTATGCAAAAATGGAAAGAAACTAACCAAAGACAGGCCTTTATATATTTAAATATTTATAGTGAAAGTGAGTGACTATACATGGAGGGTGAGAAGAAAAAAAAAATATTCTGAATTTTACAGGGTGATTGATAAATGGCATAAAAGAGATGATGTTAAACTAAAAAAATAAAATAAAACCAAGGATTTAAAACCAAATCAAAACTAATACAAATTAACAAAAAAGAACAAACAAAAATAAGGAAGAGTGGTAACACTTTAAAATAAGGTTCTATTTGTTAACATTAGTTAATGCATTATGTACAGTATCATGAACTAACAATGAACAATATTTGGTTAATCATTGCTTGTTCATGTTAGTTTATATTGCATTAACTAATGTAAACATATTGGCTACAAATTTAAATGTAAAAAAAATAATAATAGCATATGTAGAAATTAACATTAAAGGAATAGTTCACCCAAAAATGAAAATTCTCTCATCATTTACTCACCCTTATGCCATCCCAGAGGTGTATGACTAACACAAATGAAGATTTTTAGAAGAATTTCTCAAAACTTTTGGCCCATACAATGCAAGTGAATGGGTGCCAAAATTTTGAAGCTCCAAAAATCACATAAATCAGCATAAAAGTAATCCATTAAACTCCAGTGGTTAAATCAATGTCTTCAGAAGCAATATGCAACAGATCACTTTCACATTCTTCTTCTTGTGTTTTTGGCGATACACATTATTCATGCATACCGCCCCTTACTGGGCAGGGAGAAGAATTTCTCACCCACACCTATCATATTGCTTCAGAAAATATGAATCAAAACACTAGAGTCATATGGATTACTTTTATGATGCTTTTATGTGTCTTTTGGAGTGTTAAAATTTGGGACCCATTCACTTGCATTGTATGGACCTACAGAGCTGAAATGTTCTTCTAAAAAGTCATACACATAAGGGATGACATGTGGGTGAGTAAATGATGAGAGAATTTTCATTTTTAGGTTAACTATCCCTTTAGTCAGATGAATAAATGCTGTAAAAGTATTGTTTATTGTTAGTGCATGTTAAATATTGAGTTAACTAATGTTAACGAGTAAAACCCTATTGTAAAATGTTACCGGAAGAGCAATAGTAAATATCAATGTGAAAGACATTTCTGTTTTAATCTCTTGCTCTTAGAAATGACTCTCAACAAATGTTGTTTTAATATTCTCATTAAAAATGACTCCTCTGCTTTCCCTCTCTTAAAAACCAAGCACAGAATCAGACTATAACAGCGCCTCTCCAAATGTTTGAGGACAAATGATCAATGTGCTGTTTTATGGTTTGTGTGATTGACTATGTCTGAATGTGTATGTCTGTCTTTGTGTTTGTGAGAGAGAGGGCTGCCAAATTGTATTGCGCAACCACTGCAATCTGAGCCACAGTGCTGTGGAGGCAGATCCAAACCACCACACACCAAACTGGGGGAAGAGAGAGAGAGAGACCTCCTTCCTAAACCAGATGTTGCTGCATGATTTAAGTGTTAGTAACCAGACTCCTTTGCTGCTCTCATGCTGGCGAGAGAGAGAGAGAGAGAGAGAAGTGTAGGGATGTTTACATAGCAACAGCAACCCGGCATTTGCGTAATTACAGGTTACTGCAACCTACACCGCGGCTCGCAATCTCTCCAAGTCAGTCAGATACTCTACTTTTACAACTATCTTCATGTTTCATAATTACAGGGACATGTTAAAGATTGTATTAGTCATACTGGTCAAGCTAAATTACTAAACAATTCAGATGTCCATCCAGTTAAATAGGCAGCATCAGGGTGGACATTCAGTGAATATATTAGCCACTTCATTGTCTGTGATTGATATTTAGCAAACATATTTGTAAATTATATTGATATATATTGATTTTGTTAACAAATACTGTAAATTGAAATTTAAAAATTCCATTTCCCATTTATCTTCCCATAACATGGACATTTTATGCTTGACCACATATGACCAACACAAAATAAAGGAAAACATATAAACAAAAGAGTTACAAACTTTAAATTACTCAATTTAACAGAACAGCTAATGTCCACCTCCAGTGTGTGTGATGTCATTTCATAACATACTGTATATCTTCAAAGAAAGGTCATAGTATCATGACATAACAGGGTGGGCAATAAATCAGGGGACACACAAAAAAACCGCCACTATCAGTGTTAAAATTACATATTTACCGCTATAACGAACTGGCCATGGAGACGGTGTTAGGATCCATGTGCAGGAAGTTTATTAAAGTACACAAGCAAACAATCCAAATCGGCAGGCAAATAGAGGTAGTTAAGCAGGCGGTATAATCCAATAAACCAAAAAGACAGTCCAACAAGGCAAACAAAACAAAGGGGTATCCAAAGGCAGTAAATCCAGGAAAACAGGCAATGGTCATAACAAGAGAACAATCAGCAATGGCAATGGAAAAACGCTTGGTAAGGCAGGGTAAACTGGCAAAACTTCGCAAAGTCAAAATGAAACAGCATGGTATTTATATAGTTCAAACAGGAAATCACCAAAGAAGAAACGGTACAGAGTTAGTATTCGGGAGAGGGCTCCCTCTGGTGGTTGGTAGGAGGGGTAACAACCTCAGATGTTACAGACCCCCCCCCCATGAACAACTCGTGGTGTTCTTCTACTGGGACATTCCCTTGGTCATGGTGCTGGACGATTAGGATGGGCATGATGAAATTCTTGGATCAGGGATGGGTCCAGTATGATCTCTCCTCTGGTCCATAACCCTCCCAGTCCACCAAGGATTGCATCTGGCTCCCTCATCGTCTTGAGTCCATGATCTCTCTGACCATATACGCTGGGACTCCATCTACCTCCAATGGAGGTGGAGGCTCAGAATCCGTGGTTCCAGAGCCAGACGCTGGGTGGACAGGTTTCAGCAAGGATACATGGAAGGAAGGAGAAATGCAGTAATTAGCAGGAAGCTCTAAAGGGTAAGTAACTGGGTTTATTTGACGGATAATTCTGAAAGGACCCACATACCTTGGACTGAGCTTCCTGCAGGGTAGCCGCAACTTAAGATCCCTTGTGGACAACCAGACCCTCTGTCCTGGCTGATAGTTGGGATGGGGGCACCTCCGTCGGTCAGCCTGGAAGTGTTGTGCTCAGACCACTCGCTGTAGCCGGACATGTGCGCTGTCCCACACCCTTTCGCTTCGCCTAATCCAATCGTCCACTGCTGGCACCATAGAAGGTTCTCCTGACCAAGGGAACATTGGGGCTTGGTAGCCTGCACGCATTGAAGGGGGCTAAACCCGTAGAGGTATGAGTGAGGGAATTCTGTGCATATTCGGCCCAGGGCAGGAAGTCGCTCCACTTCTCCTGTTCATGGCTACAATAGCTCCGAAGATATCTGCCAATCTCTTGGTTTAGACATTCCACCTGTCCATTGGCCTGAGGGTGATAACCAGAGGTGAGACTCGCATTAAATGTCCAGTTGTTTGCAGAACGCCTGCCAAACTCGGGACGTGAACTGTGGACCTCGATCAGACACGATGTCCTCTGGTAATCCATAGATCCTAAACACTTGGTGGAACAAAGCATTAGCGGTTTCCATGGCAGTGGGTAAACCCTTGAGAGGGACAAGTC
Source organism: Myxocyprinus asiaticus (assembly GCF_019703515.2). Classification (NCBI taxonomy): domain Eukaryota; kingdom Metazoa; phylum Chordata; class Actinopteri; order Cypriniformes; family Catostomidae; genus Myxocyprinus; species Myxocyprinus asiaticus. The sequence continues at coordinate 22,026,907 of NC_059355.1, forward strand.
TACATGATTTAGAAAATCGATCAGTTATTACCAGAATGGTAGTATATCCATGGGAGTTTGGCAGGTCTGTGACGAAGTCGATGGACAGGTGAGACCATGGACTTTGTGGTATGGGTAGTGGTTGAAGCAACCCCGTGGGCAGTTCTCTGGGGGTCTTGGATTGGGCACACAACTGACAAGACTTCACATAGTTAGTCACATCATGAATCAACGATGGCCACCAGAAAGAATTACGTACCAGAGTAACAGTTCTTTGGATACCAGGGTGTCCTGTGCTCAGGGAAGTGTGGACCCATTGGATAGTCCTCTGACGTAGAGCTTGGGGTACGTAGTGCTTGGTAGGGGGGCAGTTAGGTGGTGACGGTTCATGCTGTTGTGCTCATTTCATCTCCTCCATGATGTCCCAGCTAATCGGTGCTATGATGACAGATGGTGGCAGGATGGACCCAGGGTGAGGTTGGACGTGAGGTGGATCATGTCTGCGTGATAGTGCATCTGCCTTGCTGTTCTTGCTGCCAGGATAGTAAGTGACTGTAAAATTTAACCTGGTGAAAAACAATGACCATCGTGCTTGACGTGGGTTCAATCTCTTGGCTGCCTTGATTATATTCAAGATTCTTGTGATCGGTGATAACTTGGAATGGGTGGACTGCCCCCTCTAACCAGTGACGCCATTCCTCGAGTGCTGCTTTCATGAAAAGTAATTCTTTATTCCCCACATCATAGTTATGTTCAGCTGATTTCAACTTCCTGGAGAAAAAGGCACAAGTGTAAAGCTTGCCTGGTGTTCCATGACATTGTGACAGGACTGCTCCAATCCCACAATCTGAAGCATCTACCTCAACGACGAAGGGAAGATTGGGGTCAGGATGTTTCAGTATCAGAGCAGTTGTGAAGCTTGACTTGAGGGAGATGAAGGCTTGGTATGCGGCACCGTTCCATGGCAACTTGCTTGGCTTTCCCTTGAGCAACGACGTGAGTGGTGCTGCAGTGGTACTGTAATTCCTAATGAAACGGCAATAGAAGTTGGCAAAGCCCAGGAACCACTGTAGTTCCTTGATTTTAGAAGGTCGAGGCCATTCGGTGACTGCTGTTACCTTTGAGACATCCATCTCCACACCTTGATGGCTGATATTGTAACCCAGAAAAGTGGTATAAGAGGTATGGAACTCACTTTTCTGCCTTGACAAATAGTTGGTGTTCCTGGAGACGTGATAAGACTGTTTTGACCTGCTGGATATGTTGTTCCATGTTTTGTGAGTAGATGAGGATGTCGTCAATGTAGGCCACCACACAATGATTCATTAAGTCTATGAATATTTCGTTGATAAAGGACTGGAAAACTGAGGGGGCGTTAGCAAGTCCATATAGCATGACCAAATATTCATAGTGCCCCCTGGTGGTGATGAAAGCAGTCTTCCACTCATCCCCTTCTCGAATCCTGACGAGGTTATAAGCACTCCTTAGATCAAGTTTGGTATAGATCTTGGCTTCACGGAGTTGTTCAAGGGCTGAGGGAATAAGTGGTAATGGGTAACGATATTTTATGGTGACAGTTCAAGCTCGATAGTCCATACAGGGATGTAGACCTCCATCCTTCTTCTCTACGAAAAAGAAACCTACAGCATCTGGGGAGGTGGAGGGACGGAGGTAACCGGAGGTAACCGGAAGCAAGGTCTTCCTCAATGTAATTCTCCATGGCAAGGTTTTCGGGGCGTGACAATGCATAGGCCTTGCTTCTCGGTGGAGCTGTATTGGACAGAAGTTCAATAGCACAGTCCCATGGACGATGAGGAAGTTGTGTAGCTTTAATCTTACTAAACACTTCACTGAACTCTGCATACTCCTTGGGAATCGTGGTCTCCTTCTGTGATTCAGGACTCTTAATACTGGTGATAAGGCAAGGCCTGGAAACAGCAACATGGAGACAATGTTTATGGCAGAAACTTGAGCAATGTGTGAGCTCACCTTGGTTCCAGGATATCGATTGGTCGTGGATGGCCAGCCAGGGATGACCCAGGATAAGAGCGTGCTTGGGTGAGTTAATGACATATAGTGAGATATTCTCTACATGAAAAAGTCCAATCTTGATGGTAATAAGAACAGTCTGTTGTGTTATGCCAGTACCAATAGGTGCGTTGTCAACAGTGGTGATGTTAATCTTAGGAAAGCATTCAATGGTGGGTATGTTGAGTTCTTGATAAATCTCCCGATTAATGAGATTAACAGCAGCCCCAGTATCCACTAATGCTGTAACACATCTTACATGATCACCAATGGAGATCTCTACATGCAACAGAAAATTATGTGAGATGGGTGATATAATGTTCATGGTAATCACGTGCTGCCTTGACTCAGGGGAACTTGATTTCTTGTGTGGACTCGCAGCATTGAAATGACTTGGTGAACCACAGTAAAAGCAAAGGTTTCGTTGCTTCGATGTTGGCGTTCCTCCATGGAAACATGATTGTATGCAGCTTGCATGGGTTCGGGTGATACAGTGGATGCCTGGGCCTGTACTGAGACTGTAGAATTGAAGGTGAAGCGAAAATGAGGCTGTGAAGCATTCTGAAGCAGGTTATCGATCTTGATGGCCATAGTTATGTATTCAGAAAGATTCGTACCTTCACCCTTGCAGGTCAGTTCCGTCCTGAGTTTCAGGTTAAGCCCTTCACAGAAAACAGTCTTCAGAGTGACATCATTCCACCCACTCTGAGCCGCTAGTGTCCCGAACAGAACTGCATAATCCGCTGCTGATCGATGACCCTGGCATAGATGAAGTAGCTGAACAGAGATATCTTGGCCGACCCGCTGGATACTCGAAGACTTTGTGGATTTGTTGAATTAAGTAATCAAACGAAACCTGGATTTGAGTATCTTTATCCCAAACAGCAGCAGCCCAATCAAGAGCTTTGCTGGTAAGCAGTAACATTAAAAAAGAACATTTCCTGGCATTTTGATTAAATGATTCAGGCTGATTTGAGAAAAATACCTTGAATTGTCGTAAAAAAACCCCGGCATTTTTCAGCAGAACCATCAAACTTATCAGGTAGAGCAAAGCTTACTGGTTTAGCATGGGTAGCTGGCAGTGAGTGAATGTATTGTGTCAAACATTCGTTGGCAGCTTGTAGGTTGTTCAGCTGGTCTTGGTAACCCCTTAATACCTCGCACTGGTGCGCGAATGCGGCCTGGAGCTGTGAAACTTCCGCTGGATCCATGTTAGGTGAAGTATTCTGTAACAAACTGGCCATGGAGATGGTGTTAGGATCCATGTGCAGGAAGTTTATTAAAGTACACAAGCAAACAATCCAAATCGGCAGGCAAATAGAGGTAGTTGTTCAGCAGGTGGTATAATCCAATAAACCAAAAAGACAGTCCAACAAGGCTAACAAAACAAAGGGGTATCCAAAGGCAGTAAATCCAGGAAAACAGGCAATGGTCATAACAAAAGAACAATCAACAATGGAAAACTGCTTGGTAAGGCAGGGTAAACTGGCAATACTTCACAAAGTCAAAATGGAACAGCATAGTATTTATATAGTTCAAACAGGAAATCACTAAAGAAGAAACGGTACAGAGTTAGTATTCAGGAGAGGGCTCCCTCTGGTGGTTGGTAGGAGGGGTAACAACCTCAGATGTTACAACCACAAATTAATATGTTAGTGAGAGAATATAACGTCATGATTACTGGTGTAACCTCCGTTCCCTGATGGAGGGAACGAGACTTTGGTGTCGATGTAGTGACACTAGGGGTCACTCTTGGGAGCCCGAGACACCTCTGGTCTTTGATAAAAGGCCAATGAAAATTGGCGAGTGGTATTTGCATGCCACTCCCCCGAACATACGGGTATAAAAGGAGCTGGTATGCAACCACTCATTCAGGTTTTACGCTGAGGAGCCGATATAAGGTCCGGCCATTTCAGCGGGTAGTTCAGCGTTGTGGCAGGAGGGACCAACGTCTCGTTCCCTCCATCAGGGAACGGAGGTTACACCAGTAACCATGACGTTCCCTATCTGTCACTCACTCGACGTTGGTGTCGATGTAGTGACACTAGGGGTCCCTATACAAAACGCCACAAGGCTGAACTGTGTTACAAGAACTGGCGGTGTGTGGTGGGCAGACTTGCTGTGTGCCTCATAGCCAGCACACCAGGTCGACACGTAACCTCCCCCAACACAGTTATGCAAATGTCTGTTAGAGAGGCACCTCTGGCCAGGGCCCAAGAAGCCGCTACACCACGGGTAGAATGGGCTCGTAGCCCTACCGGGGGCGGCATGTTTTGGGCGAGATATGCCATAGTTATGGCGTCAATGAGCCAGTGGGTGATCCTCTGCTTGGAGACAGCGCTTCCTTTCCACTTTGCACCAAAGCAGACAAAGAGCTGCTCAGAGAGTCTAAAGCTCTGCGTGCGATCCAAATAGATGCGTAAAGCGCGCACCGGACACAGCAATGACAGGGCTGGGTCTGCCTTCTCCTGGGGCAGCGCTTGCAGGTTCACCACCTGGTCCCTAAAAGGATTGGTGGGAACCTTGGGCACATAGCCCGGTCGGGGGTCTCAGGATCACGTGAGAATAGCCCGTACCGAACTCCAGGCATGTTTCGCTGACAGAAAACGCTTGCAGGTCACCTACCCTCTTGATGGAAGTGAGCGCAGTCAGGAGGGCAGTCTTCAAGGAGAGTGCCTTAAGCTCGGCTGACTGCAAGCTCAAAGGGGGCTCTCTGTAGACCCTGAAAAACTACAGAGGTCCGATGAGGGAACGAGGCGCGGCCTGGAGGGATTCAGCCTCCTGGCGCCTCTTAGGAACCTGATGATCAGATCATGCTTCCCTAAGGACTTACCGTCGACTGCGTCGTGGTGTGCTGCTATGGCAGCAATGTACACCTTCAAGGTGGAAGGGGACAGCCTCCCTTCCAACCTCTCTTGCAGAAAGGAAAGCACTGATCTGACTGCGCATCTCTGGGGGTCTTCCCGAGGGGAAGAACACCACTAAGCGAACAGACGCCACTTAAAAGGCATACAGGCGCCTCGTAGGGGGAGCCCTAGCATGAGTGAATGCGTCCCGTCCAGGGGCCAGACATGGAGATTCCAGAGATCTGGGCGCGGGTGCCGGATGGTGCCCCTTCCCTGAGAAAGAAGGGCCTTCCTCAGGGGAATTTGCCCGGGGGGAGCTGTCACGAGGAGCATGAGGTCTGAGCACCACGTCTGGGCGGGCCAGTAGGGTGCTTACAAGGACGACCTTCTACTCGTCCTCCCTGACCTTGCACAGGGTCTGTGCGAGCAGGCTCACTGGGGGAAAACGCATATTTGCGAATGCCAGGGGACCAGCTGTGTGCCAGCGCGTCTATGCCGAGGAAGGCCTCGGTGAGGGCGTACCAGAGCGGTCAGTGGGAGGATTCTTGGGAGGCGAACAGGTGCACCTGTGCCTGACCGAATCGACTCCAAATCAGCTGGACCACCTGAAGGTGGAGTCTCCACTCTCCCTTGAGGGTAACCTGTTGTTATGGTGCGTCCGCCGAAGTGTTGAGGTTGCTCGGGATGTGAGTTGCTTGCAGCGACTTGGTGCTGCTAACTCCGTTGGAGGAGACGGCGGGCGAGTTATGACATACAGCGGGAGCGCAGACCGCCTTGGCGGTTGACATATGCTACCGCTGCTGTGCTGTCTGTCCGAACTAGCACGTGCTTGCCCTGGATCAACAGCCGGAACCTCCGCAGGGCGAGCAGAATTGCCAGTAACTCGAGGCAGTTGATGTGCCAACGCAACCGCGGACCCGTCTAGAGGCCGGCGGCTGCGTGCCCATTGCCAACAGTGCCCCAGCACGTTTTGGAGGCATCTGTCGTGACCACGACGCGCCTGGAGACCAGTTCTAGCGGAACACCTGCTCGTGGAAACGAGAGGTCGGTCCAAGGGCTGAAAAGACGGTGACAGACCGACGTAATGGCCACGCGGTGTGTCCCGTGGCGCCATGCCCATCTCGGGACTCGAGTCTGGAGCCAGTGCAGAAGCGGCCTCATATGCATCAACCCGAGCGGGATGGCCACCGCCGAGGATGCCATATGCCCCAGGAGCCTCTGAAAAAGTTTCAGTGGAACCGCTGTTTTCTGTTTGAATGCCTTCAAACAGGCCAGCACCGACTGGGCGCGCTCGTTCGTAAGGTGCGCCGTCAAGCAGACTGAGTCCAACTCCAAACCGAGAAAAGAGGTGCTCTGAACCGGGAGGAGCTTTTTCTTTTCCCAGCTGACCCGAAGCCCTAGTCGGCTGAGGTGTGAGAGCACCAGGCCCTGTGTGCGCATAACCCGTCTCAAGAGTGAGCTAAGATTAGCCAGTCGTCGAGATAGTTGAGAATGCGAATGCCCACCTCCCTTAACGGGGCAAGGGCAGCCTCTGCAATCTTCGTAAAGACGCGAGGAGACAGGGACAGGCCGAAAGAGAGGACTTTGTACTGATACGCCTGACCTTCGAATGCGAACCGCAGGAAGCGTCTGTGTCGAGGAAGGATCGAGACGTGAAAGTACGCATCCTTCGGGTCTACCGCCGCAAACCAATCTTGATGCCGGACACTCGCTAGAATGCGTCTTTGCGTCAGCATCTTGAACGGGAGTCTGTGTAAGGCCCGGTTCAGTACTCGCAGGTCCAAGATTGGCCGCAACCCACCGCATTTTTTCGGTACAATGAAGTAGGGGCTGTAAAACCCCTTCTTCATCTCGGCTGGAGGGACAGGTTCTATCACGTCCTTCCGTAGGAGGGTAGCGATCTCCGCGCAAGGTAGCAGCGTTTCCGTCTTTCACCAAGGTGAAGTGGACACCGCTGGACCTGGGCGGATGCCCGGCGAAGTGAATCGCGCAGCCGAGTCGGACGGTCCGGACCAGCCCTTGTGACGGACTGGAAAGCGCAAGCCATGCGTCCAAGTTCCGCGCAAGGGGGACCAAAGGGACAACATCATCGGATGTACCGGCAGGTCGTGCTGAGTCCGAGGACATCGAAGCACTTACCTGGCTCCTTGTGACCACCCCCGGAACAGCCTGGGACGGGGGAGGAAGAGACCTGTCCTCGTGACCCGTGGAGACTGTCACATCGGGGGCGGATTTGTGCCACAGCTGGGCGCTCGGGGCGGGAGACCGCCGCTGGAGTGCCAACCTGCCAAATGGAGTGGTGGACGGTGGTCGTGATGCCAGCCGTACACACCGGATATGTGACCCAGGGAACAAGGAAACCACTCTTGCTGAGCTCTTGAGTACTGCAGCCACTTGAGCATGCAGCGCAATTAAATGCAAAAGGTAACAAAAAGATGAAGATCTGCTTGCCAGCTCCAGAGCAGCGGGTTTCGTTGTCCCTGGGTCGCCCGTCTCAGGGGCGCTTCGAAGACCTCCGTGGGTTCTTCGGTGCCGGCTGTGAGACGGGTGGCGTCGGCTTCCTGTGGTGGGCTCCACGCCGGGGCCGGGCAGGAGGGGCGGGCTGCGGTGGAGCCGGTGCAGTCACCGCAGGGGGACGCCCTCGGTGATGAGTAGATGGGGTGCGGGATCTTGAGCAGCGCCGGGGCAGGATAAGCTGGCTAGCATCCATCTACTGCTCTACCATCGAGAACTGCTGGGCAAAGTCCTTGACGTTGTCGCCAAATAGGCCCGCCTGGGAAATGGGGGCAGCAAGGAATCGTGTCCTGTCGGCCTCACCCATCTCGACCAGGTTTTTGCCCAAGGTGGCGCTCCTGGACCACTAGTGTGGCCATCGTCCGCCCGAGAGACCGCGCCGTGATCTCCGTCGCTCGGAGAGCGAGGTCGGTCGCCGAGCGCAGTTCCTGCATCAATCCCAGGGCGGAACTACCCTCGTGCAGTTCCTTTAGCGCCTTGGCGGACTTGCAGGAGAGCCATGGCGTGCAGGGCGGAGACGGCTTGTCCAGCGGCACCGTAGGCCTCGACCGTCAGAGATGACTTAAACCTACAGGCCTTGGACAGGGGCTTTGGGCATCCGCACCAGGTGGCGGCGCTCTGCGGGCATAGGTGCACCGCGAACGCCTTTATCCACCGGGGGATTGCCGAATAACCCTTGGCTGCCCCACCATCGAGGGTAGTGAGAGCGGGGAAGCTGAAAAGATCAGGACCGGGCAGTAAAAAGTGCCTCCCGCGACCTTGTCAGCTCTTCATGCACTTCTGGGAAGAAAGGAACGGGGCGGGGCGTGGCTTTGAGCAGCGCCGCGAGCCCAGGAACCAATCACCGAGCTGCGAGGGTTCAGGGAAGAGCAGTGAAATCCACTCTAACCGACGCTCGCGGCTGTCCGGGAAAGCATGTCGTCATCTCCGCATCAGCCTGTGACTGGGCGATCGTCCCCGAAGGGAGGAGCCCAGCTGAGGCTTCCGACTGGATGAGCCCGCTCTCCGATGCTGCGCTCGAGTGCTCATCACTTTCGCGGGCTCCGAATAAGAGGTCGAACTCGCCGTGAGACGAGCCGGCGGACTCACCCGGAAGCCCGCTCGGGGCAGACGAGCGTGCTGGGGAATGGGAGGTCCGCGGGGGGACACCCGGCGGAGGCGGTCCCATTGGGGTCCCCAAATCGCCCCCAGTGCTAGCCGCGCTGGCCTCAAACCCGTGGGTAAAAGGACCGAGGCGGGAGCCTCTGGGGTGGCTCGATTTTTTACGAAGGCGAGCCGCGACCGCAACGTTGCCATGGACATATTCTCGCAATGAGAACGTGACCATCCACGAACGCTGTCTCCACGTGAGCAGTGCCCAGACGCGAAAGACAGTGATCGTGACCGTTAGAAGGCGAGAGATAACGAGCACAACCAGGAATAACACACAATCGGAAAAGCATCTTTAAAAAGATGCGTCTTTAAAAAGACGTTCCGTGTGTGCGCTCTTTTAGAGAAATATATACTCTTTTAGAGGGGAAAAATGCTTTTTCAGAAAATATACTCTCTAGTTTTTCTGCCGAAGCGCCCAGGGGCGTTCTCTGCAGTGCACCAGTGCAGAGGAGGGAGAAGCCGCTGAAATGCGCCGTCAGATCCAGCAGGTGAATGAACAGTAGTATTCAGCTCAGCGAGCATGACCGTTCGGCTCCGAAGAGAAAATCTGAATGAGTGGTTGCATACCAGCTCCTTTTATACCCGTATGTTCGGGGGAGTGGCATGCAAATACCACTCGCCAATTTTCATTGGCCTTTTATCAAAGACCAGAGGTGTCTCGGGCTCCTAAGAGTGACCCCTAGTGTCACTACATCGACACCAACGTCGAGTGAGTGACAGATAGGGAACACTAAACTCTTAACTGTATGTTGGGGAAAAATAGAAATCCAATGATTTAGCACTTGTTTTTGTCAAAGATGTTTTATGTGCAGTTTTGGGGACATGAGGAAATAGTTGAAAAGGATTTCAGTTATTTAAAATTTAACTTTTAAGCCGACAGACGTGTGTAACACTATCTATTCTTTTTAACAATAATAAAATTAAACAATATAAGTACCACACACACTTGTAATGGGGACTTAAATGTCACCAAATTGTAGGAATGACCCTTATTTACAAGCTCCTGCATGAGACGCTGCTTTATATTGAAAAACAGCATGGATGGACGGACGCAAAAACGCGTTCAGTGTGAACATCCCCTAAACTTTAAATGAACAACGCTTAGATAAAAATGACCAGGAAGAAGAAAGCAAGGGAGAGAAAAGGCTTAACATGAATATAGTGTATTTCTCTTTGGATTAGAATTGTTGTTTTGGCAGTAAATAGTGTATATCCCAAGGAAAATATTCGGTCAAGTGTCCATGTAAAGCATCAGCTGATATTTCACACAACTCACACGAAAGGTCTGTGTGTTTCAGGTCCGTTTCTCTCAATTTGTGAAACATTCTCAGTAGTTTGGGTGTGAGGCACTAAAATACGGGACAAACGGCAACGTGTATAGATTTCATTCGGAATGCAGTATTCTCCCTTAATTACGAGAAGATTCCTTATTTTATGGGATGTTTGGCAACATATATTTTGCGTATTAATTTTACCTGATACTGCTTCAGCATGAGGGTGACTCTCTCTCTCCACTCACTTTCATAAATTCCCTCAGTCGATGATGGTGGCGACAACGGTTGTCAGGGGCGGGGAATGGTAGAATTCAAGTGATAATGCACTAATTACAACAAAGTTTCACAAAATAGCATCCAATACAGTTAAAGGGAAACTAACGACAGTAGATTATGGACTTCTGAAGCAGCAAAACAAGTGGGTATATGGAGGATATACGCAAATTTTTATCCTTAGAAATCGTTATACGCAAACAGCCCTGGGAAAAAAGGAAGCATACACCGTATACGTGCGTATGGCCCTGACTACAACTCTGGTGTAGACGTCTTTAGCCAGGAACCTAATGGAGAACAGCAGGGGTAACCCTGCATTTTCCATTGTTTCAAGGATTGCAGGATAAAGAAAAGAAAAAAAAAACACTGGCCACAAGAACTGGAGAGGTCTAGGGAGCGTGCCGTGAATTCATTGAAAACACTGGTAGATATGTAGCTACAATTAACTCCCTTTATACCATCATTGTGAAGAACTTGTAGACAAAACTGCCTGTCTGAAATCTGAAATCTGTTTCTATGTATTATAACACTGTAAAACTAAATTCAAGCTGAGTCAAATTTATTTTTTAATAACTGTAACGTATGCTGGAACTGCTGACAATGATGGCAATGACGAAGACATGAAGATGAAGAACCCAAGTGCAGTTTATTTACAAACGTGAACCAAAAAACCCTAACTAGAAACATTAAACATAAAACATAAACATGAACTTGACTATAACCTGACTTGACTATGCACATACCCATTCCATTCAATACTTGACAACTAGACAATGAAAACATGAGGGCTTAAATACAAGACAAGGGAGAACATAAACCAATGAACAAACAGAACTCAAAACAAGCTAATTAAACAATAAACCAATGAAAACATGACACATGAACATGGAGGGAAAACAGAAATCACATGACAAGGGAAACAGGAACACATGACATGAAACAGGAACTAGAATTTCAAAATAAAAGACATGAATCAACAAAATACACCTGACAATAACTTGTTCTACAGCCTAAAGTAACTAACTTTACAGTCTTATTTGTGGAAACATAAAATAGACAAGCTGTTGAAAACACTAGTCTAACTCAAATAAACAAGTTTTGGTATTAAGATCAGCTTTCTAGAAGATGTGGATATAGTTTAGTTTAGCTTGTATGTAAAATTTGAGGTTGATTCAACTTTTTAAAAAAAATCAGATGGATGTTTACAAAAATGTTGTGACTGTTGAGCACAGTTTTTCTCCCCAATTTTATGAAATACAGCAAAATCTACTTTTTTAATCTGCCCTTAATGACTTGCTTAGGACTGAACATCAGTGATCAAACTAACCATGCTCAGAAGCCTAACTTCACAACCAAAGTAAACATTGGTTCTCTCTGCTTGCTTTGTTTGAAATATTAATTTGCTCTTACTACAATAAATGGCCTAAAAGTTGACTGTATCAGTTTTCGTTTATACTCTTAATTTTATCCGACATTAGTGACTTACCTCACAGTGAAATTGGAAACAGTAGGTTGAATTTTCTTTAGCTAAAATTGTGCTTACCGAAATGTGAAACACTGCCCCCAGTGGCCAAAGAGGTAAGTGTTGTTGGGCATATGGGCACATGTGAGCTCCATTTTCTGTGTGCAATGTCCACAGAGGGGCGCAAATGTGATTTGTGAAGCGAGTTGTTTTCAGATGTACAGGCTGGAATACAGTGAAGAGGAATGCATGTTTCATAAACTGTACCACCCAACCCAAATCCCAAACCAAAACCTAGCCATCAGTAGAGTAAAAATGTACAGGGAAAAAATGCAACCTCCGAATTGCGCTTGTCACTTATTATGCAAAAGCGATTCCCTCCTAGTTTCAACATGGGATTCGAACCTGGGTCTCCCATGCTGCTGATGCAACACGCTGCCGGTCGCGCAACAAGGGAAGGTAAAATAATGGCCGATCATGCAGGAACTCTCGGAAACAACCTGCCGACTTTGCATGTGATCATGCTGAATAGTTTAGTTGTCCTCTAGAACAGAGCTTGATTTTGTACAGTGTGTGTTAGTGTCACGGTCCTGTCACTCTGGGTTTTTGTGTGGCAGGACTGTGACATCATTGTTCTATGTCTGTCTTGTGTTTGTTTTATGTCTTTTTGTGAATGCACAACTTAGGTGATTTCCCTGCCATGCACTCCTCAGCTGGTCTCATGTTTCATGTTCTGAGCATGGTGTGTGGATCCTGAATTCCTTGTCTGGTTTGGTTTCGGTTGTTGTTGGGATTCGAAAACTCATGCTCCATGTCCTGTCTGTTATTGGCGTGAGTGCATTGCGCTTATGTCATCTCGGTGGCATGCACTCACGTCAATCGGTCCCTTTCTTCCTGGAAGTGCACGAGGAGCTGACAAGATCGTGGGAGGCACCTTTTACTGTCCGGTCCCGATCTTTCAGCTCCCCCACCCTCACTACCATCAATGGCGGGGCGGCCAGGGGCTATTCGGCGATTCCCCCGGTGGATAAGGCGCTCGCGGTGCACCTATGCCCGCAGAGTGCCGCCACCTGGTGCGGACACCCAAAGTTCCCGTCCAAGGCCTGTAGGTTCATGTCGTCCCTGACGGCCAAAGCCTACAGTGCTGCTGGACAAGCCGCCTCCACCCTGCACGCCATGGCTCTCCTGCAAGTCCACCAAGCCAAGGCGCTAAAGGAACTGCATGAGGGTAGTTCCGCCCCAGATCTGAAGCAGGAACTGCGCTCGGCGACCGACCTCGCTCTCCGGGCGACGAAGGTCACGGCGCGGTCTCTCGGGTGGGCGATGTCCACCTTAGTGGTCCAGGAGCGCCACCTTTGGCAAAACCTGGTTGAAATGGGTGAGCCTGACAAGACACGGTTCCTTGCTGCCCCCATTTCCCAGGTTGGCCTATTCAGCGACACCATCGAGGACTTTGCCCAGCAATTCTCGACGGTGAAGCAGCAGACGGAGGCTATCTGGCACATCATGCCCCGGCGCGGCTTAAGATCCCGCACCCCGCCTGCTCGTCGCCAAGGGCGTCCCCCTGCGGTGACTGTACCGGATCCGCCGCAGCCCGCCACTTCGGCCCGGCCCCGGCGTTGATCCCACCTCAGGAAGCAGATGCCACCTGTCTCACGGCCGGCCACCAAGAACCCTCGGAAGGCTTCGAAGCACCCCTGAGATGGGCGACCAAGGGACGACGAAACCCACCTTGGAGCTGGTAAGCAGACCACTCCATCCCCCGGTGGAGGGCCGGGAGGAGAATCTTTTGTTGCTTTTTCATTTAATTTCACCACATGCTCAAGTGGCTGCGGTACCCAACAGTTCAGCAAAAGAGCGGTTTCCTCGTTCCCTGGGTCACGTACCCGGTGCGCATGGCCTTCATCAGGACCACCGTCCACCTTTCCATCCTTGCAGGTTTGGCGCTCCAGCGGCGGTCTCTCCGCCCCTGCGCGCCCAGCTGTGGCACAAATCCACCCCCAATGTGACAGTCTCCACGGGTTACGAGGACAGGCCTCTTCCTCCCCCGTCCCAGGCTGTTCCGGGGGTGGTCACAAGGAGCCAGGTAAGTGCTTCGATGTCCCTGAACTCAGCACGGCCACAACATGGCGTGGCACCTCGGGCTCCGCCCTGCCTCGAGGCCCCACCTGCCGGTATGTCCGACGAGATTTTCCCCTTGGTCCCCCTCGCTCGGAGCTTGGATGCGTGGCTTGTGGGACAATCTGTCGCGATGGCTGATCCGGACCGTCTGACTCGGCTACGCGATTCAGTTCGCCAGGTGTCCGTTCAGGTTCAGCAGCATCCACTTCACCTCGGTGATGGGCGAGAACGCTGCTACTTTGCGCGTGGAGATCGCCACCCTCCTACAGAAGGATGCGATAGAGCCTGTCCCTACTTCATTGTACCGAAAAAAGGCGGTGGGTTGCGGCCAATCTTGGACCTGCGAGTACTGAACCGGGCTTTACACAGACTCCCGTTCAAGATGCTGACACAAAAACGCATTCTGGCGAGCATCCGGCATCAAGATTGGTTCGCAGTGGTAGACCTGAAGGACGCATATTTCCACGTCTCGATTCTACCTCGACACAGACCCTTCTTGCGGTTTCCATTCGAGGGTCGGGTGTATCAGTACAAGGTCCTCCCTTTCGGTCTGCTCTTGTCCCCTCGCGTCTTCACGAAGGTCGCAGAGGCAGTTCTTGCCCTGTTAAGGGAAGTGGGCATTCGCATTCTCAACTATCTCGATGATTGGCTAATCCTAGCTCACTCTCGGGATATGCTGTGTGCACACAGGGACCTGGTGCTCTCGCACCTCAGCCGACTAGGGCTTTGGGTCAACTGGGAAAAGAGCAAGCACCTCCCGGTTCAGAGCATCTCTTTTCTCTGTTTGGAATTGGACTCCATCTCATTGACGGCGCGCCTCACGAACGAGCACGCACAGTCGGTGTTGAACTGTTTGAAGGCATTCAAATAGAAAACAGCGATTCCACTGAAACTCTTTCAGAGGCTCCTGGGGCATATGGCATCCTCAGCGGTGGCCATTCCGCTTGGGTTGATGCATATGAGACCGCTTCAGCACTGGCTTCAGACTCGAGTCCCAAGATGGGCATGGTTCCGCAGGACACACGTTTCTATGGGCAGGCGTTCCCCTAGAGCAGGTCTCCATATGCATCGCGGTTACGACAGACGCCTCCAAAACGGGCTGGGGCGCTGTTTGCAATGGGCATGCAGCCGCCAGCTTATGGACAGGCCCGCGGCTGCGTTGGCACATCAACTGCCTTGAGTTGCTGGCAATTCTGCTCACCCTGCGGAGGTTCTGGCCGTTGATCCAGGGCAAGTACGTGTTAGTTCGGACAGACAACACGGTTGTATGTCACAACTCACCCGCCGTCTCCTCCTCTGGAGTCAGCAGCACCTCAAGTCGCTGTGAGCTACTCATATCCTGGGCGACCTCAACACTGCAACGGACGTGCTGTCATGGCAGGTTACCCTCAGGGGAGAGTGGAGACTCCGCCCTCAGG
Organism: Myxocyprinus asiaticus; assembly: GCF_019703515.2. Taxonomy (NCBI): domain Eukaryota; kingdom Metazoa; phylum Chordata; class Actinopteri; order Cypriniformes; family Catostomidae; genus Myxocyprinus; species Myxocyprinus asiaticus. The sequence goes on from NC_059355.1 coordinate 22,041,974, forward strand.
TGGTCCAGCTGATCTGGCGTCGATTCAGACAGGCACAGGTAGACCTGTTCACCTCCCAAGAATCCTCCCACTGCCCGCTCTGGTACGACCTGACCGAGACACCTCTTGATATAGACGCACTTTCCACAGCTGGCTCCCTGGACTGCATTTCCCCCAGTGAGCCTACTTGCACAGACCCTGTGCAAGGTCAGGGAGGACGAGGAGCAGGTCGTCCTGGTAGCACCCTACTGGCCCACCCAGACATGGTTTTCGGACCTCACGCTCCTCGCGACAGCCCCCCCGGCAAATTCCACTGAGGAAGGACCTTCTTTCTCAGGGATGGGGCACCATCTGGCACCCGTGACCAAACTTCTGGAATCTCCATGTCTGGCCCCTGGACGGGATGCGGAAGACCTAAGCAGTCTACCACCCGCGGTCACTCAGGCTAGCGCCTCCTCTACGAGGCGCCTGTATGCCTTTAAGTGGCGTCTGTTCGCTAAGTGGTGTTCTTCCTGACGCGAAGACCCCCAGAGATGCGCAGTCGGATCGGTGCTTTCCTTCCTGCAGGAGAGGTTGGAATGGCGGCTGTCCCCTTCCACCTTGAAGGTGTATGTAGCAGCTATAGCGGCACACCACGTCACAGTGGACGGTAAGTCCTTAGGGAAGCATGACCTGATCATCAGGTTCCTGAGAGGCACCAGAAGGTTGAATCCCTTCAGACCGCGCCTCGTTCCCTCATGGGATCTCTCTGTAGTACTTCAGGGTCTACAGAGAGCCCCCTTTGAGCCTTTGCAGTCAGCTGAGCTTAAGGCACTCTCCTTGAAGACTGCCCTCCTGACTGCGCTTGCTTTCATCAAAAGGGTAGGAGACCTGCAAGTGTTCTCTGTCAGCGAAACGTGCCTGGAGTTCAGTCCGGGCTACTCTCACGTGATCCTGAGACCCCGACTGGGCTGTGTGCCCAAGGTTCCCACGACCCCTTTTAGGGACCAGGTGGTGAACCTGCAAGCGCTGCCCCAGGTGGAGGCAGACCCAGCCCTGACATTGCTGTGTCCTTTTGCGCACTTTACGCATCTATTCGGATCGCACACAGAGTTTTAGAGTCTCTGAGCAGCTCTTTGTCTGCTTTGGTGGACAGCGGAAAGGAAGCGCTGTCTCCAAGCAGAGGATCACCCACTGGCTCATTGACGCCATAACTATGGCATATCACGCCCAGGATGTGCTGCCCCAGTAGGGCTACGGGCACATTCTACCAGGGGTGTAGCGGCCTCCTGGGCCTTGACCAGGGGTGCCTCTCTAACAGGCATTTGCAGAGCAGCGGGCTGGGCAACACCCAACACCTTTGCGAGGTTCTACAATCTCCGGGTGGAACTGGTTTCGTCCCGTGTAGTGGCATCCACAAGCAGGTAAGTCCGGGACAGCCGGCCGGGTGTATCGCTTGCGCATAGCGCCTTTCACCTCCCCTGAGCTGAAGACGTGCGCCGTTAACTCCCATGTAGTGTTCACAAACTGTGTTCCTTGGTTGATTTCCTCCAAGCCTTGTGGAAGACGAGTGTGCGGAGAGACTCGCTGCCGGCTCAGTACATGTGCTAACTAAGCCCTGTACTGGGGTAGGTGCTCCGCATGTGGTGGTTCCCCATAGGTAACCCCATGCGACGTATGTCTTCTGCTAATTCGTTTCCCTGTTGGCAGACTGCGTCTTCCTTGGGCAGAGGCCCCTCTGCCCCAGTCACCATGCTTGTAGTAACTTGTCCCCTGTAGGGCAGGACCTACCTTTGGTCTCCCCCACATGGCATACTTCTGACATAGCTCGGCAAGACCATGTGACGTATTTCCACTTAAATACCCCCCCCCACCGGGCGGGGTGTGGTCTCCGCGGTGTCTTCCCCTTGGGAGGGACACCCCCCGACTAGACCTGGTGGGCCCAGTTGGTTAATCCCCCTTTTTTTAGTGAGTGGGACAAAAGGGGATAAGAGGCCACGACTGGGCTAGCCCGTCTCTATCTTTTTGGTTAGTCGACTTGTTCCTGAAGGACCGTTTGATGCTCATAGCAGCGTTGGGGAGGTTACGTGACAGCCTGATGCGCTGGCTACGAGGCACACAAAAGTCTGCCCGTCTCGCACCTCTAGTCCACGTAACACAGTTCAGCTAGTTGTGGCATTTTGTATAGGGACCCCTAGTGTCACTACATCGACACAACGTCGAGTGAGTGACAGATAGGGAACGTCCTGGTTACTTTCGTAACCTCCGTTCCCTGATGGAGGGAACGAGACGTTGTGTCCCTCTTGCCACAATGCTGAACTACCCGCTGAAATGGCCGGGACCTAGTCTTGGCTCCTCAGCACAAAACCTGAATGAGTGGTTGCATACCAGCTCCTTTTATACCCGTATGTTCGGGGGAGTGGCATGCAAATTCCACTCGCCAATTCTCATTGGCCTTTTTGCATAGATAAGAGGTGTTTCAGGCTCCCAAGAGTGACCCCTAGTGTCACTACATCGACACAACGTCTCGTTCCCTCCATCAGGGAACGGAGGTTACGAAAGTAACCAGGACGTTCTCTAGGACTTACAATTTTTGCTGCCCAGATATTTTAGGGCAGAAAAATAATAATACGAAAAACAATAAAATCAGTAAAAAATACAGCAACATGATTAACTTGTGTGCTAGCTCACCTCATAGAATGTTGGACTCTGAGTCAGAGGACCACAGTTCAAGACCAGTCATGTATCAAGCTTACAAGTGACACAACAGAGGCATAGAAGCGACACAAAATGACGTGGTTGCTTCAGAATATGTGCTTTTCATTTTGCTTCTGCATTTTAAAGCACTATTGATTAAGTTTAGGTGTTGATTAGGTAAGGATGTATTTTTTAACATCTCATTTATATTTTAAAACAATAATAGTTAGGTTTAGGCCAGAGGTACTCAACTTTGGAAAGCCGGGGAGGCGGAAAGCAGGGTCCCTTTAGCCTTGAGGGCCGCACTCTTATGGTATTTTTATTTTATAAAAAAAACAAAACAAAAAAAAGATATGCGAGTAGATTATGCTAAATTTGCTATCTAATACATTATGGACACATAAAACAAATTATTACGTTCATTTAAAATTGAATTGTCATATCTATTGACATATATAGAAAGAAGATACGATCTGTTCTGTTGTCACTCTCAAAGACTGTCATGACACACTGGCTACCAAGTGAACACACACACACCAGAAATACAGTACCCTCAAATCAAGACAGATATATCATATACTAGCTCCAAAAGTGCTTCAATGAGAAATGATTACTATCTATGATTACCAGTTTTATATAGTTATTTTAGGTAACTAACACAAATAACTAATAATAAAGCATTTGGGAAAAGATGAATAACTCAGTGTAATAGTTCGTGGAAAGGAGAATACTGGGGCCGCTTGACAAAACACGTAGACACTTATTGTTGCACTTTTCAGTCGCACACAATAAGGCCGCTTTTCAGTAGTACACAAAAGGTTTGCTTTTCAGCTTGACTACACATAAACTATGTTGGCTTTTTAGCTCAACACACTACACACAAACAGCTTCACGTGTCTCTCTCTCCCATCTGCCACTCTCTCCTCTCCTTAAGTACTCCCTCCGCCACTTGCTGGAATGCGAGACTGGTGTGGCACGCAGGTGAAAGTCATTCGCCACTTATATTCCTGGCCTCGCTCTGCCCAGATGCCGCTCGGCTCTGCTCTGCTCACCACATACCCCCATTGCTGAGCTCAGGTCGGGGATTTCTCCGGCATGTGACCTACTCCCCCCGCCCCATTTCTAGGGAGGAAGCATCGACGGGTCACACCGGTCTCCAGATCGTGCCTGGGAGGGGGAACAGGGCGAAAGAGAGGAGAAAGGGAAGAGGGGGGTGGGAATAACAAAAGGGAGAGAGAAAGCAGAGAGGAGAGAGAGAGGAGCTCGCCGGCCCCGGATACGGCGTCGAGTGGTCCTCGGTCCGCTGTCCTGCTTCTGTCCTCGACGGCGGGTGATGGCACTGGATCCCTTAGCCATTCCTTCTGGTTGCCGGTTGACGCGGGGCTCCAGCGTCACTGGATCGAACACTCCCTCGGCGTCGCGACCCCCAGTCAGCGGCGAGGACTCCTTGGACGGTGCATCCTTCCTTCCCGGGTTTCGGCACCAGTGTAAGAGATCGTGGAAAGGAGGGTGCTGTGGCCGGCTTGACAAAACACGTAGACATTTATTGTTGTACTTTTCAGTCGCATACAATAAGGCCGCTTTTCAGCAGTACACAAAAGGTTTGCTTTTCAGCTTGACTACACATAAACTAAGTTGGCTTTTCAGCACAACACATTACACACAAACAGCTTCACGTGTCTCTCTCTCCTGTCTGCCGCTCTCTCCTCTCCTTAAGTACTCCCGCTGCCACTCGCTGGAACGCGAGACCGGTTTGGCATGCAGGTGAAAGTCATTCGCCACTTATCTACCTCATTTTAGGCTAAAAATATGCAATTCTCAAGCTGATTGACAGGTGATGTCTGTATCTAAAAAGTGATTGGCTCTTTTACCTGTAAGGCGGGACTTTCTTTCTACATCCGTTTACCGTTGGGCATGAGCTCCTTGGTTGAGCGTTCCAATTTCACCCATTCATTTTAATAGAAGTGGCCCGTCTCTGCTAAATAGTCTATGGTTTCGTTTCTGTCAGTGTTTTAGTTTATCATTGTTTTCTATTGCAATTTAAAGGCAAACCCTTAGGTGGCCACTGCTCATTTCAGCTTTTCGTAAGCTTTGGAGCATAACTTCAGAGAGGATGTGGCGGCTCTCACTGCTGACTGGAGAAACATGACGTCTTTGTTTATGTGAGGAGAAGCTGAAGAGAATCCTAATAGAGGAGATGCCGCAGAGGGGAGAGGAATCGCTTTCCAAACTGAGCCACAGGCCTCAGAGTGTTTACTCTGATATTGGACTCTCTTCTTCCCTGTCTATGTGCAATAGACAACAGTGGCCTCAAGTTTTTTCAGGTGCTATTACAACTCCACACCAGAGACGTATCTGTTTTGCGTTATTGTATATGTGAACTTTGCAGATGAAATTTTCTCATGATGGATGAAAAAAAAAATCTTTCCATGAACAACTTTTGTTTAAATGTACTAGGAAGTCACTACAAAACCAAAAGTGATTTGATTAAGACAGCAGCGTTGTGTTCTTGTGAATGTCTAAGAAGCTCAAAGGGTGACTGTGGGATGGTGTTTTCTGATTAAAAAAACTAAACTCTTGCAAGTATCTGTTAAAAACCAGTGAAAAGGCATGTTTCCTTTTGTGTGGGCCATTGTTGAGGAGTCAGGAGTAGTTGTGCTGTTCTATTGCTGACAATGCAGTGAGGTCAGAAAATGTTTTAGTTTGCCATTTCGGTAAGAGGCACTGCTGGGAACAAGCTGTACAAGAATCATTGAAAAGTGCTCTTCCCTGCCTGGATGCAGGACTGTTTTCAACCAATCAAATGGTACATCCCACGAGTATCCTGCTGTTTCACAGTGCTTTTGAATTATCTAAGGAAGAATAGATTTCCCCATAAATTTTGATGAAGTGACTGTAAAATGACGGCACTCCAAGTGTGCAACAAAATTGTGTTTCTGTTATTGTCTTTCTGATCTGACCCAGATGACATAGTGGTTCTAATTTGTTTTATGATGTTTTTTGTGGTTTTGAGTTTCTGCTAGAGCAGTAATTCACAACTGGTTCTACTTCAGGACCCAGATTTTTCAATGGATGTTAAGTGGCGATACAACATATACCTAAATTGTCAACCTGGGCCTCATTTCCCAAAAACATTGTAAGCCTAAGTAGACCATAGAAACAATTGCAAGAATCATCTTAGAATTATGGGGTGTTTCCCAAAAGCATCGTAACTTACATAGGACTTGAAAATGGTCATAGATTTACGAGTGCTGTGGAATAATCGTAGAGCATTAAAAGGGATAGTTCACCAAAAACTGTGACTTAATTATTGACCTGTTTCTCACCCACACCTGTCATATCACTTCTGAAGATATAGATTTAACCACTAGAGTGGTTAAATCCCAAGATCAATATTTTACTCTGTGTGCAACCCTCTACTACAATGAGAGGAAATCACTTGCATATGTAACCAAATTTCACACCATGCGACTAAAATGTATATGTTTGCCAACTGGCAGGTAAATTTTCAGATTTCACTCACCAGTGATTGTGGTGAAGCATTCAGCAGCGAGATCCTTTCACTGCGTGTTGTGAGTAAAAGTTGTTCCATGTAATGTGTAACAAAAGATGAGATCCACACAACCCATTTGTCATTGAATAATGCCTTTTTAATGCTCTTTTAATACCCCTTCTGTTCTTTACAGAAAAAAGAAACGTTTAATTTTAATCATTTATAGCAAGGATGAGGTAAAGCCATTCGAGTCTCTCTCTTTAACATGCACTCATTTACAGACACTCTTTACAGAAGTGCCAGTTTTCTTATAAAGACAGTACCGGTTTTTAGAACATGTTCAACAAATCAATGTAACTCCCTGTAAATAGTTCAAATTATCCAATCCAAACATAAACATGTAACAAAAAATAATACATGTAATATAATTTCATATTTATTGTTTGAATTCATGGATTTGTTCATTTTTAAAAAGCTAAAATGTGACCAAAATTACGAAAAACTAATAAAATATAATAAGTCAAATTAATACTTTCGTAATGTAGTTAGAAGATCCCCTGTATAATCAACTGCATTAGCTGGGAGAGATTTTCTTTCATATGTGAGCAAAAGGGACATTATAACTGAAATATACCCAAATGAATCAATATTGAATCAAATCGAAATCGTAATTAAATTGAATCAAGCGATTGTGAATCGAATCGGGAAATCTGTATCAATACCCAGCCCCACATGTAACACATGTAAGTGCTATCATCCTACTGTGCACTTGAAATAGAACTACTACCAACACAGTAAATCTCATTATACAGTATATATCAATCTATATACAATATACAGTATATATATATATTCCTATGTAAGTTACGATGCTTTTGGGAAACACCCCATAATTCTAAAATGATTCTTGCAATTGTTTCTATGATCTACTTAGGCTTACAATGTTTTTGGGAAATGAGGCCCAGGTTGACAATTTAGGTATATGTTGTGTCGCCACTTAATATCCATTGAAAAATCTGGGTCCTGAAGTAGAACCAGTTGTGAATTACTGCTCTAGCAGAAACTCAAAACCACAAAAAACATCATAAAACAAATTAGAACCACTAGGTCATCTGGGTCAGATCATCACGTTAAATCTCATTATACAGTATATATCAATCTATATACAATATACAGTATATATATATATATATATATATATATATATATAAATAATGAGGTTTACCATGTTGGTAGTAGTTCTATTTCAAGTGCACAGTAGGATGATGGAAGCACTTACATGGGGTATGTGTGTGTGTGTGTGTGTGTGTGTGTGTGTGTGTGTGTATGTATATACCGTGCATATACCGTGTGTGTATATACACACACACACACACACCGATCAGCCACAACATTACAACCACCTGCCTAACATTGTGTGTCACCATCTTGCCGCCAAAACAGCGCCAACCGACATCTCAGAATAGCATTCTGAGATGCTATTCTTCTCAACACAATTGTACAGTGAGGTTATCTGAGTAACTGTAGACTTTGTCAGTTCGAACCAGTCTGGCCATTCTCTGTTGACCTCTCTCATCAAAAAGGCATTTCCATCCACAGAACTGCCACTCACTGGATGTTTTTTGTTTTTGGCACCATTTGGAGACTGTTATGCATGAAAATCATAACAGTTACAGAAATACTCAAACCAGCCCATCTGGCACCAACAATCATGCCATGCTCCAAATCACTGAGATCACATTTTTTCCCCATTCTGATGGTTGATGTGAACATTAACTGAAGCTCCTGACCCGTATCTGCATGATTTTATGCACTGCACTGCTGCCACATGATTGGCTGATTAGATAATCGCATGGATATTTGTTGGTGCCAGACAGACTGGTTTGAGTATTTCTGTAACTGCTGATCTCCTGGGATTTTCACAGTCTCTAGAATTTACTCAGAATGGTGCCAAAAGCAAAAAACATCCAATGAGCGGCAGTTCTGCAGATGGAAATGCCTTGATTATGAGAGAGGTCAACAGAGAATGGCCAGACTGGTTCGAACTGACAAAGTCTATGGTAACTCCGATAACCACTTTGTACAATTGTGGTGAGAAGAATAGCATCTCAGTATGCTATTCTGATAATGTGGTTGGCGCTGTTTTGTCGGCACGAGGGGGACCTACACAATATTAGGCAGGTGGTTTTAATGTTGTGGCTGATCGATGTGTGTGTATATATATATATATATATATATATATATATATATATATATATATATACAGTTGTGCTCAAAAGTTTGCATACCCTTGGAGAATTGGTAATATATGTACCATTTTTAAATAAAACATGAGTGAGCAGGCAAAACACATTTCTTTTATTTCTTATGGGATTCATATTCAACTGTAGGTTATAACAGAATGGAACAATCATAAAACAAAACATGGCAACAAAGAAAAAAATGAAATGACCCCTGTTCAAAAGTCTGCATACCCTTAATTCTTAATACTGTGTATTGCCCCCTTTAGCATCAATGACAGCGTGCAGTATTTTGTTATCTATGAGGCCCCAAATTCTAGCAAGTGGTATAGCTGCCCATTTGTCTTGGCAAAATGCCTCCAGGTCATGCAAAGTCTTTGGTCGTCTTGCATGAACCGCACATTTGAGATCTCCCCAGAGTGGCTCGATGATATTAAGGTCAGGAGACTGTGATGGCCACTCTAGAACCGTCACCTTTTTCTGTTGTAACCACTGGAGGGTCAACTTGGCCTTGTGCTTAGGGTCATTATCGTGCTGGAAAGTCCAAGAGCGTCCCATGCGCAGCTTTCGTGCAGAAGAATGCAAATTGTCTGCCAGTATTTTCTGATAACATGCTGCATTCATCTTGCCATACATTTTTCAACAAGATTCCCTGTGCCTTTAGAGCTCACACACCCCCAAAACATCAGTGAGCCACCACCATGCTTGACAGTGGGGATGGTATTCTTTTCACTATAGGCCTTGTTGACCCCTCTCCAAACATAGTGCTTATGGTTGTGACCATAAAGCTCTATTTTGGTCTCGTCACTCCAAATTACAGTGTGCCAGAAACTGTGAGGCGTGTCAAGGTGTTGTCGGGCATATTGTAACCGGGCTTTTTTGTGGCATTGGCTTCTTTGTGGCAACTCGACCATGCAGCTCATTTTTGTACAAGTATCGTTGTATTGTGCTCCTTGAAACAACCACACCATCTTTTTCCAGAGCAGCTTGTATTTCTCCAGAGGTTACCTGTGGTTTTTCTTTGTATCCCGAACAATTCTTCTGGCAGTTGTGGCTGAAATCTTTCTTGGTCTACCTGACCTTGGCTTGGTATTAAGAGATCCCCGAATTTTCCACTTCTTAATAAGTGATTGAACAGTACTGACTGGCATTTTCAAGGCTTTGGATATCTTTTTATATCCTTTTCCATCTTTATAAAGTTCCATTACATTGTTACACAGGTCTTTTGACAGTTCTTTTCTGCTCCCCATGGCTCAGTATCTAGTCTGCTCAGTGCATCCATGTGAGAGCTAAAAAACTCATTGACTATTTATACACAGACACTAATTGAAATTTAAAAAGCCACAGGTGTGATAAATTAACATTTAATTGCCATTTAAACCTGTGTGTATATATACACACACACACACACACACACACACACACACACACGCACACACATACCCCATGTAAGTGCTTCCATCATCCTACTGTGCACTTGAAATAGAACTACTACCAACACGGTAAACCTCATTATATATATATATATATATATATATATATATATATATATATATATATATATATATATATATATATATATATACACTCTATGTGCAGTTGAAGTCAGAAGTTTACATACACTTAGGTTGAAGTCATTAAAACTCATTTTAACCAATACACAGATTTCATATTAGCAAACTATAGTTTTGGCAAGTCATTCAGCACATCTACTTTGTGCATGCCACAATCATGTGCATGATTGTTTCACTTTTAATTGACTATATCACTATTCCAGTGGGTCAGAAGTTTACATACACTAAGTTAACTATGCATTTAAGCAGCTTGGAAAATTCCAGAAAATAATGTCAAGCCTTTAGGCAATTAGACAATTAGATTCTGATAGGCTAATTGGGTAATTTTAGTCTATTGGTGGTATACCTGTGGATGTATTTTAAGGCCTACCTTCAAACTCAGTGCCTCTTTGCTTGACATCATGGGAACATAAAAATAAATCAGCCAAGACCTCAGAAAAAAAAAAATTGTGGACCTCCTCAAGTCTGGTTCATCCTTGGAAGCAATTTCCAAATGCCTGAAGGTACCACGTTCATCTGTACAAACAATAGTACGCAAGTATAAACACCATGGGACCATGCGGCCATCATACAGCTCAGGAAGGAGACACATTATGTCTCCTAGAGATGAACATAGTTTGGTGCGAAAAGTGCAAATCAATCCCGGAACAACAGCAAAGGACCTTGTGAAGATGCTGGAGGAAACAGGTAGACAAGTATCTATATCCACAATAAAACGAGTCCTGTATCGACATAACCTGAAAGGCTGCTCAGCAAGGAAGAAGCCACTGCTTGAAAACTGCTATAAAAAAGCCAGACTACAGTTTTCAAGTGCACATGAGGACAAAGATCTTACTTTTTGGAGAAATATCCTCTGGTCTGATGAATCAAAATATGAACTGTTTGGTCATAATGACCATTGTTATGTTTGGAGGAAAAAGGGTGAGACTTGCAAGTCGAAAAACACCATCCCATCCCTGAAGCATGGGGGTGGCAGTATCATGTTGTGGGGGTGCTTTGCTGCAGGAGGGACTGGTGCACTTCACAAAATAGATGGCATCATGAGGAAGGAAAATTATGTGTATATATATATATATATATATGAAACAATGCAACAGTCCCCTCTATACTGCCTGAACTTGTTCAGAACGTTGAATCTTTGTGACACCGGTGCTAAAAACAATCTAGACACAGCACAAATGAAACAGAGTGCAGGTGTCTCAACATGCTTTTTTGAAAATCTGAAGTTCTTTTTAATTTGACACGGAGTTTAAACAGTGCCGGTCCTGCGCGAGACGCTGAAGAAATTTGAGACATGGCGCAATAGTCAAAGACATTCGTCCAGCATGTGTTTACATAGGAAAACAATGGGAAAACAGAACATATGTGCACAAAAACACATTTGGTGTGAACAGCCCCTAACTCGTCCATACGTGTGTGTCTGTGAGAGAGAGTGCATGCGTGAAACAAGTTCGGTAGGCCTGTTTATTTTTTCATTAATTACAAACTCGAACCCGACCCAAACCCGAAGTCCTATTTGAAAAAATTGACCTAGGGGTCACTCTTGGGAGCCCGAAACACCTCTGGTCTTTGAAAAAAGGCCAATGAGAATTGGCAAGTGGTATGCATACCACTCCCCCAAACATACGGGTATAAAAGGAGCTGGTATGCAACCACTCATTCAGGTTTTGTGCTGAGGAGCCGAGACAAGGTCCCGGCCATTTCAGCGGGTAGTCCAGCGTTGAGGCAGGAGGGACACAATGTCTTGTACCCTCCATCAGGGAACGGAGGTTACGAAAGTAACCAGGGGACAAGTCGACTGCCCAAAAGATAGGGACAGGCTAGCCCAGTTGTGGCCTCTTATCCTCTTTTTTCTCTCCCCAAAATTTGCTTGCAGGTCCCCTACCCTCTTGATGGAAGTGAGCGCAGTCAGTAGGACAGTCTTTAAAGAGAGTGCCTTAAGCTCAGCTGACTGCAGGGGCTCAAAGGGGGCTCCCTGTAGACCCTGAAGAACTACAGAGAGGTCCCATGAGGGAATAAGGTGCAGCCTGGAGGGATTCAACCTCCTGGTGCCTCTCAGGAACCCGATGATCAGGTCGTGCTTCCCTAAGGACTTACCGTCCACTGTGTTGTGCCGCTATAGCGGCTACATACACCTTCAAGGTGGAGGGGGACAGCTGCCCCTCCAACCTCTCCTGCAGGAAGGAAAGCACTGACCCGACTGCGCATCTCTGGGGGTCTTCGCATCGGGAAGAACACCACTTAGCGAACAGACGCCACTTCAAGGCATACAGGCGCCTCATAGAGGGAGCCCTAGCCTGAGTGATCGTGTCTACCACCACGGGTGGTAGGCCACATAAGTCTTCCGCGTCCCATCCAGGGGCCAGACATGGAGATTCCAGAGGTCTGGTCGCTGGTGCCAGATGGTGCCCCATCCCTGAGAAAGAAGGTCCTTCCTCAGGTGAATTCGCCAGGGGGGGGGGGGGCTGTTGCGAGGAGTGTGAGGTCTGAGAACCACGTCTGGGTGGGCCAGTAGGGTGCTACCAGGACGACCTGCTCCTCGTCCTCCCTGACCTTGCACAGGGTCTGTGCAAGTAGGCTCACTGGGGGAAACGCATATTTGCATAGTCCAGGGGGCCAGCTGAGTGCCAGCACGTCTATACCGAGAGGTGCCTTGGTCAGGGCATACCAGAGCGGGCAGTGGGAGGATTCTTGGGAAGCGAACAGGTCTACCTGTGCCTGCCCGAATCGACTCCAAATCAGCTGGACCACCTGAGGGTGGAGTCTCCACTCACCCCTGAGGGTAACCTGTCATGACAGCGCGTCCGCTGCAGTGTTGAGGTCACCCGGGATGTGAGTGGCTCACAGTGACTTGAGGTGCTGCTGACTCCAGAGGAGGAGATGGCGGGCGAGTTGTGACATACAACGGGAGCGTAAACTGCCTTGACGGTTGATGTATGCCACCGTTGCTGTGTTGTCTGTCCAAACTAACACATGCTTGCCCTGGATCAATGGCCGAAACCTCCGCAGGGTGAGCAGAATTGCCAACAACTCGAGGCAGTTGATGTGCCAACGTAGCCGCGGGCCCATCCAGGAGCCTGCCCGTAGAAATGTGAGGTCGGTCCAAGGGCTGAAGAGGCGGTGACAGACAGGCGTGATGGCCACGCGATGTGTCCCGCGGTGCGCATCTCGGGACTCGAGTCTGGAGCCAGTGTTGAAGCGGTCTCATATGCATCAATCCGAGCGGAGTGGCCACCGCTGAGGATGCCATATGCCCCTGGAGCCTCTGAAACAGTTTCAGTGGAACCGCTGTCTTCTGTCTGAACGAATTCAAACAGGTCAGCACCGACTGTGCGTGCTCATTTGTGAGGCGCACCGTCATCGAGACTGAGTCCAACTCCAAGCCGAGAAAAGAGATGCTCTGAACTGGGAGGAGCTTGCTCTTTTCCCAGTTGACCCAAAGCCCTAGTCGGCTGAGGTGCGAGAGCACCAGGTCCCTGTGCACACACAACACATCCCGAGAGTGAGCTAGGATTTGCCAGTCGTCGAGATAGTTGAGGATGCGAATGTCCACTTCCCTTGGGGCAAGGGCTGCCTCTGTGACCTTCGTGAAGATGCGAGGGGACAAGGACAGGCCGAAAGGGAGGACCTTTTATTGATACGCCCGACCCTCGGTCTGTGTCGAGGTAGAATCAAGACATGGAAGTACGTGTCCTTCAGGTCTACCGCCGTGAACCAATATTGATGCTGGACGCTCCTTAGAATGCGTTTTTGCGTCAGCATCTTGAACGGGAGTCTGTTTAAAGCCCAGTTCAGTACTCGCAGGTCCAAGATTGGCCACAACCCACCGCCGTTTTTCGGTACGATGAAGTAGGGGCTGTAAAACCCCTTCTTCATCTTGGCTGGAGGGACAGGCTCTATAGCACCCTTCCGTAGGAGGGTAGCGATTTCTGTGTGCAAGGTAGCGGCGTTATCGCCCTTCACCGAGGTGAAATGGATGCCGCTGAACCTGGGTGGATGCCTGCCGATCTGAATCGCATAGCCGAGTTGGACGGTCCGGACCAGCCATTGCGACGGGTTGGAAAACGCAAGCCACACGTCCAAGCTCCGGGCGAAAGGGACCAAGAGGACAATCTCATCGGACGTACCGGCGGGTGGGTCCTCGCAGTGGGGCGGAGCCTGAGGTGCCACGTCATGCCGTGGCCATGCTGAGTTCAGGGACATTGAAGCACTTACCTGGCTCCTCGTGACCACCCCCAGAACAGCCTGGGATGGAGGAGGTAGAGGCTTGTCCTCGTGACTCTTGGAGACTGTCACATCGGGGCGGATTTGTGCCACAGCTGGGCGCGCAGGGGCGGGGAGACCGCCGCTGGAGCGCCAAACCTGCCGAAATGGAATGGTGGACGGTGGTTGTGATGACGGCCGTGCGCATCGGGTATGTGACCCAGGGAACAAGGAGACCGCTCTTTTGCAGAACTGGAGCAACCTGGCGAAATTAAATGAAAACAAAAGATTCTCCTCCCAGCCCTCCACTGGGGGATTGAGTGGTCTGCTTACCAGCTCCAGAGCAGCGGGTTTCCTCGTCCCTGGGTCGCCAGTCTCAGGGGCACTTCAAAGCCTTTCTCAGGTTCTTGGCAGCTGGCCGCGAGACGGGTGGCGTCTGCTTCCTGCGGTGGGCTCCACGCCGGGTCCGGGCTGCTGGGGCGGACGGGGTGCGGGATCTTGAGCCGTGCCGGGGCAGGATGTGTTGGATAGCTTCCGTCTGCTGCTTCACCGCTGAGAACTGCTGGACAGAGTCCTCGACGGTGTCACCGAACAGGCCAACCTGAGAAATGGGGGTGCCAAGGAGCCGTGCCTTGTCAGCCTCTCCCATCTCGACCAGGTTGAGCCAAAGATGGCGCTCCTGGACCACCAAGGTGGACATCGCCCGCCCGAGAGACATTTACATTTATGCATTTGGCAGACGCTTTTATCCAAAGCGACTTACAGTGCCCTGATTACAGGGACAATCCCCCTGGAGCAACCTGGAGTTAAGTGCCTTGCTCAAGGACAGAATGGTGGTGGCTGTGGGGATTGAACCAACAACCTTCCGCTTATCAGTTCAGTGCTTTAGTCCACTACACCACCACCACTCCTCGAGAGACCTCGCCGTGACCTTCGTTGCCCGGAGGGCGAGGGCGGTCGGCGAGCTCAGTTCCTGCATCAATCCCGGGGCGGAACTTCCCTCGTGCAGTTTCTTTAGTACCATGGCTTGATAGACTTGCAGGAGAGCTATGGCGTGCAGGGCGGAGGCGGCTTGTCCAGCGGCACCGTAGGCCTTGGCCGTCAGGGACGATGTAAACCTACAGGCCCTGGATGGGAGCTTCGGGCACCCACGCAGGTGGTGGTGCTCTGCGGGCATAGGTGCACTGCGATCACCTTATCCACCGGGGGGATCACTGAATACCCATTGGCCACCCCTCCATCGAGGGTAGTGAGGGCAGGGGAGCTAAAAGATCGGGACCAGGCAGTAAAAGGTGCCTCCCACGACCTTGTCAGCTCCTCGTACACTTCTGGGAAGAAAGGAACTGGGGCAGAGCGTGGCTGTGAGCTGCGCCGCGGGTCCAGGAACCAATCATCGAGCCGCAACGGTTCAGGGGAGAGCGGAGGGTTCCACTCTAGCCCGACGCTCGCGGCTGCCCGGGAAAGCATGTCCGTCATCTCCGCGTCAGCCTGTGACTGTGCGACCGTACCCGAGGAGGGAAGCCCAGCTGAGGCTTCCGCGTCCGGCTGGACGAGCCCGCTCTCCGATGCTGCGCTGAGAGCTTATCACATTCGTGGGCTCCGAACAAGAGGTCGAACTCGCCATGAGACGAGCCGGCGGACTCATCCGGAAGCCCGATTGGGGCAGACGAGCGTGCTGGGGAATGGGAGGTCCGTGGTGGGATACCTGGCGGAGGTGGTCCCATTGAGGTTCCCAAATCGCACCCAGTGCTAGCCGCGCTGGCCTCATACCTGTAGGTAGAAGGACCAAGGCGGGGAGCCGCTGGGGTGGCTTGCTTTCTTACGAAGGCAAGCCGTGACCTCAACTTGCCATGGTCATGTTCTCGCAATGAGTACATGACCCATCCACGAACGCTGTCTCCGCATGGGTAGCGCCCAGACACGAAAGACAGCGATCGTGACCATCAGAAGATGAGAGATAAAGACTGCAACCAGGAATAACACACAAACGGAAAGGCATCTTTAAAAAGGTGTTCCGTGTGTGCCGCTCTTTTAGAGAAATATACTCTTTTTTTTTAGAATATACTCTTTTATTTCTGCCAAAGTGCCCAGGGGCATTCTCTGCAGTGCACCAGTGCAGAGGGGGAGAAGCTGCTGAAATGCGCCGTCAGATCCAGCAGAGGTGAATGAACAGCCGTGAGAATTCAGCTCAGTGAGCATCGACCGTTTGGCTCAGAAGAGAAAATCTGAATGAGTGGTTGCATACCAGCTCCTTTTATACCTGTATGTTCAGGGGAGTGGTATGCAAATACCACTCACCAATTCTCATTTGCCTTTTTTCAAAGACCAGAGGTGTTTCGGGCTCCCAAGAGTGATCCCTAGTGTCACTACATCGACATAACTTCGAGTGAGTGACAGATAGGGAACTAGCTATACACAGGCCCAACAATATGCAAAAATGATTAACATGACAGATTAAAAAAGGGAAAATTTACAATTAGTTAATGCATATAAAACAGCAGAAGTGTGATTTACTAGTCTTACAAATGAAACAAACACTGGTCCCAGTATTAGCCATATTACCTAGTGACAAATGAATTTGCACCAAAATAATGTAAAGTTTGCTTGGAAAAGATATGGAAGGCATTTTCTCTTCCCTTTTAAAAGTTAAAAAGCCTATGTATTTTGCTATCCTACCGATACACAATTATATGGTTAGTTGCATTTTATTATTTGCATTTTGCATTTAGTTTTTCCTTGCTGTTGATGATCAGACAGACCTGTGATAGATGTATGATTCTAACATCAGTGTCCAAGAGCTGTTACACACACAAGAGGCACTGGATAAAATATTACAAATCAATACATCTGCCTGTGTTCTTGTGTTTGCATGTTAGCTATGCTGTCTGCACTATATCTATACCTGTAATGTGTATGTTGATGTATGACTATGCATACATTCCTGTGTGGAATTCTTTATATGTGCGTGTGTTTCAGCAGTAAAGGTGAACTGTATGTTACGGCAAGGTGAACATTAAAGCTGGTCCTGCACATATGGAGCCACTGTCTTCCTGTCTTTTGAGAGGTGTCTTCCCCTCTTTTCTTCTCCTGTCCTCTGGGAAATGGCCTTGTCATCCTTCACTTCAAAGACCATTGATTTATATATGCCTTAAGGGTTATATTAAAAGAGAGAGAGAGACTGGGAGAAAGAGAGATGGGGATAGAAAGTTCGAGAGAGAGAGAGAGAGAGAGAGATTGAATTGTACCTCTGCAAACCTTCAGTGGTCCCTCTAGACTTGTAACGGCAGTCATGAATTTTACTATTTGACCTTACCGTCTCTTCCCCTCTCTTTCCGCTTGCCTGAGAAATGAAAGATGTGTCCCCTTCAAAACATGCTGGAACATCTGAAACTCTGTTCAATGCCACAATTTTTTTTTTCTTTTTTTTCCCCAGATGCTGATTTATGACCCTCCACGTACAAAAATACACCTAGTAACACATTCGGACATGACACAAAGGATTACGCAGTCTGAAGGATTAAGATTTAAGGATTTAGTCCCCAGTTCCTGTTGTCTCCATTATGGGCCCAATATCAGTTGGTTGCGTCTCAAAATTGAGTATGCTGCCTATCCATGTAACATTTTTGGGCATCAAATGCCCATTTTTGACACAGTGCCTAGTTCCTTAAATTGTAGCCAAGGTATGCTACCCTTTGAGAAATCTCATCTAGGCCAAAAGTTGATCAAGGCAACATGGCATGCATGATGAATAAGGCAGTCTCATAATGCTTTGCGACAAGCTCATACTAACAAAAAGTACCATGGTATTACCATGTTTTTTGGTAATACCATTACAAAAGTATGTGTTTTGGTAATACAAAGTAAGTCCATGATACCATGTCCAACAAACAAAGTTAAGTCATGGTACAATGTTAGGGAGGGTTTGGGGTCCAAAATATAAAGTATAACCTCCAGGAACATATTGGTAAACACTATATTAAAGTGTCAACTTGTTAGCTTAGCCACATGCTAACATTAAAATCAACCCTAAGCATTGGTCGAGTCTTTTGTGTGGTTCAACAGATGTACACTCTTTGTTTGCAGTGCGTGAGTCTATACTAACAAAGCTGTCTGTGAAAAAGCATCCAAAAATGAACATTTTGTCATTATTTACATACTTAAAGGGATTATTCACCCAAAGATTAAAATTCTCTCATCATTTACTCACCCTCATGGCATCCCAGACGAGTAAGACTTTCTTTCGTCTGTTGAACACAAGCAAAGATTTTTAGAAGAATATCTCAGCTCTGTATAATGCAAGTGAATGGTGAAAAGAAATCAGAAGGTCCAAAATGCACATAAAGGCAGCATAAAAGGAATCCATACAACTCCAGTGGTTAAATCCATGTCTTCTGAAGTGATATGATAGGTGTTACTGAGAAACAGATCAATATTTAAGTCCTTTTGACTGTAAATCTACACTTTCACTTCCACATTCTGACACCTACTGGTCGGGGCTGGTCAAAGGTGGAGATTTATTGTAAAAAATGCCTTAAATATTGATCTGTTTCTTACCCACTGTCATATCGCTTCTGAAGACATGGATTTAACCACTGGAGTCTTATGAATTACTTTATGCTGCCTTTATGTCCTTTTTGGACTGTCTGAGTTCTGATCGCCATTCACTTGCATTGTGAGGACCAACAGCACAGAGATATTCTTTTAAAAACCTTCTTTTGTGTTCTGCAGATGAAGGAAAGTCATACACATCTGGGATGGCATGAGGGTGAGTAAATGAAGAGAGAATTTTCATTTTTGGGTGAACTATCCCTATAATCTCTTCTGGTCATTAATGTTTTTAAACCACAATCTCTTGCCATGAGTTTAGTTATTGTTTAAAGCTAACCACTTAGCTAAACATTCAAAGAGCCTCTTCTGGCTGTCGATAGGCCAACATGCAGTTATCTGGAAGTGAGTTCTGATTTCAGACTTTTCACACTGATGGTAAAGTTTATGACTTCTAATAGCAAGTATCTCCCTCTTCCTCTCTCTTCTTTTATCCATCCTTCCCTCCCTCTGTCTTCACCTCCATTCTGACTGTTTCATAGCTCCTCAATAGCATTATGTGAATCCATGTTTTATTCAGAGTCAGATGAACTGAACTCCTTCTATCCCCTATGAAAGAGTCTATTGGCTTCCTGTAATTGTGGCCTCTGGCTGGAATGGGAGAGAGTTACAGTAGGATAAGCAGCACAGGTCTAGTGATTGTACAGAATAGCAGAATATTGTGTTCATTGAAAGAGCTCGGTGCAGCCTCACGGAGCCTGGGAATTGCATGGAACAGGAAAGAGGCAAAGAGTTCAGAGGATTGACCTAATCCCACATCTATATGAAAACAAAGATCTGTTTCCTTATGGTTTATATAGATAGAGTCCACCATGTTGAATCTGTGACCCCTCTGAGAGTATATCCGCCTCAGATACCATTTATTATCATGAGGCCTGACTTATGGTGGTTTAGTTTAATTAAAAAAAAAATTTATTGGCTTTGCTGCATGTTATCAGGTTTCAGGTTTTTAAATAACCTACATAGTTACATAAAACATGGTTTGGACATTGTTTTTGTTCAATGTGTGTCTGAAAATACAGTTGATGTATTGAAAGTATGCATAAAACAGCATTTGCAACCTTTTCTATTTCCGTAATGTGATGTATTTCTGAGAGAAACAGGATATTCAATGAGAGAAATGTAGGGCTGGGCTTGTTTTTGTCCATTAGGTAATTGATTGGAGCATGAAAAAGGGTCTCAATCGGTGTGTTTATATGCACGATATTACACTGATTATGGTTAATAAGCTGATAGTGTGTAAGGTCATGTAAACGGCTTAAGGTTTTCCTTAATCTGGTTAAGGTCAAAAACATCTTAAGCATAAACCGGTTGGCACACATAGATTTTTGCCCATTGCCCCAGTTTCATACTGCATGTAAATGTCTTTACGAGAGTTCTTACCAGATGATCCAATGTGGCAAATGTTGTGCGCATAACTGTATACGTTTTGCCATCAAAAGCAGAGAATAATCTGATGATTTTAAGTCTTATATAAATGCGTTTTTCTTGTGTTATCTGATGTTTTGATTAAGCTGATTTTTAGTGGTTGATAGCAGATTGGTGTGCATGTAAATGTAACTGGTCTTGCTCGACTCGCTCTGAGAGGGATTTGAACCGGCATGGGAGGTGGGCGGCTAACGAGGAGGCTAAAGGCCACAGCCTCTAGTGTCAGTCGCTAGTGTGCCTCTTGAGGCCAGGGGAGTGAAGTTTACAGACACTGCACAGTTATCACGTTCCAGCTGGCTCCAGTTACACTCACCCCCCTAACCCTCACTTCCATCTGGGTCAACGGCACCATTGTAACCAGTCCTGCTCGATCTGCTCTGAGCGGGATTCAAACTGGCGTCTGCCGGCATGGGAGGCGGGCGTGCTAACGAGTAGGCTAAAGGCTACAGCCCCTAGCATCAGTCACTAGTGTGCATCTTGAGGCCAGGGGAGTGAGGCTTACACATACTGCACAGCTATCATGTACCAGCTTGCTACTGATACACTCACCCCCCTAAACCTCTCTCCCATCCGGGCTACGGCACCACTGTAACCGGTCCTGCTCGACCCGCTCCGAGCGGGATTCAAACAGAGTTCCTTAAGAGGAGGCTTAAGGCTTCAGCCTCTAGTGTCAGTCCCTAGTGCGCCCCTTGAGGTCAGTGGAGTGAGGTTTACACACACTACACAGCTATCATGTACCAGCTGGCTCCAGTTACATAAACACACTCACTGAAAAGTGGTTGAAGGGGTGGGGTTGAAAAAGAAGAGGGCCTGATGACTTCATTCAAAAAGGAATGTTGTTTCAGAGTTTACTTTGGAACAAGATATTACATTTTTATGAAATGTTACGAACACATTATTTTATTTGGAATAATGTGTGCTGCTGAATCTTTATAAAAATATCATAATTAGAACAGAAAGAAAGTAAAATAGGATCAATTTCGACGAAATGATAACTTGACCTTTTCACATCCGAGATGCTGATAATCAATCAAAAACACTTGTAGTTTTGGGTGCATTGAGTAAGAGGGTTTGTATGCTTCTCTGCAGAAACATTATATCAGATTTGTTTTTAGCTGGCAATGAGGGATTGACATCGCTTCCTGTGCCCAGCTCCAACCTCTTGGCCTATTATCAAAAGTGTCTAGGAATGAAGTGTTATTCTTGGAAGTGACTGTTTTTAACTTCATTTTAAGTGGGCACTTTAGAAGTAATTTGAGTACCGTCAGTGCCACAAATGTTCTTGTTTTGAAATTCGATAAGAGCATTTCCTGCCCTGTGACCTTTTTAACCCTTAACCGTGCTTCTCTTACATACTAAATTCAATACAGTCTCTGAGAAACAATTTCTGCTGTTGCTTCTGAATCAATTACCGTGCTCAAATGCTGCGGTTTGAGATGACCCTCTGTTATTTTACCTTGAAGATTTAATCTGCGTGAAAGTAGAAATAGTTCTCAGAAATGCCGTGGCCATAAAAGCAAACTGTGGTGAATATTAGAAATGAAGTGAGAGAGGAGGAGGGTGCAAGAATCCCTCTCAGCTCTCTGCTGTCTGTTAAAGCTCTCCTGAGCAACAGAAATGTGTTTTTGAGCTGCATCAGGTGCAGGAGCTCTTCTTTAAATGTTTCTCACTTTCTCCCACTCAGTGAGCACTTTCAATGGTTTCTGTGTTGTACAGTGTGGGAGCTCACACAGGCGGTCCCATGTAAAGCAGTGGAAAGTCATGCATCGACGCTTCCCACTGCATGAGCTTAGCAGAGTGGCACACACGTGCACGTGCTTGTGTGTACTGCACACACACAATCTCACTTTTGTGCACACACCAGGGATGACTAGTCGGTCAAAAAATAAATAAAAAAATAAAAAAATAAATAGACTAATCAACCACACAACCTCATACAATCAGCCCATAGCTAGTCGGTTCTTTGGCAACTAGTCGACCATTGTGACCTTCCTGAGCACACACATTACCACACATTATCATATATATTCTTTTAAATTTTCTGTGCCATCCTCTTGTTTAGTCAGAAAAGTGTGGTTGGCTTTTTTGATCTCGCCCACAACCTGCCATTCAGGTCATTCAGTTTCCACTTGTGAGCTATGGACAGTCTGTTTGTATTTCCCAACTTGAGAATTTGTGACAGGATATGTGTATGTGGTTTCTTTGTACAGAGTTGCAGGTGCAATATTTTTGCAAGTATGCAAGATAATAACGATGGTGAAGATTGAAATGAATTTACTGTAAATGGCTAGGGAGCTGTGTGCATGTGTGTGTGTGTGTGGTGTAGACCCAGTTACAGTTGTGATGTGGGTTTCTCACTCAGCATCAATGAAAGAGGTGCATATGGCGAAAGTAACACACTTTTCTCTGCAAGGCAACAGAGGCTTTCACAGGTAGTCAAGATATCCTTTTTTTGAAGTATAGTATGTGCTTACCATGTGCATACCATGGTTCATTGGTGGTAATACCATGGTAGTTTGATAAAAACAATGGTATTGAATTTAAATATTGAAAAGCATGGTATTTACTTTGTACTCCAAGATTCCATGGTATTATGCACAAACCCAAGGCATTCATTTCTGGTTAATGCTTTTAAAACTAGAATAGGCATATGTAAGAATTACAGATTGTTTACAGTTTATTTTTATTCTGATTTTTGCTCCTATTGCATATGCTAGATAGTTTAGTCTCTCTGAAATTAATTCACATATTCCAAAATATCATAAAAAATCTGTCTGGAATGCAGGTTTTTATTCAACAATTTTCTGTCTTTGTCTGCTGCATTTTTAGCTAGTGTATTTTTTTTTTTTTTTTTCATGAAGTGGCTGGTCTTTGTGGGGAGAAGAATTTTAATGTTAAGTCTGCTGTACAGGATCTGCAAACTGTCTGCTTGGAGACAGGTGAACTCTCTCCCTGAGAATGACGGCAAGCAATGATCTCCTGTGGGAACGAGTGCTCGGGTCTCTTGCTGCAGGATCAGGATTAGGCCTACTTACCGTACGGGCAGTCAGATGCCCACAGAGCGATTTCAGAAACCCCAAAGGCTTTAAGAAACGCTCGCAGGAATACAGGATATATATTACCACATATCTCTCAAAGATTCAGGCCTCTCTCGTTCCCAATGAAATATGCTAATAAAGAAATTTTTTTTTGTGAAACAATGTCAAATACACTAAACCATGTTACAAAAAAAACTATTTTTAAGTTTGATATTGTTTCTTGAAAAGTATAGGGATGGGTCTGATGGGATGGGTTGACTATTGGTCTGTCAGTCACTCTTAAGGGGCTTCCACATGACTTATGCTGGCGTTGCCCAACAAATTAAAGTCTATGGAGTGAATTGTCAGCTCCAGCATTACCCCAGGTGCTGTGGCACTTAAGATTCAATCAATTTCAACATCGACCCCATTGCCGCTGACCTTTTGAAGTGACAGACAATGATTGCTGGACAGTTCAGATGATATAGCATTATGTGGGCTGTGTCAGCGCTAAAATCAAAACAACACGTTCCCTGGAGCCCTTTCATTTGGAGGTCAAAGTGGCACTTGAAAAAAAAAAGCCCCTTAGTCAGGTAGACTAGTGAGTTCATCAAAAAACAAACAAACAAACAAACAACAACAACAAAAAAACTTTTATTTGTAAATATTTTTTAAGGGAATGGATGAATTTAGAGACACAACTTTAGTTTTGGCCTGCTGAAAGTGTAACCCTTTTCAAGATGTTGCATCTCTACACCCATGCCCTTTTAAGCACCACCACTACAGCCATCAAAGCACCATTTTTGTAATGAATTTACAGTCTTCAACAATAAATTTTAGGATAAGTTCTGTCAGACTTCAAATTGCCTGCTGCACTTTTCACTAGGCCTTCCGCAACTATTAAATAACTGTCTGATCCTGGTTATTTGATTAAACTGTAGTTATTTGAGATCACCACGATTATTGTGCACTTTAAATTCCAGTCACATTTTCCAAATAGGGGAATGAATGGCTTGTTTGAGTGTCTCATTCAATCGAACATCGAGTGTCTGCGCAGGTTCGCGCCAATCTCCAGCAAAAAAATATTAACAAGGATTTTAGTGAACGAGGATTTTAGCTTTACTTGAATTTAATGATTGTGGGTTCATACACAAAGTGTTAATGACACGCAGTGACAGAGGAGCCCTGTGTCATGCCCGCTTACTCTATTTCTAAAGAGATGATTGAATTAAGAAACACTGAATCTCAAATGTCTTTCTTCATGTGAAATAAGAGCTTGTGGGTTTAATTGGAGAGCCTTAAAGTAACTAGTGAAAGTGTTTTACTATTGCATAGTACTTGTGTCATTTTTGTGTCACATTTTTTAAGTCTTTTAAATATGAATTAATGACTTCTTAAGGTTTATGAAGCACACATACACCTATGATAAAAATGTGACAATTTATATGTCAATTAGAGGTATGCAATCCGACCAGGGCCTGTCGTGACCCGAGAACCCAACGGGTTTCGGGCCGGGTTCGGGTCAGTTTTTCAAGTAGGACTTCGGGTTCAGGTCGGATTCAGATTTGTAATTAATGAAAAAATAAACAAGCTGTAACAGCTCACAAACAGAAGGGAAGAAGAACACAGGGAAGCAGGTTTTTCCAGGCTCAGGTAGGACTTTTATTCGGCCACTTCAATGCTTTACAACTTCACAAACTCGTCAGCTTCACAGGCACGTAGACTTAAACTCATTAGCTTCATAGGGACTAGTAACTTAAACACAGTTTCAGCTTCACAAACATAGCAGATTAAACGTAGCAGCTTCAGGAGCACTGTGGCCTTCCTTGTGCCAGACTCTCTCTCTCTCTCTGCTGGTGGCGTGGCTGCTTACATACTGCTCTCCCCATGCTCACTGGAATTAGAGACAGGTGTTACACATAATCAAGCTCAGGTGCAATCGCCCTTACCACTTTCTCTCTTTCCGGATGGACGCTCGACCACGACCCCGCTGCCACATATCCCCACCGCCCGACTCAGGCCAGGGAGACATCCGGCCTGTCTACCACTCCCCCCCATTTCTGGAAAGGAAGTTGGCGACAGCCATCTGCGCTCCCGGTCTGTGGACCACCTTGAACTTAAACGGCTGAAGAGCCAGATACCAACGGGTGATCCACGCGTTGGTATCCTTCATGCGGTGGAGCCATTGGAGTGGGGCGTGATCCGAGCAGAGGGTGAAGGCCCGCCCCAACAGGTAGTACCGGAGAGTGAGGACCGCCCAATTGATGGCGAAACACTCCTTCTCTAGAGTGCTGTACTTAGTCTCCCTAAGCGTGGCTGCTTATATGCCGCTCTCCCCATGGTTACTGGAATTAGAGACAGGTGTTACACATAATCTGTCTCAGGTGCAAGCGCCCTTTACCGCATTCTCTCTCTCCGGACGGACGCTCAACCACACCCCAACTGCCACACAGGCGTACCGGACTTGTTTCGCACACGTGCTCTCACTCACAGACACGCGCGAAGTTAGGGGCCATTCACACTGAACGTGTTTTTGCGTGTGTCTGTTCTGTTTTCCCATTGTTTTCTTATGTAAACACATGATGGATGAATGTCTTTGACATTTGCACCGCGTCTCGCTTTTTCTTCAGCATCTTGCACAGGACTGGCACATTTTAAACACCAAGTCAAGTTAAAAAGAACTTTCAAAAACGCATGTTGAGACACCTGCACTCTGTTTCATTCTTTGCGCTGTGTCTAGATTGTTTTTAGCACAGTTGTCACAAAGATTCAACAATCTGAACAAGTTCAGGCTGCATAGAGGGGACTGTTGCATTGTTTCATTTTATTCCAGATTGTTCTGCACCATGTGAAGTTTCAGCAAATAAATGGTTATTCAATGCTTTTTTCCTTTCTGCTCTAGTGTACTAAGGGGCTTCTGTGCTTTGTTAAAACTGTGTATGTTTACTGTTTCAGTACTGTTACGAATGTTACCTATATGCTTACATAAAATACAACCTATTGCAACAGTACTTGCTAGGCGAAGAAATTAGATAATAAGCAAGGTTCGGTCGTGTTCGGGCTTATAATCTGATGGTATCGTTTGGGCCGGATAGGGTCGGGCCACATGGTCTCGGGTATGGGTCGGGTTCAGGTTCCATTTTAAGACCTGTGCAGACCTCTAATGTCAATTAATCGTCATAATCAAGAGCCCTAAAACAGACAATTAATCGTCATAATCACAATTATTTGTTTGACAATTAGCTGTCAGACAAATTCTGACGTCAGCCAAATTAGCTGTCAGCCGTCAGCCAAATTCCATTCTGACCTCATCATGGTTTTAAATGAGTAGCCTACATGTCCAAAAATGGTATTACCGTGATATTTTTCTGTAAGTGATTAGTCTATTAGTTTAAACAAAAACCAAACTGGGTATGCCTGAATCAGACTGCTCCTTTAGTTAATGGCAGTATTCTATAAAAGATGTATTACATTTCTATCACTAAGAACAACGCGACCGCTCCCATTATTAATAATAAAGCTGTCTACACTGCAGGTGTTTGCCATGTGATGTCAGAAATGCAGTAGCAATCGAGTATTAATCTATTGATGAACGTACAACACAATACATGGAGTGGACATTTCATCTGACCTGTGTTGGTTTGCATTTATATTTCTGCATTGGTGTGTCTGCGTGGTTCCATGAGTACACAGCCAAAATGTATTAAATTATTGTAGCATCAAAAATTTATCATGTTGAAATGTATGTAATCATGTTGAAATTTAGTTACCTATTATTTATTATTCATGTTGCCTGCATTGCAGACAGAAAGAAATGAGGAAATTACTATATGCTTGCTCTTGAGTCGCTTAAATAATAATAAACGTTTTGGCATACTTTTGACGTTCTGTGCTGAAAAAGACATCATCAAAATAATTAATAATTACTTGCCTCAACACAAAATGGGTGTTGTTTTAAAGACTTTATAATGCATACAGCCAATATAACCAACTCTTACCAGGTGCTTTTTAATTTGCTGACAAATTAGAAGTGTTCCATTTCCATAACTTATGAAATATGATTATTTACTGTGCAGAAACTGTCAAACATACAGTCAAATCATTGTGCCGATCGGAACGTTTTTGAGTAGAAAACAACACATTATTTCACTCACATATTAAATTAATATCAAGTAATGGTCTGGAGAAAAAAGCTTTTAGAGTGGATATGCTGTAAACAGATATATTCTATCACGTTTCGCTTGTAACTTCATGAAACACAAACAGAATAAAAAAACAGCTGATGCTCCGTGATGCCACTTCGATGCTCAGTGGAGAATTCAAAACAACATTTTTGCTCTCACAAAGGGCACTGCTGCAGGAGGGGACACCACTCGAAAGCTTGTTCCAAACGAAAGTGAGAAAATGTTCCCTTCAGAGTACCCACTTCAAGGGCTCTGCACCTCAGAGTGAGTAGGACATAGGGAGGATCACTTGCGATTAGAGTCTGCCCCCGATCTGCTGTAGCGCACGCTGTTAAAGGCACCTACGCTTAATTTTCTTTAATACGCCCACGATTTACAAAGAAACCTCATAATAACACATTATTACGGTTATTGTGAGATTATTACGAGATTTACATTTTGTTTTTTTTAACCATTTTAATTTAATTATTAAAATGTCTGCTTTTTTTCTGGACAACCAGAAGTGCACCTTTAGATTTGTGAATTAAAGGGGCTCCTGCTGGTCCCGATCTGTGCACGTCAGAGCTCAAAGGGCAGAGCTGGCAGAATAAGTAATCAGATGACAGATCAGAGGTTGATCTGAAGTGATGGGCTTTTGAAGCAGAGTTCTTTAAGGTGGGAGAGAGTTGGGCTGTTTTCAAGTCTTCAGGCCTTCTGAACTGAACAACGGTTTCTCTCATTCCTGTATTTCTGTGGGCATCCAGCCTGGAGTGAGCAGAGAGCCACAGACCCCACACAGCTGCTGGATAGGACCAGTCTGTCCTCTGTGTGCTGGAAGAGAGAACACATACACAGAGAGCGATGTGAAGAGATGAAAAACACCTCTTCACATGTATAGTATATAGGAGAAGAGAGACGACAACCTTGGTGACAGTGATGATGAGAAAGATGCGTTCAGGCCATGGTGACTTGAATACTTTTTGAGGTTTTTTTTTCTCTTTTTGCCCTGTGAGGCCTCAGGTTGTTTTTCCAGATGTGCGAGAAAAGTTCATTTGGTCCACTAGGGAGACTTAAAGTATTGTAATGAAATGTATTTATTTTAAATGCGGCTTGAGGATGTGTTTAATAACTTTTTTTTCTATCTTACGTTCAACTGAAAGCTTCTTTTTTTCAGGAGGAAATCATGGGCAATATACATATTTCACTCACCAGCAGATATTTTCTGTAATAAATATTTAATGTTTTATAGTTCTCAAAACGATTACTATTTTTCCAGATAATTTGAAAGAATAATCTTACCTCATCAATTTTGCATAAAACTCTCCCCCAGATGACCAATTTTTTAAAACAAATTTCCACCTTGAAACAACCACCATTGAAAATTAATGTATTGGAAGCATTTATGATCATTCCTTTTCCTGATTGCATTTTTAACGGGACATCCTTTGGTCAAAAACATTATTTTGCTCAGTATGGGAACACACTTTTGTTTATAGCCCCTGATTTCAATTCCATTTTTCTTGCCGAATAATACAACAAATGCTCGGCTTCCCTCTATTATTCTCCAAGTCATCCATATTTTCTTTCCCAAAGCACTTTGTCTCTGGGTCCTTTTTGACGTAAGCAGTTAAATAAAGAAACAACATGGCTGCCCAATAAGAGCTGTAATCTTTTGGCCGTCTTCCAAACTCTGGCTGGCTGGTGCTTGTTATTCCTCTGTTCACTCTAAAAAGGAAAAAGTGAGTTTGAGTGATCTCAGACGTTGGAGAGGGATGGAGGCGAGATGCCATCAGTTAGACGCTAGGAGGAAGAGCTATTGAAGTCACACATGTACCCCCAAACAAGGGTTTGCCATTAGGACTGTTAACCTCTTTGTATGTGATTCTAAAACCTTTGATTCTTCTGCTATTTCTTCTCCCAGAATGGCTATTCCCATTAGGGCACATCAAAGTGCACTTTCCTTGAGTAACGAGGCTGACGTCAAAGGCTGCGAGACCAATAGTGACTGTTGAAAGGATAAAATAGAAATCCAGAGGTCACTGAGCCCTAAATGCAGCTGTTTATGTCATCACAACAAATACATAGGAAGTCTTAGGAAGGAACACTTTATTTGTTATCAAACAGCCAGAGTTACAAAACTCTCTGTCTACCTGAATACATACATTCGACAGTTTGAAGAGTTGAATCTCTCTCGTACTCTCTCTTACATACACTATAATGATTTCCAAATGTTTTTCTGATCATTATCACAGTACGGTTGTGTGTTTATCACGGTGGAGCTGAAATGTGAGTGGCGAGTGGTGTATTTTTTTTTTCTGTGGACACAAAGAGAGAAAGAGAGACCTTCAGGAGAGCTTAACCTCAAGCTCTCTCACAGGAGATTACATACTCAGGAAAAGATTTTGTGTTTGCATGTATCACTAAGTGCGGTTGAGGAATGTGTGCACTGAAGTTAGTATTTGTCAAAAACCATTCATTTCACAATCAGTCAATCACCTCCAAGTAGTGTCGACTATACAGAGGGTTGGCGGGCTGTTTCCCTGCAGCAATTCCACAGCTAATTCAGTTACTGTAGATATGCTTAAAGTGTATGGTACAATGGGGCTAAAGGCACACCTTAAGGAAAATTAGCTTTTGTTTGGTAACAAAGTGTATCAAGATTCAAGAAATACATTTATTTTATTGAATACTGAAGGAGCAACATGTGAAGAAAAAAAATACTTTTCTTTTTTTTTTTTTTTTAAAGGTGGCGAGGGGGCATTTGACCCCACACCTGGTGTAAAAGGCCCCAAGGGGGGTTACATTGATATAGTGTAGATACTGGGCAATAGTAATAGGGCATAATTTGTCAACTAATGTGAAAACTTTTGAGACAGCAAGATGCTTTTTTGAGTAACAAATTAAGATAATGCTTATTCAAAATAACCACTTCAGAAAAGGGTGCATAATTTCTTGTTTATTTCAATCACATTTGACATTTCATTACATCTCAAGTATTCTATAAACAAATGAGTCTCCACTGCGATTGGATCAGTCAGTGTGAGCCCATTTTGAACATTCTTCATAATAAATCTTTTCCACCCACTTAAGAAAAATAATGTTTTATAGGGGGCATTAGCCTCTGCAACAGAGGGATTTTTTTTTACCCCAAATACTATCCTTTCACTTATTGGACAGTTGTTGAAATTTTGTTTATACAATCACCTTAAACAAAATTGTAAAAAAAAAATATTTAGCCTCAAAATAAATGTGATAATTTCCAGTATATTCATAAACTACTTAAATCTGCAAGATTTAAAAAAATGATTAAATATTAGATCAAATTGCCTCAAAATCAACCTTTAGACATTACATGCAATGATCTCATGGATCAGGAAAATGTATATTTATTTGCATTGTATAGTGACAAACAGGTGTTTAGGAAAGTGGTATTGGAGTATTTAGTGTTTTGGGAGAAAATAAAATCAAAGGAGCCTTTTACCCTGAGGAGTCTTTAGCCCTGTTGTACCCTATAGGTCTTGTCTGTAATTCTAAGATTATAAAGGAACTGAGAATATAGTACTGTCTTAGCCTCATATTGTTTGCTAATGTAGATACAGCTTGTAAAATCTGACAGTTCTAATTTGATTGGCTGGTCACTGAGCAACTTCTAGTTGGCTTCACACAACAGGTGTGCTCGACTTGAACTGCGCCTTGCCTTACTGACCGGCGAAATTTGCCTGTTGCAGTCCATAGAGGAGTTGAAAAGAGAGCCATCATGCCAGACACTTTACGCTTCTCGTCGTGTGCTGAACCTACATCAGTCACTGCAGATTGCGCGGTGTTGCTTTCTTTATTGCAGATGAAGTGGAATTCTGATAGACAGAGGTTTGAATTTTACATACAAAATCCAGAAATACACATAAAGTTTATGTGCTGCGTAGTACTTTGTCTGCTGTGTGTACAAGAAGAAAGTCCAATAAAAGCCTGCATTATTTTTATACCAATAGAGGAGTCAGTGTTTTTTAATCATTTTGAATTGTTTTTATGAATAAACATGATATTACAATGATAAACATGATATAAACATGAAGTACTGTTATAAGGACACAGATTTGTGAGAGTTTAGCGGAACAGAAGGTTTCAGAATCAACACCTTGGTAATGGCATACTACCATACTACGCATACTAGTGATATAGTAGAAGTAGTAAGAGTAGTATTTGTAGTATGCCATTGCAAACTCAGCCCATGAAAAACACGTCAGCTCTGTCATCGGAGAGATCTGTCCGATCGTGAATAAGCTGTCATCTTCAGAGCTTGTGCAGCCGCTTTGGAGCAACTGGAGCATACGTCAGGTTGACGTGGCGGTGGCTGTGTCTAAAGTTGGACAATATTTCGAACCAACATGCACTCTTCAAGTTAGACGCGAACACACCTAAAATCTACACACATTTTCTACTGATTTCTATAATTTCGAGAAATAAACGTTTCACTTTTGTTGCATAATTTGGCATAATTACAGCAATCAATTGGAAATGAAACCCAATACAAATATTCTGATATATCTGATATTTCTCTTTCTTCAAACATCACAAACATCAAGTCTCATATTTTATCTTAAGCATGCTCTTCACTGGCCCTTTTGTCAACTTTTTTAGCAAGTATACTAACTAACAAAAATAAAAATAAATATTAGGAGCAAAATTGTTTGGTTTTGTGTGGTTAAAATTACACCAAAACTGTGGGACAGTTGTCATTTTTCTATAATTGATAGAAATAATTTGAAATGGTTGATGTTTATTTCACTTTTTGTTTAAATTGTCATACAGTTGTAGTTTTAAACATGTAATAAATTGATTTTCTTTATAATTGATTTTCATAGTTTACTATTGAAAGTCTAGGTGTGGGACAAGGCTTCAACTATCTATACAAAAAAGGCATTTGAAAAGTACCAAAAATAAACGATGAAGGCATGGTAACTGTCAGTTTTAATGTGACCTTCATATAGCAAAAAAAAAAAAAAAGTTCAAATCTGTTAGTTTTAATAAAATAATTAAAATAAATGAAATAAAAATATTCCCCTTTGTTGAATATATCTTTGTTTTTTTTCCACATTTGTTGTTGACATCAGCTCAGGTTGTGCTGAGCACTAGTGGCTGATGGGTATACTGTATGCACAATCATCCCATGATCCTTTGGTCTCTTTTGGCAGGAGTGAGAAAATCAGCACCACACACACACACACACACACACACACACACACATACACAAAGTTGTTTTTATATCATTGTGTGGGGACTCTTCTTAGACTTCCATGCATTTTATGGATTTTATACAGATCTAACGATAATTTCTATCCCCTAAACCTACCCCTAAACCTGACACTCACAGAAACCTTTTTGCATTTTTACATTTTCTAAAAAACATAGTTTAGTATGTTTAATAAGCCATTTACCTCGTGGGGACCGCTGGCTGGGCCCCACAGGGTAGGTGATCTCAGGTTTTACCATCCTTGTGGGGACATTCGGTCCCCACAATGTAGTATAAACCTGTATTTAAAGTTGACCTTAAGCTGGAAGGTGCACTGCTTATTAAAACACAACCTAAACATAAGCATATCAAACAACCTGCAGTGAACTGGACCAGATAAGTCTTGTGACCATTAAAAACTGCAATCAAACCTACTGACATTCATTTCAATGCAAGTGCCAAGAGGGTCATGTTTAACATTCATCACCAATGGCTGAACAGTGCAAGCGCACGGTCATTAGCTGCTGTTTTCTTCACACAAAGCTTTTTTTTTTTGCTCCTTATTATTCCATGATCTCCCTCTGTGTTGTATTTCAAGGTCATGGCTCGGAACATGTGCCTGTTGCGACTCTATGGTACAAACACTTGACTGCAACACCCCTGTTTCTGTGGCAACAGCCCCACTGACCACCTCAAATGTGGGCCAATTAGAGGAGCCTCAAAGACAGGAGGGCACTAACGTGTGAAGCCTTATTTTTCTTTCTGAAAGTGATTAAGACAGGGTAAATCATCCCATTTAAGGAGAGAGAGAGAAGGTTGTAAAGACTAAGACTAAGAGGATATTTAAGAGAACAGATGGGTTTGAGGAGCCTTGATAATGAGCAGGAAGTGTGCTGTGAAGAATTAATAAGGATTAAAGGATAAGTTCATCAAAACATTACAATTCTGTCATCAATCACTCACCCTCATTTTATGTTGCCATGGCATAACATGACTGTTTCATAATGAAGTTCTAAACTAAATAAATTATCCCTATGTTTGCCTTTGTGCTGAACACAACAGTCACATTTATAACATACTATCAGGTATTTTTTATGTAACATTAACTAGAGACATTAGTGCATGCTTAGGTTTAAGGGACTGAGATCACTGTTTTGAGGTCAAGTTAATTAAGTCAGTGAAATCATTAACTAAAAAAAATGAGGGTTTGGGTAAGAGCACTGAAACAATTTGAATACTGCAGAGAAAGATTCTAATGGAATTGTCTCTCCTTTATCTATTCTGTGTTATGACCTTTCAGATTGCCCTCAGTTGCGTAATGGCTAAGCCTTATCGATTAATGACAACAGAAATGACTATGTTCAGGCATGAAACTTTGAATGGTGCAGACTGATAGGTCCTTTGAATTTTTTATCTGTTAGCTAATTAGCTCACTCACATATGTTATGTCAAGCCAATCGGCTCAGATGTTGTAAGCTGATAGGTCATTTGACGTGCAATCGGGTAGCCAGTCAACTTTCGTACTCTCTCTTTACCTAACATTCGGCCAAGTAGGCCCATGCACACATAGAAATTTAGTTCATTAGCATCATGTCATTCAGCCAAGCAGACCAAGGCCAACCTGGTCTCACAGAATGAATGTTACTCTATATAAATTTTTGCAAACTGACTTTTACGTGCCGCTTTCTACGTTTCGCTGCAGTTTTCTGATGGAATTAACACTAGGCGCTACAACAACTGTGCATTTTATTCTTTGTCACACAAATCATGAGTACAATTGCTGATACCTGTATGCCTTTATAAAAACGTATTTGTCACTTTATTACTCACCCCCAGCTATGTCATAATATCAAAACACTTTTACTTTAACGCATGATTTGAAAAACAATCCATTTTAACACTTGTATTACAGACCTACCTACATATATACACTTATTCCTATACCATTAGCTTGCTTGGTAGCTCACCTGATAGAGCGTCGACGACTGCAGTTTGAATCCAGAAAAAGGTGCACGAAAGTGAAATTGGCATTGAAGCGACACATAATGATTTGATTGCTTCATTAAATGTGTTTTTTGTTTTTTTCATTTCGAATTTGCATTTTAAAAAACTATTGGTGAGGTTTAGGGTAATTTTTTAAAGTTAGGGAGGTACTTTTTACTTATTAAAACCTCCGTCTAAAATTTAACTTAGAAACTTTGTCATTTCGCTCAGTCTCGGTTTCACCCACTGGACATTTAACTTGGAAACTGCTACTGTAATGAAGCATGTAATTTGAGTTTTGCAAAAACATTGCAGTGCTCACTTAAATTTCATGAGACCAGGCTGCCAAAGCACATCTAGCTTGCTCAGTGCACATGGCTCTTTGGTGCAGCAGAAGTATACAAGTCTTGGTGGTAGATCTGCTTGTTTGGGGGGTTGTGTTTTGTGTTTTGCGTATGTGCAGCATCCATAATTTGTTGGGGGATTGTAGTTATGTCTAATTGTGCAAGAGTATGTCATAAATGCTTGATGCAGCATGTCTTGTTGTTCTAATTGTGCAGCAGCATCAGCATGTCTGTGTGTATGTTCTAATAGCAGCAAGTCACCGTACTTGCTCTGCAGCAGCAGCAGCAGCGTAATAGATCTAGTTGGAAAAGACCAATATCATATCAATATGTCATACCCACATTCACATGCTAAATCTTTCAAGAGAGTTGTCATGACTAAACTTCAATAAGAAAACATAGCTTTTGTTTTCATTCGTACAGAGTTGCTGAGGGTTTTTATCATATCTGGGTTGCAGATAGCCATATGGGGTGCTTTCAGCTTGTGTGGATTTGAAATGACTTCGCAGGGTTCAATGCACTAGCCAGTTTACATTCCACTGATAAGCATTGAGCTGTGACACACTTTAGTGCCAACACTAAAGCAACAGCTTTTTTTTAGAATAATAGGGCTGAATAAGTTTATTTTGAATGTTCACATCGTGTTTTGCATTATTTGCAGGTCCATTGTCTCGGAGCCCTTGTGAACTGCTGCCAGTTGGGGTGGGTCACCCAGTTCAGGCCATGCTAAAGAGTTTCACTGCCATGTCAGGCTGTGCTAGTCGAGGAACTACCAGCCTCTCTCAGGAAGTACACGTCATCAACCTACGAAGGAGTCATGCACGAGGAGATGGAGAGGAACCAGCAGAGGTGAGATTCCTTTACCACTTGGCCTATTCTATCCTTTTGAGAACAACAAACAATAACAAAGATGGTAACCTAAAGGATATTGAGGATACTTCATTTTAATTCAGTGAGCCTAACAGCTGAAACTTGGCCATATTTAAATTTTTTATGAATTGTCGGTACACTGGGACACACCTCATAAAGGAGGACTGTCTGGAACATCTGGTCACCCCAGTAAACAGCCAACATCTCTGTCATAAAGCCCTGTCAACCTAAGATGTGTCATAATTAAGCAATATAGCTGCAAGCAGCGATGATGGGCCCAAGCACCATGGGTGCATTTCCACCCGGTGGCTTTTGGAAAACAATGCAAGGCGGACACATGCATTTTGCATTTGACATTATTCTAAACAATTTTGAAGCAATTTGGGTAAATCTAAGAGGACTATTTTAAAGTTGGTTGTAAGAGCCACACTTCCTGCTGCCAGGTGGTGGTGCTATGACCGTGACCCAAAATAGTCACATCCATGTGATTACCCTCCAAGACAAAACATACATCTTAATTTTTAGCTAAATCACACATTGCACACAGAACATATGAGGCACTTCCTGTTTCCCATTTTTCGCCATTAATGTAATGCCTCGCCATGGCAACTCCATTCGATATATAAAAAAATCTGTTCAAAATTTAGCATCTTAAATGTTTTGGCATAATGTTGTCTAAATGTGGTGACAGTCTCATGAATCCCCTAGGAGGAGTATTTAAAAGTTCAGAGACTGCAATATTCAAAAAATCCAAAATGTCTGACTTCCTGTTGGGCAGAGCTAATAACTATAATAATGAAAGTTATCCGGCTTGATGAGAACTATAAATGTACCAATTTTGGTGATTCTAGGTGAAAATGAAAATGGGGGTGCTAGAGAGGCCGTCTTACACGCCAGTTTTAAAGGGGGCACTACAGAGCCCCACTACACACCCATGCATGAACTTTTTCCCAGCTGTAATGGCTAATAACTCTGATGTGTGTGCAAAATTTCATGAAATTTTAAGCATGCCATGTGCCTGAAAAATACCTAAATATAAGAAGAAATTAATAATAACAATTAATGTGTTGCCATGGCAACACTGTTTAAGATATCAAATATCCCTTGACAATTTTACATCAGAAGTGTCTTGACATTATTCTAAAGAATTTTGAAGCAATTTATGGAAACATAAGAGGGTTATTTCAAAGTCTGTTAAAAGTGCCATACTTCCTACTGCCAGTTGGTGACGCTATGACCGTGTCCCATAATAGCTGCATCCATGTAATCAGCCCCCATTAACAAACATACAGCTGAATTTTCATCAATCACACAATGCACACAGAAGATATAAGGCACTTCCTGTTTCCCATTTTTCTCCATAAAAGTATTGCTTTGCCATGGCGACACATTCAAAATATGGCATCATGAATTCTCTAGGAGGAGTGTTTAAAAGTTCAAAGCCTGCGAGGATCAGAAAATCAAAAATGGCTGACTTCCTGTTGGGTATAGCTAATCACTGTGAGTATGAAAGTTGTTCGGCTTGATGAGAACTATATGTGTACCAATTTTGGTGACTGTAGGTGAAAATGGGTGTGCTACAGAGCCCCCCTTGCATGCCCATTTTCAAGGGGGTGCTACAGAGTCCCCCTGCATGCCGTCCCTCCTGCAACTTTGCCCAGCCCTAATGGCCAAAGACTCTGATGTGTGTGCACAATTTCAAGAGTTTTCACGCATGTTCATTACCCCAAAAGCACCGAAAACCCTGAAAAGAATAATAATAATAATAAATATAGCTGCTAGAAGCGATGACAGGCCCAAGCACCATGGGTCCATTTCCACCCGGTGGGTTTCGGAAAACAATGCATGATGGACACGTTGCAACTTGAGGTCTCGTGTAGATAGCCAGACTCTCTGGCCAGGTTGATAGTTGGGGTAGGGCGTGCATGGTACATACTGTTTGGTTGGAGGGCATTCAGATGGTGCAGGGTCTTTTTGTTGGGCTCTTTGGATCTCTTCCATGATGTCCCAGCTTATGGGTGCGATGATAACAGAAGGTGGGAGTATAGATTCATTTTGAGGTATGTTGTGAAGGGGATCATAATGACGGGAGAGAGCATCAGCTTTGGAGTTCTTACTGCCAGCGCGGTAGGTGACTGTGAATTGGAACCTTGTGAAGAAAAGTGACCATCGGGCTTGTCGTGGATTCAGATGTTTTGCTCCCTTGATGTATTCGAGGTTCTTATGGTCGGTGATTACTTGGAATGGATGGACAGAACCTTCAAGCCAGTGGCGCCACTCTTCTAGCACAGACTTCATGGAGAGTAGTTCTTTGTTTCCAACATCATAGTTCCTTTCAGCTGAGTTCAGTTTACAGGAAAAGAAAGCACAAGGGTAAAATTTTCCAGGGTTACAGTGGCATTGAGAGAGAACCGCCCCATGCCGCAGTCTGAGGCATCCACTTCCACAATGAATGGTTGGCTAGGATCTGGGTGCTTGAGAATGGGGGTGGTCGTGAAACTTGTCTTGAGGGTGTCGAAGGCTTTTTGAACAGAGTCACTCCATGGTAGCTTGGATGGTTTTCCTTTGAGCAAAGACGTTAAGGGGGCAGAGATGAGACTGTAGTTGCGGATAAACCTCCTGTAGAAGTTCGTAAAACCCAGGAAATGTTGTAGCTCATTAACAGTGTTGGGTCTTGGCCACTCCGTGACTGCCTTGATTTTGGAGTCATCCATCTCAACACCTCTATGGCTGTTGATATACCCTAAGAACATTGTATGGGTAACATGTAACTCACATTTCTCTGCTTTCACGTAGAGTTGGTGTTTCAGCAGGCGGGAGAGGACCAATTTAACGTCTTTGATGTTTTGTGCTTTATCTTAGGAGTATATGAGTATGTCGTCAATGTAGGCGATGACACATCTGTTGAGGAGGTCTCTGAAGATCTCATTGATGAATTACTGGAACACAGCTGGTGCGTTGGCCAGGCCATAAGGCATCACCTGGTATTCATAGTGCCCCCTAGTGGTGATTTTCCACTCGTCTCCTGCTCTGATACGAATCAGGTTGTATGCACTTCTCAAATCCAATTTTGTGTAGATGCATGCTTCACGTAGTTGTTCTAGGGCAGACGGAACAAGAGGGAATGGGTACCTGTACTTGATTGTTACTGTGTTCAACCCTCAGTTGTCAGTGCATGGATAGAGCCCTCCATCTTTCTTCTCAACGAAGAAAAAGCCTGCTGCAGCTGGTGAAGTGGAAGGACGAATGAACCCTGAAGCTAAAGCCTCCTCGACGTAAGTCTCCATGGCCATGGTTTCAGGTCTTGACAATGGATATGCTTTGCTCCTAGGGGGTGCCATGTTGGGGAGTAATTCAATAGCGCAGTCCCAAGGATGACAAGGGGGTAATTGGGTTGCCTTGACCTTGCTGAATACCTCGGCGAATTGAGAATATTCCCTGGGGACCTGGATATGAGCTTGGTTCTCAGGACTTTCGACGCTGATAGTCAAACATGGTATGGTGACTGTGACATGAAGACAGTTAGACTGACAATAATCTGATCATTGTTTTAACTCACCTTGGTTCCAGGAGATGATGGGATCATGGATAGCCAGCCATGGATGACCCAGGATGAGAGGATACTTGGGTGAGTTGATGATATAAAGAGATATGATCTCTGTATGAAACAGTCCAATCCGTAGTGTCACTGGAACTGTTTGTGAGTGATGCCTATGCCTATAGGTGCATTATTCACAGCAGTAATGTTAATGGTGGGTATACAAGTTACTGTAGAGATATGGAGTTCCCGTACTAGACCTTGGTGAATTAAATTCACGGCAGCCCCTGAGTCGACAAGTTCAGAAACACATTTCAGTGTATCACCAAATGAGAGCTCAATGGGAAGAGTGAAACTGTGTTGTGTGGGAGATGAAATATTCATGGTACTTACAATAGCCCTGGAGTCTTGATATTTCTTGCCTTTGTGAGGGCATGTGGAGTTTCGATGATTCCTTTCACCACAGTAATAACACAGTCGCTCCTTATGACAATGATCGCGTTCTTCATCAGAAACTCTGGTATAGGTGATCTGCATTGGTTCAGGAGCTTCGGGGCATGCCTGGACTTGACTTTGGACTGATGGTTGTGACTTGCAGCTAATCCTTGAGCGTGGTGAATTACGCAGTAAATTATCAATCCATACTGCCAACGAAATGAATTCAGTAAGTGTTGCATCCTCACCCTTACATGCGAATTCGGCCTGCAGATTGTAGTTCAGTCCCTCTCTGAACACAGTCTTGAGCGCAATCTCATTCCATCCACTTTGGGCTGCTAATGTCCTGAAGTGTATGACAAAGTCAGCTGCAGAACGTGAACCCTGGTGTACATGAAGCAGCTGAACAGAGAAATTCATGGATCTGGGAAGCAAAATAATCGAAAGATGTTTGAATCTGATTATCACTCTCCCAAACAGCTGAGGCCCAGTCTAACGCCTTTCCGGTAAGTAATGTCATCATAAATGCACATTTCTTGAATGACTCTTGTTGGTTGGAGAAATATATTTTACATTGACGTAAAAACCCCTTACATTTCTCTGGCGATCTAGTTTAGTTGTTCCTGGTAACCTTTGAGAAGTTCGCTCTGGGAAGCGAATGCAGCCTGGAGCTGAGAAACTTCCGCTGGATGCATTGTTGGCAAAGTATTCTGTAAGGGACTCGACATGGAGGCGAAGGTAGAATCCATATGCAGGAAGTTTATTATAATCAGCAAACAAATCCAAGACACAAGACAGAGACGTAATCATTGAAGCAGGCAATGTTGTTGTTACACAGGTAACCAGTCCAATCAGGCAAACAGAGCAAAACAGTAATCCAATATCGTTAAATCCATAAAGCAGGTACAATGGTCATAATAGGTAGGCAATAAACAGGCAATGAGAATAACGCTTGGTAAGGCAGTGAAACTGGCAATACTTTGCAGAGGCACAATGGAGAAGCATGGCTATTTATATAGTACAAACAGGAAGTCACCATAGAAGAAACGGTATAGTGTCAGTATTCGGGAGAGGGCTCCCACTGGTGGTCGGCTTAAGGGATACCAGCCTCATTCGTTACACACATGCATTTGGTTGGGTAAACAAGACACAATGTCTTACCCTCTGCTCAGACATAATGGTTAAAACTTTGATGTGTGTGGCAAATGAAATAAATGTGTAATTATGGCAAGATTTTGAATACCCTTGAACATCTATTGTTGCCAGCTGGAGGCCCTATGACCATGACCCACCATAGCCACATTCATGTTATAAGCATTATTAAACATATGGCTGAGTTTATTAAATACATCCAAATACACAACAACATCATAGAATTTGATCTGTTGCCATGACAACACTTTTCAAGATATCAAGGATTCCTTCATAATTTGACATCAGCAGTGTCTTGACATTATTCAAATTTTTTTTAAAGCAATTCAGGTAAACATAAGAGGGATATTTTAAAGTCTGTTAAAAGTGCCACACTTCCTTATGCCAGTTGGTGGTGCTACGACCATGACCCACAATAGCCACATCAATGTGATTAGCCCACAAGGCCAAACAGATGGCTCAATTTTTATGTAAATCACACGATGCATATGAGACACTACCTGTTTCCTTTTTTTTATGTTACTTTATCGCATCACCATGGCAGCACCGTTCAATATATAAAAAAATCTGTTCGCAATTTAGTCTTGGCATGATGTCGCCCACATTTGGTACCTGTGACATGAATCCCTTAAGAGGAGTATTTCAAATTCCAGAGCATGCATTTTTCAAACAATCCAAAATGGCTGACTTCTTATGACTGTCAGCACAAAAGTTGTCCGGTTTGATGAGATCTATATATGTACCAATTTTGGTGACTGTAGATAAAAATGGGGGTGGTACAGAGCCCCCCATACATGCCCATTTTCAAGGGGGTGCTACAGAGCCCCCTCTGCATGCCCACCCTGCAACTTTGCCCAGCCCTATTGGCCGACAACTTTCAAGAGTTTCCACACATGTTAAGTACCCCAAAAGTACCGAAAACCTTGAAAAGAAGAAGAATCCTTAGAAGAGCAATAGGGCCTCCGCACTTTCAGTGCTTGGGCCCTAATAATAAAAATAATAATCCTTAGAAGAACAATAGGGCCTCCTCACTTTCAGTGCTTGGGCCTAAATAGAACATGAAAAGGAGTGTATCACTGTAATAAGTTCTTAGTTCGGGGCAATGGAGGAGTCAGGAGACAACGAAGCAGGTTCGAGGTAAGTCCTTTTATTTGGAACCACACAATCGACGGTAACCGTCGATAGTAGAGAAAACGTAAATAAATGAAAACACTCTAAACATAAACACAATCTCTCTCTTTCTCTTTCTCTTTCTCTTTCTCTCTCTCTCTCTCTCTCTCTCTCTCTCTCTCTCTGTGTACGGGCTGTTGTGCTTGACGAACACCCTCTCTGATGCTTCGGCGTCCTTTTAAGCCTTCCTCCGCTATCGCTATAATGAGAGACAGGTGTTAGAAATAATTTTGAGCCAGGTGATGAGCCTTACCGCGCTCCCTCTCCTGCAGACCGACACATGACCACGCCCCCCATGCCACAATCACAAATAACAATGTTTATTGCTTTTATATAACAGTTTTTCAAAGTAAATAATATAAATCAAAGAACCCCGAAACATTATATATAATCTAACTTTTAGTAACTACAACCTTTTGTGCCTTAAACGTATAGTAGATTCTACAAAGTTGTAGTGCTGCAGTTTGGGAACAAATGTTGTTAGCATACAAGTTAACTCAGGTAGTTGCACTTGGACATTTATTTACTGCTAGTACATAATATCTTGAGATATATGTTTTAGTTAGAGGGAATTTGTTATCTTGTTACTCTAGTTGTCCTGGTAGTCAGCATGCAGTTATGATTGAAAGAAAAACTTTATCACAAATAATATGCTTTTCAGCCAATGACTGGGTGACTGTTGTCTAATGCCTTTTACAACTCAACAATGCTTGACATCAAGTTATGTAAAGCTGATCTATGATGTTAAAATACTTTTCCCTGTCCTGCTTAAATTGTAGAGAAAATTATGAGTAAGTAGGTTGATTTCCTCGAAATCTGTAAACACTTTGTGCATGTGGTGCTATAAAAATTGCTCAATTTGCAGACACAACAACATTGACATTAGGGATGTGACGGTATCTGATTTTCATATCACGATAACTGCTGAAGCATTTTTCACTGTGTGCGGTATTATCACAATATTGTATTAAATTACCCTACAAAATGGGTTGAAAGATAAATAAACTTTATTGATGTTCTTAATTACAAGATTTAGTTACTTGTTTTGTACTTTTTAAGTTAAAAGATCACAAAGAAAGTAACTTTGCAAAGAACAAACCATATAAGATTCAAAGAGACATGGTGGCTTTCAAAAGTCTGAGTCCAATGCTTCTATTTTGCATTTATCTAATTTATTACGGTTTATTTTCATTGCAACTGAGCAAGTAACAACAATGGTAATGTTTTGAGGGAAAAGTTTAATTGAAAAAGAAACATGAATTTTAGAGTTTCCTAGTAATTTGGTGTGTCTTCCTATTACTGTAAGAGCTAGAGTGTTAGGAATGTTGATTTATTGATGGAAATGCACTGCATGGAAATGAATGAAGTGAATTCAGAAAACTCAAAACAATTTGGTTAATAGCTTATCTAGAACTTTTCACAGTATTTTTAAAGTGCTCACGATAGCAATATTGTGCATGTTAATTATCACGGTATACCTTATTCTTGAATATCGGTAAATGTCTAACTGACATTTGTCTAAAAGTCATCTTTGGCTTGCTCATTAGGGGTCTAAATACAAATATAATTTACTTATATAGACACAATCTACAATCACGTTTTTATCAAACCGCACAATGATGACTCTTAAGACATTACAGCTTACAT
This sequence comes from Myxocyprinus asiaticus, assembly GCF_019703515.2. Taxonomy (NCBI): domain Eukaryota; kingdom Metazoa; phylum Chordata; class Actinopteri; order Cypriniformes; family Catostomidae; genus Myxocyprinus; species Myxocyprinus asiaticus. The sequence goes on from NC_059355.1 coordinate 22,085,721, forward strand.
TACATATTATTATTATTATTTTACAATTATTAGCATAATTTCCTGTAAAGCTGCTTTGAAATGGTGTCTATTATGAAAAGTGCTATACAAATAAAAATGACTTGACTCAACCAGTGGCGTGAGTTTTGGGGTGGGACTATATAATTGTTCAATCAACGGCAGATGGGGGGAATATTTAGGAAAGCTGTTAAAAAACAGTGTTTATTTTTGCTGTTCCGTTACATGGCGCAAGTGGCATAAAAAATACACACTTCAGCTTTTAATAATTAAGCTTATAAATGCATTTATACTGAATCACTTATTATCAACAATTTAGAAACTATATCCTTTAGTCTTTCAGTGCAGCCTACATACCTGTCCATTTACGGCTGAGTCTAACAACCCACATCTTTTGTACCGGAGTAAAAAATGATTATTTACCTGTAAAACATCTCTGGTTTTCACCAGCTTTGTCTCCACAGTTTGCTTGTGGGTTGTCCTAGATAAGACTAGGATTTGGGTGTAATTCACAACACAGGCCAGCAGGAATGTTTTCTGACAAAATGGATGTTGTGGACCCCATGTGACTGCTATTTTAGATTTTTCACATAGCACAATTTTTACTGCGTTAAAACATCAAACCACTAAAACTGGGAACCAAGAGTTGTATAAATGACTTCTTGGCAGAGTTGTTTCTTGCAGTTTTAACTTACAATGATGTAGTAGTTTTAAACATACTCTGATTAAAGCTTGGCTGGGGCGAGCTGGCTGAGATGTTAAAAAGTTGTTAGTTCTCTTGTTAGTTGGTGGGGGTGTTGTAGAATCAGCGGGAGGTGTGGGGTGCACTCACAGGGCCTGCATATCAGATGAATTGATGTTGTAATACTGTAGCTTGAAAAATTCTCTGGTCAAGAGCACTGCTGACTCAAAACGTCTGCAACGAGACTGTACAATCTTTTTTGTAATTAGGGCCTGTTTTTTGAACACATGCACAAAAACACACTCTGTTACACATGATAAAAAGATAAGGTTCTAATACGATCCCTCCCTGCTGGTTACCAGTGTATGTTTTGGATGCTGGTCTCAGAGTGGAATGTTGGTGGACTACATTTTAAAGAGTGGTAACTTCCAGTTGTTACCTCGAGCTATTTCTTTCAGATCAAACCCCTAAAATTTGTTTTGTTGGTGTAACTTAATGTATTCAGGTTGATTTATTGATTAAAACCAGTTTATTTAAATGTAAACACATGAATCACATTTTGAAGGTTAAATTTTTTTTTCTCAGTCTAGTATCACACTAGGATTCTTAGCTAGCTAAACTAGCAAGACTTCCTTGGTCAACCAGCTTCACTAGAAAGACCATACTGGTGACCAACTGCATGGCTATGCGGGTCCCAAACCAGCATAAAATAGCCTAGACCAACATCAAAATTCTCATTAGTGGGCAATGAGTATAGAAAGAAAATATATACTTTGAGAAAAATTGGCCTTCACGTTTACAGTCTTCACAAAACCAAAGAAAAACAGCAATGGGCTTCAGAAAAGTTGGGGAAACTTTTTAAGGCTTCAACTTGGCATTTGTGAGCAAAGAGGGCAGAATGAAGAGGGAGCAAGAGGGGCCGGAGGAAGACAGAAAAAGTGTAGCCTGGCTAAATGGGCGCAGTTGTCAGGCGCTATCTGCCACGCGGATTGAGAGCAGCTCTTTCTGCCTCTGAACTCTCTCCATGGCTCAGGCTCACAGCACTATTGAAATACAATATCGGGGCCTGCCGGCACAAACAATGGCAGCTTTAAACTGCTTCCCTTTCACTGTCTTGTGTTTTTTGCATCAGGGAGCAAGCATCACTCAACTGGGTCATGCAGACAAAAAGCTCTCTTCTTTACAGATTTCCCTCTGTGGCGCTCCATTAGACTGCCACCCATATCAATACCACGTTATGTGTGCCCTCACACACTGTAATCAGGATCACTGTTAAATGGCTGTTATTCCCTTTACCCTGACAGACAGGAAGCTGGAGAACAGTGTACTGGCCAAAGCACAGGAGCGAAGCGCTGTAAACATCCGTGCCAGAGAGATCAGATTGTTGTTGGAGGCTCCAGTATGTGAAACAAAAGCCTAAGGAATGCTATCTGATATATCTCAGAAGAGTTAGTAATGATGAGAGAGAAAGAGAGAGAGAGAGAGAGAAAGAGAGAGAAAGAAAGAGAGAGGGAGCTTCTTTTTTGTGCATCTTATCTATCCCAAAGTAATTTGCAAACAAGAGATTAAAGTGTTTGATAAACAACCAAAATGCTTTTATTGGCAAATTTATAGGCCAATTGATGGAACTGTCACTTGCCCTATCAAGCCACTGCTGCATTGTCACTACACCTACATTTATTGATCATGTACCAATGTACATGTACATGTGTCTTTATGCTTACCAAACTTAAACATTTAGTTGTCAGCCATGTATTGAACATTGTTGTTGTGAATTCTGCTGATTCAATGTCACTAAAGTTATCTAAATGGCTAATGTTGATGAGGTTGTGAGAAATTGTGAGAATGACTGATAGTCTTGGAAGTATCAGTTGGTTTGTTAAATAATAAGCAAATCAGCAATGTTTTGTACCGTATGACATTGAACAAAAAGTATGTGTATACATTTGTGGACTTAAATATATATAATGTAATAAACAATACGTTTTACATTTTCCACAATAATTTGTATATCTTTGTTTTTTATAAAATATTTCTCTGATACATTTAAAATATATATTTATAAATAGCTATTTTAATATCATTAAGATATTAATTAATATTATATTTGTGGCAGGCAAGTGAAAATATTAGTGGGTCAATTAAAAATCTGAAACACTGGCTTGATAGGGCCAGCGGAAAAAATCCTTTTTGTTGAACCCAGCAAACAAGGGCTTCAATCAATTCTTGCTTATATCACATTCTTAAAAGGCACTTTCTGAACTGTCCAAACTGCTCTAGGTGACTGGTCTACACAGCAGGTCCTCTTCATGAATAACCACAGACCTGTCTGATAGCATGACTCCACTGAGCGCTATAGTGTCATGAGACACTGGTCGTGCTTTTGGGTGTCACCCTTTAAATGTGCTTCGTCAGGACTTTTCAATGGCCTGAAACCATGTGCTGGAGATGTGTGAAAATCAACATGTCTCAACTAGCCATTGGGATTCCATCAGCCTCAGGGATGAAAGTAGAGTGGAGCTATGCTGATGATAAATGAGAGATGTCATTTTCTGCTATGCTATAATGCCATTAGCCCTTCGTTTTTGTTGGCAAATGGGTAAAGAGCTCTATCCCCTATGATGCCATTGTTGTGAGTTTGTTTCGGTGTCTTGGTAACAGATTTGCTATTTTCTGTGCTCTATGCACTGACTGGATAATAATTGGATGAAAGCCAGTCCTCTGTTTACTTAGCACATTCTAGGACCATTTGGATCTGGACTACAATCTGTCTTTGTTAATTTTTCTTATGCAGATTTAAGATTTAAGTTATTTAGAACATGAATAATACTAAGCAAAAAGTGATACAATACCACATACTATACCATTACTCAAAATTCAGTGTTTTTACATCGTAAAAATTACCTTTAAAGACTGCAACATAAGAGTTGTATGCCCTTCTTGCACTCTGCATATGAGGGGATTATAAACTTCCCCCACTAAGTCTTGCTTAAGGTGAGTTTTGTCTACACACACTTAAAGATAAGACTGTACTGCTCATTGCATTCCAAGCCGCAGATACTTCTAAGAACCAGCTATCTTCAGTCCAGTTTTTGTGCTCTGTGATTGAAAGGGAAGATGAGAGGAAAGGGGATGATCTGAACAAAAGATAAATAACAGTTGTTGATTTATACATATCTGCATAAGAGATCTTTTCTATCTATAGGTCTAAGGATCAGAACATTATCATAGATGTATATTGGAACTGCAGACCTAATACACTAATACACACACACATACACACACACACACACACACATGCAGAGACTCTGATGTTTGTCTTTGAATGTCGCTGTGCACTGCCTTTTAAGGAACGCAGTTTTCTTTTGTGTGTTGAAGTATATCCCACTGAAACCAGATGTTGGCGAAAAATAGCAAATTGGCTTTAGTTTGCCTGGCAGCAAACACTGCAAAAAATCATTTTCTTAATTAATATTTTTTCTTGTTTTCCTGTAGAAATATCTAAATATTCTTAAAACAAGTTATATTTATTCGACAAGCAAAATGGCATAAGAAATAAGTGGCCCTATTTTAAGAGTGCTAGCGCTAAGCACAGCACTATGCTTTAAGTCTTAAGTGCAAAGTGAATGGGCATGGCCATGAAGTTTTGGTATTTTCATGCAAGCATGCACTAAATCTAGGCGCAAGTGCATTTGCCGAAATTTTGCATGCAAAGTGTTAATTGGCTGAGTCAGGGGCAATTTAATTCTGAGGTTCTTCTCTGAATATCGCACTGCCTGCGTCCTATGATATAGTCCATTCCCTCAAGCACCAGTGATATAAACAAAGACAGCATTCATAAGAAGTTGGTAGTAAAAATGGACTGTATGCTATGAATTAGAAGAATATAAATATTTCTATGACAGTGACACGCTCCTTTTATAAGCATAGAAAATTTAATTCTCATCGAGATTTGGATGTACATTCCGTTAAATTATAGAGTATATACGTATTATTAATAATTTTCATCTACTGACACACAAATCATGACTAGTATTAACAGTGATTGTATCGGCACACACTTCACATCTACTGGTCGATTTTAATTTTGAAAAATTTAATTCATTTATTGAAACAAACAAATTCAACCCAAAATCTTTCTAAATTCAAATTATACTTCAAACTAAATGAAAATATAATCAAAATAACGAAGTGGTCAAAATACATCCAAACAGATCCAAACATTATAACCTCTCCAGCTTCTTTAACCAGCCCCTTTTGCATTGACGTAAAAATCACTCTAAGGCAACAGGTGGAAAAATATCAATACAAATGAGATCATATATACAATTGTAAATATAAACATAATAATAATAATAATAATAATTGAAAAATAAACTATGACCTATAGATAGTTATACACAAATGTCATAATTTTTTGTTTCATAAAATGGTTAAGACAGTGATTTTCGTGGACATAATTTGATGTTCCACAGTACCGTATTTTCAGAGTTTGGACATAAACTTTATTACCACCTGCTGGTGGAATCTCTGAATCACTGAATTTAGAAATTGCGCTGACCTGCTTTTGAAACATCTTAGTGCAATGACCTATTTCTCAGACAAATAGCAAACTGCATTTTGCGGCAATTCATGAACATACAGTACACCCACATTTTGCATGCACACACCCATAGATAGCACACTTGTGCATTTCCCTTTGACGTAATCGTATTTTTATTACCCCATTTGCCATTTTGTTTAGCTTGTTTTAAGCTTTAAACTCTCTACATTTTGTTGGATTTCTTCACCATCTTGTTATAGAGAGCGAATGACTTAAATTCTTGCCCAAAAACTTAAGTTCCTCACACATAGCCTTCGCTTGGAATAAAAAAAGTCATATGGACCACTTTTAAGATACTTTTTTTTTTTTTTTTTTGCCATTTTGGAGCCCCAGTCTCCATTTACTGAAAAAAAAAAATAAAATACTTAAAAGAATTGGAATAGAGTGGCCTGGATATTCTTTAAAAATCTTTGGTAAAGTTATACAGTTGGAATGACATAAAGGTGAGTAAATGATCCTACTATTGCTTTAAGATGTGTGTTAATCTTGCTGTGTGTCCACAATTGTGCCCTTTGTGGTCGGATGTTTCCTTTAAAAACCATGACTCCAATTACTGGTCTTGAATTCAGCTTGGGTGGCTCAGAAACCAGCAAACAATAATGTCCCAGAGGAAAAAAACGAGAAGCGTAGGGTCATTCTATTGTAGTATTCTCAAAAGATGCTCATTTTCATAATATCTGCTTGTCACCCTGGTACAAGTTCATGTTTTTGTTCACTGGATTTCTCTGCAAGATAAAAAAAATACATTGTCTTGCTAATCATACAGATTGCTGAGCCCGAGAAATGCCTTGCTTCCGTTGGGATTGTGGGCCCCAGAAGTGTTCTAATGTCATGCAAAACTATTTGTCTTTGACACGTTTGTATAGCTATGAGTGCTGCATTACTTATGGTTTACATATGAACCCCTCTGGACTATTTTCTTTTTTTGGACTGCCTCCAAATGTTCTCCACTTCTCTGTGGGGCTGTGTGTTTAGCATGTACAGTATTCCTTGGCTTGCTTCACTGTGCTAATGAAGGATGCAGGGTTACCAGGCAGGTCAGACCTTCACCTCACCAGTTATAGTACTTAGATTTTATGTATTAGCAAAACTCAACTGTCTTGTTGCTTAGCTCAGTGTCTCTGAGGCCTTGTTCACCTGTGTGGTCCCTGACTGGATAGTAGGAGGACAGATAAATCTGCCTGTCCCTCTATGGAGGTTTCGCCAGGGTTGAGGCTGGTTTGTGGGGTCAGGGGTGTGGGGAAGAGAATTTCACTGGCCCTGCTTCTTGTTTCACCCTAATGGAGAAAGATAAGCACCCAAGGACTAAATGACCGTGAGTCTTTACATTTACATCCACTTACCTGAGGCATTGGCACAGATGTGGCCTTCTAGATACACACACCCAAACTTACAACCCATCTAAACACACACACACCAAAAACCTCCTCCCCCCCCAGATATACACTCATATACACACACTGTCCATCAGTCTTAATCTAGCATGGCGAATGTGGCAGGGTCAAGTTTCATATGCCAGGCACCACTGGCTTTTAACAACAGATGGACCAGATACTTCAAGACATAAACAATTCTGCAAAGCCCTGATTTACTGCTTCCAAATACAATGTTGTTAACCTAGAGGGGGCGATAGGGTTACTGGCCATCTTGGTTCCTCTCACTGGCTTGTCTTGTCTGTAATTTGCTATGGGCCATGATTAGATGTGCTCTGATTGGCAAAGGTAATAATCAGTCATCCCAGCGAGAACTAGTAGGTCTGGCACTCTATAACAATCGTGTTTGTATTAATCTATAGATGATTAGTATTGGCTTAGTCCTAAACATCCAGTGCGGTGGACTGTTCTACAGAAGTAAAATGTATTGCCTTTGGTTCTACCTGATTTAAATTATTAAAATGTAATTATAATTTTTAATTTTGCTTTTGGCTTATTTTTTTTTTTACCTCTTTTAGTGAGAGCTCAGTGGAGAGGTAACAGGAGATGATGGGGAGAGAGAGTGAGATTGTGAGTTGTTGCAGGATTCGACCTTGTGTCATCTGACATAAATTACATTAGAAATCAAAACATAAAATATTTATAATATTTTATTTTTCTAGGACCTTTTGGGTCCTGTCAGGCAGCATTTACATTTACATTTATGCATTTGGCAGACGCTTTTATCCAAAGTGACTTACACTGCCCTGATTACAGGGACAATCCCCCTGGAGCAACCTGGAGTTAAGTGTCTTGCTCAAGGACACAATGGTGGTGGCTGTGGGGATTGAACCAACAACCTTCTGCTTACCAGTTCAGTGCTTTAGTCCACTACACCACCACCATAATAAACCATGACTTATGTCTAAAGTCCTGGATCCTTTGTCTGTACATTTTGATCTAATGGTGCCTCAGAGTTCAGAGACGGGCGAACACACACCCTGTCTTTCTCGCAAACTCCCGTTAGAAATAATAGCATCTCTTGCCCTTCACAATGTGAGAAATTTGCAATCTGTTTGTCATGCAGTCTCTTGGACTGTAGCTCAGGGCTTAAAGTTCATAAATTCATCTCTTTTTGTTTGAAGTGGCCATCCTCCTGTTTGTTTTGGAGTGATTCTCGGATGCTTGTTTACAGAATCAGCACAAACACGACTTGTCATCGATTATGGAAAGGTTATCCTCCAAATGCTCTAAATCCTCTACCTCACCTCTCAGGCTTAACCCTGTCAGACGGGGGTGAAGATGTTGGGTCTGGCCCCAGAGGAAGTGTGTTTTGGGGTCATGGTCAGTCTTGCAGGATTCTGTGGTTCCTTGCAAAACAAAGTCAATGCAATTGGTGCAGTGTGTGCAAAAGTGCTCTGACTTCTTTCTGCTGTCATGGTATTTGAACACATCGTCACAGTAAACTGACAGGGCAAAAATGAGAGGGAAATCTGAAGCATTACTTTAGTAACAGGGTGTATTTCAAGGAAAGAGGGCAGGAAATGAGATGAAAAACAGGAAATTGAGGGCTGTTTGCCAGTACAAGTATAGAGCTCCTTAGTTTAGAATCTTAGTCCTGCCAATCTAGACTGAATTTGTCCATTAGTATATGTTAAACAATTAAAGCCATGTTTCAAAGTCATATCATTAAAAATAAATGAATGTGATGTAATATGTAAACATACTGTAAGGTTCAGAACTCAAAACTTCCACCCCAGTTCAAGAAGACCATTTACTGAAACTTATCTGCAAAAATATCTCGTTCCAAACCTCTGCAATGGATTCTTCAATAGTACTTTTTTTTAAGAATAGTAATAGTATTTTTTTTCAGGCTGGGTATTGATACAGAGTTCCCAATTTGATCTGATTCCAATTCACAAGCTTTCTGTTCGATTCAGATTTCGATTCGATTTGATATCGATTCATATGGGTATATTTAAGTTATAATGTCCCTTTTTCTTACATATAAAATAAATTCTCTCCCAGCTAATGCTGTGAATTATACAGGGGATCTTCTAACTAGGTTCAATATGAAAATATTAAGTTTACTAATTATATTTTACAAGCTTTTCATAATTTGTCACATTTTAGCTTTTTAATGAAAAAATAAATGTATTTAATTAATAAATATGACATTATATTCCATATATTACATTTGGTTACATTTTTATTGTTTAATTGCATAATTTGTATGATTTACAGGTATTTACGTTGATTTGTTGAACATGTGCTAACTGTCTCTTCAAGGAAATCCGGCATTTCTATAAACAGTGGCTTTAAATGAGCGCATGTTAACGAGAGAAACTCAAATGGCATTATCTCATCCGTGCTATGCCTGATTACAATTAGATGTTTATTTTTTGTTGTTTTTGATCAACAACTAACTGTAAAGAACAGAAAGAGTATTAAAAGAGACATTATTCAATGACAAATCGGTTGTGTGGATTTCGTCTTTGGATACAGATTACATGGAACAACTTTTACTCTCAACACGCAATGAAAGGATCTCTCTGATAGCATGATATATATATATATATATATATATATATATATATATATATATATATATATATATATATATATATTTATTTATTTTTTTTGTGCCCAGCCCTATTCCTATACACCAGAAGAACTCGTTTAAAAATATGGTGAAGTCCACCAAAATCTTGTGTGTATGGCACCTGTTGCTCTGTATATTTTCCTGAAGGATCCCAATATTTGAAAATAGAGGCTGAAGTTTTTTTTTTAAATAAGGTCCTTGACCATTTTCCGATCTTTACTGTTGTGTGGCACATTTCTGCATGGATTTTTTTGTGAACCTTTTACACTGTAATGCAGGCAATGCAATGTAATGCAAAGAGACTGTTATTGAAGGATCGGGCAGTGCAAACTATATTTGCCCCAGAAGCAAACCTTCAGCCTTTGAGGAGGCACTGTTACTCATTTCATATGCGGAGAGGGAGTTTAAACAGATGCCTAATGGTTAATTCTCTCTGTATTCTCTGAAAAAAAAAGAAAAAAAAAAAAAGGAATGAAACACAAAATTATGGTTGTTTTTTTGCACAAAAACCTTGATTTACAGTAGGGTACAAGGGGGCTAAAGGCACCCCTTCAGGAAATGTTTATTTTTTCTGGTCACAGAGTGTATCAAAGTCAGTTTTTTAAATGTATTTTTATTGAATATTGATGGAGCAACATAATTTGTGTGAAAATAAATAATAACAGAAGGTTGTTTAGATTAAAATTTAATTTTTAAAAAAGGTGGTGAGTGAGCCTCTTAACCCACACTTGGGGTAAAAGGCTCCCTCACTTGGGGAAAAAGGCCCCCAGGGGGTTTAAAGTGATATTGTGTAGATACCAGGGCAATAGTTATTGTCAATTTATTGCACAATTTGTCAACTAATGGAAATAATTTTGAGACAGCAAGATGCTTTTTGAGTAACTACAACTTCAGAAAAAGACAACCATGTCCTATTAATTTCAAACACATTTGGTATTTTATTACATCTTAAATATTCTATAAACAAACTAATCTCTATTATAATTGGATGAGTCAATGTGAGCCCACTTTGAACATTTTTCATTACATATCTATTCCCCCCACTTAAGAAAAACAATGTGTTTAATAAGGACCTTTAGCCCCTGCAACAGGGTTTGTTTGTTTGTTTGTTTGTTTGTTTGTTTGTTTTTTACCCCAAATGCTATCCTTTCACTTACTGGACAGTTATTGAAAAATGTTTGATTTAATCACCTTAAACAAAACTGAAAATGATAAGTATTTAGTCTCAAAAGAAATGTGTTAATTTCAGGGATTTTCATTAGCTACATAAATTTGCAAAATAAATAGATAAAATTGCCTCAAAATCAACTTTTAGACACCACAGGCAATGATTTCATGGAACAGGAAAATTGTACAGTGTATAGTGACAAACAGGTGTTTAGGAAAGTCCTGTGGTAATTTTTGTTGCTATTTAGTGTTTTGGGAGAAAATAAAATCAATGGAGCCTTTTACCCCATGGAGCCTTTAGCCTGTTGTACCCTACAAGTTGACCCCAGGCAGAAAATGAAATTATCAAATACATATACACTTGTATTTAAAAATTCAATTACACATAGGGTGCTTCTCATTTCCTAAATTGTGCATCCTCGTTTCCTCACTCCTCCATTCTCGAGGCCATGACCCGGAAACCGATTGAAGTCCGCCATCATTAAGGACTTACCAATTCTCTAAATGCAACGCGAGGAGGCAAGGATGAAGGACGGAGGAATCTTTTCGAGGACGCTTGAACGAGGAAACACTGTAGCATCCTATGTGAAAGTTTTTTCGGTCAAAGCACCTGATTCTTGAATTGCCTTATACTCCTTATTTCCACAACAGATTTAATTCATGTTTCACCTTTGTGGTTTAAATAAACCATAATTGTCACATACTTCAACAGTGCATCTTGAATAATTTGAATTTATTATGAATATACAGGTGCATCTCAATAAATTAGAATGTCGTGGAAAAGTTAATTTATTTCAGTAATTCAACTCAAATTGTGAAACTCGTGTATTAAATAAATTCAATGCACACAGACTGAAGTAGTTTAAGTCTTTGGTTCTTTTAACTGTGATGATTTTGACTCACATTTTACAAAAACCCACCAATTCACTATCTCAAAAAATTAGAATATGGTGACATGCCAATCAGCTAATCAACTCAAAACACCTGCAAAGGTTTCCTGAGCCTTCAAAATGGTCTCTCAGTTTGGTTCACTAGGCTACACAATCATGGGGAAGACTGCTGATCTGACAGTTGTCCAGAAGACAATCATTGACACCCTTCACAAGGAGGGTAAGCCACAAACATTCATTGCCAAAGAAGCTGGCTGTTCACAGAGTGCTGTATCCAAGCATGTTAACAGAAAGTTGAGTGGAAGGAAAAAGTGTGGAAGAAAAAGATGCACAACCAACCGAGAGAACCGCAGCCTTATGATTGTCAAGCAAAATCAATTCAAGAATTTGGGTGAACTTCACAAGGAATGGACTGAGGCTGGGGTCAAGGCATCAAGAGCCACCACACACAGACATGTCAAGGAATTTGGCTACAGTTGTCATATTCCTCTTGTTAAGCCACTCCTGAACCACAGACAACGTCAGAGGCGTCTTACCTGGGCTAAGGAGAAGAAGAACTGGACTGTTGCCCAGTGTTCCAAAGTCCTCTTTTCAGATGAGAGCAAGTTTTGTATTTCATTTGGAAACCAAGGTCCTAGAGTCTGGAGGAAGGATGGAGAAGTCCAGTGTTAAGTTTCCACAGTCTGTGATGATCTGGGGTGCAATGTCATCTGCTGGTGTTGGTCCATTGTGTTTTTTGAAAACCAAAGTCACTGCACCCGTTTACCAAGAAATTTTGGAGCACTTCATGCTTCCTTCTGCTGACCAGCTTTTTAAAGATGCTGATTTCATTTTCCAGCAGGATTTGGCACCTGCCCACACTGCCAAAAGCACCAAAAGTTGGTTAAATGACCATGGTGTTGGTGTGATTGACTGGCCAGCAAACTCACCAGACCTGAACCCCATAGAGAATCTATGGGGTATTGTCAAGAGGAAAATGAGAAACAAGAGACCAAAAAATGCAGATGAGCTGAAGGCCACTGTCAAAGAAACCTGGGCTTCCATACCACCTCAGCAGTGCCACAAACTGATCACCTCCATGCCACGCCGAATTGAGGCAGTAATTAAAGCAAAAGGAGCCCCTACCAAGTATTGTGTACATATACAGTAAATGAACATACTTTCCAGAAGGCCAACAATTCACTAAAAATGTTTTTTATTGGTCTTATGATGTATTCTAATTTTTTGAGATAGTGAATTGGTGGGTTTTTGTTAAATGTGAGCCAAAATCATCACAATTAAAAGAACCAAAGACTTAAACTACTTCAGTCTGTGTGCACTGAATTTATTTAATACACGAGTTTCACAATTTGAGTTGAATTACTGAAATAAATGAACTTTTCCACGACATTCTAATTTATTGAGATGCACCTGTATTAATAAATAAAGTTTCAATAACATAAAGGCTAGCGGTGAGGTACTGCAGCTGCGCGAAAATGCGCTCTGAAGTGACGCGCGAGTGAGAAAGGACATTTAATTTTACAAATGAGTCTAGCTTCGATTCCTCTGTCCTCATTTCCTTCCCTTCCATAATTTCCTTGTTTCCTAAGAGGGTGAAGATAGGAAGCGAGGAAAGGAAGCAAGGAAACAAGGATGCACAATTTCAGAAATGAGAAGCACCCATAGAAAATCAATGTTTTCACAGGCACATATACTGTACACAGGCAGCAGCTGCAAGGTGTCAGTGTTACCCTATTATTCACATTGAACTAACATCCTCATGTGAAATCCATCAAAAGTCTCCCTCCCTCTGCTCCCCTCACACACATAGACACACACACACATACTTTCTTTTAAAGTCTTAATTCAGAATGAATGGTTTCCTGTCCGTCTCTCTTTCTCTGTGCCCGTGTGTTGTACGGTGTTACAATAAATGGCACAGGTTGTGTTATCCTCTCAATAACAGAAAGAAATGCACTGCAGCATTTTGCTCTGTAACGCTCAGACTGCACTGCGGCATTTGGTAATTAAGTGAAACTCAACACCTTGCAGTGACTGTGCATACTGCTTTTACTGCCTCATCACTCTCACTGAAAAAATAACAGTACTTTCTTTCTCTTCAGCGGCCTTTTAAAGTGTGAATAACTTGTCATTTTTCTCAATAATTATGCAAATTAATAAAAAAAAAAATGTTTTCTTTTGAAGAACTTTGAAACTGTCAAAACATGCTTACTATTGCATTAGTAAGCATGTGTGCTTTAGACATATTGAGCCATAGTGCTCATGTTGGTGATGCAGGTTTTATTCTGTGCCGTTATCCCATTCACTATTTCTTCCCAGTATTCCTCTGCCTCTGTGCTTGGTAGCTGTCAAATGACGAGACAAATATCCAAAAATAACTCTTGAGAATGCACAAATGGTTTATTGAACATTTTGCTGTGTTGACATATTTTCTGAATATTTCATATACAGTATAGTGAACATTTAATTGGACAAAACTTTGTCTTACACCCCTGTAAACAAGTTGAGTCAAGCTGTCATGAGTACACCAGCGTATAGATGGCCTCAAAGCTAACAGACATGAACTAAAAGCCATAGAACTCCATTTTTTACTTCAAGGGGTCTTTAATGATGAAATATATTTGTTACGACACACAGGCCTTTCTGGGAATATAGGTTGGGATGATGTGAGGTGATGCAGTGGAATGTTCTTTTGGCAGTGCAGTATGATCTTGACTCATTAAGGAGTCTTTCTTCTGCGTTTTTGATAAAGAGCCATGTCTGTGGCCATCCCTGCAGCCCTGTACATCAAAACAGCTTCTCCCACACCGTGAGAGCTGGGAAATAAAATATATTTCATTGGATCTCAGTGTCCTTATCTTAAGAGTTCAGGGAGACAGATTTTCTCCACTTAAAGCACACTTACACCGAAAACCCCTGTGCAGACGGCAAACCAGCCCAGTCAGAGAGGCCCTTTCAAGCCTGCAGTCTGCTCCCTCCATCACTGCCACCTCCACAAAGACCTGGGTGGAAGGTGGTAGTCTGATACCCCTGTTGCAGGAGGCAGAGAATGGCTGTGTTTTGACACATGCCGCTTGGGCAGTAATCCTTAAGTTCCAGGTTAGCTCTCTCCTTCATTTGAATGAATGAAACAGCAATGATCTCATCAGTCTCAGTCATCAGTGACCTAAGGATCAAAGTGCCAGAACCCTTCTCTTTGCTCACAGGCCCATGTGTGTGTGAAAAAAAGGGGTCATGGAGAGAGGGGAAACAAAGCATTCATTCTGTGGCAGTAGATGTGATAAGGACAGTAAGTAGTGGGGACAAGAGTTTGTGTGTGTGTGGGTGGGTTTGGGTGGTTTACAAGAACATTTTTTAGGTTACAAACTGGTAATTACAAGGGTATTATACTATAAATGTGTTTTATGAGGACATTTCTAGTGTCCCCATAATTCAAATCGTTTAAAAAAACATACTAAACAATGTTTTTTTTGAAAATGTAAAAATGCAGAAAGTTTTTTGTGAGGGTTAGGTTTAGGGGATAGAATCTATAGTTCATACAGTATAAAAATCATTATGTCTATGGAGAGTCCACATAAGGATAGCCGCACAAACATGTGTGTGTGTGTGTGTGTGTGTGTGTGTGTGTGTGTAATAGTGTAGGACCATGGGAGTTATCAGATGTTTACTGGGTGTGGCAATTCCCGTGTCAAAACTGTCTGTGTCACAAAAATAACCACCCTCTTTTGACAAACAAGCGTAATTTTCTCTTAGCAACATGAGAGCAACAACAGATAGCCCGTGTCTCTTATCCCACTCGGAGAGTGTTATTTCACAGTGTGGCTGAAAATAAACAAAGCCAAGCCAATTTAATCTTCCTCACAGGCCATCTTTGTCTAATCAGTTTAGTGAAAGTTAAACATCAAATGCTAGCTCTTGGCCGCGGCTCAGCGTGAGGCAGAGCGGATGATTGTTTTATCAGGTGGAATCCTTAGAGGGGCTGGAGCCCCACAAACCCAAACATGAGATTTTGATGAGGTGAAGAGGGCAGCAGCAACAGTGCCACCTCCAGCCAAAAAATGAATCTAAAAAATTGCTCTTGCACAAAACATGTTAAATTACTGCAGTGCTCTTAAAAAGTAACTGAATATATTATATCAGAAAGTAATATCCATATGATTACTATGGAAGTAACTGGTGCCCTATCTCTTACAGTATGGTAGCGCTATACTTACAAGTGTTTTTTTGAAAGTGGGATTTTGGCTGTGGACAAGTGTTTGTTCACCCGACATAGTTTCAGGAAAATATACCATGCTATAGATGTTGCGCCGCTTGCAGTTGCAGTTGCATTATAGACAGCTTTGTTGAAACAGTGTATTTGTATTTGTCGATAAAAATAAAAAAAAAACATGCATTACTTATTTGAAAAAGTAACTTGGGTATTATAGTATAAATAATAATAATAAAACAACACCATAATAATAATAACATATCTGATTATAATTGTACATCTTACTACATAACACGTTACCAACTCTGACAGATATGCATACTTTATATGTTCATTTGCAGAATTTAATTTTATGATCGCTGGATGGAACAATGGATTTAATCAGGAGCCTATCCAGCTGTATCTTATACCTTAAGATTCAATGACAGAAGAAAGGAGAGCAAGAGATAAATCAGTTATTCTTAACTGGTGGGTTGCGGCCCAAAATTTGTAAAAAAAAATAAAATAAAAAAAATAAAAAACCCTGGGGAAAACAAAGGTTGCTGCTGGAAGAAATGTTAGTGAAGCCAGCTTTTGGATGAGATGTTAAACCAAGGTCCTGACTCTCTGTGGTCATTAAAAATCAGAGGACACATCTTGTAAAGAGTAGGGGTGTAACCCTGGTGTCCTGGCCAAATTTCCCCCATTGGCCCTTATTCATCACGGCCTCCTAATAGTCCCCATCCATTAATTGGCTCTATAACTCTACTCTCTCCTCTCTACCAGTAGCTGGTGTGTGTGGTGAGCATACTGGCCACTATGGTTGCGGTCACATCATCCAGGTGGATGCTGTACACTGGTGGTGGTGGAGGAGAGTCCGCTGTTCACTGTGTAAAGCACTTTGAGTGTAGAGTCAGAAAAGTGCTATATAAATGCAACATTCATTCATTCATTCAATTAGGGATGGGCATTTTGGTCATATTGTCTACTCGAGTACTCATGCCATTCCCTAATACCAACGTGGACATATTGAGTGACATGCCCTCATCTTTGAAAAACACGAACAAACAAGGCAAGGGAAATAAAATAAAACTGGCATTAAATACATGTTCACTTGCAGCAAGGATAAACATGGTTTTTGCTGTTTACAATTTCTTTTATGCAGTCAATTGGTTGCAAGGAGCACAAAACCATTAAGTTCGAAACACATTTAGAAACCAACATTGTCCATTTTCCTATTCAGCCTGTCATGTTAGTTAAAATTTTTGCATTTTGTTGGGCATATGCATTTCTCTGTAATATTAATACATGTAATTATTTAATTTAATTTTTATTGACATTTTTGTTTACTATTGAGCGATAACAGTTGCATTACTGTGTTGGGTTGCCACTTGATGTTTATTGTAAAATCTTAGAACCACTGAGATAAAGCATCCTGGGGTTCTCTATGAATTCCTTTCTCATGCACTCTGAACAGAAATAATTTGTGACAGTTCCACGCTTTGAGCACAGACTGTGCTGGCTCACAATTATGCCAACGAAATACATTTAATTTTGCATGAAGGCAGCAGGTCTAACATTTGTGTGCTGTCAGGTGGAGTCAATGCTTGAGCTCTGTGCTTTATGAAAGAAGTGCATGTTTATTGAAAATAATAATCTTTGTATATTTTATTCTTTAATCAGCTCAGGTCGGTGCGCATCAACGGATAACACACATGAGGAGGCTTTTTTTCAGATTTATCATATAAACTTGCCCCCAAATTCATACAAGCACATACGACACAACGTGATGGCTATCGGTTTGCTCACGTGCTCTAGAAAGTCTGCACAGAGGGCTGATGAGGTAGATATACCTGTGTTGATTATCAGTGTCCATTCCACATTGTGTGTGTGTGTGTGTGTGTGTGTATCCTCAGACACAACAGATAGACATCATAGTGCATTAAGGGGGGCTTCAGGTTGAGGGGTCACAGATCAGTGTGTGGCAGTGATAACAGCACTCAACGCAATAATCTGCCCCTCGATCGCTCCATCTTTACTTCATTTATTCTCCTTCATCCATCCAGAAAGAACAAAGATGCAAACACAGCATAAATACGCCCAAACAACACACTTACACACACCCACCCAAGGATACACATTTAAATGGAAAACACTCGCATAGCTCTATATTGTTTCAAACAAAGTGCCGTCAAACAGTCATAGCAAAGATCATGTACAGACACATGGGAGTGATTTTGATCTTTTTTTTACAAGAAAATCTCTTGACAGCACAAATCTCTGCTTTGCTAAGCAAAGTTAACAGTGTTTTGCTCTCACACGGTCACATGTGTGCGTCAAATGTGTAAACATTGCATTATTTCCTGAAGACAGTCATTATAAATCACAGTAGGTCTTTTCAAAAGTTAACATAATTTTTTTTCTCCCCTTTTTCTCCCAATTTGGAATGCCTAATACCCAATGTGTTCTAAGTCCTCGTGGTGGTGTAGTGACTCGCCTCAATCTCAGCTGCCTCTGCGTCTGAGACCGTCAACCCACGCATCTTATCACGTGGCTTGTTGAGCGCATTACCGCGGAGATATAGCACGTCTGGAGGCTTCACGCCATCCACTGCGGTATCCACGCACAACTCACCACGCACCCCACCGAGAGCGAACCACATTATAGTGATCACGAGGAAGTTACCCCGTGTGACTCTACCCTTCCTAGCAACCAGGCCATTTTGGTTGCTTAGGAGACCCGGCTGGTCACTCAGCACGCCCTGGGATTCAAACTAGCAAACTCCAGGGGTGGTAGCCAGTGTCTTTACCGCTGAGCTACCCAGGGCCCCAAGTTAAAATAATTCTTTTTATTTTTAGTAAAAAAATACAATAAAAAAACTTTTTAAAAAACTTGTGTGAATGTGTGCAGTTAAGGCTTAAAATGTAATGTTAGACAATTTCTGGAAAATTATTCCACCACCTTTGAATCCAAATTTAAATTTTTCCCAGTTTCCCAGTTTGTCCCTGTATGATTCCAAATTGCTTGTCTTCTCTGTGTTTTGTAGCAATTTGTTGGTTTTGCTGATTAATAGCAACCAATAGCAGCTTTTGGAACTATCAGATTTCTGCAAAAGTAAACACTGATAGTTTTTTATTCTGTCAGCGATGCTTGAGGGTTGGAGAGTACAGCCATTTCTTAAAAAAGGGACATAAAAACAATCACTGACTCCTTGTTGTTGTTTTTTTTTTGTTGTTGTTGTGACAAATAACTATGCACAACACAGAGTCTAACTCTTAAAATTGTTGCTGATTAATAACACCAACAGAGAGAAGTTAAGGGATGTATGCACATTAACATTCATCATATTGGTTTAAAAACTTTTGATCAATTAATCAGAAATTGGCTTTTTCCCACCTTAGTCATAGGTATTGTCAAAATCCATTATCGGCTGACCTCTACTGTCTGTATCTCCCCTTCTTTGAACCTTCGCTGGGCACAAGCATAAAATCAATTATAACCTTGTATAACGTTTTCATATATTTTATTAATTGGCTTTATCGCCTTTACCAGAAAGGACATTTGAGAACTGACTCGAAAGTGGAGGGAGACAGAGGGGGAATGAGATCTAAACATGACCCAGGCCGAAGCACAACAGCTCTTCATATGTTGTGAGCAATACACCAAAAAAAGAAAAAGTATATTCAGGATAATTTACACTAAGACCCCAATAACAAATTCTGATGGTTATTTTCAGCAAGGCCTAATGTTTTGCTTAGCTAGCATCCCTTGGCATCTAATTAGGGAATGTTTTTAGTGTACTCAAACTTTGGGAGCTCTGGCAATAGTCAACACCCCTTTCCTTTGAGCAAGGAATTGCTGTCAGCATTTAAAAAGACAGTTATTGAGTACATAGAGAGGTACATTGACTATGGTGACTAGCAAATCCAACATAGGACCACATGTACCTTCTGAGTATGCTGATCTGATTGAAGCCTTCAGTAAAACCAAAGCCTCGCAACTACCACCACATCGATCTAGTAACTGGGCTATTGATCTGTTACCTGGTTTCTCACTACCTAGAGGCATAATCTTTCCCCTGTCAGAATCTGAGGCTAAAGCAATGAAATTGTACATTGAAGAAGAACTGGCCAAGGGTTTCATTCATCCATCCACTTCACTGGCAGTAGCAGGATTCTTCTTCATGGGAAAGAAGGATGGGTGCCTTCGTCCTTGTATTGATTATCGTGGTCTAAATGATATAATGGTCAAATTGAGATATCCGTTACCCCTGGTCCCCACAGCTTTGGAACAACTAAGAACTGCTAAGTTTTACACCAAGCTCGATCTGCGCTGCGCTTACAACCTCATTTGCATTCGAGAGGGGGATAAATGGAAAACTGCCTTTTCCACCAGCAGCGGGCACTATGAATACCTCGTTATGCCTTTCGGGCTGTCCAATAATCCATCTGTGTTCCAATCCTTCATAAACGACATATTCATAGATATGTTAAACCAGTGCTTAATTGTATATATTGATGATATCTTGATTTATTCAGACACCCTGGAGGAACACGTCAAGCAGGTCCGGGCAGTTTTGAAGTGTCTCATGGAACACCAACTGTATTGAATTCCACCAAACTTCAATCTCCTTCCTCGGTTATATCATCAGTCCAGAAGGGGTGTCTATGGATGAGGGCGAGGTATGGGCAGTTCTAAACTGGCCTCAACCCACTGCAGTAAAGGAACTACAACGATTCTTAGGATTTGCTCATTTTTACAGAAGATTTATCAGAAACTTCCGCACTGTCGCCGCTCCACTCACCGTCATGGTAAAGGGAGGAAACACCAAGCTTCGCTGGTCTACTGATGCCATTCAAGCCTTCAATGAATTGAAGAATCGCTTCACCTCTGCTCCAATTCTACATCATCCTGATCCCAACGTACCTTTTGTGGTAGAAGTAGACGCATCAAACACTGGTATTGGTGCTATCCTCTCTCAACGCCAAGGTAATCCTCTTAAGCTTTTCCCATGTGCTTACTACTCCCGTAAACTCTCCTCTGCTGAACAGAATTATGATGCGGGCAATCGTGAAATGTTAGCCATGAAAGCAGCATTTGAAAAATGGCGACACTGGCTGGAGGGGGCCAGACATCCATTTCTGGTATTAACAGATCATCGCAACCTGGAATACCTGCGCTCATCCAAAAGACTAAACCCCAGACAAGCCAGATGGGCACTATTTTTCACTCGATTTAACTTTTCAATCACTTATCATCCAGGATCAAAGAACATCAAAGCCGACTCACTAACCCGTCAATATGACTCCACTCCTCAGAATCCCTCTCCAGAACCCATCATCTCATCCTCTCTGATTCTAGCTCCGGTCCAGTGGGACATCATGTCCGAAATCTCCCAGGCCCACGTACAAAACCTGCCTCCTCCAAAATGCCCACCCAACCGAACGTTTCTGCCACCAAGTCTACGAGAAAAGGTAATCCACTGGGTGCACTCCTCCACAAGCTCTGGCCATCCAGGTATTACTACCACAGTACGATTGTTAAGAAATCGGTTCTGGTGGGAAACTTTACAGGCAGACACCAGTACATTCATGAACGCTTGTCACACCTGCGCCACAGCAAAAAAACCCAGACAACTACCGGCAGGGCTGCTACAACCTCTGCCCATACCACAACGACCATGGTCCCACATCGCCATTGATTCTATCACCGATCTACCAGTCTCTCAAGGTAACACCACCATATTAACTGTCATTGATCGCTTCTCTAAGGGATGTCGACTAATACCCCTGTCTAAGCTCCCATCAGCCTTCAAAACCACAGAACACCTCTTCCATTATGTGTTCTGCTACTGTGGTCTTCCTGAAGACATTGTCTCTGACTGGGGCCTTCAGTTTACATCAAGGGTTTGGACAGCTTTCTTTCGATTACTTAATGTCAATATAAGTCTCGCTTCAGGTTACCACCCCCAGTCTAATGGCCAGACGGAACGTCTAAATCAAGAACTCACCAAATTCCTTCCATGGTTTGGTGAACTGTCCAAAGTACCTGCTGTGAACGACTGGTTTCAACAAAGTGAGGCTGTTTGTGACCAAGCACATGTCCATCTACAGCATGCCATAAACAGGGGAAAAGAGCAAGCTGACCGCCATCGTCGTCCCAGTCCCAACTACACTCCAGGACAGTGGGTGTGGCTTTCAACCCGGAACCTTCGTCTCTGCTTACCTTGCAAGAAACTCAGTCCCAGGTATGTGGGTCCTTTCAAAATTCTGAGACAAATTAATCCTGTGTCATATTGCCTCCTATTGCCTCCAAATTATTGTATTTCTCCCACTTTCCATGTCTCACTGCTGAAACCTGCCGGTGGTCTGAGGGTGGAGGAGGAAGGCAGTGACTCAGGCCCCTCACCCATGATCGTGGATGGCGAGGAGGCATTTCTAGTGCGAGATCTGCTAGATTCCAGATGTCAAGGAAGCCAGATCCAATAGATTGGGAGGGGTATGGTCCGGAGGTCCTGGGTCAAGGCGGCTCGACCACAGTCTCATTGCAGAATTTCATAGGACTCACCTGGAGAAACCGGCCCCTCGACCTCGAGGAAGACCCCAACGTCGGATGTGCTCTCGCGTCAGGAGCCACTCACGGGGGGGGGGGGTTTCTGTCACAAGTGCCAGTGAAGATTCCTCAATCGGCCACTGGAGGTCTCACTCGCCTGAGTATTAATATTGGACTACATTTCCCAAGTGCCCACATACCTGGACTGATTACTGCACATCTGTTCCATATCACTCAGACTATTTAAGCCCGGCGTGTGTGTTCACTCTTTGCGAAGTCTTGTTTGCCCCGGCTACATTTCTGAGCATTATTATTTCCTGTGTTTTTCTGCCCGTGTTTGACTCTGCCTTGGATTACCTCTGTACAAATCTTTGCTGCCTGCCTACCACTGTTGCCTGGACTATTTCTATTGCTGTTTGCTGCCTGCACCGATCCTCTGCCTGTTATACCACGTTTACTGCCCTGCTTCTGATATTGTTGGTTGACCCACACTTGTCTGTACTCTGAACTTGCTGTGTTTTAATAAACCGCACATGGATCCCACTCAGCCTGAGTCCGTGTTACAATAATAGGGACAGGGTGTCCATCAGGCGATTCCAGTGTTGACAGATTTGTTGACTATAATTGGAGCAATCTTGTTTTGTGTTGCATCAGGCTAGTCTTATTTTAAAAAAATTTTTGCCCACCCACTGGCTACTGATATTAGTGGTTCCTAGTTTGAAACCTGCAATTTGAAAGGGATCTGGCAGTTCACCCCAAAATAAAAATCCTGTCGTCATTTATTCACCCTCATGTTGTACCAAATCTGTATGACTTTCTTACTTGGAACACAAAAGTATATTTTAGCAGAATGTTTGCCTTATTAAAGGTTCACTTTCAGAATCAGAATCAGAATCAGCTTTATTGCCAAGTATGCTTACACATACAAGGAATTTGTCTTGGTGACAGGAGCTTCCAGTGTACAGCAATACAAACACAATACAAAAACAGCAGCAAGACATAGATAATAATAAAAAATTAAAAATAAAACTAATTATACACATACTTACAGACACACACATACATACATACACACATACACATGGGTAGTGCAAATCTAATGCAATCTGTTATGTACAGTGCAAATACAAATCTGTTATGTACAGTGCAAATGTTTTTTTTTTTTTTTTCAGAGGAATGAAATTTCAGAAGAGGTTAGATGTGTTGGATAAACATAAGAAAGACTAAACTGTGTATTGCACATAGTTATTGCTCAATAGGGCAATTTAACTGTTCATGAGATGGATAGCCTGAGGGAAAAAACTGTTCCTGTGCCTGATGGTTCTGGTGCTAGAACTCTGATGCATCGGCCAGATGGCAACAGTTCAAAAAGCTAGTAGGCAGGGTGAGTGGGGTCCAGAGTGATTTTTCCAGCCTTTTTCCTCATTCTGGAAGTGTATAGTTCTTGAAGGGGGGCAGGGGGCAACCAATAATCCTCTCAGCAGTCTGAACTGTCCTTTGTAGTCTTCTGATGTCTGATTTCATAGCTGAACAAAACCAGACAGTTATTGAAGTGCAGAGGACAGACTCAATGACTGCTGAGTAAAACTGTATCAGCAGCACCAATGGCAGGTTGAATTTCCTCAGCTGGCGAAAGAAGTACAACCTCTGTTGGGCCTTTTTCACAATGGAGTCAATGTGGGTCTCCCACTTCAGGTCCTGTGAGATGGTAGTGACCAGGAACCTGAATGACTCCATGGCTGCCACAGTGCTGTTTAGAATGGTGAGGGGGGGTCAGTGTTGGGGTGTTTCTCCTAAAGTCCACAATGATCTCCACCGTTTTGAGCATGTTCAGCTCAAGGTTGTTTTGACTGCACCAGACAGCCAGCTGTTTAAGCTCCCTTCTGTATGCAGACTCATCGTCATCTCGGATGAGGCCGATGACAATGGTATCGTCTGCAAACTTCAGGAGCTTGACAGAGGGGTCCTTGGCGATGCAGTCATTGGTGTAGAGGGAGAAGAGTAGTGGGGAGAGCACACATCCCTGGGGGGCACCATTGCTGATTGTACAGGTGCTAGAAGTGATTTTCCCCTGTTGCACAAGCTGCTGCCTGTCCGTCAGAAAGCTGGTAATCCACTGACAGATAGATGTGGGAAAAGAGAGTTGGTGTAATTTATTCTGGAGTATAGCTGGGATGATGGTGTTGAAAGCTGAACTGAAGTCCACAAAAAGGATCCTTGCATATGTCCCTGGTCTGTCCAGATGTTGCAGGATATGATGCAGTCCTATTTTGACTGCATCATCCACAGACCTGTTTGCTCGATAAGCAAAATGAAGTGGATCTAGAAAGGGTCCAGTGATGTTCTTCAGGTGGGCCAACACCAGTCTCTCAAATGATTTCATGACCACAGACATCAGGGCGACAGGTCTGTAGTCATTAAGTCCTGTGATTTTTGGTTTCTTTGGGACAGGAATAATGATTGAGCATTTGAAGCAGCATGGATCTTCACACTGCTCCAGTGATCTATTGAAGATCTGTGTGAAGATGGGGGCCAGCTGGTTAGCACAGGATCGAAGACACGCTGGTGAGATGCCATCTGGGCCTGAAGCCTTCCTCGTCTTTTGTTTCCGAAAGACGCGGTTCACATCATCTTCACAGATTTTAAGTGCAGGTTGAGTAGCAGTAGAGGGGAGGAGGGGGGTTGCAGGAGGTGTTGGTGTTTGTGTGAAGTGAAGGTCAGAGTGGGTGTGGGGTGTGAGATTGGGCCTTTCAGATCTGCAGTAGAACACATTCAGGTCGTCAGCCAGTTGTTGGTTCCCTACAGGGTTGGGGGTAGAAGACCTGTAATTTGTGAGTTGTTTCATGCCACTTCACACTGATGCAGGGTCGTTAGCTGAAAACTTGTTTTTCAGCTTCTCAAAGTATCTTCTTTTAGCCACTCTTTCCTGTTCAGTGTGTTCCTGGCCTGATTGTACAAGACTTTATCCCCACACCTGTAAGCATCCTCTTTGGCCTGACGAAGCTGCCTGAGCTCTGCTGTAAACCACGGTTTGTCATTGTTGAACTTTAAATAAGTCCTAGTAGGAATGCACATATCCTCACAGAAACTGATAGATGATGTAACAGTATCTGTGAGCTCGTCCAGGTCTGTGGCTGCAGCCTCAAAAACACTCCAATCTGTGCAATCGAAGCAGGCTTGTAGTTCCCGCTCTGCTTCATTGGTCCATCTCTTTACAGTCCTTACTACTGGCTTGGTTGATTTTAATTTCTACCTGTAGGTTGGAAGAAGATAAACCAGACAGTGATCAGAGAGTCCCAAAGCTGCTCTAGGGACAGAGCGATATGCATCATTTATTGTTGTGTAGCAGTGATCCAGTATGTTCCTGTCTCTGGTGGGGCATGTGATGTGCTGTTTGTATTTGGGCAGTTCATGTGTGAGATTTGCTTTGTTAAAATCCCCAAGAATAATAATAACTGAGTCCTGGTATTACACGGGTATTACACCGATATACGCACTTACCAGAATAAACGAAGAAAACTCCTGTGGCGAGTAGAAAGGCTTACAGTTAATAAAGAGTGCTTCCAAATTATGACAGCACATCAAATTATGACAGTTACATCTGTACACCAACTTTCATTGATATAAAAGCATGTTCCACCGCCTCTCGTTTTCCCCGTTAACTCTGCGATGCGATCCGCTCTGAACAGCTGGAAGCCCAGCAGATGTAACGCGCTGTCCGGAATGGCTTCACTGAGCCAGGTTTCTGTGAAGCACAAGGCAGCAGAGGTTGAAAAGTCCTTGTTTGTGCGGGTGAGGAGATGTAGTTTGTCCGTTTGGTTAGGAAGAGAGCGGAGATTCGCTAAGTGAATACTCGGCAGCGCTGTTCGAAATCCATGCCGACGGAGTTTGACCAGCGCACCAGCTCGTCTCCCTCGCCTGCGTCTCTTGAACAGCAGAGCTGCGCCTCCAACTAAAATGTCTAGCAAAACGTCTGAATATTCGAAAACCGGGAAAAGATTGTCTGGTACATGCTGTCGAATATTCAGCAGTTCGTCTCTGTTAAAACTGACTGGAAAAAGATGACTAAACACAGGACAAACAAACAAAAACAACAAAAGAACTGAGGAGCTACACACCGAGGCAGCCATCCGCGGCGCTATCATGATAATCAGTATCTTTATTCCGTACAAAAAAAGTGACTGAGGCTAATAGTCTAATATGGGTAATAATCTCCTTTTCGTGTTCCACAAAAGTCATATGGGCTTGGAACAACATGAGGGCAAGTAAATGTTGACAGAATGTAGTTGTTTAGGGTGGACTGCCAGATTGGACACCAGCACATTGTTGGTGGAAAAAGAATGTGTATGTTAGTCATATGTGTATGTCTAAAATTTACACCCTCTCTGTGCCATATAGAGTTCACTATGAGCATTGTGATGGTGAATCTCAGGTCAAATTCTTTTGTAAACCATATTGTATTGGCCGTATTGTTGAGTTTAGGGCATGCATTATATATGTATTACAGAATCACAGATGGTGATTCACAGAACCTGTGTGATTTGTTGGACTAATCAGTGCTCCCAATTCCCAATGTTGCCAATGTCTAACGAGGAGTTTTTGAGCTCACTTCGGAGAGCTGGCTTTTTAGCTCATGCAGCACCATGGTAATTTGCTTCTCACCTTGGAGCAGTTTTGGATTGTCGCGACTGTGTTTGTGCCTCCTCTAAATGACTCACTCATTTCGGAATTGTTTCTGTCTGATTCTGAAATTCCACAACTTAAACAACCAAAGCAGTCTGCGCTTGAACACCTCTCCCTACACCTCTTTCCGTCTGTCTTTCTGCATCATAACTTTCAGTGAAAACTCTTTCCTCCTGTTTTCTTCCCGTTTCTTGCTTAAAGGAATAATTCACCCAAAAATGAAAATCCTGTCATGATCTACTCACCGTCATGTCATTCCAAACTTGTAGGACTTTTTTTTTCTGTACAACACAAAATAAGTTATTTAGGAGAATGTCTGAGCTGCTCTTTTCCACATAAAAGAAGTGAATGGGGACCACCGCAGTCAACAAGATGTTCAGCGAATAAAGAACTGAAATTTCAGTCTGTTCCTTACATAAAGCAATAATTTGGATTCAAAAGACTTGGAATACAGCATATTAAGTGTTTGGAATACTTTAATGGTGCTTTTTGGAGCCCTAGTCCACATTCACGTTCATTTTATGGAAGAGAGCAGCGTCAACATTCTGCCTAACATCTCTTTTATGTTCCTCAGAAGAAAGAAAACCATACGGGTTTGGAACGAAGTGAGTAAATAATGACAATATTTAAATTTTGCAGTGAACTTCTAAAATTATTTAGCAAATAGATTTATCCATTTATTTTTTTCCTCTGCACTCAGAATCCAAGGGTGTCTGTGCATGTAGTATTTGTTTGTATACGTTTGCTCAGACTGAGCCAAGGGAGAGGCTTAAATGCATATTAGATGCTCATTGAAAATTTTCCACTGAGTACAAACATTGGGAAAGCAAGCAAGGAAAAACAAAAAGAAAGAAACTGGAATGAAAAAGTGAGGGTCTCTCGCTTGTGTGTCTATGTGCGCTTGTGTCTGCCAAACCCTTCGTGATAAGCACTCTGTAATTTCTTCCATTCTCTGCTCTCCAAAGGCCCTGCTGTTATGATTACTGCTGCACTTTTATTGCACTCTCATTTGCTCCAACTTTCTCCCACACAGATCTGTGGGGGATGGGGGAGACCACTCGTAAGGTAGCTCAGAGTCTTGTTCAGAACTCACTGGAGATGTGGCTCAAGTGGCTGTCATTCAGGACAGCACAAAAACACTTCTAAATTCCATCTACAAACATGTCTGCTTCCTCTCAAATGGACATCTTGACATGGCAAAGTTTATGGCTGTCTTTTATCTGATTCAGTTTTCTTGGTCGAGGTATGGACTGATCTTACAATCCTGCTCCTTATACAGTGCATTGGTGAACTATTTAAGGGAAAGTACACCCAAAAAATTTAAATTCTTCTGAAGTTATTCCATGGAACTAAAAAGAGAGGTGTTAGGCAGACTTTGAGCATCAGTCACCATTTAATTTCATTGAATATAAAAAATATTCAAAGGAAGTGAATGGTTACTGAGACTAACATACTGCCTGTCATCTCCATTTTTTGTTCCATGGATGAAAGAAAGTCATATGGGTTTGGAACAACAGTAGGGTGAGTAAATGATGACAGAATTTTCATTTCTGTGTGATCTATCCCTTTAATGACATAAAGAATTAGCCCAGTTCCAGTTGTTGCCACAATTTGGTAACCTAAAGCTGCATGGCCAAATAGGAAGTAGTCTGCTGTGAAGTCAGCTCTTTTGAACTGTAAAATTAAAATGGAACACCAAACGGTCTCAAGGACAGCGCAAGTGAAGGCCACAAGACCGCAAGTCTATATCAAGTTCTCCATTTGAGACATGGCGATTGCAGATAAGGTCAGCAGTTTATCTGGATTGGTCAAACTGACTAAAGTGCAAATTGATTTGATACAGTATAAAATTAAACAAGTCAACAGACTGTTACAGTAGGTTCTCTTTTTTTCGAGTCTGAATGTACAAGCAAAACTTTGTTTGGTTTGACCTTCTGGGCCCAATGTTGCTATCAAGTGCAAGAATAAAATAAGATATCCAATCATGTGTCTGTTACAATGATAAAGTTTTCATATGCAATTAATTTGAACTTTTCCCAATTTCGGAGTGAATACATCAAAGCAAGCAAGACTTGTTGCAGTATTTTGTGTGAATCTGTCATGATGTCATTGACAGATTAAGTTTGCAGTGCCTAATAGTGTAATTGACTAATTTGTTAAGTGAATAATTTGACACTGCCTGTTCTGATTTAGTCGTGAGAATGTGTCTCATGTGTTTAATAGTATTAGTCTGAGAAACAAATTTAGATCAGAAAGATAAAGGACAAAGAGTGAAATTATGTTAAAAAAAAAAAAAAAAAAAATATTTTCACAATATGATCTCATTTGTAAGGAGAAACACAATGAGTAATCCCAGATGGGATATCCCAAATGAGATATCCCAGTTAATTCCTCTAGAAAACATTGAGATTACATGGTCTCCTGCTTCCTGAGAAAACTCTCACATGCATTTCCTGCAAGTCTGTTTCAAAAGTAAGAGTTTTCAAAACGAACTTAAACATTTCTCATCCAAATCTGTTAAGGAATGTTATGAGAAACCTCTGAGGAGCTGATATTAAGTCTCATTAAAGAGATAGTTCACCCAAAAAGGGGAATTCTCTCATGATTTACTTAGCCTCCTGGCATCCTTGATGTGTGACTTTCTTTCTTGTGCAGAACACAAATGAAGATTTTAGAAGAATATATTAGCTCTGTAGGTCCTTACAATGCAAGTGATTGGGTGCCAAGATTATGAAGCTCCAAAATCCACATAAAGGGAGCATAAAGGTAATCCATACGACTCAAGTGGTTAAATCCATGTGTTGGGTGAGAAACAGATCAATATTTAAGTAATTTTTTTTATCATAAATTCTTCTCGATATGCATGAAAAATGTGAATCACCAAAAACAGAAGTAGAAAGTGAAAGTAAAGGAAAATTGACTTAATTATTGATCTGTTTCTCACTCACACCTATCGTATCGCTTCAGAAGATATGGATTTAACCACCAGAGTCGTCTGGAGTACTTTTATGTGCCCTTATGTGGATTTTGGAGCTTCAAAATTTGGCACCTATTCACTTGCATTGTATGGACCTACAGAGCTGAGATATTCATCTAAAAATCTTTATTTGTGTTCTGCTGAAGAAAGAAAGTCATACACATCTGGAATGGTAGAAGGGTGAGTAAATGATGAGAGAATTTTCATGTTTGGGTGGAATAACCCTTCAAGTCTCCAGAGCTATGAAAGAGCAACCTCTGAGAACCTCTGACGTTGTTAAGCTTTTATCTCTCATAGTTAGGAATGTGATTTTAAATTTATTTCTAGTCCATTGGTCAGTGTTTGTTGGATGAAGAAGGTCAGTAAATAAGCTCTAAAGGTGATGAGGCAGTGCTTGTTTGTCAGGTCAGTGTTGAGAGGTTGTTAATCAGACCATGTGTGGAATGGAGTTTGGTTTCAACCCCATGCACTGCAGTCCCTAAATCAGCAGGTTATATTTGGCCCACCGGGTACTGTCAGAGACTGCAGCTCAGGGTATAGATCACCAAAACACCAACTAAACACCTCCTCCAAATCTAAAACAGATTTTTGAACAATTGGAATGACAGACTAACTGAATGCACAGCTTGTTTTTTCTCAGTGTATTTTTCTTTTTCTCTCTTCCCTTTTCCATATTCTCTCACCATCGTTTTTGAACAAAGGAGCCAGTGTGTGAAAGTTCAAATACCAGTGAGGCCACATATTATTGTGGCCTTTCAAAGAGAAACACTGCTTTCTCAGTCACTGTGAGATTATCAGCAGGGTGAATAAATAAATAGCAAAAAGTGATAAGAAGTAACAGGCAAACACAGTGCTGTTGTAGTCGTTTTTGGAACTAACATTACTGTAGGAAAGGAGAGTATGTATGTTTGTATGCTTGTCCCCATAATCGGTCCCCATCAGAAGTTTTAATGGAATTGTTAACCCAAAAATGAAAATTCAAGTCATTCCTTTCTTTCTTCTGCTGAACTCTAGTTTGAATTTTAAAAGATGTCTCATTTGCTGATTTCAATACAATATCAGTTAATAGTGTCTCATTTTAAAGCTTGAAAAAGGACCCAAAAGTGTTAAAAAACAAGGTAATGCGACTTATGTGTCATAGTCCTTGTCTTCTGAAGTTAAACAGTGACATTTGAAAACTTAAATTTGAAGTAATTTTACTGTGAATGGCTCACGAGTGTGCAGCTGGATCCTGGACTTCCTGTCAAGCAGACGCCAGGTGGTTAGAATAGGCAGCAACATCTCCTCATCACAGACCCACAGCACTGGAGCCCCACAGGGCTGTGTTCTCAGCCCACTCCTGTACACACATGACTGTGTGGCAACACACAGCTCCAATGCCATCATTACGTTTGCTGATGATACGACGGTGGTAGGTCTGATCACTGACAATGATGAAACAGCCTGCAGAGAGGAGGTGCACACTCTGACACACTGGTGTCGGGAGCACAACCTCTCCCTCAATGTCAGTAAGACAAAGGAGCTTGTGGTACTTCAGGAGAAGAGAAAGAGAACACAGCCCCATCACCATCAATGGAGCACCAGTGGAGAGAGTCAGCAGCTTTAAGTTCCTGGGTGTCCACATCACTGAGGAACTCACATGGTCGGTCCACACTTAGGCCGTTTTGAAGAAGGCTCATCAGCGCCTCTTCTTCCTGAGACGGCTGAGGAAGTTTGGAATGAACCGCCACATCCTCACACAGTTCTACACCAGCACTGTAGAGAGCATCCTGACTGGCTGCATCTCCGTCTGGTACGGCAATAGCACCACCCACAACCGCAAAGCCCTGCAAAGGGTGGTGCGAACTGCCAGACACATCATCGGAGGTGAGCTTCCCTCCCTCCAGGACATATATACCAGGCGGTGTGTGAAAAAAGCTCGGAGGATCATCAGAGACTCCAGCCACCCGAGCCATGGGCTGTTCTCACTGCTACCATCAGGCAGGTGGTATCGCAGCATCAGGACCCGCGCCAGCCGACTACATGACAGCTTCTTCCCCCAAGCAATCAGACTTTTGAACTCTTGATCTTTCACGATCAAAATACATCAGCACTGCACTTTATTACTCTTATTATCTCACACCGGACTGTCATAAATTATATTCTCTCTTAACAACACACTGGCAACTTACTATCAGCCGACAGCCTGAATGTCAATACAGTACAATACAACCTACTGTACATTTTATATATACTATATATACTATTTGTATTGTATAATGTGTATTCTATATTGTGTGTATTGTATACTGTACATTGTATGTTATTATTTGTATATTGTGTTGTGTGTAATTATGTGTATATTAGATTTTATATTGTGTTGTGTAAATCTGATGTTTATTGTAAATTGGTATATGTCTCATCACTGTCACGACTATTATGTTGCTCGGAACTGCACCTAAGAATTTCACACCCAATTGCACTTGTTTATATGGTTGTGTGACAATAAAAGTGATTTGATTTGATTTGATTTGAGTGCATGAAGAAGAGCTTGAACATCGCAAAAACATCGCCACTGTAATTTCTTGCTTTAACATGTGAACATGTTTATTTATTTAGTTATTTTACACCAAAACCTATCCTAGGGCTTCAGAAGACTTGGAACATGATGTACAAGTCACATGGACTACTTTTTACAATTATTTTAGCTCCATTTTTAAGAATTAAAGTGAGTCCCTATCAGCTGCCATTGTAAAAAAACGTTTAGATAAACTATTCCTTTAACCATCAATAATTCAATGAGAAGAGTCGTGCTGCCAGGCATTGCTTAACCAGCACCAAAACAGTACTAACCAGCATAAACCAGCCTAGGAAGAGAGGACAGGAAAGGAGAATATGTGATCAGAGGAGAGGAATGAGAGTTGTTTGTGTTCTATTGGCTGAATCTTTGTGGTGGCCTTCACAGTTTGGATCCCCATGTGTTCTTCCTGTCTTTAATGAAAGTCCTCATTGTCTTCAGCACTCTTTTTTTGTTGCTGACGGTTATGCTTTTCATTTCACTACCCTCCCACATCTCCTTGCCCCTCTCTCTCCCTCTCATTTGACCCCTTTATGTGCTGTGTCCAGGTGGCGTTACATCTGCGGCCCATTCAGTCACTGCTTGTGCATCAGAAACCGCTGGTCTTTGTCCTGAACTCCCCTCAGCCCGTGCTCTGGAAGCTACGGACGGAGAACCTGGTCCCAGGAGTCAAACGCATTTTCCATGTAAGTCTAACCAGCTTTATGACTCTCAAACCATCTCTCTATCACTGCCCTGTCTCTCATTTCTCCCCAGCACCCCTTCTACACCAACTCCATCCATATTTACTTGGTAATGAATATTTAAATGCTCATTCCAAAGCCACAAACATCACCAAACACACAATTCTTTTACACTCTCTTTGGCTTCATTTTTCCTTCCCCAAACAAACAACCCCCAAATTTGCCCCAGATTTCTCCAAGTAGTCCCATTTGCTCAAAGATGCATTCAGGTGTGTGTATCCAGAGGAAACACAAACATTCGCATACACGCATGCACACAGATAAACACACTCCGTGCCAACGCAGACAGAGGTATGTGTAATTGCATCCGGCAGAGGCTCACAGGTTTATATTGAGTGCTAAAGGCTGTGGATGGTGACCACGCTCCCTGACGGATGTTTGGTGGCAAGACAGTGCTGTGGAAATGACAGTGATTTGCACAGAGCTGAGGTTTATTCTTTAGTAGTAACTTTGCTCTGTTCCCCAATGCTCTACCCATGACTTTCTGCTTTCAGAACCCTGAACTGGAAACTCCATACCTGAAAAATATCACTGTAAACTGCACGTCTATGTTTTTTAAATGTGCAACAATTTTTTGCATTTTCTTTTTTTTGTTTTGCATTTTTAAAGTCAAAAGTGAAATCAAAAATGACCCTGACTTTGTCCCAAATGACACACTATACACTATGCACTTACAAAATATACTGTACTATGCACTCAGCCATGTAGTGTATGGATATTCAAAGTGTAGTATGTCCCAAATGGAAAAAAATTTACTACACAGAAGCGTTTGCCGTTTAACAGCTGAAGGAAGTGACGTTTCAAGCGCACGGTTTGTATTGCCACTAGCTTTAGCACTTTAGCCAACCTCAGTTCAACACTTGTATCTTAAACAATGTACGTATTCACACAGCTTGGGGTGATGGTAAAGCATTCAACTCACATGTTTAAGGTGCTGCTACATTATTCATTATGTACAACTGTTCCCTATCTGTCACTCACTCGACGTTGGTGTCGATGTAGTGACACTAGGGGTCACACTTGGGAGCCCGAGACACCTCTGGTCTTTGATAAAAGGCCAATGAAAATTGGCGAGTGGTATTTGCATGCCACTCCCCCGAACATACGGGTATAAAAGGAGCTGGTATGCAACCACTCATTCAGATTTTCTCTTCGGAGCCGAACGGTCATGCTCATTGAGCTGAATAGCACTGTTCATTCACCTCTGCTGGATCTGACGGCGCATTTCAGCGGCTTCTCCCTCCTCTGCACTGGTGCACTGCAGAGAACGCGCCTGGGCGCTTCGGCAGAAAAACTAGAGAGTATATTTTCTGAAAGAGCATTTTTCCCCTCTAAAAGAGTATATATTTCTCTAAAAGAGCGCACACACGGAACGTCTTTTTAAAGATGCGTCTTTTTAAAGATGCCTTTCCGTTCGTGTGTTATTCCTGGTTGCGGTCGTTTTCTCTCAACTTCGGATGGTCATGATCGCTGTCTCTCGTGTCTGGGCGCGACCCACACGGAGGCAGCGTTTATGAATGGCTCATGTTCTCACTGCGAGAACATGACCATGGCAACGTTGCGGTCGCGGCTTGCTTTCATAAGAAAGCAAGCCACCCCAGCGGCTCCCCGCCTTGGTCCTCCTACCTACGGGTTTGAGGTCAGCGCGGCTGGCGCTGGGGGCGATTTGGGGACCTCAATGGGATCGCCTCCGCCGGGTATCCCCCCGCGGACCTCCCATTCCCCAGCATGCTCGTCTGCCCCAATCGGGCTTCCGGATGAGTTTGCCGGCTCGTCGCACGGCGAGTCTGGCTTCTCGTTCGAGGCCCGCGAAGATGATGAGCTTTCAAGCGCAGCATCGGAGAGCGGGCTTGTCCAGTCGGACGCAGAAGCCTCAGCTGGGCTTCCCCCTTCGGGGACGGTTGCCCAGTTACAGGCCGACGGCGAAATGACGGACATGCTTTCCCGGGCGGCCGCGAGCGTCGGGCTAGAGTGGAACCCTCCGCTCTCCCCTGAACCCTCGCGGCTTGATGATTGGTTTCTGGGCTCACGGCGCCGCTCAGACCGGCCGCGCCCCGCTCCAGTGCC
This sequence comes from Myxocyprinus asiaticus, assembly GCF_019703515.2. Lineage (NCBI taxonomy): Eukaryota > Metazoa > Chordata > Actinopteri > Cypriniformes > Catostomidae > Myxocyprinus > Myxocyprinus asiaticus. Next base: position 22,120,842 of record NC_059355.1, read on the forward strand.
ATTCTTCCCGGAGGTGCATGAGGAGCTGACGAAGTCGTGGGAGGCACCTTTTACTGCCCGACCCCGACTCCGCAGTTCCCCCGCTCTCACTACCCTCGATGGCAGGGCAGCCAGGGGCTATACGGCGATTCCCCCGGTGGATAAGGCGCTCGCAGTGCACTTATGCCCGCAGAGCGCCGCCACCTGGCGTGGACGCCCTAAGCTCCCCTCCAAGCCCTGTAGGCTCACGTCGTCCCTGACGGCCAAGGCCTACAGCGCTGCTGGACAAGCCGCCTCTGCCCTGCACGCCATGGCTCTCCTGCAGGTCCACCAAGCCAAGGCACTGAAAGAACTGCACGAGGGTAGTTCCGCCCCAGATTTGATGCAGGAACTGCGCTCGGCGACCGACCTCGCCCTCCGGGCGACGAAGGTCACAGCGCGGTCTCTTGGGCGGACGATGGCCACACTAGTGGTCCAGGAGCGCCACCTGTGGCTCAACCTGGTCGAGATGGGTGAGGCCGACAAGACACGGTTCCTTGCTGCCCCCATTTCCCAGGCGGGCCTATTTGGCGACACCGTTGAGGACTTTGCCCAGCAGTTCTCGACGGTAAAGCAGCAGACGGAGGCAATCCGGCACATCCTGCCCCGGCGCGGCTCAAGACCCCGCACCCCGTCTGCTCGACGCCAAGGGCGTCCCCCTGCGGTGACTGCACCGGCTCCGCCGCAGCCCGCCCCTCCGGCCCGGCCCCGGCGTGGAGCCCACCGCAGGAAGCCGACGCCACCCGTCTCTCAGCCGGCACCGAAGAACCCACGGAGGTCTTCGAGGCGCCCCTGAGACGGGCAACCCAGGGACGAGGGAACCCACTCACCTGGAGCTGGTAGAAAGACCACTCCATCCCCCGGTGGAGGGCCGGGTGGAAAATCTTTTGTTGCCTTTTCGTTTGATTTCGCCGCACGCCCAAGTGGCTGCGGTACCCAACAGTTCAACAAAAGAGTGGCTTCCTTCCTCCCTGGGTCACATACCTGGTGTGTACGGTCGTCACCACGACTACGTCCACGGGTTTTATCTTGCAGGATTGGCGCTCCAGCGGTGCCCTTTTCGCCCCTGAGCGCCCAGCTGTGGCACAAATCCACCCCCGATGTGACAGCCTCCACGGGTCGCGAGGACAGGCCTCTTCCTCCCCCATCCCAGGCTGTTCCGGGGGTGCTCACAAGGAGCCAGGTAAGTGCTTCGATGTCCCTAGACTCAGCACGGCCACGACGTGCTGTGGCACCTCGCGCTCCGCCCCGCCGCAAGGCCCCACCTGCCGGTACGTCCAACGACGTTGTCCCCTTGGTCCCCCTCGCACGGAATTTGGACGCATGGCTTGCACTTCCCAATCCGTCGCGGTGGTTGATCCGGACCGTCCGACTCGGCTACGCGATTCAGTTCGCCAGGCGCACGCCCAGGTTCAGCGGTACTCACTTCACCTTCGTCAAGGGCAAAAACGCTGTTACTCTGCGCGCGGAAATCGCTACCCTCCTACGGAAGGGCACGATAGAACCTGTCCCTCCAGCCGAGGTGAAGAAAGGGTTTTACAGCCCCTACTTCATCATACCGAAGAAAGGCGGTGGGTTGCGGCCAATCTTGGACCTGCGAGTACTGAACCGGGCTTTACACAGACTCCCGTTCAAGATGCTGACGCAAAGACGCATTTTAGCGAGCGTCCGGCATCAGGATTGGTTCGCGGCGGTAGACCTGAAGGACGCGTACTTTCACGTCTCGATCCTTCCTCGACACAGACCCTTCCTGCGGTTCGCGTTCGAGGGTCGGGCGTATCAGTACAAAGTCCTCCCTTTCGGCCTGTCCCTGTCTCCTCACGTCTTTACGAAGATCGCAGAGGCTGCCCTTGCCCCGTTAAGGGAGGTAGGCATTCGCATTCTCAGTTATCTCGATGACTGGCTAATCTTAGCTCACTCTCGAGACGTGTTATGCGCACACAGGGACCTGGTGCTCTCGCACCTCAGCCGACTAGGGCTTCGGGTCAACTGGGAAAAGAGCAAGCTCCTCCCGGTTCAGAGCATCTCTTTTCTCGGTTTGGAGTTGGACTCGGTCTCCCTGACGGCGCGCCTTACGAACGAGCGCGCCCAGTCGGTGCTGGCCTGTTTGAAGGCGTTCAAACAGAAAACTTTTTCAGAGGCTCCTGGGGCATATGGCATCCTCGGTGGTGGCCACCCCGCTCGGGTTGATGCATATGAGGCCGCTTCAGCACTGGCTCCAGACTCGAGTCCCGAGACGGGCATGGCGCCACGGGACACACTGCGTGGCCATTACACCGGTCTGTCACCGTCTTTTCAGCCCTTGGACCGACCTCTCGTTTCTACGAGCAGGTGTTCCTCTAGAACTGGTCTCCAGGCGCATCGTGGTTACGACAGACGCCGCCAAGACGGGCTGGGGCTCTGTTTGCATGGGCACGCAGCCACCGGCCTTTGGACGGGTCCGCGGCTGCGTTGGCACATCAACTGCCTCGAGTTACTGGCAATTCTGCTCGCCCTGCGGAGGTTCCGGCCGTTGATCCAGGGCAAGCACGTGCTAGTTCGGACAGACAGCACGGCAGCGGTAGCATATGTCAACCGCCAAGGCGGTCTGCGCTCCCGCTGTATGTCACAACTCGCCCGCCATCTCCTCCTCCGGAGTCAGCAGCACCTCAAGTTGCTCAACGTTACAGCGGACGCGCTGTCACGGCAGGTTCCCCGCAGGGGAGAGTGGAGACTCCACCCCCAGGTGGTCCAGCTGATTTGGAGTCGATTCGGTCAGGCTCAGGTGGACCTGTTCGCCTCCCAAGAATCCTCCCACTGCCCGCTCTGGTATGCCCTCACCGAGGCTCCTCTCGGCATAGACGCATTGGCACACAGCTTGCCCCCTGGCATTCGCAAATACGCATTTCCCCCAGTGAGCCTACTTGCACAGACACTGTGCAAAGTCAGGGAGGACGAGGAGCAGGTCGTCCTGGTAGCACCCTACTGGCCCACCCAGACATGGTTCTCGGACCTCACGCTCCTCGCGACAGCTTCCCCCTGGCAAATTCCCCTGAGGAAGGACCATCTTTCTCAGGGATGGGGCACCCTCTGGCACCCGCGCCCAGACCTCTGGAATCTCCATGTCTGGCCCCTGGACGGGACGCGGAAGACCTAGGTGGCCTACCACCCGCGGTGGTAGACACGATCACTCAGGCTAGGGCCCCCTCTACGAGGCGCCTGTATGCCTTGAAGTGGTCTCTGTTCGCTAAGTGGTGTTCTTCTCAACACGAAGACCCCCAGAGATGCGCAGTCGGATCAGTGCTTTCCTTCCTGCAGGAGAGGTTGGAAGGGAGGCTGTCCCCTTCCACCTTGAAGGTGTACGTTGCTGCCATAGCAGCACACCACGACGCAGTTGATGGTAAGTCCTTAGGGAAGCACGACCTGATCATCAGGTTCCTAAGAGGCGCTAGGAGGCTGAATCCCTCCAGACCGCTCTTCGTTCCCTCATGGGACCTCTCCGTAGTTCTTCAGGGCCTACAGAGAGCCCCCTTTGAGCCTTTGCAGTCAGTCGAGCTGAAGGCACTCTCCCTGAAGACTGCCCTCCTGACTGCGCTCACTTCCATCAAGAGGGTAGGTGACCTGCAAGCGTTCTCTGTCAGCGAAACGTGCCTAGAGTTCGGTCCGGGTTATTCTCACGTGATCCTGAGACCCCGACCGGGCTATGTGCCCAAGGTTCCCACCACTCCTTTTAGGGACCAGGTGGTGAACCTGCAAGCGCTGCCCCAGGAGGAGGCAGACCCAGCCCTGGCGTTGCTGTGCATCTATTTGGATCACACGCAGAGCTTTAGACTCTCTGAGCAGCTCTTTGTTTGCTTCGGTGCACAGCGGAAAGGAAGCGCTGTCTCCAAGCAGAGGATCGCCCACTGGCTCATTGATGCCATATCTATGGCATATCTCGCCCAAGACATGCCGCCCCCGGTAGGGCTACGGGCCATTCTACCCGTGGTGTAGCGGCTTCTTGGGCCCTGGCCAGAGGTGCCTCTCTAACAGACATTTGTAGAGCAGCGGGCTGGGCAACACCCAACACCTTTGCAAGGTTCTACAACCTCCGGGTGGAACCGGTTTCATCCCAGGTAGTGGCACACAACACAAGCGGATAAGCCCGGGATAGCCGGCCGGGTGTATCGCTTGCACATAGCGCCTCCCACCTCCTTTTGAGCTGAAGACGTGCGCTGCTAATTCCCAGTAGTGTTCACAAAAGTTGTTCCCTGGTTGATTTCCTCCAAGCCCTGTGGCAGTCGAGTCTTCGGAGAAACTCACTGCCGGCCCAGTACACGCGCTAGCTAAGAGCCCGGTGCTGGGGTAGGTGCTCCGCATGTGGCAGTTCCCTGTAAGGCTAACCCCATGCGATCCATATCTTCCGCTAGCTCGTTTCCCTGCTGGCAAACTGCGTCTTCCTTGGGCAGAGCCCCTCTGCCCCAGTCTCCATGTTGTAGTACCTCCTCCCCCATTGGGCAGGATCTACCTTGAAGGCTCTCCACATGGTTGGAAAGACCATGTGATGTATTTTTCCACTTAAATACCCCCCCCCTCTCTGGGGTTGGGTGTGGTCTCCGCGGTGTCCTCCCCTTGGGAGGGACACCCCCCGACTAGACCTGGCGGCCCAGTCAGATAATCCCCCTTCCTTTTTTTAGGGAGTGGAAAAAGAGAAGGGGAAAAGAGGCCACGACTGGGTTAAGCCCGTCTCTATCTTTGGGTAGTCGACTTGTCCCCAAAAAGGGCCGTTCGACACTCATAACTATGTTGGGGAGGTTACGTGTCGACCTGGTGCGCTGGCTATGAGGCACACAGCAAGTCTGCCCACCACACACCGCCAGTTCACGTAACACAGTTCAGCCTTGTGGCGTTTTGTATAGGGACCCCTAGTGTCACTACATCGACACCAACATCGAGTGAGTGACAGATAGGGAACGTCATGGTTACTGGTGTAACCTCCGTTCCCTGATGGAGGGAATGAGACGTTGGTCCCTCCTGCCACAACGCTGAACTACCCGCTGAAATGGCCGGACCTTATATCGGCTCCTCAGCGTAAAACCTGAATGAGTGGTTGCATACCAGCTCCTTTTATACCCGTATGTTCGGGGGAGTGGCAGTCAAATACCACTCACCAATTTTCATTGGCCTTTTATCAAAGACCAGAGGTGTCTCGGGCTCCCAAGAGTGACCCCTATTGTCACTACATCGACACCAACGTCTCGTTCCCTCCATCAGGGAATGGAGGTTACACCAGTAACCATGACGTTTTGTCTGACCAGCAGCGCAGCCAGGTAACTCTGCCCCTCCGCTATGTACAGCAAGCCACATGCGCTGAGTGCATGTTGTGTCCAACATTCCACACTCCATTTTGATGATTGAAAAAGTGCATTATCCAGGTACTTAAAGTACACTTCTTTTTGCTGCATATTCAGTGTTAACATGCTACTCACATTACTTACACTACAAAATGGCGTAGAATAGTGCAGAAGTGTGAGGTTTGGGATGCACCTCTGTGGGGATGGGGGCGTGGTCATGTATCTGTCTGCGGGAGAGGGAGAGCGGTAAGGCTTGTCACCTGGGCTGTCATTATTACTAACACCTGTGTCTTGTTATAGTAATGGCGGAGGGAGACCTGAAAAGGCCGACAGATGCATCAGTCAGCAGATAGAGTCAGCAGAGAGGGAGTCGGCTGTGTGTAACCGCTAATATTGAAGTGAACTCTCATTGGCTTGTTTGTGTATATATTTGGCCATGAAGAGCCCTTTTTGTTTATGTTTTTTCTGCTGCTGAATGAGTAGTAAAAATACTCACGTTGACTGTTTTCGCTGCCTCCTGACTCCTCCATTTGCCCTGAAAATACAAACTTTGTTACAACCTCCTATTTACTTTCTTTTATTTATTTATTTTTTTCTCCCCTTTTTCTCCCCAATTTGGAATGCTCAATTCCCAATGCGCTCTAAGTCATCATGGTGGTGTAGTAACTCATCTCAATCCGAGTGGCGGAGGACGAATCTCAGTTTCCTCCGCGTCTGAGACCGTCAATCCGAGCATCTTATCATGTGGCTTGCTGATCGCATTACCATGGAAACATAGTGCATGTGGAGGCTTCACACCATTCTCCGCGGCATCCACGCACAACTCACCACGCGCCCCACCGAGAACGAACCACATTATAGCAACCACGAGGAGGTTACTCCATGTGACTCTACCCTCACTAGCAACCGGGCCAATTTGGTTGCTTAGGAGACCTGGATAGAGTCTCTCAGCACACCCTGGATTCAAACTCGCGACTCCAGGGGTGGTAGTCAGCGTCTTTACTCACTGAGCTACCCAGGCCCTCCTGTTCACTTTCTTAACAAACATACCTGCTCTTAGTGTGCGCGATTCATCAGTGCACACTCTTGTCTTCATAATCCGCCTTTCAAACAACTTTTTAGCTGATGTCACATAAAGCCTAAAGTATACTTCACTTTTGATGCGAATACTTAGCGTATACGTACAGTTGAATGTTCAGCTTTTCAAAGTATACTCCATTTGACTGTGCGCACATACACAGACAGTTGGCACTACGACTGCTATAATATACCTGGACTATTTTTCTTCAGGAGTTTAGGCCCATAAAGATGTCTTTATATCCCTTCATACTCTTATTACACAAATGCAGCCAGGTATCTCCTGACCTCCACACATGCGCTCTGTTGACGTGCACATTCACTGTTGTTGTTTCCACCTTCGTCTCCTGTTGTTTACTGGCAATTACATCGTCTTGCACTTTTTTGTTAAAGCAATGGCTAAAATGTGAGTGTTGCCACCTTGTGGACCCACTAATTAGTGCAAATACAGTATTTCCAGGCACATGCGCATCGCGTGGTTAGAAAAATCGGGCAGCCCGCGTTCATTGCTCTAGCTCTCTGCTGATGACAAACTATGCATCTGTGACCTCTATGCATTCGCCTAGCGTTTAGGTCTAACCGAAATATACTTAGGGCTTAAGCTGTGCAGGCTATTGGTTAATGTTAATGTTAATCAATAGCCAATTATCTATTTAGCCATTATTTTAAGCTACTGTTGTAAGGAATGCAGCCTTTGTAAAATATTGCCAATAGTTACAGTTGTTATTTAAGGCATGTTAATGCTAATTTAATGAAGGTTACAGCAATAAAAGCAAATAATGATAGATTTGAAAAAGAAATTATACAGCTGGAATATGTGGAGATGCTCTCAAGGGTAAACTTCACCCTCAGCCTCAACATCCCAGTCAAAAAGACTCCTCAAAAGTTTCAGGAGTTGAATAGTTCTCCATAATAGACTTAAACTGAAATTCAGTCCTGGCTCCATTCTGGTATAGACCGCCTACTTTTGATGATTAAATAAATTCAATTTAATTCAGTGTATTTCAACTGATTTGTTTCAATGTTAAAAACAAGTACTTAATTTCATGCCAACATTCAAGCATTTCATGCCATTATTTCATTTACTGAAGGGCAATAGCTGTTTCCATCAATGCTTTTTTTATGTGCATTTTAGGATATCGCATAAAATCTGCTGGATGGAAACAACAAGATGCAAACAAGATAAAATCTTCAAAATGTGCATGGAAAATGTATACGCTTGCTTGAGGTGGATACATTTTTTATTCGATAAGAAGAAATGTGCATAAACTAAAATGGAAACACATTTACCAAATAAATTCCTATTGAATTTAACAGGAACTGGCCATTCTGAAATACTGGTGTCCTAAAAATCCAAAGCCTGCATAAAGTTTGCCACAAACTTGCACTTTTTTCCGAAGAGCAGGTTTATTGATAATTTTAAGGAATATGTTATAGATCCACACCGCAAAGTCATGATGGAGGAACGCACACAACTGTGTGACACGCTGTAATTTCCAGTCATGAAACGAGTTATTAAAGTGTTTTGTCTACGCGTCCTAAACCGAGAGTATTTTTTTTTATGATAAACATTTTTATTAAAACATAGGAAAAACAAAACATAAATACACAAAATCAAATTTTAACACCCACTACCACCCCTCCTCCTCCCCATCCCCAACCCCACCCCGAACCTCAAATCACCTTTCTGGTGACCATAACACTGGTAAGGACACAATCCTCCACATGTTTATTCCCCACATTGATGAACGCCCCATCTCCCAGAATACAGAGTCTGGGGCAAAACGAAACTCAAGTGCCCAAGACGTCACATACAAAATTCTGAAACCTCAGCCAAAACCCTTGGATCTAAACGCACCCCCAAAAAATATGGGTTGTGTCTCCATCCTCCGATTGGCATCACCAGCAGGTGGGTGTGTCTTTAAGACCAAGCCTATACAATCTAGAGGGGGTCCAATAGAATCTATGTGAAATCTTGAATTGCACAAGGCAAACCCTTGCATCTCTAGATACATACTTGACATTTTTTAGAATCCTAGCCCACACTCCCTCCTCCAATACCAAGTTTAAATCTCTCTCCCATAATATCTTGATATAAGTTAGAGCTCCGTCTCCCAGACTCTGAATTAACAGGGAGTAATATACACTGATGACTCATGACTTTAGGGGGGTGTATACTACTCCCAAAAACAATATAGAGCAGGTGGCGCAGCTACACCTATAGAACTGAGATTTGGGAATCCCAAAATGTTGAACCACATTTTCAAACGATCTCAACACCCCACTCTCAAATAGGTCACTGAGTGTAGTAATCCCCCTCACAATCCACATTGACCAGCAGACCAACATAATTTTGGGTTCAGCCATATGCTTGAGGCAACATTAAAATAAATGTCCGAATTAAACACTCTGGACACTTTTGTCCATACCAAGTGCAAATGCGAGATAACGGGGTGTAACTTAATTTCTCTGGTAAGTTTGATAGAAAGGCTTTGCAATGGCGAAATAGGGGCAAGAACTTCCTGTTCAATACAAAACCAGGGAGGGGCTCTTTCAGGTGGAAGCAACCAATGAGCCAAATGTCTGAGACCAAACGTATAATAATAAAACAAAATCTTGGGTAGGCCTAGCCCACCTTTGTCAATCGGTCTATGTAATTTATTAAAATGTAATCTAGGACACTCACCATTCCAAATGAAGGACTTTGCTATGCTATCAAATTGCTTAAAGTAAGAGAGGGGGACATCTATATGGAGAGATTGTAACAGGTAGTTAAATTTTGGAATACAATTCATTTTAGTAACATTAACCTTCACAATCATAGATAAATGTAATGAAGCCCACTTGCCCACATTGCTCGAAAACCTTTTTATTAAGGGATCAAAATTAACTCTAACTAAATCAGACATATTTGCTGGGAATAAAATGCCCAAATTCTTAATGCCCTGTCTGGGCCACTGTAAGGCGTCTGGCTGAAAAGCCGTTACTGGGCAGTATGCTGTCAGAACCAGAGCTTCGGATTTAGACCAATTAACTCTGTATCCTGAGAAATTAGAAAAGGAATTAATAATTCTGTGGAGGCAAGGCATAGATTTAGTGGGGTTGGAGACAAATAATAAAATATCATCTGCGTAAAGCAAAAGCTTATGAGCCACACCTCCCGCCATCACCCCTGGAAAATCATCTTCCCTTCTTATCACGGCTGCTAATGGTTCTAGGGCAAGACAGAACAATAATGGAGAAAGAGGGCAACCCAGCGGGTGCCCCAATCCAGAGGAAAATAATCTGAAATTAATCCATTTGTTTGTACCGCCGCTACTGGGTGTCTATAAAGTAACTTAATCCATCCAATAAAAGTATTCCGGAACCCGAATATTTCCAAAATCTTAAAAAGATAATCCCATTCTACCATATCAAGTGCCATTTCGGCATCAAGTGAGATGGCAGCAACCGGAGTCTGATCATTCGCCACTGACCACATGGTATTGATGAAATGCCTAATGTTATCAGAAGAGCTGTGGCCCCGAATAAACCCCACCTGATCAATATGTATAAGAGATGTCATAACTTAATTGGTTAGCCAGAATTTTTGACAATATTTTAATGTCTAGCTTGATCAGGGAAATTGGACAATAACACTTGCTTGGATCTTTGTCTTTTTTAAGGATCAGACTGATCCGGGCTTGTGTCATGGTTGGCAGAAGCTTTCCATTCTTTAATGATTCTATATAAACTTCTAACAAAAGTGGAGCCAGTTCTGTAGCATAAGATTTAAAAAATGCAGCGACAAAGCCGCTACTGGCCCCGTAGCCTTGCCTGTAGGCAAGGCCTTAATTACCTTGCCCAGCTCCTCCAAGGTTATCTCAGAATGAAGAGAATATTTTTGCTCAGTCATCAGTTTAGGGAGTTCAAATAGTTCCATAAACTTTCTAATATCCTCATCAGTAGACGAAGATGTGGAACTATAGAGATCAAGATAAATTCTTTAAAAGCATTATTAATATCAATGGCCGAGGTAAAAATTTCACCACCAGCAGATTTCACTGAGGGAATAGTAGAAAAAGACTCTCTCTGCATTATATATCTAGCCAAAAGCCTCCCTGCTTTGTCCCCCGACTCAAAGTATGACTTTCTTGCCCTGAATAGCCAAAATTCCACCTTCCACAACAAAATAGTATTATATCTATATTTCAATCGGGTCAATTCTCTGAGGCCATCAGATGACATTCGGCACTTCAGCTCAGCACTTTTAATATTCCCTTCCAACTCCATGAGTTCCTGTGATGAATGAGGCATACTGTATGATCCGACCCCTAAGAACCGCCTTAAGTGCCTCCCAAGCCACGCCCACAGAGGATACCAAGGACCAGTTGGTCTCCATATAAACATTGATTTCAGCCTTTAACATTTGTTGGAAATCAGGATTTTGCAAAAGGGATACATTAAAGCACCAACTATATGATTTATTTTTCTCCATATGTGGCAACACATCTAAACTCACCAGGGCGTGATCTGAAACTAAGATGTTTCCAATTGAGCAATCAACAACAGATGAAATGAGGGACTTAGATACCAAAAAAAAAATCTATTCTAGAATAAATCTTATGGACTGATGAATAAAATGTATAGTCCCTACCAGATGGGTTCAAAAGTCTCCAAATATCTGTAAGACTAAGATTTTTACACATCCTGTGAAGCGTCAATGTTGCTCTAGCTTACACGCTTTTGCTTCACTATGATCAAGTACTGAGTCCATCAATAGATTAAAGTCTCCTCCCAATATCATATCATGAGGGGTGGCTTGCAACATCCCTTCAAGATCTATAAAAAAAGCCCTGATCATCAGCGTTAGGTGCATAAATATTAGCCAGAATCAACCTTTGCCCCTGAATTTCTGCAAAACAATAATGACTCTTCCTAATTTATCTTTACTCTGTTTGGGGCATTTGAATGGTAGACGTTTACTTATCAATATAATGACTCCCCTGCTCTTACTTGAGCCAGCACTAAAGAAAACATGTCCACCCCATATTTTCCCAAATTTTTCAGCTTCCTGTGGGGAAAGAAGTGTTTCTTGAAGAAACACTATATCATATTTCTTACGTTTAAGAAAATAAATAACCTTCTTTCTTTTTATGGGGTGCCCCAACTCATTCACATTCCACGTGGAGAGAGATAATCAACTCATATTAACATTTGACATTTTGACATGTTAAAAAAATAGATTGTGTGTCAAAAATAAAATTATAAGACCACATTCCTCATTAGTGCAATCAAACCCAGAACTTCCCCCCAAACCAAACAAACAGAAAAAAGAAAAATGTGTGCATTAACCCCGCGCACAAAAGTGCCAACTGGCGTCCATCCGTCTGAACTCAAACAGTCCATGTACGCCTACGAGAGCCCCCGCGACAACTTTGCCATCAGATTGCTCATGTCCGGTGCTTCTATACAAATTTTGTGAGACAGAATTACATAACAGAAAATAATCTATAAAACAAGCCGGCTGTTCATGAATGCAGCAGATGACCTAATCCTTCCAATGTCCTGCAAAAAATACTCCACAAAACAAACTCCAGCCAATAGGAGGCATAAGCACAAAGAACGAGCAGATTCATCCACAACTGTCCTGAAGGAGTGTTATTCCACAAAACAAACTCCAGCCGCTAGGCGGAACCAGCACAAAAAGAAACAAAAAAGACGCCCAGCTTCCTCAGACGGTCAAGTGTATGTTCAGCGAGACAAGCTCACTTGGGGGCAACTTGAGAAACACACCATGACTTCCTCAGTCCATTGATTTTATGAAAGACATCGCTTGTTGTGGGCATGTAAATATTTTGTGGCCATCCTTAGTAACTGTTCTCAATTCGGCCGGAAACATCAGTGCAAAAGCAATCCTCTGTTGATGCAAGAGTTTCTTAAAGGAGTGTTACTACACAAAACAAACTCCAGCTGCTAGGCGGAACCAACACAAAAAGAAAATTAATGACGCCCAGCTTCCTCAGACAGTCAAGCGCATACTCAGTGAGTCAAGTCCACTTGGGGCCACATGAGAAACACCAAATGGCTTACTCACCCCATTGTCTCTATGAAAGACAATGCTTGCTGTGAATATTTTGTTGCCATCCTTAGTATCTATTCTCAATTTTGCCGGAAACATCAGTGCAAAAGCGATCTTCCATTGATGTAAAAGTTTCTTGCATTCCTTGAATCAATCATGTTTCTCCCTTGTCGAATTCACAAAGTCTAGGAACAAGAAAATGCTGTGGTTTTTCCAAGAAAGCTTTCCTTTGTTCCTCCCCTCGCGTAACACGTGATCTTTATTGGATGATCTCAGAAATTTGGCCAGAATTGATCAGGGCCTGTCTCCTTCCATGGATCTACGAGCCGGAACTCTGTGAGCTTGCTCGATTTCCAGCTTATGGCCTGTTATGTCGAGCAGACTCAGGAAGAGGAATTTCTAGGAATTTCACCATATCTCGACCTTCTTCATGCTCAGGAATTCCAACAATTCGGACGTTGTTTCAACGATTATCAAAGTCTTCCAGCTTTTCCCAAATGCGCTGCAAATCTACTTTGGTCACTAGTGGATTAGCAGCTAATTCCCTCTCCGATGACTCCAGATAATCAATCCGTTTCTCCCTGATTCTTGTAACCAGTTCAGAGAATTTCGAGAATCGATCGCCGTATTACAGCAAGATCCTCCAAATCTGCGACGACTTTCGCCAGCATTACAGACATGCTCGACAGTTGCCGCTGAATTTCTCCCGCCGCACCGTCCAAACCAAGTCCCTGGTCTGCGGGCCTGTCTGAGGTATCAGCTTGAGCACGTAAGTGTCTTTTAATATCTCCAGAGCCCGAGGATTTTGAATTCTTTGACATGTTGACTTCTTAGAACAGTTATGTAGCAGGGTGTATCGAATCTCACCGGTTTATAACATAAAAATAATTAAAAACTAGCAAAGTGCGCAGAGCTCGTCGTTCACACATCCGACCCTCGCATGGTGCCATGTGACTCCCGAGAGTATTTTATTAATAAAAGAGTCACACAGTCGCTACAATTTCCCCGGAAGTGACAATTTTGTTCTTTTGAACGCAAGGGATGGAAACGCGGCTTTATCCGCACATTGTTTTTGCGGAATTCAGATCCCCCCCCCCCCCCGAACAGCCAACCATATTTAGTCAGGAGAGCAGAACACTTACTGAGACAATGAAAATGGACTGGCCAGGATCTCTGAGCTTCAGCGTTCCTATCACAATGCGCCAAGACCATGTGTGGCCTCTTTTAATTCTGTCAAGCTATCCAAAGTCTGCACACACTTCCTTTTTTGCAATAATCATTATCAAATGTGCTTTAAAACCATAGTATTCTAGAAGAAAGTAGTGTTGAGATTGAGACTATTATTTCCATGTGTGCAGACATGGTCTACTCACCCGCTTGCATTGTTGAAGCATATATGCAAAGACTGTTCATGTATAAATAAACATACATGCTTGCTTGCTTTCTTTGTCCATGTAAAGCACTCATTTACACACATACACAGACTCTGACATGCATACTAATGTCTTCATTACTTCTTTAGTGACCACAAAGAGAGATGTCAAGCTTTACTACACCCAACATTTCCTCTGCATGAGTCATTTCACTTTTACCACGTTAGATCTTGAATCTTTCCTTAAGACTGCACATCAGCACCTATCACACTTGTTGGCACAAAGGACACAGAATGAAAGTGAAACTCAGTTGTTCTTGGTCTGAAACCAAGACTCAGGTTTCAGATACTGTTGAGAGTATGGATGAATAAAATAATAATATCATGCTAGACCATGAATTCAATTTTTTTCCTGTGGAGATGGAATGTAATCTCATGTCGATTATGTGTAATCTCATGCAGATGATTATGTGCAAACTATATTTCAGAGGAGAACATGCTGAGGTCATCCATTGACATTTATTAGCAAGTCAATGCTCTTGTAAATGTCAACCTTTGTAGTGCATAAAGATTAAATGTATGCTTTTGGCTGGCACTAGTGCATTAAGAGAGGGCTTACAGTATATTGTGCTTGTGACAATAACTTTAACAGGTACCTAAGAACAAGTGTTAAGTAAGTTGAAGCTAGTGAAGACTTTAGCTCTGTTAAAAAACCTAGTGAGCTGACTACCTAAACAGCATTTTTAGGCATTGTGGATGCATTTTCCAATGTTGTTCCAAACTGTAGGCATCAAAATTACACTGCCTTCCTTTGGCCGGAATTTAAGGCAGCATGTATTAGGGCTGGGGACTGAGAACCAATTTGTGTTTCAAACCAGTTCTATAAAAAAATAAAAATACTGTAATGTTATGATTTTCATTCTTCTGCATATCGCGGGCCCCCTTCATTATATTGTGGCCCACTTTGGCATATTGCGACCCCGTTTCGCAGCCAGCCCCACTTTTCAGGTTCTCCCGAGGGCCAGTCCACCTCTGCTTTTGAGCCCCCATCTCTCCACAGGCCCTAGTTTGGCTGCACACTCTACACTGCCTGTAGTTATGCCACTGCTTATGAGCCAGTATGTTTGAATCTACATCGCAAAGCATACAGCACTACCAGTGTAGAGCGGTTCCCAAACAAATGACTCTTATTTGCCGGCTCTTTTTAGTGAATCAAAAACACTTATACATCAGTCAGAGTGGTTACTGAATTAATCTTACAGACGTGCAAGTAATGACTTTCGTTATGTCTTGAAATTATATAAGAATTGTTACTGTGTTACATAAAGTTAAACTCAAGACTTTTGAGATTTCAGTCTGGCAGTGCAGTTAATGTAAGCGTAGTTCTAGCAGGAATATCTCGGGATTCATTCAGTCTGGCATTTCATCCAATCAAAATACAGCCTCTGCTTTATAAGCCTGTTAGCTGCCTCTCATTGTTTGCATATTTCTGTGTTTTCAGTCACATGTATGTGTGTAACTATTTAAAGGATGGGCAAGGAGGAGGCGGGAACTGGACGAAGCATCAAAATAATGTTTAATTAAAACTTAAAAAGACACAAACAAATACACACACGATAGCTGCATGTGGCTCTCTCTCTCCTGAATTGCCACATCCGGCTCTGCTTTGTCCCTCACCTCGGCTGATTAGCCTGATTGGGGGCCGGCCGTGTGCACTCACGGCCCGGCCCCACCCTCCTCCTCGTCACACTCCTCACTCCTTTGTCTCAGGCAGGGGAAACCCTGGCATGAGGTACATCCTCCCCCCGCCTTTCCAGCCGCGCCTGCCGGAAGGCTTTCCCCACCCTTCGAGACCTGGGAGGGAAACAAGGGGAGGGATAATGGGAGAGTGAAAGAGCGAGGCAGAGCGACAGTGAGAGAGAGAGACAAAAAAAATTGCTCGCCGATTCCCAGACACGCCGTCGCCTGGTCCTCGACCACTCCTCCACCCTATGGCGGAAGACAGCCGCTCCTCCCCGGGTGGACCGGAGCGAATCCTCCGATCTCTGGCGGATGGAATGCCCCTATGCGTTCTGGCAGCCAGCAGCAAGCCCCTCTGCCACTGGCAGCTGCTCCACCTCTCCAGGTGGCCGGCAGTGAGCCCCTCCTCCCCTCGCAGATGGCGGCCTTTCCTCCACGTCCAGGCAACCGGCAGCAACTGCTCCTTTGGGCGGACAGCAGTGGCGAGGACTCCACGACAGTGCATCCCTCCTCCTTCCTGGGTTTTGGCACCAATGTAACAATATAAAGGATGGGCAAGGAGGAGGTGGGAACCGGGCGAAGCATCAAAATAATGTTTAATGAAAACTTAAAAAGACTCAAACACATACACACACGGCAGCTGCGTGTGGCTCTCTCTCTCTCTCCCGAACTGCCACGTCCAGCTAGGCTTTATCCCTCTCCTCGGCTGCTTAGCCTTATTGGGGGCCAGCCGTGCACACTCACGGCCCGGCCCTGCCCTCCTCCTCGTCACAACGTGAGTGTAACACACAACCATGTCACATGCAATGCCTCGTTTCTCCAAGCAACAGTCGCTTCATGATGGATTATTACTCACTGTGATGTTCAAGCTCCTCAGCAGCTGATCTCCATCAGGAAAATACTCTAAAGTTCTCGATCTATTCTTATTCATCAATGCATATACTGTAGCTGGTGGTTGATGGAGTTCTAGGCTTTCTGCTATCAATGTTCTCAATATAATATTCATCATATCCCTTATACTTCATCAATATTGCTTTCAAGCAGCAATATTTAATTTTACAAGAGTACTCGGTTCTCACCGATTAGGTGGTGATTCCACAAACTATTTATCATGTTATTAGTGATAGCACCATGTAGCTTTCTCAACAATGAGGCCTTTTTACTAACATTTGAATTCCAAGCTTCATTACTCAAGTTCAAATCAAATCAAATCAAATCACTTTATTGTCACACAGCCATATACACAAGTGCAATGGTGTGTGAAATTCTTGGGTGCAGTTCCGATCAACATAGCAGTCGTGACAGTGATGAGACAGTACCAATTTACAATAACATCAAATTAACACAGCACAATTTAAACATCTGATATACACATAATTACACTCAACAATATACAAATAATAACATACACTGTACAGTATACAATACGCAGTATATAGATACACATTATTCAATAAAAATAAAAAATAAAAATATATAAAAAAGTATATATAGTATATATAGAATGTACAGTATTGTACTGTATTGACATTCAGGCTGTCGGTTGATAGTCAGTTGTTAAGAGAGAATATATATAATAATAACATAATTTATGACAGTCCGGTGTGAGATATAAGAGTAAGGGTAATAAAGTGCAGTGATGATGTTAATTCCCTGCCACATGCTTCTAGAGTTGGTGGTGTTAAACTGTCCTTCAATCTTGTTCCTGTACTGGCGTTTTTTGTGGTTCTGATAACTGGCTTGTTTATGCTCCTCCCCGTTCCCGGAATTAATTGCGGAGGTCCGCACATTAAGTGCCGCGCGAACATCGTTATTTATCCATGGTTTCTGATTCGGATAGATCCGTATAGTTCTGGTCGGAACCACATCCTCTACGCACGTTCTGATGAAGCACATTACGCTATCAGTGTAAAGCTGATGTCGTCATCAGAGGCGGACCGGAACATCTCCCAGTCCGTGTGATCAAAACAGTCTTGTAGCGTAGAATCTGATTGGTCCGACCAGCACTGGATCGTTCTGAGGGTGGGTGCTTCCTGTTTCAGTTTCTGCCTGTAAGCGGGCAGAAGCAGAATGGAAGAGTGGTCCGATTTGCCAAATGGTGGGCGGGGGAGGGATTTATAGCCATCCCGGAAGGGAGAGTAGCAATAGTTCAAAACCCGGTCCCCTCGTGTGTTGATACTAATGTGCTGGTGGTATTTTGGTTTTATTAAAGTCCCCAGTCACAATGAACGCAGCCTCAGGGTGCGCGGTTTCCTGCTCACTTATACTCCCATACAGTTCCTTGAGTGCCCAGTCTGTGTCGGCTTGTGGGGGGATGTACACAGCTGTGATAATGACCGCTGACAAAGGGCTCTGCTTGCGTGTTTGTAAACAGCGGGTCGGCATTGATAAATTTGAAGTCCGGTTTACGGTGTGAAATTGCTGAACCAATGTCCAAAAGTGTTTGTCTGCATACAGTTAATTTTTTGCATCTGCGGGTCAAAATAGAAGCTCCCTGTTAATGTTTTCCACGTTAGTTCATCAACATATGTGTTCACTCTACTTTATTGGGATAAAAACAGTGCTGGCATTGCAAACGTTCTGGCAGCGCAAATGTGCCGTCCAGGCACTGCAACTGCAGCTTGTCTGTCTTGTCGTATGACTAAGAGTCCCATGACACCACAACTGCGCTGTGTTCCCTATCTGCCACTCACTCGACGTTGTGTCGATGTAGTGACACTAGGGGTCACTCTTGGAAGACCCAAACACCTCTGCTTTTTTGAAAAAAGGCCAATGAGAATTGGCGAGTGGAATTTGGATGCTACTCTCCCGGACATACGGGTATAAAAAAAGCTGGTATGCAACCACTCATTCAGATTTTCTCTTCGGAGCCGAGTGGTTGTATTCAGTGCACTGAATTCAATTCCTTCCAAAGACGCACCTCAAAACTGCTAGATTTACGGCGCATTTCAGCGGCTTCTCCCCGTCTGCACCCGTGGAGTGCAGAGAACGCCTCTGGGGGCTTTGGCAGAGCAAAAATAAGAGAGTATATTCTAAAAGAGTATATTTTCATTCACAAAAAGAGAGGCACACATGGAATGTCTTTTTAAAGATGACTTTCCGTTTGTGTGTTATTCCTGGTTGCGGTTGTTATCTCTCCCTTCTGACAGCCACGATCGCTGTCTTACGTGTCTGGGCGCTGCCCACGCGGAGACATCGTTCATAGATGAGTCATGTCCTCATTGCGAGAACATGACCATGTCAACGTTGCAGTCGTGGCTTGCTTTTGTAAGAAAGCAATCCACCCCAGCGGCTCCCCGCACCGGTCCTTCTACCTTCGGGTTTGAGGCCGCGCCGGTTAGCACTGGGGGCGATTTGGGGACATCAATGGGACCACCTCCGCCGATATCCCCCCATGGACCTCCCATTCCCCAGCACGCTCGCTTGCCCCGATCGGGCTCTCGCACGAGATAGCCGGCTCATCTCAGCACGAGTTCGACTTCTCGTTCGGAGCTCGGGAAGATGATGAGTTATCGAGCGCAGCATCGGAGAGTGGGCTCGTCCAGTCTGACGCAGAGGCTCTGGCTGGGCTTCCTCCTTCGGGAACGGTCACCCAGTCTCACGCCGACACGGAAATGATGGACATGCTTTCCCCTCCACTCTCCCCTGAACCCTCGTGGCTCGACAATTGGTTCCTGGGCTCTGATCTGTCGCCGCCTTTTCAGTCCTTGGACCGACCTTGCATTTCTATGGGCAGGGGTTCCCCTAGAGCAGGTCTCCAGGCACGTCGTGGTTACAAAAGACACCTCCAAGATGGGCTGGGGCGCCGTATGCAACAGGCACACAGCTGCCGGCTCCTGGACTGGCCCGTGGCTGTGTTGACACATCAACTGCCTAGAGTTTTTGGCAGTACTGCTCACCCTGCGGAGGTTCCGGCCGTTGATCCAGGGCAAGCACGTGTTGGTCCGACACATCGATGGTAGCATACATCAACCATCAAGGTGGTCTCCGCTCCCGTTGCATGTCACAACAGTCGCCCAGTCTCACGCCGACTCGGAAATGATGGGTGGCCGCGAGCGTTGGGCTAGAGTGGAACCCTTGAATGTCACAACTCGCCCGCCGTCTCCTCCTCTGGAGTCAACAACGCCTCAAGTTGCTACAAGCCACTCACATCCCAGGCGACCTCAATACCGCAGCGGCCGCGCTGTCACGTCAGGTTACCCTCAGGGTAGAGTGGAGACTCCACCCTCAGATGGTTCAGCTGATTTGGAGTCAATTCGGTCGAGCACAGGTAGACCTGTTTGCTTGCCAGGAATCCTCCCACTGCCCGCTTTGGTATGCCCTGACCGAGGCACCCCTCGGTATAGATGTGCTGTCACACAACTGCCCCCTGGACTACGCAAATACGTGTTTCCCCCAGTGAGCCTACTTGCACAGACCCTGTGCAAGGTCAGGGAGGACGAGGAGCAGATCATCCTAGTAGCACCCTACTGGCCCACCCAGACGTGGTTCTCGGAACTCACGCTCCTTGTGACAGCCCCCCCTGGCGAATTCCCCTGAGGAAGGACCTTCTTTCTCAGGGACGGGGCACCATCTGGCACCCGTGACTAGACCTAGGTACGTGGAAGGCCTAAGTGGCCTACCACCCGCGGTGGTAGACATGATCACTCAGGCTAGGGCGCCCTCTACGAGGCACCTGTATGCCTTGAAGTGGCGTCTGTTCACTAAGTGGTGTTCTTCCCGACGCAAAGACCCCCAGAGATGTGCAGTTGGATCGGTGCTTTCCTTCCTGCAGGAGAGGCTGGAGTGGCAGCTGTCCCCCTCCACCCTGAAGGTGTATGTAGCCGCTATTTTGGCTCATCACGATGCAGTAGATGGTAAGTACTTGGGGAAGCACGACTTGATCATCACGTTCCTGAGAGGCGCTAGGAGGTTGAATCCCTCCACACCACGCCTCATCCCCTCGTGGGACCTCTCTGTAGCCCTTCGGGGTCTACAGCGAGCTCCCTTTGAGCCCTTGGTCAGCTGAGCTTAAGGCACTCTCTTTGAAGACTGCCCTCCTGACTGCGCTCACTTCCATCAAAAGGGTAGGGGACCTGCAGGCGTTCTCTGTCAGCGAATCATGCCTGGAGTTCGGTCTGGGTTATTCTCACGTGATCCTGAGACCCCGACCGGGCTATGTGCCCAAGGTTCCCACAACCCCTTTTAGGGATCAGGTGGTGAACCTCCAAGCACTGCCCCAGGAGGAGGCAGACCCAGCCTTGGCATTGCTGTGTCCGGTGCGAGCTTTACGCATCTATTTGGATCGCACGCAGAGCTTTAGAAGCTCAGAGCAGCTCTTTGTCTGCTTTGGTGGACAGCGGAAAGGAAGCGCTGTCTCCAAACAGAGGATCGCCCACTGGGTCGTTGACGCCATCGCAATGGCATATCAGGCTCAGGACGTGCCACCCCCTGCTGGGTTATGAGCCCACTCTACCAGGAGTGTGGCGGCCTCCTGTGACCTGGCCAGTGGCGCCTCTTTGGCAGACATCTGCAGAGCAGTGGGCTGGGCAACACCCAACACCTTTGCGAGGTTCTACAATCTCCAGGTTGAGCCGGCCTCGTCCCGTGTATTGGCAGGCACAAGCAGGTAATTTCCAGGACAGCTGGCCGGGTGTACCACTTGCGCATAACACCTTTCCCCTCCCTTGAGGTGAAGACGTGCGCTCTCGACTCCCAGTCGTGTTCACAGACTGTGATCCCTGGATGACTTTCCTCCTTAGCCCTCTGGCAGTTGTGTTTACGGAGAAACTCGCTGCTGGCCCAGTACATGCGCTAATGAGACCCTGTACTGAGGTAGGTGCTCCACATGTGCTGGTTCCCCGAAGGCGACCCCATGTGATATCTTCCGCAAAATCGTTTCCCTGTCGGTAAACTGCGTCATCCTTGGGCAGAGGCCCCTCTGCCCCCAGTCACCATGCTCTGTAGAAACTCCTCCCCCTTTGGGTAGGACCTACCATGGGACCTCTCCACATGACATACTTCCGACAAGACTCGGTAAGACCATGTGACATATTCCACTCAAACCCCCCTCCCCTCTTTTTGGGTGGGGTGTGGTCTCCGCGGTGTCTTCCCCTTGGGAGGGACACCTGACGTAGACACTTATGGCTCCCAGTCGGTTTACAAATTCCAAAAAGAGGCCTCGGCTGGACTAGCCTGTCCCTATTGTTGGGCAGTTGACTTGTTCCTGTAGGACCGTTCAACGCTCATAAGAGGTTTGGGGGAGTTTATGTGATGGCCTGGTGCGCTGGCTACAAGGCACACAGTGGTCTGCCCGTCACAAACCGCCAGTTCACATAACACAGTTCAGATAGTTCGACACAACATCGAGTGAGTGACAGATAGGGAACATCATGGTTATTTTCGTAACCTCCGTTCCCTGATGGAGGGAATGAGACGTTGTGTCCCTCTTGCCACATCGTTGAACTACCCGCTGAAATGGCCAGGACCTGGTCTCGGCTCCTCAGCTCAAAACCTGAATGAGTGGTTGCATACCAGCTCCTTTTATACCCATATGTTCGGGGGAGTGGCATGTAAAAAAAGCAGAGGTGTTTGGGGCTCCCAAGAGTGACCCCTAGTGTCACTACATCGACACAATGTCTTGTTCCCTCCATCAGGGAATGGAGGTTACGAAAGTAACATGACATTTTCTGCAATCGGCTCAGTACATCTAAGCAGTGAAAATGTGCTGTCTAGGTGCTGCAACTGCGGCATGTCTTCAGTTGTGCTTCTAAGTGTCCCATGACACCGCAGATGTGGTTTATATAAAACCATTTAAATTCCCTTCACATGACAAAGCATTGTTAATCTTTGCAGGGGTATTGCACAAATAATGCTTGCTCTCATCGTAGGGCTCAAACGCAAACTTTGTTAAAAACAAAAAGTTGTTCAAACTCAAACGTTGCTATTTTGCTAAGGTATTGCACAAACAACATCGCCCTTATCTAGTGCTCAATGCAAAATGTCTTTTGTCCTCCTGCAGGGGAATTGAACAAGCAATGTCACCCTTATCATAGGGCTCAAATGCAAATCGTTATTTTGAACTTTTGCAGGGGCATTGCACAACCATGCCTGTCCTTTCAATCCAGGCAAGGCCTCATTCACAAGCAGTGTTTACCCTTCTGCAAAGATATTGCACAAACAAGGCTCATCCATTGACAGGGGCTCT
This sequence comes from Myxocyprinus asiaticus, assembly GCF_019703515.2. Classification (NCBI taxonomy): domain Eukaryota; kingdom Metazoa; phylum Chordata; class Actinopteri; order Cypriniformes; family Catostomidae; genus Myxocyprinus; species Myxocyprinus asiaticus. The sequence goes on from NC_059355.1 coordinate 22,143,608, forward strand.
ACAATTCTCATAAGCTAGCCTACCCTTCTGCAGGGTATGGCACAATAGTAGCATGTCATACAACCATGTACAGGCTTATGTTTGCATCATTCATTTATATTTCTTTTTTCAGATTTGTCTCTCATCTTCTGAAGACCTGGTTGTTGTCCTAAGTCTAATTATTTGGTTTTGTATTTTCTTTTGTGGGCTTAGGTTAAATTAGGTCCTTGTTCCTTTTGTGGTAAGCTCCGCTCCCCTGCTGTCATTGTCTCCAGCAGGATCTGATGGTTCAAGTAGAATTGGCGCTCTGAACCGTAGGATGGGGGGTATGCCAATTGATATATGTATCCGTTTGTATTAATTCCAGTAATCTCGAGTCTTTCTGATAGAAATGTAAGTGTAAGTGTAGTTCTAGCAGGACGATCACGGGATTCATTCAGTCAGGCATTTTATCCAATCACAATTCAGCCTCCACTTTATAAGCCTGCCAGTACCTCTCATTCTTCACGTACTTCCGTGTTTTCACCCCCATCCCACCCCATCTCCACCAGTTTAGGATCTGACAGTTCAAGCAGCATCGGAGTGCTGAACCGTAGGACAGGGCTTATGCCAAATGATCTTTTTGTTTGTATTAATTCCAATAATCTTTCTGATAGAACTGGCTGGTTGTACAATATATATATATATATATATATATATATAATTTTATATTAATAAATTAAGAAAATTTAATTGTTTAGAATTCTATAATTGTTTAGAATTTTTGTTTAATATGTAAAAGGATACATTTTAATTTGATTGCATTTATGCCGGTAAAAGTCTGTGTAAACACGCCTTTCTGATTATCTTTTCTATCAGAATCTGAAATGATTTCATAATTTGGGAACAGGCTGCCAAACATGTAGCCTTTGCAGCATTACGATGAGCTCATTTAAAATGTTGGACTGTAAAAAAACAGAGACCTGATCCTGATGTAGATCTCTCAGCATGTACCTTCACCCATTACTTCATCCCTCTGTCCTCCTTTTGCTCTTAGCTTTGATTTTATGATACCTGAATCTGTTGTTGACATCATCTCACTAGAAAAACCTCCGCAGCCACACCAGGCGTCCTGACACCCTTACACACAAACAGAATTCATCTTGCAGTGCAGCTCTCTCAGACTCTCACACACACCCTGTTCCATGCCGGAACTATTTCCGGCTCAATGCTCCGTGAACTGAGCTCAACTCTAGCACATAGCTGAAGCAGATGGCTCAAGTGTGTGTTGCATCAGGGCCAAGCCTTGTACGGTTTTGTTTAAAATGTACAAACATGGTTGGAGAGCAAGTAGAGAGTGTTTACACCTGTTCACTTATAGGAACATAATCAACAGAACAAGTTTGAAGTTTTTAGCCCTCTAACACCCTAAAAGTCACCTTTCTAGCACCCTCAATATTGCTTGAATCTTGGTAGTAATTTACTAAGACAGATTTCTCATAAGCACAATATTAGGGGCCATTCATACTGAACACGCTTTTGTGTCCATCTGCGCTGTTTTTAATTAGTTTTTTTTTTCTATGTAAACATGGGCTAGACGGATGTTTTTGACCGTTGCACTGCATCTTGCTTTTTTCAGCATCTCCCGCAACTAAAAAGAACTTTTAAAAATGCAAATTGTTCTGTTATATTTGTTGCGCTGCATCTAGGTTTTTTTTTTAGCACAACAATGCATACAGTCTGAATGACCCTTTACTTGGCCAAAAAATCTCCAACACAAGTCTCAACCAACTTTGTTAGTGTTGGCCCTTTGTTTCCCAGTGGAGTAATGGTTATCTAGGGCTGGTTGTATCTGAACAAACCTTGCCAACCCTTGTTTCTTGGTTGCAGCACATGGAGGTCCAGAGATGCAGATGATGCCATGTTCATGCCAACCAGCATTGAAACAAAAGCCCTGAAATCCAGACATCTGATCGTTAAACACAATCCCCATGAAGCCATTGCTGCTCAACTGCCAGATGTAGGAGATCCTAAAGTGGGACATGAGTGAAAAGAAGAAAATTAAAATCAGCTTGAATCAAATTGTGTCAAGAGAGGCCCGGACTAGGGTTTTTCTCTCTTGTTGAAAAGACCAGCATACAGTACATTGTGTTGTGGATGCTGGTCCCCAACATCGGATGCTGGTGTGCTGGTGTCCTCACCAGACTTAACCAGCAAAATTGCCAGCAAAACTTCATTGGTTAGATAGATTCATCAGAAAGACCAAGCTTGTTGGCCAACTTCACTTGCTAAGTTTTGTTGCTGAACAGAAGGGATATAGCATGCTGGTCCATTAGCTAGACCAGCACCAAGTCAGCATACTGTAAACTAGGCTAGACCAACATGGAAATGCATACTGGTCTAAGCTTGGCCTTCCAGCAGGGTCCTGTTAAGTTGGGGACAGTCTGGTATCATGTTTGATCTGGCAAACTCTCTGAAGTAATTTTATGGAGCAACATTTTAAAAAGTTTGGCCATTGTGAATTTGTTGCTCTCTCTGTGTTTGCCAAGTGGCTGTTTTCCTGATTTTTATTGCCCTGGGAGGTTAGTAAAAAGAGTCTCTTTCTCCCTCTGATTTTTAATTGAAACCATTGAGGCACCAATATTGGTTTTGCGATCGTGGTCGATCTGCAGGATCTTGCAGCCAGATGGTGTTGTTTGTTTCATGGCAGTCTCTCTCTGGTTAACAGGAACACAAACTTGGATCTTTGCTAGGAACTTGACTGGCTTTGTATAGTGATTGGAACAAATCACCCACAAATATATATACCGCCTTCATCTCTTCTGCACATTGTGGCATGATTTTTTCTGTTCTGGGAGCTCACGTCGCAACCCCCCAACCCCCTTTTCCTCTTTTTCATGTCTGTTTTAAACACTTCATCATCTCAAACAGGATTTTGTGCTTTTTCAAGCTGAGGATGTTTCATTGTGAGCAGTTGGAGATTAGTGTGTACTTATAATTGATATAAACCATTTGGCACTCCATCTTTACTTATTCTGAACATATGGTTGTAAGATGTAGATACTGATAGGCAGAAATCAGGAAATCCAGTGAAATATGCTTAAGGAAAGCATGTAGGCTGCTAGGTGGAGGACAGATGTTGATCTGAGACATGAGGAGAACACAGGTGTGATGGAAATAGTGCAAATGTTGCCTTCTTTTGCTCAGTGGTAAACTTAGGTACCATTACAAAACCAGTGCGAAAACCATGGCAGCGGTGTGATGTAATATTTTATAATGCAATATTTCAAACCCCTGGAGCAGTAAATGCCAGATGTCAACTGCTCTTGCTTTCTCAGCAGAAATAGATACAACATTTTGGTTTGGCTGGATGATGGGATATTTGGTTGCGCACTGTGCAAGACTTCTCTGAATTTGTGTGTCAGATTAGCTCATGGGGTCTTTCAGAGTTTCACAGTCCTAAACACAGACTGAGACTAAGACAGGCTCCAGAGAGCAGAGCATGAACATTAGCTCATATCTCTGAGCTAACCCAGTGCTAATTGATATACATTACATTTTAAGATATTAAAATAATAAAAGTACACACAGCATTAACTGCAGCCAAAAAGGTTATCTTTTAAATATAACTGATTTCCCTAAAAAACAAAATAAAAAAAGATTAATACTTAAAATATTTTAAAAGTATTAAAGTTAGAGCGTTCAACAGCAAGGATCAGTAAAGCCCAGTCAAAAACAATTAATGCATGGACAGACTGTAATGATAAGACTTAATAACTCATCAGGATAATTCATTTCCACATTTGTGTTTAAGCTTTATCCTTGAATATTTTCATCTTGTTTGTTCTTTTTAATAGTATTCTGGTATGTATGTTAACCCTCTTATGGTTTGCAGCGTGAGGTAGCTGCCTCCCACTGAGATATTCTGCTGTGTTAACACACACCACTAATTATGCTCAATAAAGGTGAGGTGCAGCTTTCAGCACACGGCTAACCTCACTTATCACATCACTCACAAGACAGCCGCCTTTAATTGCTGTCTGTTGTATTTCTGTTTACAGAAGTCTATGTAACATAAACTCAAAGAGTCACTGACCTGTGTGTTGAAGTCAGTCTGAAGTCATCCTTTTTTTCTGTTTGAAACTTTTTCTGGTGCACAATTTGGTATTTGCCAAGTCTTTTTTTATATAAATTTTATACCAGAAACAAAATCAGATAAAAGATATCAGTTAACCACCCTTACAAAATTACTGTGGAGATACCACATTACCAGATGGTATCAAATAAGAATATCAGATGGTAATACATTGATATGCATTGTGATATTCATGATACTCCAAGGGATGGTACAAAAAACATGGTATTGCCATTATAAATGTACCCAAAAAATACATAAAAATAAATAAAAATGATAAAAAATAAAAATATGGTAATACAATAGTACTTTTAGGTGCTGTTTTGTTAGTGTAGGATGCATTGTGGGGGGGGGGGGGGGTGATCGGTTTGATTTCTTTGGAGCTTTGACATTAGTAAAATAACGGAAATCATTTGGGCACTGTATTTTTTCAGTGTTATTGTGTTCATACTAGAAGGTACACTTATGTTGTATTTTATGCCATACTCTTTTAAAAACATGTCTATCCATCTGTATGCTGGCATGGTATTTGGTAGGGTTGGAAGGGATGGAGATGGTTTGGGGTTGGGGGTCTGGCTGAACTCCAGAGTGGGTTTATTGCTTTCATATTCCCTTTTGGAATTCTTGAAGTTTGAAACTCTTCCCGAAGCCTGGAGCTAATTTAGTTGTAGGCTTTTCCTTCAAATTCCTCGAGACTAATTACAGCCCTATTCCCCCAATTAAATTGATACACTCCTCGGATTGCCAACATAAACCCCTCTCCTCTCCTCTCCTCTCCTCGATCCGATCAGCATTTAAATAGTTCTATAAACGTTTGCTGTTTTAAAACCTATTGAGCTGCCTACAGAGGCAGCATTTTAAGGCATCATAGGCGTGCTCCTGCAAAAGGTAGGCATCTTAATTATGCTGCCCCTTATAATTTTGGATTTGACCAAATTTGGAGCCAGCATTATACACTACCGGTCAAAAGTTTTGAAACACTTGACTGAAATGTTTCTCATGGTCTTAAAAATCTTTTGATCTGAAGGCGTATGCTTAAATGTTTGAAATTAGTTTTGTAGACAAAAATATAATTGTGCCACCATATGAATTTATTTCGTTATAAATCTAAAATTTAATAAAAAATAAAAAAAAATGTTTTTGAAATTGATGACCAAATAATAAAGAAAAGCAGCCAATAAGTGACCAACATAGATGGGAACTCCTTCAATACTGTTTAAAAAGCATCCCAGGGTGATACTGACAGGGAGAAAATGTCAAGATTACATGTCTGCAAATTCTAGGCAAAGGTTGACTACTTTGAAGATGCTAAAATATAACACAGTTTTGATTTATTTTGGATTTTGTTTAGTCACAACATAATTCCCATAGTTCTAAAAAGTGAATAATAATAATAATAATAATAATAATAATTATAATAAAGAATGAGTAAGTGTTTCAAAACTTTTGACTGGTAGTGTATGTATATTTCACGAAGGCAATCCTAGAATACATTATGAAATAAATATGTCAATTATAAATAAACGCATATTTTATTCAAAACTGAAAAGTATTCATAAAAACAGTTCAGATTATATAGAAATGTTGTATTTTATCCAATATTTTTGTGTGCTATGCATTTTTATGCTTATTCGAGTATCTTGCCATTAGCTTAGCAACATGCTAACCTCAAACTCTATTGAAATTAATTGCGAGTTGTGCTATGTCAAGCCTGTGTAGAGTGTTATAAATCAATCACTTAAGAGGTTCCATGATGGTTATGAAGCAGCTCACTATGTTTTGGAACAGACAACCAGATAGGGATTGGAGGCCTAAATATAGCCTTCAACCGAGACCTTAATTCTTTGAGTCTCCATGCCTTTCTCTTGGTTTTTTCTTCTTTTTAAAATGTATCACTCCTGGTAAGGATAGGGAAGTTTGCCTAGGGAGCCGTCCAGAGGTCAGGCATATGTTCCTTATGGCACTGGGTCGTGGACGGGGACAGAGTTCACCTCCTTATCACAGCTCTCTTCAGCACATCAAATCAAATCAAATCACTTTTATTGTTACACAACCATATACACAATTGCAATAGTGTGTGAAATTCTTGGGTGCAGTTCCGAGCAACATAGTAGTCATGACAGTGATGGGACATATACCAATTTACAATAAACATCAGATTTACAACACAATTTAAAATCTAATATACACATAATTACACATAACACAATATACAAATAATAACATACAATGTACAGTATACAATACACACAATATAGAATACACATTATACAATAAAAAAAAGTATATATAGTATATATAAAATGTACAGTAGGTTGTATTGTACTATATTGACATTCAGGCTGTCGGTTGATAGTAAGTTGCCAGTGTGTTGTTAAGAGAGAATATAATATAATAATAATATAATTTATGACAGTCCGGTGTGAGATATAAGAGTAAGAGTAATAAAGTGCAGTGCTGATGTATTTTGATCGTGGGAGATCAAGAGTTCAAAAGTCTGATTGCTTGGGGGAAGAATTTATCATGAAGTCGGCTGGTGCGGGTCCTGATGCTGCGATACCGCCTGCCTGATGGTAGGCACCGCCTGGTATATATGTCCTGGAGGGAGGGAAGCTCACCTCCGATGATGTGTCTGGCAGTTCGCACCACCCTTTACAGTGCTTTGTGGTTGTGGGCAGTGCTATTGCCGTACCAGGCGGAGATACAGCCAGTCAGGATGCTCTCTACAGTGCAGGTGTAGAACCGTGTGAGGATGTGGCGGTTCATTCCAAACTTCCTCAGCCATCTCAGGAAGAAGAGGTGCTGATGAGCCTTCTTCACAATGGCTTCCTCAGTGATGTGGACACCCAGGAACTTGAAGCTGCTGACTCTCTCCACTGGTGCTCCACTGATGGTGATGGGACTGTGTTCTCTATCTCTTCTCCTGAAGTCCACCACAAGCTCCTTTGTCTTACTGACGTTGAGGGAAAGGTTGTGCTCCTGACACCAGTGTGTCAGAGTGTGCACCTCCTCTCTGCAGGCTGTTTCATCATTGTCAGTGATCAGACCTACCACCGTCATATCATCAGCAAACTTAATGATGGCATTGGAGCTGTGTGTTGCCAAACAGTCATGTGTGTACAGGGAATACAGGAGTGGGCTGAGAACACAGCCCTGCGGGGCTACAGTGTTGAGGGTCAGTGATGAGGAGATGTTGCTGCCCATTCTAACCACCTGGTGTCTGCTTGACAGGAAGTCCAGGATCCAGCTGCACAGTGAGCTGTTTAAGCCCAGAGCCCGGATTTTCTCATCAAGCTTGGAGGGCACTATGGTGTTGAATACTGAGCTGTAGCCTACAAACAACATTCTCACATAAGTGTTCTTTTTTCCAGGTGGGAGAGAGCAGTGTGTATTGTAGATTCAATGCAAACTGCAATGGGTCTAGTGATGGAGGTAGCACAGAGCAGATGTAATCTCTAATTAGTCTCTCAAGCATTTGCTAATGATGGGGGTCAGAGCAACAGGACGCCAGTCATTTAAGCAAGTGATTTTGGATTGCTTTGGAACAGGCACAATGGTGGACGTTTTAAAGCATGTGGGGACTACAGACAAAGAGAGGGAAAGGTTGAAAATGTCCGTAAAAATACCAGCCAGTTGGTTCGCGCATGCTCTGATGACGCGGCCCGGAATGCCGTCTGGACCCGCGGCTTTGCGGATATTCACCCATCAGAAGGATCGGGTTACATCCGCTACAGAGACGGAGAGTGAACTAACCTCTGTAGCCTCGGCCGCGAGAGCTCTCTCCGCGAGGGCGGTGTTATTTCCCTCGAAACGAGCATAAAAAGTATTTAGCTCATCCGGGATAGAGGCAGCGGTGTTCACGGCAGAGTTTTTATTCCCTTTAAAGTCCTTCTAGAGTTGGTGGTGTTGAACTGTCCTTCAATCTTGTTCCTGTACTGAAGTTTTGCTGATTTGCTTTTCGGAGGGCATAACTGGCTTGTTTATGCTCCTCCGTGTTCCCGGAATTAAAAGCGGAGGTCCGTGCATCAAGTGCCGCGCGAACATCGCTATTAATCCAAGGTTTCTGGTTCGGGTAGATCCGTATTGTTCTGGTCGGAATGATGTCCTCTACGCACTTTCTGATGAAACACATTATGCTATCAGCGTAAAGCTCAATGTCGTCATCAGAGGCGGACCGGAACATCTCCCAGTCTGCGTGATCAAAACAGTCTTGTAGCATAGAGTCTGATTGGTCCGACCAGCACTGGATTGTTCTGAGGGTGGGTGCTTCCTGTTTCAGTTTCTGCCTGTAAGTGGGCAGAAGCAGAATGGAAGAGTGGTCCGATTTGCCAAATGGTGGGCGGGGGAGGGATTTGTTGCTGTCCCGGAAGGGAGAGTAGCAATGGTCCAAAACCCGGTCCCCTCGTGTGTTGAAACTAATGTATTGGTGGTATTTTGGTGTGACTGATTTGAAACTGGCTTTATTATAGTCCCCGGTCACAATGTTGTGTCGGAGCTCGCAACGCAGCTGCCATACTCGGCGCCATCTTGAGGTCAGGGAATATCATCATACACTTATGCATACACATACTGTACATACATTCTCTCTCTCTCTCTCTCCACCTCTTCTGTCATTCACCCACAGTAGCACACAGGACTCTGGCTGCAGTTCAGATTGCATGTCTGGCTCTCTTTGCAGCTCGTATGAAGTCTATCAGAGCTGTGTTTGGTGTGATATAATGGTTTAATTGGGTTTGCCAGCATGAAGTTGGCTGAGTGCAGATAGAACACCTTAGGGAGAAAGAGAGGGAAAGCAGGACAGAGAGATGAATGGATAAAAAAACCTTGCAAGCATGGAAATGTAATGAGTCTGGGCTGTCTAGACCGTGTGCTTGGCTGTGTGGAGCTGTTCAGATGCTTTTTCAGAATATGTGAATTTTTATCCCTCTGAAATGGAGCATGTGGACCAAGGTCCTTTTGGAGCCAAAGGGGAGGACTTTAGGGGCAAACCCCAGCCTAGTCAAGCAAGTCGACATGCCGAAAAACTGCTCTTTAGGGTTAAATCGCAACACTTCATATGTTTTGAGGAGCTCACCACATTCACAAACAACCCAAAGAAACAACATTTTCTGATCTCACATTTTCTTTTCTTCTTTATTATTTTTTTTGCCATTTTACTTTGATATTTTGCTTACAGATCACAGCTTGTCTTAACTCTCAGAAATTGCTATAATTTTATTGTTTAAACAGCATTTGAAATAAAAATCAAGCATGTGACATATTTGGAGTATGATGGATGAAAGGTTAACTGGCAGAAGAACACAGCTGTTCTAATACTGTTAAGACTCAGCCAGTCGTGAAGTGTACAGACGGTCCTGCTCTGCCTGTCCATTACTACATTACTGTCTCTCTCTCTTTCTTTCTCTCACAACAATTACATGCTGCCTAATAATCTGTTACTAATCTGAATGACAGCTCAATCAGAATGAAAAGCGTTCTTGTAAGCACTTCAGTCAAAAAAAAAAAAAAAAGAAAAGAAAAGAAAAAAGATCTGGTTGAGCTTCATCTGAATGAAATGTTTATCAGATTTGAAAAGGTGGTGAAGATATTAAATAATCTGTTGAATAGAGAAATAATTGGATTTGACTGTCATGTAAATGTTAAACCTTAAAACTATACAATATAATTCAAAAATACTTTGTTTGCTACTTTTGTTTGCTTTGTTTTGCTATGTCAAACATGGATGCTCTACAAGTGTGGCTGTGAGGGTTTGCATTAATCCAGCTTGTGTGAAAAGGGTGTATGTACTTTATGTTGTCTATAAGGCTAATCTCAGCTGAGTGCCATCCACTGTAAGAACCTCCTGCCCATCTCCCCTGATGCACAGCAGTGTGTTATATAAACAATGGAAAGCAGCAGCTTATTGTGTAAGAGGACCATGTGTGAAAATATGGAGTGCACATTTGAAGAGGCTTTCAGAAAACCATCAGGACAGGGTGTTAAAGATGTGTTTTGGCAAAGACTGGTTGGAAGGTTTAATTTTTGGAAAGGCCTTGTAACGCTACTCTTTTTTTTCCCCTTTCCTCTCGTATTCTGTCGTTTACCCTTAAATTTATATTACCTTAGTCTTTCTCCCTGTACAATGGGATGTGCATACCGATACAGCTTTGAGTTTTATTGGCCTGTCTTCATCAACAGAGCGATCTTTGCCTGTAACTGTAAAAAAAAAAAAAAAAAAAAAAACTCCACAAGTTAACAAAAAGTGTGTCTGTATTGTAAATCAAGGTGGCTCAGGCAGAAAAAGCCTTTCAATTTCTCAAAAAAGTGTGCTTACAAATCAATTATTGTATGAAAAGAGATAATTAAATATGTAAGGAATAATTGACTTCAGAGTTGGACCATTGAATTAGTGAAAATCAATGCACAACTGAGGTGGCAAGGTGCCCACAATGATATCGATTAACTCTAATGCGGTTAATAAACCTGGAACATTTTCGTAGCTGTGCAGTTTTAGAAAATTAAACAACACCTTGAAACATTTGTAAACCGAAATCAAGATTACAACGGCATAATACTAGTCAGGATCACTACTTTATTTTAAGAATGTGAAATGTCAGGATAGTAGTAGAGAGAATTATTTATTTCAGCTTTTATTCCTTTCATCACATTCCCAGTGGGTAAGAAGTTTACATACACTTTGTTAGTATTTGGTAGCATTACCTTTATATAGTTTAACTTGGGTCAAACGTTTTGGGTAGCCTTCCACAAGCTAATCACAATACGTTGCTGGAATTTTGGCCCAATCCTTCAGACAGAACTGGTGTAACTGAGACAGGTTTGTAGGCCTCCTTGCTCGCACACGCTTTTTCAATTCTGCCCACAAATGTTCTATCGGATTGAGGTCAGGGCTTTGTGATGGCCACTCCAATACCTTGACTTTGTTGTCCTTAAGCCATTTTACCACAACTTTGGAGGTACAGTTGGGGTCATTGTCCATTTGGAAGACCCATGTGCGACCGAGCTTTAACTTCCTGGCTGATGTCTTGAGACGTTGCTTCAATATATCCACATAATTTTCCTTTCTCATGATGCCATCTATTTTGTAAAGTGCACCAGTCCCTCCTGCAGCAAAGCACCCCCACAACATGATGCTGCCACCCCCATGCTTCACGGTTGGGATGGTGTTCTTCTTCTTGCAAGCCTCACCCTTTTTCCTCCAAACATAATGATGGTCATTATGGCCAAACAGTTCAGTTTTTGTTTCATTACACCAGAGGACATTTCTCCAAAAAGTAAGATCTTTATCCCCATGTGCACTGGCAAACTGTAGTCTGGCTTTTTATGGCGGTTTTGGAGCAGTGGCTTCTTCCTTGCTGAGCAGCCTTTCAGGTTATGTCGATATAAGACTCGTTTTACTGTGGCTATAGATACTTGTCTACCTGTTTCCTCCAGCATCTTCACAAGGTCATTTGCTGTTGTTCTGAGATTGATTTGCACTTTTCACACCAAACTACATTCATCTCTAGGAGACAGAATGTGTCTCCTTCCTGAGCGGTATGATGGTGCGTGGTCCCATGGTGTTTATACTTGCGTACTATTGTTTGTACAGATGAACGTGGTACCTTCAGGCATTTGGAAATTGCTCCCAAGGATGAAACAGACATGTGGAGGTCCACAATTTTTTTTTTCTGAGGTCTTGGCTGATTCCTTTTGATTTTCCCATGATGTCAAGCAAAGAGGCACTGAGTTTGAAGGTAGGCCTTAAAATACATCCACTGGTACATCTCCAGTTCAGTACACCTCCTTTCAGAAGCTAATAGGATAATTGTCTAAAGACTTGACATAATTTTCTGGAATTTTCCAAGCTGCTTATAGGCACAGTTAACTTAGTGTATGTAAACTTCTGACTCACTGGAATTGTGATATAGACAATTAAAAGTGAAACAATCTGTCTGTAAACAATTAAAAAAATTACTTGTGTCATGCACAAAGTAGATGTCCTAAATAACTTATATATATATATATATATAGTCATCAAAACTATGGAATAATATAAATGGAACTATGGGAATTATGTTGTGACTAAACAAAATCCAAAATAAATCAAAACTGTGTTATATTTCAGCATCTTCAAAGTAGTCACCCTTTGCCTAGAATTTGCAGACATGTACTCTTGACATTTTCTCAACCAACTTCTTGAGGTATCACCCTGGGATGCTTTTTAATTGAGGTATTGAAGGAGTTCCCATCTATGTTGGGCACTTATTGGCTGCTTTTCTTTATTATTTGTTCCAAGTCATCAATTTCAAAAAATTTTAAATTTGAGTTTTATAATGAAATAAATTAATATGGTGGCACTATTATATTTTTGTCTACAAAACTAATTTCAAACATTTAAGCAAACGCCTTCAGATCAACAGATTTTTAAGATCATGGGAAACATTTCAGTAAAGTGTTTCAAAACTTTTGACTGGTAGTGTACAGGTATATGTGTGTGTGTAGTATATACAGTTGTGCTCAAAAGTTTGCATACCCTTGGAGAATTGGTAATATATGTACCATTTTTAAAGAAAACATGAGTGAGCAGGCAAAACACATTTATTTGATTTCTTATTGGATTCATATTCAGATGTAGGTTATAACAGAATGGCACAATCATAAAACAAAACAAAGAAAAAAATGAAATGACCAAAAAGTCTGCATACCCTTATTTCTTAATATTGTGTATTGCCCCCTTTAGCATCAATGACAGCGTGCAGTTTTTTGTAATAGTTGTCTATGAGGCCCCAAATTCTTGCAGGTGGTATAGCTGCCCATTCGTCTTGGCAAAATGCCTCCAGGTCATGCAAAGTCTTTGGTCGTCTTGCATGAACCGCACGTTTGAGATCTCCCCAGAGTGGCTCGATGATATTAAGGTCAGGAGACTGTGATGGCCACTCCAGAACCTTCACCTTTTTCTGCTGTAACCACTGGAGGGTCAAATTGGCCTTGTGCTTAGGGTTATTGTCTTGCTGGAAAGTCCAAGAGCGTCCCATGCGCAGCTTTCGTGCAGAAAAATGCAAATTGTCTGCCAGTGTTTTCTGATAACATGCTGTATTCATCTTGCCATCAATTTTCACAAGATTCCCCATGCCTTTAGAGCTCACACACCCCCAAAACATCAGTGAGCCACCACCATGCTTCACAGTGGGGATGGTATTTTTTCACTATAGGCCTTGTTGACCCCTCTCCAAACATAGCGCTTATGGTTGTGACCATAAAGCTCTATTTTGGTCTCGTCACTCCAAATTACAGTGTGCCAGAAGCTGTGAGGCGTGTCAAGGTGTTGTCGGGCTTTTTTGTGGCATCGGTGCAGTAAAGGCTACTTTCTGGCAACTCGACCATGCAGCTCATTTTTGTTCAAGTATCGTCATATTGTGCTCCTTGAAACAACCACACCATCTTTTTCCAGAGCAGCCTGTATTTCTCCTGAGGTTACCTGTGGGTTTTTCTTTGTATCCCGAACAATTCTTCTGGCAGTTGTGGCTGAAATCTTTCTTGGTCTACCTGACCTTGGCTTGGTATCAAGATATCCCCGAATTTTCCGCTTCTTAATAAGTGATTGAACAGTACTGACTGGCATTTTCAAGGCTTTGAATATCTTTTTATATCCTTTTCCATCTTTATAAAGTTCCATTACCTTGTTACACAGGTCTTTTGACAGTTCTTTTCTGCTCCCCATGGCTCAGTATCTAGCCTGCTCAGTGCATCCATGTGAGAGCTAACAAACTCATTGACTATTTATTCACAGACACTAACTGCAATTTAAAAAGCCACAGGTGTGGGAAATGAACCTTTAATTGCCATTTAAACCTGTGTGTGTCACCTTGTGTGTCTGTAACAAGGCCAAACATTCAAGGGTATGAAAACTTTTGATCAGGGCAATTTGGGTGATTTCAGTTATCATTATGATTTAAAAAGGAGCCAGAAAACTATGTGATAATAAATTGCTTCGTATGATCACTATCCTTAAATAAAAGACAGCTTTTTGCATTATCAGTCATATTTTCAAAATCAATGCCAAAATTTCAAACTTTTGCCAGGGTATGCAAACTTTTGAGCACAATTGTGTGTGTGTGTGTGTGTGTGTGTATATATATATATATATATATATATCTGTCTATATATATGTGTATACACATCTATATCTATATCTATCTATCTATCTATCTATATATATATATATATATATATATATATACGTATATAGATATAGATATATATAGGTATAGATATGTGTATATATAAATATACTGTACTGTGGAAAAGTTTTAGGCACTGGTGAAAAATGTTGCATAGTAAGGATGTCTTCAAAAATAATGCCATAAATAGTTTTCATTTATTAATTAATGTCATGCAAAGTCCTATAAACATAAAAAAGCTAAATCAACATTTGATGTGACCACCTATGCCTTCAAAACAGCACCAATTTTCCTAGGTACTCCTGGACACAGTTGTTATTGGTTGTTGGCAGATACGATGTTCCAAGCTTCTTGGAGAATTTGCCACAGTTCTTCTATCTGTTTAGGCTGTCTCAATTGCTTCTATCTCATCATTTAATTCCAGACTGACTCGATGTACAGTAGGGGGTCTGTGGGGGCCATGTTATCTGTTGTAGGGCTCCCTGTTCTTCTATTCTAATTTATTCTATTTTCAAAAGTAATGTTTGGGAGTCTAAAATGTATATTTCCTATTGACACACTAAAGCTGAAGATATAAATAACTATCTTAAGATAAATGTTTTTGTGAAACATCTTATGTGCCCAAGACTTTTGCACATTACTGATATGTGTGTGTGTGTGTGTGTGTGTGTGTGGGTGGGAAGAAAGAGACAGTGGGGGGCTATGGGAGACATGAAAGACATTGTAGGAAATTAGTTGCCAGGGTCAAATATACAGTTTAGTGGTCATTATACAGAAATATTTGAACAAAAAGTGCTATGATTGACCAATCAGGATCAAGTATTCCAGGGAGCCCTGTAATAAAATATATTTAACAGTTATATTTTGTTGATTTCTTAGGTTGCAGATGGTTCTGACGTGGAGTTTGAGGCAGGAAATTTCTCCCAGTCTTGTGAAGTGAAGGTGGAAAATCTTCCTCACGGCAATGATCACCTGCTCTCCTGGGCACGTCAACGCTACCATGCTGTTACCTCATTCAGTGAACTCAAGATGGCCCATGATGTCTTCATCAAGGTTGGAGAGGGTATGTTTCCCTGAACACACACAGCATTTTATAATTCCATATTGCTGATACCTATTCCTCAAGCCATATATTTTATGAGCACATAACAAGCCATATTTTCAGCCCCCTCTGAACTTCAATCAAGGCCCTGCACATACTAATTCACTCTCAATGGTGCTCATTGACTGTGTTTAGTAGCTGGACCCAAGGGTAATAAAGCAAATCCCAGTGAGGCTCTGTCAAGTCATTCTGATTTCCACTTGGCAGCCTTTAATTTAACTTAAAAACAACATGGTCTGTGGGCTTTTCCAATGGCAGACATTCTCTCTGTCTCTCATTTGTAATCAGTCGATTGGCTTGCATGTCGCTCACATCTTTTCTGTTGGACTCTTAAACAATAGAGTAATGATGAATTGATGGAAAGGCCTAGTAAACATACAGGAAAGGCCTAGTAAACATACAGGAAAGGCCTCAGAGGAGAGCTCTGGTTGCCAGCTTGTGCA
Organism: Myxocyprinus asiaticus; assembly: GCF_019703515.2. NCBI lineage: Eukaryota > Metazoa > Chordata > Actinopteri > Cypriniformes > Catostomidae > Myxocyprinus > Myxocyprinus asiaticus. The sequence goes on from NC_059355.1 coordinate 22,159,406, forward strand.
TACGGGCCCTTCGCCAAACCTGAAGCATTTTCACAACAGTTCTCTTAAAAAGACAAGGATGAGGGAGAATAGAAGACCAGAAGGAAAATAGGGAATGCTTGAAGAGATAATCTGGCAGAAAAGGCAGAGGGTATAGAAAAAGCACAAAAGAAAATAGAGCTCAAACCAGAAAGTCCATATTTTAAGCAGTACCTGGAAGCCCTGAAAGATTTGAGTAAGTAAGTAACTTCGCCATCTGCCGGATGACATGAGCTGCAGGGGGGGAAATTTCGGTTAAGAAGGATTTAACTTGAAACTGTCTGTTGAGCTTTGATATGATTTTTGAGTCAGACACCCATTCTTGAATACTGTGCTGCCACATTCGAATTGAGTTTGTTGTTTACTAGTTGAGGGCATAAAAGAGAGATAACAGAAACATGCACAAATTCATGCCATTAGCTGCAGGAATTGTTTGAAAAAAGTAGAAAAAGACAAATCCGGCTGTGTATTTCACAGAAGGCCCAGTTGTGTTTCCCCTGCTGAGTTCTAAAACCAAACCAGCAACACGTCTGACTTCATCATCTATCAGCTGTCAGATTGCCCAGTTAAACTGCCGGTGCATATTTTTCAGTCCGTAAAAGAACATAAAATTCCAATGCTAGAAAGTAAGTAATTACTTTTTATTCAAAGAATGCCTCCCTTAGTCCCAGCTGGCATGTCGAGAGCAGAGCGTATTTTGGTCAACCTCGTAAAATGTTTGGCCTGGTGTCATTGGAGTTTGTGGTTTGGCAGGGACTCAGAAGGCTCTGTTTACCTCTACAGGAGAGTTCTGGCTTTCTCCTCGGTCTCATCCCTTTGTATCTCCGCATGAGAGAAGACATGCTTCCGATCTGTTTGCTGCAAAGAACAGACAACCCTCTTTACCCCCAAAGCACCTCAAAGAGCCAGGAAGAGCTGAGAGAAAGAGATGCCAACCTTTCATGATGTTCATACTCATCACACTTGCACTTTGTCCAAAAGTGTAATGGCCAAATAAGGAAGCATCTGTCTTGTGTTTCTCTGGGGCAGAGAGAAGAGCCATCATCTATTTTGTGGAGGGGCATAGAAAATTATGAACATTTTCAGTAGCAGGACAGATCAATGATTGGACTGTTTTGTGATAGTTCAAACTACATATTTTTAAAGTCTCTCTCCAGTCACTGGTTTAACCCCTAAAAACTCATCTTTGTTAATCAAAATTACATATTTAAAGGTTTTTTTCCCATTAAATGAATCCCTTCATGCCTTAAAATGTCTTATATATAAAACTCTACACCTTTGCCTCATTTAGTATGCACAGATCCATGAATATGCAAATTAGCCCCTGCCTACATCTCCACTCATCCCGGCACCGCTCATCTGCAGCTCGGGCTACCTGCTCACCTTCAACTCTTTTCACTGTAAAAGTACTAAACGCTATACAATGGCAAGTGGTAATATTGGAGTAATTCAGCCATATATGTTCGAACCGGAAAATGATTCTGAAGAAGAAGAAGAAGAGTGAAATATACAGGGCCACTTACAGGTCGATGTATCACAATGGTAATGTATTTTATGTATCACTCTCTATAACATTAGAAACATAAGTTACATAACAGAATAGATAACATGAACCTTCGGCTTCCTTATCAAACAGATAATAATGTGTTGCTAATGTTAGACAAACCTTGTTCTCGGTTGCCACCTCTGACAAGTTAGCTACCTTGCAAAGATAAACATCCAGATGTGCCATTAGGAAGAAACGCTTTGAACACCATAGAAAGTCTCTGGAGAAAGGCATATAGATCATCATAAATAACATCGTAATATACAATATGTATGTGCTATGAGTAATGTTTGCCGTAACTTTCTTCGTCAACATACCCAAGCCATATAAAATTTCCTGTCAGCATTTGACATGAGTCATCATGTAACTTGGCATGCTAACGTTGGCTAACTTTATCTAGCACACTGCAAATTTGTTGGACACAGTCAATGAATAAAAGACAAGAAAAGGAAAATTGCCGGTTGACCAACATGTTGGCTCATACTCGCTGTGTCCCCAGAATAAATTGATGGAACGGCGTTGGGCTTCAATATACGTTTAGTAGCAAAACCTATCTTTTTTGGGTTAAAATTTTCAAAACAGTTCTCTGGAAAATGACTACTGCAAACCTGAGTTTTCTCTGGAAGATTTGCTGGAATATTACGATTTTTCAAAATAAACTGCATCCATTTATCTCGGATTTTCAGATCTTTTGGTAATACATGAAGGCTAACCATTTGTCCTTTTGCAACTTTGCATCCGAAAACAGAACATGTCTTGCAAAATACCGATAAGTAGATACACCTGGCTTCTCCTGATACCCCTTGCTTCGCCGTAGTGTATGCTATTAATATGGAAAGCCCCACCCCGCAAGTTGACGGGATTGGTTCCTTAGGTTTGTGACATATGAAACCCTGGCTGTCTGAATCCGAATTTTTGAGACTGTCTTTGGTACACTGCAATTCCAAGGCGAAAATGCTCAGCCATGGCTTTGACTGCTGATTTCACTCATGGTATGTCTTCTAGCATATAAAAAACACCATATGGACATGTAAACAAGGTTAAAAACTTGAGGTCTTTAAAATCAACTAGTCAGTGGGTTCACTCAAAACTAGTCGAATTGTTGTTAATACACTAATGCATAGCACACTGTCAACATGCCAAAACTCTTTAAATTAATTCCCTTAAAGCAGCACCACTAAAAATACTAAAGTTCAAGGGATAGTTCACCCAAAAATGAAAATTCTATTATCATTAACTCACCCTCATACCATCCCAGATGTGTATGACTTTCTTTCGTCTGCAGAAGACAAATTATGATTTTTAGAAGAATATATCAGCTCTGTAGGTCCATACAATGCAAGTGAATGGGTCCCAACATTTTGAAGCTCCAAAATGCACATAAACACAGCATAAAAGTAATCCATACGACTTCAGTGGTTAAATCCATATTTTTTAAAGCGATATGATAGGTGTGGGTGACAAACAGATCAATATTTAAGTAATTTTTAACTATGAATTCTACTCCCTGCCCAGTTGGGGGCGATATGCACAAAGAATGCGAATCACCAAAAACAAAAGAAGAAGGGCTTAAATATTGATCTATTTCTCACCCACACCTGACATATCACTTCAGAAGATATGGATTTAACTGTAATCTTATGGATTACTTTCATGCTGTGTTTATGTGCATTTTGGAGCTTCAAAATTTTGGAACCCATTCACTTACAGAGCTGAATATTCTTCTAAAGATCTTTGTTTGTGTTCAGCAGAAGACAGAAAGTTATACACATCTGGGATGGCATGAGGGTGAGTAAATGATGAGAGAATTAAAATTTTTGAGTGAACTATCGCTTTAAGCATAGAGGTTGCTAGATGACAAATTGACAATCCTGCACCCCTAGTTTTGATTGAAGGCTCTTTATTACTGTTTAAATGATCTCACACATACACAATGCTCCCATTTGTTCTGTGCATTTTTCCTCGTTTTCTCATGTTTCTGATCATAGATTGCATTTACAGAAGATGTGGCATATCTGTCAAACATCAACTCTTTGCTTAAATTGAACTAAAATTTGTTTCAGATCCCGTCTTCTCAGAGACCTGTAAGATTGATAACAAGTTCCTATCTTTGAACTACCTGGCCAGCTACATTCAACCTCAGCCATCTACAGGGTGTGTTCTTTCAGGTCCTGATCATGACCAGGAGGTCCACATCATTGAGCTTCAGGCACCAAACTCCAGCAGGTAAGAAGAAGTTCCCTATCTGTCACTCACTCGACATTGTGTCGATGTAGTGACACTAGGGGTCACTCTTGGGAGCCCGAGACACCTCAGGTCTTTGACAAAAGGCCAATGAAAATTGGCGAGTGGTATTTGAATGCCATTCCCCCAGACATACGGGTATAAAAGGAGCTGGTATGCAACCACTCATTCAGATTTTCTCTTCGGAGCCGAACGATCATGCTCACTGAGCTGAATTCCCACGACTGTTCATTCACCTCTGCTGGATCTGACGGCGCATTTCAGCGGCTTCTGCCTCCTCTGCACTGGTGCACTGCAGAGAATGCCCCTGGGCGGGTCAGCAGAAATAAGGAGTATATTTCTCTAAAAGAGTGGCACACACAGAACGTCTTTTTTTAAAGACGCATCTTTTTAAAGATGCCTTTCCTTTGTGTGTTATTCCTGGTTGCGCTCGTTATCTCTCACCTTCTGACGGTCACGATCACTGTCTTTCGTGTTTGGGCACTGCTCACGTGGAGACAGCGTTCGTGGATGGGTCATGTATTCATTGCGTGAACATGTCCTTGGCAACGATGCGGTCGCGGCTTACCTTCGTAAGAAAGCAAGCCACCCCAGAGGCTCCCGCCTCGGTCCTTCTACCCACGGGTATGAGGACAGTGCGGCTAGCACTGGGGGCGATTTGGGGACCCCAATGGGACCGCTTCCGCCAGGTATCCCCCCGCGGACCTTCCATTCCCCAGCACACTCGTCTGCCCCAATCGGGCTTCCGGACGAGTCCGCCGGCTCGTCTCATGGCGAGTTCGACCTCTTATTCGGAGCCTGCGAAAGTGATGAGCTCTTTAGCACAGCATCGGAGAACTGGGCTCCTCTCTTCGGGTGTGTCGCCCAGTCACAGGCTGACACGGAGATGACGACATGCTTTCCCGGGCAGCCGCGAGAGTCGGGCTAGAGTGGAACCCTCCGTTCTCCCCTGAACCCTCGCGGCTCAATTATTGGTTCCTGGGCTTGCGGCGCTGCTCAAAGCCACGCCCCGTCCCCGTTCCTTTCTTCCCAGAAGTGCATGAAGAGCTGACAAGGTCGTGGGAGGCACTTTTTACTGCCTGGTCCCGATCTTTCAGCTTCCCCGCCCTCACTACCCTCGATGGTGGAGCAGCCAAGGGCTATTCGGCAGTCCCCCCGGTGGATAAAGGCACTCGCGGTGCAACTATGCCCGCAGAGCGCCGCCACCTGGCGCGGGCGCCCAAAGCTCCCGTCCAAGGCCTGTAGGTTTACGTTGTCTCTGACGGCCAAGGCGTACGGTGCCACTGGACAAGCCGCCTCTGCCCTGCATGCCATGGCTCTACTGCAAGTCCGCCAAGGCGCTAAAAGAACTGCACGAGGGTAGTTCCGCCCCGGGATTGATGCAGAAGCTGCGCTCGGCGACCGACCTCGCTATCCGGGCGACGAAGGTCACGGCGCGGTCTCTCGGGTGGGCGATGTCCACCTTGGTGGACCAGGAGTGCCACCTTTGGCTCAACCTGGTCGAGATGGGAGAGGCCGACAAGGCACGGTTCCTTGCTGCCCCCATTTCCCAAGTTGGCCAGTCTGGCGACACCGAGGACTTTGCCCAGCAGTTCTCAGTGGTGAAGCAGCAGACGGAGGTTATCCAGCACATCCTTCCCCAGCACGGCTCAAGATCCCGCAACCTGTCTGCTCGTTGCCAAGGGCGTCCCCCTGCGGTGACTGCACCGGCTCTGCCGCAGCCCGCCCCTGCGGCCCGGCCCCGGCGTGGAGCCCACGGCAGGAAGCAGATGCCACCTGTCTCGCGGCCGCCAAGAACCCGCGAAAGGCTTCGAAGCGTCCCTGAGACAGGCGACCCAGGGACAACGAAACCCGCTGCTCTGGAGCTGGTAAGCAGACCACTCTATCCCCGGTCAAGGGCCAGGAGGAGAATCTTTTGTTACCTTTGCATTTAATTGCGCTGCATGCCCAAGTGGCTGCAATATCCAAGAGTTTAGCAAGAGTGGTTTCCTTGTTCCCTGGGTCACATATCCGGTGTGCACGGCCGTCATCATGACAACCGTCCACCATTCTATTTGGCAGGTTTGGCGCTCCAGCGGTGGTCTCCCCGCCCCTGAGCGCCCAGCTGTGGCACAAATCCACCCCCGATGTGACAGTCTCCACGGGTCACGAGGACAGGCCTCTTCCTCCCCCATCCCAGGATGTTCCGGGGGTGGTCACAAGGAGCCAGATAAGTACTTCGATGTCCTTGAACTCAGCATGGCCACGACATGGTGTGGCACCTTGAGCTCCGCCCCGCCGCGAGGCCCCACCCGCCAGTATGTCCAACGAGATTGTCCCTTTGGTCCCCCTCGTGTGGAGCTTGGATGCGTGGTTTGCGCTTTCCAATCCGTCGCGATGGCCGATCCGGACTGTCTGACTCGGCTACGCGATTCAGTTCGCCAGGTGTCCGCCCAGGTTCAGCGGTATCCTCTTCACCTTGAAGGACGAAAACACTGCTACCTTGCACGCGAAGATCCTGGCTGAGATGTTGAAGGGGTTTTACATCCCCTACTTCATCGTACCGAGAAAAGGCGGTGGGTTGCAGCCAATCTTGGACCTGCGAGTACTGAACCGGGCTTTACACAGACTCCCGTTCAAGATGCTGACGCAAAAATGCATTCTGGTGAGTGTCCGGCATCAAGATTGGTTCGCAGCGGTAGACCTGAAGGATGCGTACTTTCAAGTCTTGATTCTACCACAACACAGACCCTGTGGTTTGCATTTGAGGGTTGGACGTATCAGTACAAGGTCCTCCCTTTCAGTCTGTCCTTGTCCCCTCGCATCTTCACGAAGGTCGCAGAGGCAGCTCTTGCCCTGTTAAGGGAGGTGGGCATTTACATTCTCAATTATCTCGACAACTGGCTAATCTTAGCTCACTCTCGGGACATGTTGTGCACACACAGGGACTTGGTGCTCTCACACCTCAGCCGACTAGGGCTTTGGGTCAACCGGGAAAAGAGCAAGCTCCTCCCGGTTCAGAGCATCTCATTTCTCGGTTTGGAGTTGGACTCAGTCTCGTTGACAGCGTGCCTCACAAACGAGCATGCACAGTCGGTGCTGGCCTGTTTGAAGGCGTTCAAACAGAAAACAGCGGTTCCACTGAAACTCTTTCAGAGGCTCCTGGGGCATATGGCATCCTCAGCGGTGGCCACCCCGTTCGGGTTGATGCATATGAGACCGCTTCAGCACTGGCTTCAGAGACCTGCAAGTGTTCTCTGTCAGCGAAACGTGCCTGGAGTTCGGTCTGGGCTACTCTCATGTGATCTTGAGACCCCGACCGGGCTATGTGCCCAAGGTTCCCATGACCCCTTTTAGGGACCAGGTTGTGAACCTGCAAGCGCTGCCCCAGGAGGAGGCAGATCCAGCCCTGTCGTTGCTGTGTCTGGTGCGTGCTTTATGTATCTATTTGGATCGCACGCAGAGCTTTAGGATCTCTGAGTAGCTCTTTGTCTGCTTTGGTGCACAGCGGAAAGGAAGCGCTGTCTCCAAGCAGAGGATCGCCCACTGGCTCATTGATGCCATAGCTATGGCATATCATGCCCAGGATGTGCCACCCCCGGTAGGGCTACGAGCCCATTCTACCAGGGGTGTAGCAGGGAGGGACACCCCCCAACTAGACCTGGTCGGCCCAGTCGGATAATCCCCCTTTTTTTTTAGGGAGTGAAAAAAAAAGAAGGGGAAAAGAGGCCACGACTGGGCTAGCCTGTCTCTATCTTTTGGGTAGTCGACTTGTCCCCTAAGGGCCGTTCGACACTCTAACTATGTTCGATAACTATGTTGGGGGAGGTTACGTGTTGGCCTGGTGCGCTGGCTACGAGACACACAGTTGTCTGCCCATCACACACCGCCAGTTCACGTAACACAGTTCAGCCAGTTGCGGCATTTTGTATAGGGACCCCTAGTGTCACTACATCGACACAACGCCGAGTGAGTGACAGATAGGGAACATCATGGTTACTTGCGTAACCTCCGTTCCCTGATGGAGGGAATGTGACATTGTGTCCCTCCTGCCACAACGCTGAACTACCCGCTGAAATGGCCAGACCTTGTCTCGGCTCCTCAGCATAAAACCTGAATGAGTGGTTGCATACCAGCTCCTTTTATACCCGTATGTCCGGGGGAGTGGCATACAAATACCACTCGCCAATTTTCATTGGCCTTTTATCAAAGACCAGAGGTTTCTCGGGCTCCCAAGAGTGACCTCTAGTGTCACTACATCGACACAACGTCTCGTTCCCTCCATCAGGGACCAGAGGTTACGCAAGTAACCATGATGACTTCCCCTGCAGAACCATGTAGAATACCGTCAGTGGCCATTATCCTGCCTTCAAATCAGTGACAGAAATGAACGGGGACTTGGTGCAAAAATCCCACTGAAAGTTAAAAATGCCCCCAAAGGGGCCTGGGTAGTTCAGTGAGTATTTACGCTGACTACCACCCCTGGAGTCTCGAGTTCAACTCCAGGGTGTGCTGAGTGACTCCAGCCAGGTCTCCTAAACAACCAAATTGGCCCGGTTGCTAGGGAGGGTAGAGTCACATGGGGTAACCTCCTCGTGGTCGCGATTAAGTGGTTCTCACTCTCAATTGGGCGTGTGGTAAGTTGTGCGTGGATTGCGGATAATAGCATGAGCCTCCACATGCTGTGAGTCTCCGCGGTGTCATGCACAGTGAGCCATGTGATAAGATGCACGGATCTCAGAAGCGGAGGCAACTGAGACTTGTCCTCCACCTCCTACATTGAGGTGAGTAACCGCTCCACCATGAGGACCAATAAGTAGTGGGAATTGGGCATGCCAAATTGGGGAGAAACGTGGATTAATAAATAAATAAATAAATAATTAAACAAAATGAAAAATCTGGGGGTAAAAAAATACATACACTACCGGTCAAAAGTTTTGAAACACTTGACAGAAATGTTTCTTGTGATCTTAAAAATCTTTTGATCTGAAGGCGTATGCTTAAATGTTTGAAATTAGTTTTGTAGGCAAAAATATATTTGTGCCACGATATTAATTTATTTCATTGTAAAACTAAAATTTATTTAAAAAAAAAAGTTTTTGAAATGGATGACTTGGACCAAATAATAACAAAAAGCAGCCAATAAGTGCCCAACATAGATGGGAACTCTTCAATACTGTTTAAAAATAATCCCAGGGTGATACCTCAAGAAGTTGGTTGAGAAAATGTTAAGAGTACATGTCTGTAAATTCTAGGCAAAGGGTGACTACTTTGAAGATGCTAAAATATAACACAGTTTTGATTTATTTTGGATTTTGTTTAGTCACAACATAATTCCCATAGTTCTATTTATGTTATTTCATAGTTTTGATGACTTTACTATTATTCTAAAATGTGAAATAATTATAATAAAGAATGTGTAAGTGTTTCAAAAGTTTTGACCGGTAGTGTATACCGTAAACAGATTGTATGTATACATAACATTGCATAAAACATAAGATGGAAGCACTCAGATAGAGAATCTATGTTAATATATTGATTACATAAAAAATATTTTACATACATTTTTAAATGATTATAATACAAATGCCCTCATAAAGGTAAAAAATGCCCCTGAAAATCAAATCCGAGGGGGCAAATATTGCCCCTTAAAGGAAAAGTTAATTTCTAAAACTGCTTCAAATACTCCTTTTTTCTTCTAAGTTTCTTAGTCATAGTCAAACCACAGTTTGGCATTTCACACTGCGCTTAGCCCTGGGTTACTGTTAGTTTAAACCCTGATTTTAGCTCTATAAAGAAACATTTCACACTTTTGTAAGGGGGTTTGCACTGCTTTTAACCCTGGCCTTTGAAAGGGTTAACATTGCTTTTTTTACCCCATATTGTGGTGCTATTAGGTGTACAGTGTGAAATGATGCGGTGTTAGAATGTTACAGAAAGTTGTTTAGCAACAGACAATCAATCATGAAATTCTTTTTATTAGCTCATTTAATATTCACAAGCTTTGTACAGTCACAGGAACCTTCACATGCTGCTTACATTCTCTGTCTGAGGTTAACTGATTAAATGGCAAATGCAAAAACTGGTGTGATGAAGAAACAGTATTACTTTTTACGTGTGTTCGTGGTATATAATATACCACGACAAAACCACTAGTACAACAAAGAGCCTGTTTACACAAAATCCGTGACGATTTTGCGAGACGAACTTCAGATGGAATGTCTATTCACATCGAGTCTGTAAAAAATTAAACAAAAAATTATTTCACCCCTGTATAGTAGGTGGCGCTCTTGCTGTTCTACAAACAATTATACCAGTCTCCTGCCCGCACGTATTTTAGAGCTCCTTGGCCCGCACCCTTCAGCTGACAATGCTAGAGGTTCATATATTTAATGCTGTTAAAACATTTATTTACCTAATTTGGCATAACAGTTTCATTATGTTCTTTCCAAGGTGTTGATGCATTTTGAGGATCTATAATTGTTTATTTATTTATTTTTTTAGTAAAGTGCATTGGTAGATATTTATTTGCTCATGTATTTTGCTACAAGTATATTCAAAGTGGACTCCCAAACCCAACTTTTTTTATAATGCCTGGATTAATGCCTGAATAATACTGTATAACACAAGGTACAGTGATATAAATACATGTGGAATCATGTACATTAAGAATAACAGTTATACTAGTCTCACTGTCTTTTCTTTATTTAAACTATTGCAATACTTTGTTATATGACCCTTGCAATAAAATAGCAGTGTGGTATTGCAATTTGTTTGTCTACATGAAAATATTGTATGTAAAGGGTCTTTTTATGGGATTTTACTATGAGCTTAGTGCAAACGAATTGCCGAACCTCGCTGCCATTTTTAATGCCATGAAAATATAATAGGCACAGTGATATATTAAATAATGTAGGCTACATTAAGACAAACTGCCATAAGCAGACTTTAAAAAACAGACCGGGTTTATGTTTTGCAGTACAATTCAATTGCAGTTCAGGTTCATGAATTGCAACAATTTATTTTTAATTATCTAATTTTTGGGGCTGTGGGGGGTGGGGTGTATCAGCAACATGTCCAATGCCGGTGTTTGCCAGTAGATTAGTGCTACCAATGCGCAGGATTCAGCAGCTGCAGCGACTTAGGAAAAATGACAAAAAGCTCATCTCAATGGTCAGTCAGTTTTCATCGCAGTCTGGAAAAAAAAAAAAAAATCAGACCAATATTAAAAGAAAAAACTCATCTTATAGCCTATAGATGATTCTGACATTCCGACTTGAAGGCAGCATTATTCCATGTGAGATGACTGGGCAAAATGTTTTAGAAACTCATAACCATCATCATAATAATCATTTTAGCATATGATAATTCTGCTGTTCATTTGAAAGTGAAGAGTTACAACACCCAAAAGCCTGTCGAGACATTTCAAATAAACAGATATTTCATTTCACATAAAAATTATGTATAAATGTGTTGGTGTTTGGTGTGCATACTTTGCATGATATTTCTCTGTAGATAGGTGTGTTTAGTATCTTAGTCTGTGTATGTGTGTAAATCTGTGTTTTTGTGAGGGGTGTTTATCTTTGTGTATACTGTAAATGTGCATGCATGTCCCTCTGTGTTTGTCATATTAGTTTATCATTGTGTTTCCACCAGTCCTGTAAAGTTTATTTGAAGATAGGCAGGAACTAGGGTTTTGTTGATTTTGGTAAACTCTGCTAGGTAAAACTTTCCCCACCTCCACTGATATCACCCACTGTTGCCTAATAATGAGACAAAAAATGAAAAACAGATCTAAAGATAGGCATGTCATGATGGATCTCAGCATTATGTTATGTGCTCTGTTGCACGTGTCCTGCTTTTTTATCTGGGAAATGGACCAGTTTTTTTAATTTATTTTTTTAAATCAATTGGCCAGACACAGAAAGCATGTTAAAACTGCAAAAAAAAAAAAAAAAAAAAAAGTCTCTCTCTCTCTTACTCTCTCTCTCTCTTTGAGTAGTGCATTCCAGGTGGATGTTTTCGTGGATTTAAGACCGCTGGATGGTGGCGCTCCTCTCCATCGTGACGTTGTGCTGCTTCTGAAATGTGAGAAGTCTGTGAATTGGGTGATCAAAGCCCACAGCGTCATCGGCAAACTGAACATTGTGGTATGGGATTTAAATCGATAAAAACAAAAATATAGGCTATGTGCAAAGTACTGTATTTACTATACCTGGAATGACTTCAAATGCCTCATTGCTCCTACCAGCTCTTTACACTGCAAAAATGGCTGCGGTGAACAGTACTGCATAAATCAAATGCAGTCATACTGTATATTTAGTGAGGTTTATGCTTAAAACAAGTGCAAAAAATTTAAGATCAATAGTCTCTGAAAACATGGTTTAATTGTTATCTCTTTTTTCATATATTTTTATATTACTAGTTAAGTTCAGTTTTGCTTCACATGTAATTTCATCTTGAAGAAATTCAGAAAAGAGTCAGATTATTGTTTTTTTAGTAGAAATACTAGTTTCAAATACTAGAAATACTATACTTTAGTTTCAAACATGGCTCATCCAATCAGGTTTATTATGAGGTACTGGTTTGAGTCTTTCTTTTATGTGTTACATAATGTGAAGCTGTTTTTGCATTGAAGCCAGACTTATGATTAATTTGTTTTGAAAAATCCTATCTAAAAAATAAAATACCAAAAATAATACAATGACATAAATTTCTATATAGTATGAACTATATTTATTTTTAAGTATTAAAATCACAACATGGTTAAATAATATATAAAACATTTTGGGGTTGAATTTCCAAAAATAATATATAGTGATATACTGTATATTGTTACCGTGATATAATATCACTCCTATAAAATTTTGGTCATGCCGGCCACCGCCATTTTTGTTTTGTGATTCTGTATTCTCATACATTGAACTCCATATGTAATTCTGGTTACCCTTTAAACTGTGTGGAAGGGGCGTGCAACAGACAGCAAGTTGCTCCAATGAACTGTGTGATCTATCTCAGCAGGCCCGGTTTTACGGGGGTGTTTGAGGGTGCTAAAATGTTTGTACATTTAAGAATATTTCTTTACGTTGATTTAGTAGCATTTAAACAATTTCATCTTTAAAAAACATTTTTTTTATATGATACATCTCCACTTTATACAGAGCACCCCCAATATTTTCAGAAGCACCCTCAGTGATTTTGATATTGAACCGGGCCTATATCTCAGTCTGGAGGCTTGTCATCAGATGGAGTAATAACAGAAGGAGGAGTGTAGTGAGTTTTTCTCCAGCAAGAGCCTTTGAGTGTTTTTATTTTAGCATTGGTCTGGCACTTCAGAATACGAATTATGGGAGCGTCTGGCTGCTGGTTTCAGATAGCACAGCACAAAACTGTGAGCTCAAACCAATGCAACTGTCACTACACTGCTCAGCTCTTGGAGAACTTTTATGTGTAAGTTTATTACACATAAAATGTGTAATTTAATGGTAAATATTTGGGCTTTTTTATGTGCTGCTCATAAGAAATATGCACTGTTTTAAGGCACTGTCATTCAGCACCATTTTCTTTTTCTGCGTTTTTGTGCTCTTACCTTAATTGCATAATTCCTTTATTGAAAACAATGCAGATAACACATGCAAATAAACAAAATTATCAGCGAGCAGATAAAGTGTTTTAAGGTTTGTAAATGATAATTTATGGATGCGAGTAGAATAAAGGGGAGTACTTTATTGCCACATGTACAAGTACAATACTGTTCCTATATATGTTGATCTTAAATGCATACACAATACATAAGACACCAAAGCAATACAGTAGACAACACCAAGCAGCAAGGCAATAAAGAGGTGTGATGTAATTAAAAGTATAGATATCGAGCAAAAAGTCAGCTGTATTAACTGTAGATGCACAACTGCACTGTACAGAACAACCTGTTATGAGTGATTGTGAGAAATTTGTGGGAAACAAGTCTGGGAATGAGGGACAACTGCTCTTCTCACTATCAGCAGAGAACAATAAGCAATTGTAGAATTCTTCTGTAATCTGGCAAATCTGACCTATCAAAGCTCACATGAATAAAACCTGCTAAATTGGTCATTGGCTGTCAGAAGCAGGCATATAGATGCAGCATGTCTGAATGTGTCAGAGCTGCAGAAATATGTTGAGCTTCAAGATAAGTTGTCAACAGATCACATTATGGTAAATGGAACCAACAAGAACCACAGCATATTGTTAAAGAGTCTCATTGTAAATAGCTCCATTAAAGATTAAAGAAACTAATTTGGCATTGGACAGAACTACAGTTAAAGGAATATTCTGGCTTCAATACAAGTTAAGCTCAATCTACAGCATTTGTGGCAAAATGTTGATTACCACAAAAATTAATTTTGACGTAAAAATCTAAATTATGGGTTACAGTGAGGTACTTAGAATGGAAGTGAATGTGGCCAATTTTTGGAGGTTTAAAGGCAGTAATGTGATGCTTATAATTTTATAAAAACACAGAACTGTATTATCTGAGCTGTAAAGTTGATTAAATAATCATTTTTACAGTCGTTTTAGGGTTTGTTGACATTACAACATCATGGCAACAAAGTTGTAAAATTGGCTATAACTTTACATAGAAGAGGTTAGTACTGTAAGTGATGTTTACATGCATACTGTTTATGTCGTCTCGGTTACGTACGTAACCTAGGTTCCCTGAGGGGAACAAGATGCTGCATATGATCGCTGTGGGACACCGTCCGAGTGTCACACGGTCTGAAGCCCTTATACAATCATGGCAATTTATTGGCTGATGGCATTTAAGTGACGCCCCCTAGGGAGCTACGTCACAGGCTCCATAAAGGTGCTCGCTTTCGCACCATCAAGTCAAAAGGCACAAGCCTATGCAGCTGCTAGAGAGTATGGCCAGCAACACAGTTTCTTGTTCCCCTCAGGGAACCAAGGTTGCATATGTAACCGAGACGTTCCCTTTCTGAGAACTCAAGCTGCATATGATCGCTGTGGGAACAAATACATTCACGCCATGCGAACAGTAGCTGCCAACTGTCTAAGCCCGTGTGGCAAGCATATAGTGGCGCACAAGCGAGCTAAAGCATCTGAATTAAAAGGAACTATGAATTTACTCCTGTTCCAACAGAGTGCACCTGGGAAGCAGGAGTCAATCCCTTGTCCAGATTATAAAATCTTACAAATGTATGCAGAGAGGACCACCCTGCCACCATAATTTCCTCCAAGGACGCACCTCTAGCCAAAGCCCATTAGAATGCCATGCTCCTCGTAGAACGGGCTCGAATACCAGGGTGAATGTAAACTGCGTGCTTTGTAAGCACTTGAAATTGCATCAGTAAGCCAATGAGACAGTCTTTGCTTGGACACAGAAACACCTCTGTTGCAGCCACCAAAGCACACAAACAACTTCTCTGACTTATGCCACTGGCTAGTACGGTCAACATAAACTTGCAGCGCCCAAACTGGGCAAAGCATATGTAACCTTTCATGCTCCTCCAACTCAAATTGGGGAGGAGAGAAAGCCTGAAAATGAATGGTCTGCGAGTGAAATGACGTAGAAATAACCTTGGGTAAATTGCCAAACGAGGTCTTAACACAACTTTTGAATACCCTGGCACAAAATCCATACACAGTTAGACAAATCATTGACTTTCTTAAATGATGCCAATGTCACTAGCAGTGCCATCTTAAGAGTCAAAAACTTATCAGAAACTATTGTCAAGGGCTCGAACGGAGCACCCGAGAGCACCTCTAAAACAACAGATAAATCCCATAAAGGAATGTGGACAGGATGAAAAGTCTAAGCCTGTGTACCCCATGCATAAAGTGAGAGACAAGAGAATGTCTACAGAAACTCCATTGATAACAGAGACCACTATAGCGGCAACATAGACTTTAAGCGTTGCCGGGGCTCCTGCTAAAATTCCAGCACTTTACCGACAGGGCAGTGAACTGGATTTTCACTTTGCGCTGTACACCAAGAAGCAAAAATACGACACTTAAACGTATATAGCCTCCTCGTTGATGGAGCTCTAGCATTTAGAATGGTATCAACCACAGCGGGGGATAACCCATCATTCAAAAGAGCGCCCTTTTTCCAGGAGAGAGACCAGAGTCGAAAACCATACTTGAGATGGCCAATATGGTGCCATAAACAGAAGCCGAACCCGATCCTCTCGAACCCTCTGCAGAACTTTGTGCAGCAGACTGATCAGTGGAAACGCGTAAAGATGTGCTCTCGGCCACTGATGTGCCAGCGCATCGATGACCAGTGGTGCCGGGGGTGAAAGGGAAAACCAGAGGGGACATTGAGACGTCTCCAGGTCCACTTCTGCTCTGCCGAACTTTCTCCAGATTTGTTCCATAATCTGAGGATGTAATGTCCACTCTCTGGGTGTCAGGACAGGAGAGCCACCCCCAAGTTAAACCGGCCCAGAACATGTACTCAGCATGGATGAGGGCACACCCCTCCCTGGTGATTGATGTAGGACACCACTGTCCTGTTGTCTGCCTGGATGAGGACATGGCTGTTCTGAATCGCCGGATGGAAAAACCTTAACGTCAGCAGCACTGTGAACATCTCCAGGCAGTTTATGTGCCAATATTCCAGCTAGCCCATCCAGACTCCATAGGCTGGATGACCTTCATGTTCAGCGCCCCGAACTGTGGAGGAGGCATCTGTTGTTATCACTTTGCGGCTACACACCTGTCCCAACAGAATGCCAGATATCAAAAGGCGGGTCCGTTTCCATGGCAGTAGAGTTTGGTAGCACCCACACGTCATTCTGAAGGAACAAAGCTCATATGTCAGTGGTTTAAGTCCCTTTGTGGAGTTCATCCAGCAATGAAAAGGTATTGTATGCAACATGTCCAGGGGAAAGAGCCCCAAAAGCCTGTGAAATTTTCTCGCAGGGAGATTACTTTCCACTCTGAACATCGCTAGACACTGGTGTAATGACCAAATGCAAGCCGGAGACAGGCGAACCTGCATTGCCTGCGTGTCCAGATCCACTCCTAGAAATAGAGTCTGTTGCCTTGGCAGCAGGCCACTCTTGTCTAAGTTTACACACAGCTCTAGATTGCTCAAATGGCTGAGAATGACATCTCGATGTTGGGCAGCCAAAGTCTCTGAGTGAGCTAACACCAACCAATCGTCGAGATAATTAAAAATGCCTTGAAACCTCAAGTGTGTCAGAGCTGCATCCATGCATTTTGTGAAAGTTTGTGGTGCAAGTGCAAGTCTGAACAGAAGGACGCAAAATTGGTATGCTTTGTCCCTGAAAGTGAATCTGAGGAAACGCCTGTGCTTTGGCGCAATCTGAATATGGAAATAAGCGTCCTTCAAATCTATTGTCACAAAACAGTCCCCCAGCTGTACTTTATTTGTTTCTGTGTCAGCATTCTGAATTGTTATTTCATTAGGGTGAAATTCAAATGTCTCAAATCCAGAATGGGACGCAAGCTGCTGTCTCTTTTCGGGACCAGAAAATAACATCTGCAAAAGCTGCATTCTCTCGGGGAAAGGGGAAATGTCCTCTATTGCCCCTTTTTCTAAGAGAGAGGGAATTTCCCAAATCAAAAACAGGGCTTCCCGAACAGAAACGTCTGTTGGAATAACCCCATTGAATACTGGCAGAGCCCGTCTGAATTGAATGACATAATCATGCTCTATCGTTCAAAGTAGCCAGTTCAAAATGGCCTGCAACTGCTACCAAGCTGCTAGACAGGCAGACAGATGAATTAATGCATGGCTCTCACCTGTAGAGTGACATGTGACCACTAGATGGCGTGCATGGCTTACTTTTGACGACTGCCCCACAACCAGCAGCAGAGCGGAGGGGGGCCTTCCTTGCATTAAATTCCATTCAACTGTGGCTGGTTAAATGGGATTTAATTATGTTTCTGCTTTTATTGTATTCAGACATAAATGATGAGTGCCCTGAAATGCATTTACAGCAGGGATGCCGACAGAATAAACCTTTTCCCTGGTATTTTGAATGGGGAAGAGTGTGTGAACATTTGGAGTAATGTTTATTTGAGAAACTGGTTTGCCACAATGGCCCCAACGTTCTTTATGGGGGGACAGTGTGTGGTGCTTATGTTCACTGTGTGTTTTGAGTACACTTGTGCTTGATGAACATCGAATTCTGTTATGCATGTCTCGAGACCTTTGGTCATGGATACAGAGGCTGTATTTTGGATGCATTTTTTTAATGTTCACTCCCCAGCGCAAGCTGCGGGGGGAAACTGAACCATATTCTGGCCGGGTGTTCGAGGCATGTGCAAGGGCGAACTCATCCCAATACTGCCTGAAGGGCAAACAGGAGAGAAACAGGAGAGAAACGGTCCAGTTTCATTAGGGGCTCACCCTTAGTTTCACCACAAGTCCGTCAGGCTTGCTTCTGGTGTCTTGCCGGCCATTTAAAAGGGGCCGGGCCAACATCCAAATGCCTAAGCGGACACGCCCATGATGGCGGTAACGAACAAGGACCCAAATCCCTCTGAGGGGGTGCAAAACTCGTCCGGCGCCTTATGCCGCTCTCAGGTGGGATGTTGCGAAGATGCTGAACGAAGAATGCACTGGAGCTGCAACTGGCTTTTCTCTCTCTCTGCAAGGAAGCATCTGCTAAAACGCGGCAGTCTTTTACAGCACAGAATTTTTCCACCACCGACTGGATTGCATCACCGAACAGCCCTGATTGTGACATAGTAGCGTTCATTAGGAAGGCCTTGTCCTTGTCACAAATACCCATGAGCGTAAGCCACAGATGGCATTCCACCACCACAAGGCCTGCCATATTCCAACCAACGGCACAAGCAATGTGTTTGGTAACTCTCAGCACCAAATCAGAAGCCCGGCGTAGTTCCATGTCGGCCTCAGCATCCTGCCCAGCTCCATCATCTAAATCTCTCATAAAATGGGCTTGGTAGGCTTGCAAAACTGCCAGCGTGTGCAAAGCTGAAACCGCTTGACCTGAAGCCAGGTAGGCCTTGTTCGACAAGGACGAAGTCATCCTGCACGGCTTTGAGGTAAGAGTAGGCTCTGACTTCCATGTGGTCACTGAAGAAGGAGAGAGATGGGCTGCCAGTGTCTCCTCCATCGTCGGGACCTAAGTATATCCATGGTCGGAAGCTCGACACACATTAGAAAACTCAGAGGCCGACTGGTTTGTAATCCTGACCGAGTAAGATCCCAGGACTTTGAAATCTCCCGATAGAGGTCCGGGGAAAAAGGGAGTGGCCTACAAGGTGTAGTTGAGTGTTGGCCTGCTAAGAAACAGTCATCCAAGAAGGATTTACGATCCTCCGACTGAGTTTCATCCGGCCAGTCCAGGTGCAGTTTCTCCACTGCAAGTGTAATAACCTCCAGCAACTCTGTAAAAGTTACAGAGGGCCTTGAAATCCGACTGCTAGGAGGCAAGGCCTCAGCCTGGCCGGTGGCAAAATCCTCGGAAACCAGCACCACCGTAGATATGGCGTCTTCGTCCTCAGTGCCGAAGGAAACTGCTGTGCGTGCCTCAGGACTAGGACGCAAATGCCCATGTGTAATCTCCACAGGAGAACGTCGAGCCGAATCCAGGGAGAGTGACAGAAAGACCCGAAGTTCGGCCTGCTGCTCAGCTCCCATCTCCTCGGCGTCCGCGCCGGCCTACCACAAGTCACACGGCTGCACTGTGCTGGCAGACATGTGGCCAGCATGAGCACGTGGCTTGACTGAATCCTTCCAAAGGAGGCAAGCCTTTCATGGAGTGTCCTGACATTCATCAAATCACACTGCGGGCAATCTGAATCCTCCAATGCGGTCTCCGCGTGGCGAAACCCCAAACAGGAAACTCACATGTCATGGGAATCCTCAACAATGATGAACCGCATACACGGAGGTAAGCACTTCTTAAAATCCGTCCTGTGTTGCCTCTCAAAATGGAGAAATAATAATCCTCACTTCGACATGAGTCGTTAGTACAAAGTGGAACGGACTTCCAAAATGGCGTTGGGGATTCCTCTGAGGGGAAGCGCTTAGGGGAGTTAGCGAGTGGATGTTAATAGTGAAGTGGAATGCAGCCTGGTACTCTAGGTGCTACAATAGTGAAATGTCCTAGCACTGTTAGACTAAATATCTGCATTCTTGGAACACCTTTTTTCCAATCACATTATGATTAGAACTAACTGTTGTATAAACCACTGTATTTCTTTTCTGACCCTTTATTAATTTCTCTGTTCTAAACTAAAACAAAGAATGAGCATTTGTGACTGTATTCCTTTGTATGTCTGTATGTGAATTGAATCTGATATCCTGCTTTTCCCTTCTGTCCTTCTCAGACTTCAGACACTGTCCGTCTGACTGAAGCCACTGAAAGGCTAATGCAGGTGTCAAAGACAGTGAAGCAGCAGCTGCCTGCAGGACCTCAGGCTCTGATCCTGTGGGCAGAGGAGAACGGATTCAAACCCGTGACTTCCTACACCAACACCCCCGTCGCCAACCACTTCAACATGCGCCTCAGAGAACAAGGCAAGAGTAGTAACCAAAGACAAGAAACATACAGCATAAGATATCTTATTTAGTTTAGTAAACACAGATATTTTAGATGTAGCTCTACAGACTATTTTGATAACAGAAGTGTCATATAAATGCATTAACCTGATTGCCATAACCAGATTAAACCAATATTCCAGTTTCTAGAAATCTTAAAACAGCTGGCATATATCTGCATTAATCTGAATTTTGGGTAATGTTAAACCTTATTCAGAATAACTACCTTGACTGAACATTCATTTATATCTGTGCATGTCAAAACAAAGGTAATTCTGGGTGATATTAGATTGTGGAAAGCTATTGAAGAAACACATTTTTGGAGCAAAGAGGGGACTGGATATTTTTTTAACTAACATTTTACAAAAATTAAAATAAGACTCTTGTGACCTACATTTTGCAATTCATCATGCTTGTGTGTGTTGTTGTTAAGGACATTACTGAAAATTAATGTTTTGATTGAAATTTTACTGTAAGATTCACTGTAATTAAATGGCAAGAGTGAGCATCTTTAGTATTTCCAGTAGAGAATAGCAGGAAAAGAATGTGTATGTCTGTGTTATTGGGATTTTGCTGATTACATTCTTGAACTTTCCAATAGCAAAGAAGCATGTAAACATCTTTTTCAAAAGCCTCATCCAGAATATGGACAAACGGAAGTGGATGTAAACATGGTCAATGTAATTTATCAGAATATAATTACATTTATTTGCATTTTGGGCACAATTTAAAACCTGTAAAGCCTACAAAGAGCAGTAGTGTATATATTGTGTGCTAATTTTAATTGGTTTTAGCTGTGTTTGCTTTGTGTGATTTCCTTGCATCTACATTAACAACAAAAAAGTGTTTAAAATTATGTATACAAAACAATTACCTGGGTCATGCCACAAACACCAGTCTACTGTCTGCTACTGTCTGCTTCTGAAGATGTCAGGCCAGATTGATGATTTAATCTTGATGCTTTCACTTCCAGATCTAGGGATTATGGATGATGGCATGTTCCCACCAGAACTGTCTATTCTCCGCAATGCTGACTCACTTCCTAAACCCAGCACCCAGGACTCCCCTGTGTGGACGGGGCTGCCCTTCCCTTTCCTGCCCTCCCTGGAGAAAGGTCTGCCATTCCCACCTCTATTACCATCTCTGGAGGAGCGAGTGTATCCGGTTGGGGCTCCTGAGGAGCAGCAGGGTGCTCAGAGCATAGGATTCAATGTGCAGTGTGAGAAGAATAAGATGGTGGTCAGCATTGACAAGGAAACACTACAGGTATCAAACAAAATAACTGACCAATCAGTGACAAGTGGACAACCTTTTGTTTACAAGGGTTAAAGGTTGGTGCTTGTCACAGTTGCAGTTTGAAGTGTCTAAGTAGCAAGAAAAAACAGAGCAAAAAAGAAAAAAAAAAGGTTGCAATTTCGAGATATAAAATCGCAAACAAGAAATTAAGTTGCAAACAAATGAACACACATTGGGCCTTATTCAATGAATATGAGCTGAACAAATGTGTGTGTAAATTGTTATTAAAACGATCCTTACGTAAATTGTCCCTTTCAAAATCAATGGGACAATTTACAAAAGAATGCATTTACACACAGATTTGTTCTGCTCATGTTTTATTAATAAGGCTCAATATATGTAACTCTTTGCAAAAGTGACAATAATGCACCATGACTATTATACAACATTGAAGCTGCTGCAAGGAGTTCAAAGGGCACAGTTAGTGCTAAGAAAGGATCAGGTAGGGATAGTATTTAAAATTTTTGTAGGGATGTATGAACAAAATGAAGAGGTTAAAGAAGCTCAGAAGTGTTGCGTGTGAACCTAGCTGATGCAGTGTGAATATTCACAGACTGTGTGGGTTGTATGCACTGACGTCAGTCCTGCTGAAACCAGAGGTGGCGTAATTGACCACTTCAGAAGAGAGAGAAAACCCTTATTTTACAATCAAAATAGTTATGGTCAGAGTTAGACCAGGACCAGATTGCAAGTCTTGTTTGTCAGTGGGAACACGCATTATTTTTTGTTAAATGTTAAAATACGTTATGGATCTCAGATTTGAAGTCAACATTTTGATAATAGATCTTGTGTGATATGTTGTCAAATGTCAAGAATGTTTTTTAATTTATGTTTCCTTAATGATCTCTCAGGCAAATGGGTTTGGTAAAGTCAATATCACTCTTCAGGACTCCCAATGTAAAGCAACCTCCAACACCACCCACTATATACTGGAGACTCCCCTGTCTGGTTGCCAAACCACTAAATACCCCTCCCACCCCAGCCCGGTGGTCTTCTATATCAATTCAGTGAGTACTAAAGCCAATGTTGAATCAATAATCTCAGACCATGTAATCTAGTCTTTGTTAGTTTTACTCTGTCTGATATGTGTTGGTGTTCAGACTCAGCTGAGATGCATTGTCCCCTCTGACATAAGGTATCTTTTTTTTGTGTTTTCTTGTCCAGCATGTGTATTATCACGCACTAGGGACGATTCACTTCCACACTGATCTTCTGCGATAATTTCTAACGGAAATTCCTAACACCACATTTTAGCCTTCGAGCCATTAGAAAACTGGGCGACCTTCCAAATATTTATCCTTTATTCTGAACTCTAAGCCTCAGGGGCAATTAAAAAGATGTGACCCATATGGTCGGGGTCTAGAACTGGCTCTGAGAGAGATTCAGAGAACATCAAAGGAGGTTGTTTGCCATGACAGTTCTGTGACAAATTGGCAAGTCTTGTGTGAATAAATTTCAACATTTCACCTCCGTGGGACAATGTTCACAGGCCTCTGTCACATTTGAATCCACAGACTATCCCGAGCTCACATGGGGAGGTGATTCTCAAATTATAATGTGAATGGATTGGCTTACTTTTTCTAATGAGAAGAACGGAGAGGGTTTTTTTGTTTTGTTTTTTTTTTTCATCTGCCCTTGGAGTAACTTCACTGAAATTGTGCATTCCCAGACCTTTGGCAAGAATACATTTAGGTATCTCTGGCTGTATCTGCACCAAACAGCAGACTCAAGCAATGTCATTCCAAAGGAAAGTTTTGAGGAGGAAATTTGATTGTTAGGAAATTGTTGCTTTTTACCTTACCTTAATACTGAGCAGTTGTGAGCTAAGTGTGTTTGTGATTGATAGATTGTTATTAGCCAATCAGAACAACGGGATGGGAGTGGCTGGCCTGTTGAATATGAAGATCTGGAGTTAGGAGATGTATTCCCAGGAGACACGGAGGTGACAGCAAGAATTTTACCAGAGAGCGGACATCACACCACTATCTTGGTATGATATTTATTTACATGTTAAATGTGCACTCATTAATTTTTCCTATATTAACTCAATACTCAATAGTAAAATAAATAGTAATTTTGAAACATATGTATATAATCATGACCACTGACATGAGATGAAGACTCCAGTCATATCAGTAACCTTATAAAAGCTGTTTTATTTTACATGGAGAGGGTCCCGTCATGAGGGGTTGCCATGTTATGATCACATGACCTCAGTATAATCTCAGTAACCGCCCTGTTTTGAGTGGAAATATGTCACATGGTCTTACCGAGTCTTGTCGGAAGTATGTCATGTGGAGAAGTCCCATGGTAGGTCCTATCCAACAGGGGAGGAGTTCTGCAAATACAGTGACTGGGACAAGGACGATGCAGTTTACCGACAGGGAAACGATTTAGTGGAAGATATATCACATGTGGTCACCTATGGGGAACCAGCGCATGTGGAGCACCTACCCCAGTACAGGACTTAGTTAGCACATGTACTAGGCCGGCAGCGAGTTTTCCGCAAACTCGCCTGCCACAGGGTTAAGGAGGAAATTCATCCAGGGATCACAACTTGTGAACACGACTGGGAGTCAAAAGCGCACGTCTTCATCTCATGGGAGGGGAAAGGTGCTATGCGCAAGTGGTACACCCGGCCAGCTGTCCCATAACTTACCTGCTCGTACCTGACAGTACATGGGATGAGACCGGCTCAAACCGGAGATTATAAAACCTCACAAAGGTGTTGGGTGTTGCCCAGCCTGCAGATGTCTGCCAAAGAGGCGCCATTGGTCAGGGCCCAGGAGGCTGCCACACTCCTAGTAGAGTGGGCTCGTAGCCCCACGGGGGCGGCCTGAGCGTGATATGCCATCACAATGGCATCAATGACCCAATGGGCGATCCTCTGTTTGGAGACAGCGCTCCCTTTCCGCTGTCCGCCAAAGCAGACAAAGAGCTGCTCGGAACTTCTAAAGCTCTACGTGCGATCCAAATAGATGCGTAAAGCACGCACCGGACACAGCAACGCCAAGGCTGGGTCTGCCTCCTCCTGGGGCAGCGCTTACAGGTTCACCACCTGATCCCTAAATGGGGTCGTGGGAACCTTGGGCACATAGCCCGGTCGGGGTCTCAGGATCACGTGAGAGTAGCCCGGACCGAACTCTAGGCATGTTTCGCTGACAGAGAACGCCCGCAGGTCCTCTACCCTCTTGATGGAAGTGAGCGCAGTCAGGAGGGCAGTCTTCAAAGAAAGTGCCTTAAGCTCAACTGACTCTAGGGGCTTGAAGGGAGCTCCCCGTAGACCACGAAGGACTACAGAGAGGTCCCACGAGGGGATGAGGCACAGTCTGGGGGAATTCAACCTCCTAGCTCCTCTCAGGAACCTGATGATCAAGTCGTGCTTCCCCAAATACTTACAATCTACTGCATCGTGATGTGCCGAAATGGTGGCTACATACACCTTCAAGGTGGAGGGGGACAGCCGCCCCTCCAGCCTCTCCTGCAAGTCAGGGCATACCAAAGTGGGCAGTGGGAGGATTCCCAGGAAGCAAATAGGTCTACCTGTGCTCGACCGACTCGACTCCAAATCAGCTGGACCACCTGGGGGTGGAGTTTCCACTCTCCCCTGAGCGTAACCTGTCGTGACAGCGCATCCGCTGCAGTGTTGGGGTCGCCTGGGATATGAGTGGCTTACAGTGACTTGAGGCGCTGCTGACTCCAGAGGTGGAGACAGCGGGCGAGTTGTGACATGCAACAGGAGCATAGGCCGCCTTGGCGGTTGATGTACGCTACCATCGCTGTGTTGTCCATCCGGACCAACACATGCTTGCCCTGGATCAACGGCCGGAGCCTCCGCAGGGCAAGCAGTACTGCCAACAACTCAAGGCAGTTGATGTGCCAACGCGGGCCAGTCCAAGAGCCGGCGACTGCGTACCCGTTGCATACGGTGCCCCAGCCCACCTTGGAGGCGTCTGTCATAACCACGACGCACCTGGAGACCTGCTCTAGGAGAACCCCTGCCCGTAGAAATGCTAGGTCGGTCCAAGGGCTGAAGAGGTGGACAGATCGGCATGATGACCACACGATGTGTCCCGCAGCGCCATGCCTCATATGTATCAACCCGAGTGGTGTGGCCACCGCTGAGGATGCCATATGCCCCAGGAGCCTCTGAAAAAGTTTCAGTGGAACCGCTGTCCTCCATCTGAACGCCTTCAGACAGTTCAGCACTGACTGTGCATGCTCATTCCTGAGGCGCGCCATCATTGATGCTGAGTCCAACTCCAAACTGAGAAAAGAGATGCTCTGAACCGGGGAGAGCTTGCTCTTTTCCCAGTTGACCCAAAGCCCCAGCCGGCTGAGGTGCGTGAGCACCAGATCCCTGTGCGCACACAACACATCCCAAGAGTGAGCTAGGATTAGCCAGTCATCGAGATAGTTGAGGATGCGGATGCCCACTTCCCTTAGCGGGGCAAGGGCTGCCTCTGCGACCTTCGTGAAGATGCGAGGGGACAAGGACAGGCCGAAGGGGAGGAACTTGTACTGGTACGCTTGGCCCTCGAAAGCAAACTGCAGGAAGGGTCTGTGTCGAGGTAAAACCGAGATGTGGACGTACGCGTCCTTCAGGTCTACCGCCGCGAACCAGTCTTCAGACGCTCACTAGAATGCGTTTTTGCGTCAGCATCTTGAAAGGGAGTCTGTGCAAAGCCTGGTTCAGTACTCGCAGGTCCAAGATTGGCCACAACCCACCACCTTTCCTTGGTACGATGAAGTAGGGGCTGTAAAACCCCTTCATCTCAGCCAGAGGGACAGGCTCTATCGCACCCTTCCGTAGAAGGGTAGCGATCTCCGCACACAAGGTAGCGGCGTTCTCACCCTTCACTGAGGTGAAGCGGACGCCGCTGAACCTGGGCGGGCGCCTGGCGAACTGAATCACATAGTCGAGTCGGACAGTCCGGGTCAGCCATTGCGACGGGTTGGGAAGCACAAGCCACGCCTCCAAGCTATGAGCGAGGGGGATCAAGGGGATAATCTCGTCGGAGGCCTCGCGGCGGGGTGGAGCCTGAGATGCCATGTCGAGAGGGCTCGTGCCCCGTGGCCGTGCTGAGTCCAGGGACATCGAAGCACTTACCTGGCTCCTGCTACCCACCATAGGATCGGCCCGGGGAGGGGGGAGGAGGAATATCATTCCCGCAGTCCGTCGGAACCAACCTGATGTGGGCATGTTCATGCCACAGCTGGGCACGCAGGGGCGGGGGGGCCGCCCCTGGAGCACCATACCTGCCATTAAGGAACGACGGCCGTGAGCACCGGATATGTGACCCAAGGAATGAGGAAACCGCTCCCTTTGGGCATGCAGCGAATCAACGAAAAGGCAAAGGATTCTCCTCCCAGCCCTCCACCGGGGGATGGAGTGGTCTGCTTACCATCTCTAGGCCTGCAGCAGGTCTCCACATGCCTGGGTTGCCCGTCGCAGGGTTCCTCGGGTTCTTGGCAGCCAGCCCTGAGACGGGTGGCGTCTGCTTCCTGCGGGTGGCTCCACGCCGGGGGCAAGCTGTGGTGGAGCCGGTGTTGTTGTGGCAGGAGGACGCCCTTGGTGACGAACAGACGAGGTGCGAGGTCTTGAACCGCGCTGATGCAGGATGTGCTGAATAGCCTCCGTCTGCTGTTTTGCCGCCGAGAACTGCTGGGCGAAGGCCTCAACGGTGTCGCCGAACAGGCTGACCTGGGAGACGGGGGCATCAAGGAACCGTACCTTGTCAGCTTCCCACATCTCGACCAAGTTAAGCCATAGGTGGTACTTCTGGACCACCAGGGTGGACATTGCCTGCCCAAGAGTCCGCGCCATGACCTTTGTCGCCCGGAGAGCGAGGTTGGTCGCCGAGCACAGCTCCTGCATCAATTCCGGGTCAGAACTACCCTTGTGCAGTTCTCTTAGCGCCTTGGATTGGTGCACTTGCAGGGAGAGCCATGGCGTGCAGGGCGGAGGCGGCCTGTCCAGTGGCACCGCAGGCCTTAGTTACCAGAGATGACATAACCCTACAGGCGCTGGAAGGGGGTCTCAGGCGGCCCCGCCAGGTGCTGGCATTTTGCAGGCACAGGTGCACCGCAACCGCCTTATCCACCTGGGGAATCGCAGTGTACACCCTAGTAGCCCCACCATCGAGAGTAGTGAGAGCGGAGGAGCTCAGAGACCGGGTCCGGGCAGTGAAAGTTTTCCGCCACGACCTTGTGGGCTCCTCAAGCACCTACGGGAAGAAAGGGACTGGGGCGGGGCGCGGCCGTGAGTGGCGCTCCGGGCCCAGAAACCAATCGTCAGGCTGCGAGGGTTCAGGGGAGTGGAGGGTTCCACTCCAGCCCGACACACGCAGCCGCCCAGACAAGCATGGCTGCCAGCTGCACGTCAGGCTGTAACTGGGCGACCGCACCCAAAGGTGGAAGCCCAGTCGAGTCCTCAGCGTCAGACTGGACAGCCCACTCTCCGATGCTGCAATCGAGAGCTCATCCACTTCGTGAGCGCCGAAACGAGATCGCGAACTCACCCTGAGACGAGCCTGGGGAATGGGAGGTCTGTGGGGAGTTACCCGGGGGAGTGGCTCCCATTGGGATCCCCAAATCACCCCCAGTGCTAACCGACACGGCCTCAAACCCGTAGGTAGAAGGACCGAGGCGGGGAGCCGCTGGGGTGGTCTTTCCCTCTAACGAAGGAAAAACCGTGACCGCAACGTTGCCATGGTCACGCTCTCGCAGTGTGAACATGACCCATCCACAAACGCTGTCTCCACGTGGGCAGCGCCCAAGCATGTAAGACCGCGATCGTGGCCATCGGAAACGGAGAGGTAACGACCGCAACCAGGAAATACACACAAAAGGAGAGGCATCTTTAAAAAAACACTCTCTGTACTCTTTTAGAAGGGAAATATACTCTTTCAGAAGGAAGAATATACTCTATTAGCTGCTGAAGCACCCAGGAGCATTCTCTGCACTTCACCAGTGCAAGAGGGGGAGAAGCCGCTGTAATGCGCCATAAATCCAACAGCTTTTCGAGGTGAATGGATCAGCAGAGTAATTCAGCTCGCTGAACACAGCCGCTCGGCTCCGAAGAGAAAATCTGAATGAGTGGTTGCGAGCCAGCTCCTTTTATATCCGTATGTCTGGGGGAGTGGCATGCAAATTCCACTTGCCAATTCCCATTGGCCTTTTTTCAAAATCAGAGGTGTTTGGGGCTCCCAAGAGTGACCCCTAGTGTCACTACATCGACACAACGTCAAGTGAGTGACAGATAGGGAACTACAATATCACTGGTCACTGAAGTCTATTGTGTTTGAATGATGCTGCATTCACAACACTAGGTGTCAGTGTACGTCCAAGACGACAAGTTCCAAAAATTACGGAGTGCACCATTTAACTTTTAGTGTTTATTTGTTTTATTATATAATGAGAGTGAATTTTTTTTTCTAATTAAATAGAGTGACGGGGGAAGCAGCTTTTACTGTCCCTTGACATGCCTGATAAAAGCTTGTTGATCTGTATAGTCTTAATCACCAACCATCAATACATTAATAAATGTATTTTGTTTTATTATATTCTATATCACCTGATATAACTGATGCTTCAGATTGTCCTAGTAATAATTTCTTGACTAAGTAAAAGTAAAAATTTTCTTATGTTTTCTGTAAGCTTTTGGTTAGCAGGAAAACCAATTAGCCTGCTAAACTAGAATACCATGTGTAAGCTACTAGACATTATCTTATCAAACCCTTGTAGAATTTTAAATATTCTTTTGAATATTTTTGCCATCACACCAGAAAATGTCTAATGTTATGTTCAAAGTAATATCCAGACAAATTAAATGAACTATGTTGTATTTTATGCACATTAAAATACTGCTTAATTATGACTTTATTTACATGATCACCTTCAGCAAAATAATGCAACAGGTGCATCTGATTAGGTATCGCAAACATCGTTTATTACTGCCAGGGGGAATTATTTTGATAGGTGTTTGAACTTGGCCCAACACTCAGAATCTGTCTTTACTAAACTCCTCCTGACCTGCTTAATGGGAAAACTGCCACTCTGCTCCTTACTGTACATCTGCAAAGATATTCTCTTTCTCTGTCCTTCATATTTCCCTTCAGTTGAGTTGAGTTCAGTTGAAATGTCCTGTTGAGTTAAAGTAGGAAACTCTACATGGTGCAGGCCAATCTGCGTAAACCAATCAGGCAATTACACCCTTCTGTCAAAACATATAAAACAGTTCTCACCTCAACGGATTCGACTCAAGTTCAGCAGCACAGCCTTGCATAGCATTCACCCTCCTCCTCCCCAGCATCAAAGGTCTAGATCTGCTTTACGGGGGGGTTAAGTGATTTTGTTCAATAGCAGCATGTCTCTCATCTTAGATGCAGCACCATTCCAACAGAAGCAGCATTTTGACTTATTTCAAGCAGCAGCAGCAGCATCTCTCTCTTCTAACAGCAGCAGCATATTTATTAATGTCAAGCAGCAGCAGTGTGCGCAAAGCAAATGTAGTTTGCAAGAACAAGCCTACTCCAATGTCATTTACATTAATAAAATCTTTTATAAACTTCTCAGAGAGTTGTCCTAACTAAACTGCCACTAACACTGATTCTCTAAGGGCTCCAGTAATGTCAAGCGCTGATGTCAGATTTCCCACTCTACTCTCTGTTTCTCTCTCCTCAGTTCAACTGCACATACAGTAAGAACCAGGAGACCCCAGCTGATTTTGGACCTGATGATATCGCTGAAGACTCTGTGGACAATGTAACCTTGAATATGGAGCTGTATAACAATCCCTTCCACTACCCCAGCATACAGTCATTCCTCACCATCACTGAGAACAGGCCCATCTATGTGGAGGTATTCAACTACACTTGTGCTTATACATATACATAAATATAGTACATATACATATTAGGGCTGAATTAAAGGGTTAGTTCACCCAAAAATTTAAATTCTCTCATCATTTTTTCACCCTCATGCCATCCCAGATGTGAATGACTTTTTCTTCTGCTGAACACAAAGATTTTTGAAAGAATATTTCAGCTGTGTAGGTCCACACAATGCAAGTAAATGGGTGCCATATTTTTTTAAGCTGTCTCCTGAAATGAAACGCTAGGTGTTTATAAGAAATAGATCAATATTTAAAACTTTTTCACTAAAAATATTCGCTTCCGACCAGCTCGTTGATGAGGGTGGTGTTCAAACTGCCTCTCACATCACGTATGTGCAATCTATTTCTTACACACACCTAGCGTTTCACTTCAGAAGACATTAATTAATCCACTGGAGTCATATAGATTATGTTTATGATGGCTATATGTGCTTTTTAGAGCTTCAAAAATTCGGCAACCATTCACTTGCATTTGTTATGAATATTATTTATCTGAGTTGTAATATTTATTATATATTACAGTATATTTATAATTAGTTTATAATATACTAAATTATATTTATTTTGGGACCTCTCTCTGTAAATATTAATATTCAGTAATTGCTATTAATACGATTAATTAACCGGCACATCAAGTAAATTTTAAGCTATTGACAGCCTTAATACATAAACATGTAGACACTGGACACAGCCTTCTAATAAAGAGGTTTTGGCTATTTCAGCTAAATATGTTACTAGCAGGTGCATAAAACAAAGTATGCAGTAATACAATCTCTTTAGACACATTTTAAGTAGAATGGGGGACAGAAGAGCTCAGTGACTTTCTACGTGGCACTGTCACAAGATGCCACCAGTGAAATGGTTTACCAAGTCTGTTGTAAAGAACTTGACTGGCCTGCATGCTGCAAGTCAGGCTTCATCTCCCAACATCAGTACTCTTATGTCTATGGGAGCAAATCCAACATCTAGGATCTAGGAGCAAATGGAGGAGCAACTCCCAATTAATGCCCATGATTTCAAAATAAATGTTAATCAAGCACATGTAGTTGTAGTTTGTAGGTATCCACATACTTGGACATGGAATGTATGAATATACATATACACACAGTTGCTATATACAGTACTGTGAAAAAGTATTTGCCCCCTTTGTGATTTCTTCTATTTTTGTGTATTTTTCATACAAATGTTTATTAAATTTGTTTTATTTTCAAAGGAGATATAACATAAAACAAAGGCAACCTGAGTAAACACAAAATATAGTTTCCAAAAATGTATCATTTTTCACACAGGCCCAGTTGATGTTGGATAACATGTTTGCTTCAATAATTAACATTATCATTTAAAAACTGTATTTTGTGTTTACTCAAATTGCCTTTGTTTTATGTTAGATTTTGTTTTAATTTTTGAAACAATTTAGTATGAGATATACCAAAAACAGAAGAAATCAGAATGGAGGCAAATAGTTTTTCACAACACTGTATCTCTACACATCATTTTGTCTAATACAAACATGTCCCATATGTGGTTTATGATGGAAAAGATTCCTTTGGGGCTCAATAAAACCATTTTCAATGCTGTAACCACATAAGGGAACCTAATGGAATAATTGAATGAGAAACCATATACACACATACAAGCACTGCCAAAAACACTTGAATTAACAAAATCTGCTTTTACCCTTTAGCCGTCATGAGTGCTTCTCATTGTATATGGTTTCATGTTACTAATACCATAAGCGGCTAGTTTCTGAATGTGTCTGATCTGTCAAACACTGTTCTGTGTGTATATGAGAAAGTATGGCTGCAGGAGTGCATTCGTGTGTAAAGATGTCTCCCTGTTTAATGCTGTGAAAGAAGTCAGCAGTCTGCTGTGTGTGTACATTTAGTCTGGACTGACTGCATGTCTTAATGTCATTAGTCAGTGGGGTTTCGAAGGGGGCAGGTCAGGCAATATTTGATCTCAGTGAATGCTTAGGTCCCAGTTTTACATCTTTAACTCTTTGTCTTCCTGGGATAGACAGTGGTAAATTCAAGTGTCCTGAATTACATGCATTTTTTAGTTAGATACTGTATTTTCTCTGTGTTCCACTGAAGGTCTGGCTCATAGGCCAATGAAAACATCAGTGTGGAGGTGATGTTTTAAAATGTCTGTGGGCTGGTGCTTTTGATTTATGGTCATATAAGTAAAGGATCATGCGCTTATTTAACCTAACTTGCTACATCATGACATAATGCAGGATTTGAAGTCATTGACACCAAGAGTCAATGGTTCAAATGGTTCTGGTCTCGTAAACCAAACCTGTCACTGCAAATTTGATTATGCAGAAGTACTAATGACATTTGAGAGCTACCGTGGAGGACAGATTGTGGGGGTATGAGGGGGTATGTGTGGTGTGGGCATGGCCGAGTGATGTCTGTGGAGAACGAGGATGGAAGAGGAAGAAAAATAAGGATTGACACCTGTGGGAAATTATCTCTAACAGCTGTTCTGTGTTTCAGTGAGAGCTGGAGAGGGATAAAAAGGGTGTCCAGACTGCCAGAGGAGAGAGACATGCACAACGCTGACTGAGTGTGATTCTGTTTGGGCTGAAAAGCCATTTGTTTGTGTATTACACTGAAAGAGTGATGTAAATAAAAAACTCACATTGGATTGTTTACTCAGCTCCCGCTTCCTCCTTCAGAGTTAATGAACCTTGTCAAAGTGTTGCCAAAACCCTGGATTGTTTGGAGGAAGGAAACGCCATCATGGAGTCCTAGCTGCTGGCTGAAATCTGTAAGGCCCTTGCCGGCATCCACCAGGCTCAAAATCAGGCTCTGCTTGAGATATGCTAGGAACAGGAGCAGTGGTTTCAGGCATTGGTCTAGGCTCAAGCAGAGGACTGGCAGGTGTTGCGGAGCTTAGTACTCCAGGAGGGATCTGCCACCACGACCCCAGCCGCGACTACGGCCATTCTCGCTAAGATGGGACTGCAAAATGACCCTGAGGCTTACATCGAGCTGTTTGAGTGGATGGCCGAGGCATGGAAGTGGCCAAACACCCAATGGGCGGTCCGCCTATTTTCGCTGCTGACTGGGGAAGCCCTACTTGTGGCCCATCAACTTCCGGTTAATAACCTCCTGGTGTACAAGGATTTGAAAAGAGCCATCTTGCAGCATGTTAGCTGTAGCCTGGAGCAGTATCACCAGTGCTTCTGGTCACTGACGCTTGGTGAGCACGGCCGCCCGTTCACTTTTTCCGACTGCTCTGTGATGCCTGCCGAAGGTGGATGCTGGCTGAAGATCGCAACGCAGAGGAGATACTCAATCTGGTGGTACTTGAGCAGTTAATCGCCTGGCTACTGAGAGGGACAGTGG
Organism: Myxocyprinus asiaticus; assembly: GCF_019703515.2. Taxonomy (NCBI): domain Eukaryota; kingdom Metazoa; phylum Chordata; class Actinopteri; order Cypriniformes; family Catostomidae; genus Myxocyprinus; species Myxocyprinus asiaticus. The sequence goes on from NC_059355.1 coordinate 22,193,281, forward strand.
AGTGGGTCCAGTGCACCGACCAGCATTGTTGGATGGGGCGGTCCAGCCGGCTAAGGACCATATGGTGGTGTATTCGGGGGCCGGCAGGCCCTCTTTCTCTCTCTCTCTCTCTCTCTCTCTTCCATCCCCCTCTCCTTCCCCTCATCCTGTTCTCCTGGAAATGGGGAATTCCTACCCCAAAACCGGTTACCCGGTCCCGTGGGCTGTTCAACGTGCCGGTTTCCCCTAACCCTCTCCGCTCTCCCCCACAGTCTGGTGAATCTGCTGCCGTGGGTGTGGGTGTGAAGTCTGGGCCGGTCTGGTGGTTCTGTGGGAAACCTGGGCATTTCCAGGACTGATGCCCCATGATAGAGGTGGAGACATTGGTCCAGGACCCTGACGCGCCACAGGCCGCCCCTGATCGAGCAGGATCATGCCGGACACCTGTGAGTATTAAGGGGCGTACATATCAAGCCTTGGTGGATTCACGATGCCCCACGATGGAAGTGGAGACATTGGTTCAGTTCCCCGATGTGCCACAGGCCACCCTCGATCAAGCAGGAGCTTACCGTATTCCTGTAAGTATTAAGGGGCGTACATATCAAGCCTTGGTGGATTCAGGTTGTAATCAAATCTCCATTTACCAAAGCTTGGTTCAATCCGAGGGTTTGGATACAAGCCGGTGGGTGAAGGTAAGGTGTGTGCATGGGGAGATCCAAAATTATCCTGCAGTGACGGTCAATATTCAATTTCGGGGACAAAAACAGTGTCGAAGCTGCGGTTAATTCCTGCCTCACCCATCCACTAATCTTGGGAACAAATTGGCCACCATTTTCTACCTTATTAAGAGGAATGTGTGTGGATGGGTCCTGCAACAAAGCGTATCGTTGTGTGGTGTGTGACTCGCTGGCTGGGGAGGCGGAGCCAGGGCTGTCTACGTCAGCTCCACGTCAGGAGGACATAAGGGAGGGGGAATCTCAGCTTCCTCAGCCCTGATGCCCTGCTGGAGATTCCCCTCTGGAGCAGACGCGAGACGAGACCCTTATGCACGCCTTTGACCAAGTGAAAGTGATTGATGGTCAAAGCCTCCAGCCAGACATTGCACTCGCATATCCATATTTTTCAATTATCAAGGGTCGGTTGTATCGAGTGACTTAGGACGCTCAGACAAAGGAGGATACAACCCAGTTGTTAATACTGCTGAGCCATTGGGAAATGAGGGCAGGTCACTTAGAGCAGGAAAAGACACTGAACCATCTAATGGCCCATTTCTATTGGCCGGGCATTCGCAGGGATGTTCACAGGTGGTGTGCGGCATGCTGTGAATGTCAGCTGGTGAATCCTCCGACCACCCCAAGAGCGCCATTGCACCCCCTTCCATTGATCGAGGTCCCCTTCGAAAGAATTGGGATGGACCTTGTCGGGCCATTAGAGCGGACAGCACGCGGGCATCACTTGGTGTTGGTTCTGGTGGACTACACAACACGATATTTGGAAGCAGTGCCTCATCGCAACATCTCTGCACGTAGTGTTGCTCTTCAGAATAATCTCCTTAGTGGGGAGTCCAAAAGAAATCCTCACTGATCAGGGCATGACATTTATGTCATGTACACTACACAAACATTATGAATTATTGGGGATTCTATTCGGACCAGTGTTTACCACCCTCAAACGGACGGCTTGGTCGAATGATTTTATCAGACACTAAAGAATATGATTCATAAGTTTGTGCACGAAGACGCTCAAAATTGGGACAAGTGGCTTGAGCCCCTATTATTTGCAGTACGAGAGGTCCCGCAAGCCTCCACGGGGTTCTCCTCATTTGAATTATTGTACAGGCATCGACCGCGCGGCATGCTGACGTCCTACGGGAAAATTGGGAGGAGGGACCTTCAAACAGCAAAAACTAAATTCAATATGTTCATGACCTGAGAGTAAAACTCCACACACTGGGGCAATTAACACAGGAGAACATCAAAGCCGGCTATATAATAGGGGTACTCGGCTACGGGAATTTACACCAGGAGATATAGTTCTTGTATTACTCCCCACATTAAGCTCTAAATTACTCGCCAAGTGGCAAGGGCCCTTTGAGGTCACACGGTGAGTCTGGGAAATCAATTATGAAGTTAAATGAAGAATAGAGGTGGAGCACATCAGATTTACCACCTCAATCTCCTAAAACTGTGGAGAGAGGTGGTACCCATGACTTTGGTGATGGTGATTCTGGAGAGGGAGGAGCTTGGACTGGAGGTGAACTTAAAAACCACCGATCGAGTCACCCCAGTCACTTGCGGAGACCACCTCTCACCATCACAAGTCATGGAGGTTGCCAGGTTGCAAGGAGAATTATCAAATGTGTTCTCGCCTCTTCCCAGTTATATGAATCTCATAGAGCACCATATTGAAATGACCCCAGGGGTAGTGGTATGCTTTCATCCCTACTGGTTACCAGAGCACAAAAAAGAAGTGGTTCGGGAAGAATTAAAGGCCATGCTAAATATGGGGGTAATAGAAGAATCCCACAGTGACTGGGCCAGCCTGGTGGTGCTGGTTCCGAAGAGTGACAGCTCTGTCCATTTCTGTGTGGATTATAGAAAAGTCAATATGGTGTCAATTTGATGCATACCCAATGCCTCGGATTGATGAACTGCTCGATCGGGTAGGCGCGGCTCACTTTTATTCGTCACTGGATTTAACAAAGGGATATTGGCAGATCCCCTTAACTCCCTTGTCCCATGAAAAGATGGCATTTTCCACACCATTCGGATTACACCAATACTTGATGCTTCCGTTCGGGGCCCAGGCCATGTTTCAGCGGCTCATGGACCGAATCCTCAGACCGCATGCTGCATATGCCGCTGTCAATCTGGATGATATCATTATTTACAGTAATGATTGGCAGCGGCACCTGCAGCATCTGAGGGCTGTCCTGAGGTTGTTGAGAGGAGCGGGACTCACTGCAAACCCAAATAAGTGCGCAATTGGGCAGGTGGAAGTACGGTATTTGGGCTTCCACTTGGGTTTGTGCCATCACCAGCCCGCTGACTGATCTCACTAAAAAGGGGGCATCAAATGGCTTCCTGGCCTGAGTCGGGCGATGGGGGTATGTTAATGAACCTTGTCACATTGATCTTTTCTTATAGTGAAAGGTATATGAGAGACTCTTATTATTTAAATTCTTAAGATTTTTATTGTGGATTAAAGAACTTTATTTTGATAATAAATTATAATGTGCTTTTTACGCAAACATTTTTCAATAAATAAATACAATTTTCTGCATTTACATACATTTAAGTGTTATCATATTGAATCAAGATTATTTCGAATCATAAACCTCATATCGTATATCGAACCGAATCATGAGAACCATATCGTCCCATCCCTACTATTCACTGATCACTGTTTTTGCATCATACTTGTTAGTGCTCTTGTATCATAGTCTGCCAACCTTGATACTTTGCCTTTCTGATGAAACTGACCCCCACCTTGGCACAGTTAAATTGAGGAAATGGGATGTGATGTTTTTTTATGACAGCACTAGTCTGTTATGTTTGCTTTTACAGCATCAGATGGCCAAATTGTTACAACTGAAAGATCCTCTGAGATTTATTCGAGGCACAGAAATCTGACATAAGAATTTGTGATTCTTGGAAGTATGACCAATCTGACAATGCTCCTTTAGACAGTGTGCCTTGTCAAAACAAATGAACAGCCTGCAAGCATTATTTGCTGGTTTGAACCGATGCCTGAGAGAATGTGTGGGGAAAAATAAAACTCACTCATACCAATAAAAAAGGATAACTGAGCGTGTCTGCCAGAGGACTAGAGGTAATATAGCATCTAAGCATCACTCTGCTGATCCATCAGATACTACATGAATCATCTGTGCCTGTGTCATCATAGTTATGAAAAATTGTTCTATTAGTCAAGATAAAGAAAGCAGCTTTTCCTTCTTTGTGTTGCTGTCTCTCTTTTTGTATTGTTTACAGCAGAAGCATATTTTGTCTCAGAGAAAGTTTTTGCAAAAGTCACTGTGAGAAACCACTTGTTCTAGAGAAATCTTTTAAAGTAGTAATCTTTCAATTTTTCAAAAGTTTGGATTATTGTTTAGGGCTCTGAAAAAATATCTCACATGAGGTGGTGATGGTATAGCTGTTGTTCAGTCATGAAAACTCTTTTTATTAGCATGTGAATATGGGTATGAGATACTGATAGGATATTGACCTTGGTGGACTAGATCTGCTAATGCTGCTGCTAATATTGCTGCTGCAGAGCAAATACAGAGACTTGCAACTGCTAGAAAATACACATACATGCTGAGTTACCATGTGGACACGCTGCTGTTGCTGTTGCACATATAAACAAAATGCAAGACATGCTGCATCGAGCATGAATTTTATAGTGCTGCCCAATTAGATATTACAAACAATCCCCCAACAAAGCAGGGACGCTGAACAAAACATCTTGGTTACGTGAAGCATAACCCTGGTTCCTCGAGAGGGAACGAGACGCTGCGTAATCACTATGGGGACACGTCCCGTGTCATGTGGTCTCAAGCCCTTATTCAATCAGGGCAATTTATTGGCTGATGTCGCTTAAGCGACACCCCAAGGGAGCTACATTTCGAGCTCCATAAAGGCATTCGCTTCACATCGTCACGTCAGATTTTCTGCAGGAAGGCACGAGCCTCTGTAGCTACTAGAGAGTATGGCAAGCTTACGCAGCATCTTGTTCCCTCTCAGGGAACCAGGGTTATGCTTCACATAACCGAGACGTTCCCTATCGAGGTCACTCGAGCTGTGTAATTGCTATGGGGAACGATATACATTCACGCCATGCGAACAGAAGCTGCCAACTGTCCATGCCTGTATGGCAAACATGTAGCAGTGCACAAGCGAGCTAAAGTGTCTGACTAAACAGAGAAAATTATGAGCTTACTCCTGTTCTGACAGAGAGAATGTGGGAAGCAGGAGTCAAACCCTCATCCAGATTATAAAATCTCACAAATGTATGCACAAAGGACCACCCTGCCGCCATACAAATGTCTTCCAACGATGCACCTCTAGCCAAAGCCCATGAGGATGCAATGCTGCTCATAGAATGGGCTCGAATACAAAGGTAAACCACGTGCTTCATAAGTACTCGAAATTTCATCGATGAGCCAATGAGACTTGGACACCAAAACACCTCTGTTGTGGCCACCAAAGCACACAAACAACTGCTCCGACTTACACCACTGGCTAGTGCGGTCAACATAAACTCACAGTGCCCTAACTGGGCAAAGCATATGTAATCTTTCATGCTCCTCCGACTCAAATGGGGGAGGATAGAAAGACTGAAAATGTATAGTCTGCGAACGAAAGGATGTAGACATGAACTTGGGAAAATAGCCCAAGCGAGGTCTTAACACAACCCTTGAATACCCTGGTGCAAAATCCATACAAAAGGGACTGATCGACAGGGCATGCAGATCACCAACCCTTTTAAACAATGCCAGTGCCGCCAGCAGGGCCAGAGTCAGAAATTTATCAGTAACTGTTGCCAAGGGCTCAAACGAAGCTCCTGAGAGCACTTCTAAAACAACAGATAAATCCCATAAGGGAACGCGGACAGGACACAGGTCTAAGCCTGCGTACGTTGCGCATAAAACGCGAGACAAGAGAATGTCTGCCATTAGAAACTCCATTAACAAGCGCACGCTCAGTCGCTATAGTAGCAACATACACTTTAAGCGTTGCTGGGGCAACCCCGGCTCCAAAACGCTCTTGCAAAAATTCCAACACTGTACTGACAGGGCAGTGAATTGGATCTTCGCTTCGCGCCGTACACCAAGAAGCAAAAATATGCCACTTAAACTTATAAAGCTTCCTGGCTGATGGAGCTCTAGCATTCAGAATGGTATCAACCACCGCAGGTGATAAACCATCATTCAATAGAGCACCCTGTTGAGGGGCCATACCCTTAACTTCCATAAGTCTGTTCGGGGTGCCAAATACTGCCCCAAGCCTGAGACAACATGGTTGAAAACCATACTTGAGATGGCCAGTATGGCGCCACTAACAGATCCTCCCAAACTCTCTGCAGCACAGCAGACTGATCGGAGGAAACGCGTAAAGATGTGTTGTTGGCCACTGATGCGCCAACGCATCGATGTTCCCGGCGGTGCCAGGGGTGAGGGGGAAAACCAGAGGGGTCAGTATGACGTCTCGCTTGAGGTGAACAAGTCCACTTCTGCTCTGCCGGACCTTCTCTAGATTTATTTCACAATCTGAGGATGTAATGTCCATTCTCCAGGCATCAAACCCTGTCTGGACAGGAGATCCGCCCCCAAATTCAATTGACCCAGGACATGTTCGGCTCGTAGAGACAGCACATTGCCTCAGTATGGCATAAGGTGATTGATGTAGGACACCACTGTCCTGTTGTCCGACCGGATAAGGATATGGCTGCCCTGAATCTCTGGACGGAAATATTCTAACGCCAGACAGGTTATGTGGCAATATTGCTGCTGGTCCGTCCAAATCCCATAGGCTGGACGGTCCTTGTATACATTGCCCCAACCCTAGGAGGAGGCATCTGTCGTTATAACTCTGTGGTGGCACACCTGTCCCAACGGAATGCCCAACATCAGAAGGTGTGTCCGTTTCCATGGTAACAGTGTTCGGTAGCACCCATGTGTCACTTTGAAGGGATGAAATGCATGCGTCAGTGGTTGAAATCCCTTTATGGAGTTCATCCAGCACTGAAAATGTCTCGCATAAAATGAGTGACAGCAGAAGCCACGATCATGATCCCCAAAAGCCTGTGAAATTTTCTCGTAGGGAAAACACGTCCCACTTTGGACATTGCTTGACACCGGCGGAATGACAGAACGCGAGCTGGAGACAGACGCGCCTGCATCGACCACGAATCTAGCTCCACCCCTAGAAACAGAGTCTGTTGCCTTGACAACAGAACATTAAGATTATTCAAGTGGCTGAGAATGACATCTCAATGTTGGGCAGCCAAAGTCTCCATGTGGGCTAGCACCAACCAATCATCGAAATAATTAAAAACGCGGATGCCCTGAACCCTCAAGGCGTCAAATCCGCATCCATGAATTTTGTGAAAGTGCGTGGTGCCAATGCAAGTCTGAATAGAAGGATGCAAAATTGATACGCTTTGCCCCCGAAAGCAAATCTGAGAAAGCACTTGCGCCTCGGTGCAATCAGAATATGGAAGTAAGCACCCTTCAAATCTATTGTCACAAACCAGTCCCCCGGCTGCACTTGTGACATTATGTATTTTTGTGTTAGCATCCTGAATTGACATTTCATCAGCTTGGAATTCAAGCGCGTCAGATCCAGAATGGGACGCAAGCCGCCGTCCTATTTCGGGACCAGGAAATAACGGCTGTAAAAACCGCATTCTGTCTAAAAAAGCCCATAGGTGTGTAGATCTATTTTTATCGTACATTGAGTTATATTATGCATGCCCCGAGACTCTTATTCATGGAGGCAGAGGCAAAACTCAAGCTGAAAATATTCAACGCTTGTTCGCCAGCATAATTTACATGGGAAAACTGAGCTAAATTAGTTTATTGAAGAAATGGGTTAGACACTAAACTGGTCCCAGCATTTAATGGGGGAACAACTTGTAGTACCCGGATCATGCGAATCATCCTCGTGGAACAAAAGCATCACCTTTACCAACTCGTTCCCCAGCGCAAACCGCGGGGGGAACACGAGGGAAATTATAAACGGAGTCAATATTAGTTGAAAGTCATTGTCTTACACTATGTGCTTGGTTGGGCTTCAAAACAATTGTGTGTAGATCCAACAGCTGACTGGAAGGAGCGACATCTATGCTGGCATCAAAAAATCGAGCAGAGATAGCAGTGCGCATTTCTTGTCTCGCCGGAACGCCAGAGTGATACTTGAATGGGCGAAAGATAAATAAAATGAGTAAAAATACCTTGCATCTCATGATAGAAATCTGAAAGAATTATGGCACTGACGAAGCACTCATGTGTTGGTTTGCCATCACTCCGCTGGGGAATATTATCTTATTCCAACCCCTCGCTCTGCGGCCAGACTCACCGGTCTCTGCATGATCCCCTCCACTGTGAGCAGTGCGCTTCGAATGGGGAGGGGAGAAAGAGAAGGCAGAGGCCGCTCCTCTATTGCCTTATGCATGTGCATTCTCCCAGAATGACACAGAAAAAGACAATAAGGACAAGGGGCAAATTGTTCCTTACCTTCCAACGACTAATTAATTATACAGCGTTTTGTAATTGCGATGGCTCAAGACATGCATGGTAACTCTTTTGCATGCTTTGTTCGTCAGAAAATGGCCGCCGAGCTAGGCCTCAGAGCATTTCCGATGAGGCTTGCGCTTTTGCTCAGGGGGAGTGTGACGAACACAAGGAAGAAACTGGTGTCCATTCACACTCCAACCTCTCAGACACAGAGCCAAAAACCCCAAACAGCTTCAGCACATGGAGCTCCAAATCTCGAGGCCGTGGAACTGGAGCGGATGGGGAGAAAGCCTCATGGCGAGAAATTACGAGCCTCGAAAAGCGCTGCTATCTCAGATCCTTGCAATGTTTAGAAAAACATACATTAAAATTTGCTCTGAAAAATTCTACACTGTATAACAACATCCTTACATGTTTTCCACTCAAAATGGAGAATAATGATCCAACGCCCGTGAGTCGTTGGTACAAACACGGGCTTAGACAAAATCGTGCACTGAAGAACAGAAAATCTGACGTGATGGCGCGAAGCAAGCGCCTTTGTGGAGCTTGTGACGTAGCTTCCTGGGGGCGTTGCTTAAGCGCCATCAGCCAATAAATTGGCGTGATTGTATAAGGGTTTCAGACCACGTGACACGGGACGTGTCCCCATAGCGATTACGCAGCTCGAGTGACTTCGATAGGGAACGCATAACACATAAACACAAAAACACATCCCCCCAACCAAGCAGATCTATTGCCAAGTCTTGTGTACTTCTGCTGATCCGAAAAGCCATGTGCACCGAGTGTGTGCTAGCTAGGTCTGCCTTGGCCATAGGCCAATGAAATAACTCTAATGACCTAAATTTCTATGTGTTCCTTGGCCTGCTTAGCCGAATAGCTTAGACTCTTGTGACCTAACTCATAATGTGTACCTGAGCCAGGAAAGCCCAGAGATTATTTAACTAGTGACTTAGTCTAGCCATATGTGGATTTATTTAATCTTATGACCTAAGATAGTGATGTTTGCCAGCTAGTGATGGTTGCTTTCGAAAGCTTCATGAAACATTTATGAATCATTTGAATCATCATATTCATGCTCTGTTTAAGCATGAATATTTTTACAATTTGTATATACACTACCGGTCAAGAGTTTTGAAACACTTACTCATTCTTTATTATAATTTTTTTTTTCTTCACATTTTAGAATAATAGTAAAGTCATCAAAACAATAGAATAATAGAAATGGAACTATGGGAATTATGTTGTGACTAAACAAAATCCAAAATAAATCAAAACTGTGTTATATTTTAGCATCTTCAAAGTAGTCACCCTTTGCCTAGAATTTACAGACATGTACTCTTGACATTTTCTCAACCAACTTCTTGAGGTATCACCCTGGGATGCTTTTTAAACAGTATTGAAGGAGTTCCCATCTATGTTGGGCAATTATTGGCTGTTTTTCTTTATTATTTGGTCCAAGTCATCAATTTCAAAAACTTTTTTTTGTTTAATTAAATTTGAGTTTTATAATGAAATAAATTAATATGGTGGCACAATTATATTTTTGTCTACAATTAAGCATATGCCTTCAGATCAAAATATTTTTAAGATCATGAGAAACATTTCAGTCAAGTGTTTCAAAACTTTTGACAAGTAGTGTATACAAAAAAAAGTGTTGTTTTAGAATAAAAAAAAAAAAACTATAAGAATTGTTTGGTATTTAAAATAATCTTAAAACAGTAATCATAAAAAGGCCAACTTAAATATGAAGGTCTACATATTCTGCAGAGATTCAGATCTGTTTATTCCAGGATATTGTAGATTACTATAAAAATATATGAAAAATGCATGGCAGAAAATTATTTCCAGTGCATTGTGTCATTGTAGCTGCTTTTGACACGATTCTTTCCACTGCATTTACACACCTGGGACAATGTGTAAATCATTTTCCGAAGCAAGTTGTTCAATTGTCTCGAAGTTTCGGAAAGCTTTGTTTCTGCCATCACTAGTGCCAGTCAGATTTGGTTAAGGCTTACCTTGTTAAACACGTGCTTCTATGTGTCATGGTCAAAAGCAGACCTTAGTGTACACACTGATAGAAGAAAAGCCCCAGCAAACCACCTGAGCAAATAGTTTTTCAGAGAAAAACTCTTGCAGAGCGCTGCAAAGAAACCAGTTTATCAGCAAAACTGAGCCATTTAAATGTTAGACAAAGAGAGAGACTCAAGTTGATTGGCTACCAGATAACAAGCCTCCAAATCAGCTTACACCATGCGAGCCAATTGGCTTAACATGTCACATGTGAGCGAGCCAATTGGCTAACAGATAAAAGTCAAAGAACATATCAGCTTGCGCCACATAGAGTTGCATGGCCGAATTTTGGTCATTTGGTGCACAGTTACTGTCGGAGTTTCCAAAACCTGCTTACCAGCTGAACTAGGTTGATTTATGCACACATTCCTGTATTATTGAAGGTAGCATGTTGAATTTATAAAAAAATGGCTACAACTATAAAGTATTATAATTTAATAAGAACAACTTTTCCATTATGCATATCACAGCAATCACTATGCATATAGGTCAGATGTGTGCATGGAAATAAGAGTTACAAATCACATAGCAACAATAGAGGTAAGCATTATTAGAGATGATCTTAGTAAAAAAAAAAAAAAGGTGGTACATGTGGTGTTACACATCAAATCATTATGCTCTGTATGTTACACAACTTTGAAAGACTTTTCAGTCTCCTACTACATAAGTAATGAAGCACCAAAATAGCTTACACGGAATGCAATGTGATACGTCGCCCCAACCAAACAACAAACTTTTAGAGCCACTTAAAGGATAAACCACTTCAGATTTGGCCCTTGAGCTCCTAGCCTACATAATCCATACATAAATTTTAGTTTGATGGTTTGTTACTTATTCAAGCCAATAAATTTGTGTGAACATTTGAGTCTAAAAGGGTTAACAGATACATGTGATCTTTCTCTACAGATATCAGCCACTAAAGCAGACCCAAACCTTGGCTTCATGATCCACACCTGCTTCATCTCTCCAGACTCCAATCCTCTCGTGCCATCAGAATATGTCGTCATCGAGAACATCTGTCCCAAAGACGACTCTGTGTTGTATTACCCTAACAGAGACGACTTCCCCATCCCTCATGCTCAGACGGACCGAAAACGCTTCAGTTTCACCTACAGGTCAAAGTTCAACGTGTCATTGCTCTTCCTGCACTGTGAGATGTCCCTCTGCTCCAGGAGAAATGACAAGCAGATAAACCTGCCAGAGGTACAAACTGTCATATAACACAGTGGTTCTCAACTGATGGGTTACGACCCAAATATTACTGGTCTGTTCTGAAAGGGTCAATGATAAATAGTAACAATTAAATGCAATTAACCATATAATCATGTACATTTGGGATAACAAAATAAATACAATTATCAACTTTTAAAAGGGAGGAGAAAACGTTTCTGTGGCAGGGTGAGCAAGAGACAGACACAGTGGGTGTGGCGTCAGCCCTCGGAGAGGCGTTTATTTTAAATACTAAAGAACATAAAAGTTCAAAAATGGGGGAAAATAAAGTGTCCATGGGGATAGTGTCCAAAACAAAGGGGAATCTGGTGTCCTTGCGGTGCAATGAGGGATATGTGAAAAAGGGGAGTGAAGAGAGGATTAGGTCCAGGTATAATGGGCACGGTCTGGCAGCCTTACCCACTCCCCTCCTGGGTCCAGGGCATGAGGGGCGGAGGCAAAACGTACTATTTTTTTACCTACCAAAATTTAACATTTTCTTCACCTAAGCCATCATTATAGTCATTTCTGTCTAATTTCTTACTTATTATCTTTGTATTGTTTAAAAAGTTATTTATATTGGACATGCCCCTGCAATGACAATATAACTGTCTGAATTTAAACTCAAATAAGGCTGTAGGTGTAATAGCTTTCATACAATCAGATTCAACATCAATCAGCTGCATTATCAGCATTATTTATATTATTAAAATCAGCTGTATTGTATACATTTAATCGATTTTAGGCTGCATGCGGTTATCAGATATCTCTTTAAGTCAGAGCACAGGAATGCAGATAACGTACTGACCCCTACACATATCTAAGTTCAAAGTAGTTGTTTTATTGTATAGATAACATGAACACACGTTTAATTAATTTATATAATGTAGCCTGTTTGACTTAGCTATCCACCCTACAGGGTTTCTTTTCGAGTCATAGCCTTGGTACTGGTTGCTTGGCAGTGACTGCCAGCATCAGTTCTCTGTGAGCTCAGGATGCATAAATCTCAGAGAGGTTACTTCGGTTACAATCCATGGAGAAAAACAAATTTCAGTCCTTCACTGTCTTTTTTCAATTTTTCCTTCCTCCCTCACTTCTAGCCATAATCATTTTTAATCTCTTGCATTTTCGGCCTCTCTAATCATGATATTGCACATTAAGGTTGTGTTTATGGCTCACCAGCATTCGGTCAGGAGTGTTTACAGTGCAGTTGTAATCTGGATGAGGATCAGAGATGTGACACGTCAAACAGAGTAAACTGTGTATTAAATTATATGTGCCTTCACTTCAGAGAGTTCGCTTAGTTCGCACAGGCACAACGGCTGCAACAAACGGGATGGTTTCAATAGCTTGTAGTATGCACTAATCTTTGCTTATGCCAAAAGATTCAACAGAATGCCAATTAACAGCACATTTATGCATGTAGAATATCTGTGTTGTATTTTTGCCAAGCTACAATGAACATCAAAATCAGGCCTCCCGCAGTTGTAAACTTATTTTGTTTGTTATAGTGAGCTCTTCTGTGCATGCAGAACTTCACAGAAAGCTCTGTGGATTTCAACTGAATTTTGGACATCCATCATTCATAAAGTTCTACGCATTCCCCGCTTTCGTTTATTAAATATTTAGGCTAATTTCATAATTATTTCAGCTACCAATAAGATCATACATTAGTACTCTCAGCTCCATGTAACACATTTTACCACGTTTAAATGCATTTCACAGAATTCCACAGATTTTCCCTTTAAATTAAAAAAAAGTATGCTAGTTCCATCTGAGCCTACTCATGAGTGAAGTTGCTGTTTTTTGAGGATTGTGGTGCCCAAATGGCAAATATTACACATGGATATTGTTCTCACATTTCTGTCTCCCTCTTTGTAGTGTATGTTACCGGATGAAGCCTGCACTTCCCTCAGTTTAGAAAACATCCTCCTCATGATGATGAACACTAAGACCTTCACGAAACCAATGGTGGTCATCTCTGACAACACACCTGTGGAACCCAATCCAGGGCATCAAGGTAAAGATCACATAGCAATATCATAGAGATATACTGTAAAATGGCCCCAGATAGTACATTGACACTTAAAAATGTATGATTGTCTTTGCATTATATAACAAAATATCAAACCATGAGGAATTCTTTTAAAGAAAGATTGCATAAGCACAGTTTTTATGCAGAAAATTTAAAAACAGAAGTTTGCAAAGCAAACTGAAGTTAGTTCTGAGTAAATATTTACCATTATTTGTTTCCAGATAACACTCGGTTCGATTTTTTGTTATCAAACACAATTCAATAATTTTTAAATGTGACTTAAAGGAACAGTTCACCCCAAAATTTAAATTCTCTTATCGTTTACTCACCCTCATGCCATCCCAGATGTGTATGACTTTCTTTCTTCTGCAAAACACAAAGATTTTTAGAAGAATATCTCAGCTCTGTTGGTCCATGCAATGCAAGTGAATGGTGACTAGAACTGTGAAGCTCCAAAAAGCATATAAAGGCAGCATAAAAGTAATCCATATGACTGCAGGGGTTAAATCCATGTCTTCAGAAATTATATGATAGGTGTGGGTGAGAAAAGGGTCAATATTAAAGTCTTTTTTACTATAAATTCTCTTCCCTGCCCAGTAGGTGGCGATATGCATGAAGAATATGAATTTGCCAAAAACAAAAGAAGAAAAATGTGAAAGTGGAGATTTATAGTAAAAAAGAACTTAACCCTTGTGTAGTGTTCATCTTGGAGTCACACTCATAGTGTTCGCAGGTCAAATTGGACCCGGAATACCTTGAGTGTTATACTTTATATATATATATATATATAAAATATAACTATCTTCAATAAGATGAAAATGCTACATTTATGCATTTTGGGGGGATTTTATGGTATTTAGGCCTTATTTACCTCTAAATTACTAAATTATACCATCCATTTTCATATAACATAAGCTCATGTTATGTTATTTTCAATTCAGTGAAGACCTACACTTTTTCAAGTTCATACCTCATAAAAGTATGAGAGTGTGTGTGTGTGTGTGTGTGTGTATGTGTTTGTTCGAGCGGTGTGTTCTGTATTGTGGATGTACTGTAATGCCACCTGTTCATTTCTGTGTGTGTGTGTGTGGTCTGCATTGTGGCTGATTTATTTATTTGATTTGACAAATTCAGTACATTTTTTTATTTGTTTTAGCCCCACCTATTCATACCTGTCTGTGTTTGTGTGGTTGTGGGTGTGCAAGCAGTGTGTACTGTATTGTGGATGTACTGTGGTGTCACCCCTTAATTACTGTTTGTGTGTTTTCGGCATTGTGTCTGATTTATTGATTTAAAAGACAAATTCCCCCCAAAATTGCTCTGTTTTTTGGCCTCACACATTCATTTCCTTTGCGGGTCAAATGTTTTGGGTGAAGTATTCCTATAAGTGTCCAAAAGTGTCAGAATAATTTTAAGGGCCATTGTAAATAAAGGCCTAGATTTCTGGAGAGCATTTTGCTGTGAGTGGTGCATATAATGGGAGATTGGACGTGTCTGAGTTTCTATAAGTATGGATATGCTTGTGTGTGTAAGTCACTCAGAGTTGATCACCAACCACAGAGTTCCTGTATTTCTTGCATTGTGGCACATTACTTCATCTGGAGTCTCTTAATATGTGGCAGTATAGCGTATGTGTATTTGCGTGTATGTTTACTGTCTATTCAGTGTGGTTTGGTTTGACAGTGTGTGTGGTTCATTAGAGATGTGGGACAAAGGGCCCATAGATGCATCAGAGTGGTGGAAAAAGACCAGCTTTCCAGTGCTGGATAGCATTTTTTTTATTTTTTTTCAATTAAACTTTCTCTAAGGCCTCCCCTTCCCGTACAGAAAGAGGGGAGATTAAGAGAGCAGGAAAAAGGGAGAAAGGAGGACAAGGAAAAGACTTGACAGTGATAAAGGGACCCGTATATACAATATACCAACAGTCTGCTTTGTGACGGTATTTGCTATAATGATGGAGTGTGTAATATACAGGGATATGGCAGGGTATTGTCAAAGTGAAATGTCACCAAAAATGACTTAATTTGACCTTGACTGATTTGTTCTCTTCCTTGCATCATGTTGGCACTATTGCACCTAGTTCATTGACTCGCAGCATTAATGAGAATCGTTCCAGTTAAATAACACAATGTTTTTTGTGATTAACATTTTTATTCAAATACAGAAAAGCAAAACATAAATGCATGGAATCAACTTTACACACCCACTACCACCCCTGACTCTTCTTCTAAAGCCGCCACCCTCCCCATCTCCAAGCACCACTCCTGAAATGGGGGCACTCCAGCTGACTTCCAACCCCTCAAAATCACCTGTCTGAGGACCCAATCCTCCATATGTTTATTCCACACATTGATGACCGCCTCATCTCCCAAAATACAGATTCTGGGGCAAAACGAAACCTGAGTGCCCAAGACGTCACATACAAAACTCTGAACCTCAACCAAATCCCCTGGATCTTAACACGCCTCCAAAAAACATTGGGCTGGAAAGCCGTTACTGGGCAGTACACTGTCAGAGCCAAAGCTTCGGATTTAGACCAATTAACTCTGTATCCTGAGAATTTAAAATTAATAATTCTGTGGAGGCAAGGCATAGATCTAGTGGGGTCGGAGACGAATAATAAAATATCATCTGGGTAAAGAAAAAGCTAATGCGCCACACCTCCTGCCACCACCCCTGGAAAATCATCTTCCCTTCTTATCGCAGCTGCTAATGGTTCCAGGGCAAGACAGAACAATAATGGGAAAGAGGGCAACACTGCCGGGTGTCCCTATCCAGAGTAAAATAATCTGAAATTAATCAATTTGTTTGTACCGCCGCTACCGGGTGTCTATAAAGTAACTTAATCCATGCAATAAAAGTATTCCTGAACCCGTATATTTCCAAAATCTTAAAAAGATAATCCCATTCTACCATATCAAACGCCTTTTCAGCGTCAAGTGAGATGGCCGTGACCGGAGTCTGATCATTCGCCACTGACCACATAATATTGATGAGATGCCTAATGTTATCAGAAGAGCTGCGGCTCAGAATAAACCCCACCTTATCTATATGTATAAGAGATGTCATAACTTTACTTAATCAGTTAGCCAAATTTATTGACAATATTTTAATGTCTAGCTGGATCAGGGAAATTGGATCTTTGTCTTTTTTAAGAATCAGACTGATCCGGGTTTGTGTCATGGTTTGTGGAAGCTTTCCATTCTTTAATGATTCCATATAAACTTCTAACAAAAGTGGAGCCAGTTCTGTAGCATAAGATCTAAAAAACTCAGCGGCAAAGCCATCTAGCCCCAGAGCCTTGCCTGTAGGCAGGGCCTTAATTATCTCACCAAGCTCCTCCAAGGTTATCTCAGAATCAAGAGATTCTGGCTCAGTCAATCAGTTTAGGGGGTTCTAATGGTTCCACAAAATGTCTAATATCCTCATCAGTAGAAGAAGACGTGGAACTATAGAGATCAAGAAAGAATTCTTTAAAAGCATTATTAATATCAATGGCCAAGGTAAAAATTTCACCACCAGCAGATTTCACTGAGGGAATAGTAATAAAAAGACTCTCTCTGCTTTATATCTAGCCAAAAGCTTCCCTGCTTTGTCCCCCGACTCAAAGTATGACTGTCTTGCCCTGAATAACCAAAACTCCACCTTCTGTGACAAAATAGTATTATATATGTATTTCAGTTGGGTCAATTCTCTGAGGCAATCATGCGACCCTCAGCACTTCAGCTCTGTCTCGGCACTTTTAATATTCCCTTCCAATTCCACGAGTTCTCGTGCTTTGGATTTTTTGATGAATGAGGCATACTGTATGATCCGACCCCTAAGAACCACCTTAAGTGCCTCCCAAGCCAAGCCCACAGAGGATACTGAGGACCAGTTGGTCTCCAAATAAACATTGATTTCAGCCTTTAACATTTGTTGGAAATCAGGATTTTGCAAAGGGATACATTAAAGTGCCATAAAAGATTTATTTTTCTCCATATGTGGCAACACCTCTAAACTCACCAGGGCATGATCCATCAAAAAAACAAAAAATATATATATATATATTCTAGAATAAATCTTATGGACTGATGAAAAAAATATATAGTCCCTACCAGATGGGTTTAAAAGTCTCCAAATATCTGTAGGACCAATATTTTTACACATCCTGTGACGCATCAGTGTTGCTCTAGGGGGCTTACACGCTTTTGCTTCACTATGATCAAGGACTGAATCCATCAATAGATTAAAGTCTCCTCCCAATATTATATCATGAGGGGTGCCAGTGGCTTGCAACATCCCTTCAGGATCTATAAAAAAAAGCCCTGATCATCAGCGTTAGGTGTGTAAATATTAGCCAAAATCAACCTTTGCCCCTGAATTTCTGCTAAAACAATAATGACTCTTCCTAATTGATCTTTAATCTGTTTGAGACATTTGAACTGTAGATGTTTACTTATCAATGTAATGACTCCCCTGCTCTTACTTGAGCCAGCACTAAAGAAAACACGTCCACCCCATATCTTCCCACATTTTTCATCTTCCTGCGGGGAAAGATGCATTTCTTGAAGAAACACTATATCAAATTTCTTTTGTTTAAGAAAAGAAATAGCCTTCCTTCTTTTTATGGGGTGCCCCAACCCATTCACATTCCACGTGGAGAGAAACAATCCACTCATATTAACATTTGACATTTTGACATATGAGAAAAAATAGATTGTGTGTCAAAAATAAAATGATAAAGACCACATTCCAACATTAGTGCAACAGTCAAACCCCAAACTTCCCCCCGAACCAAACAAACAGAGAAAAGAAAAATGTGCGCATTAACCCCACGCACGACAGCACCAACTGGCGTCCATCCCTCTATAAACTCAAACAGTCCATGTACGCCTACGAGAACCCCCACGACAACTTTGCTGTCAGATTGCTCAAGTCCGGTGTTTCTATACAAAAACAAAAAGACAGAATTACATAACAGAAAATAATTTATAAAACAAACTCCAGCCAATAGGCAGAATAAGCACAAAGAACATATAGATTCATTCACAAAACTATCCTGAAGGTGTGTTCCTCCACAAAACAAGCTCCAGCCGTTATCGGAACCAGCAGATGACCAAATTCTTCCAATGTCCTGCAAAAAATACTCCAAAAAACAAACTCCAGCCAATAGGAGGCATAAACACAAGGAACGTGCAGTTTCATCCACAACTGTCCCGAAGGAGTGTTATTCCACAAAACAAACTCCAGCTGCTAGGCAGAACAAGCACAAAAAGAAACAAAACAGGCACCAAGTTTCCTCGGATGGTCAGGTGAATTTTCAGTGAGTCAGGTCCACTAGGCTGCAAAGCGAGCGCCACACAATGACTCTTTTTAATGGACTTTTTAAGACCCCATGAAGGATATCACATGTTGGGGACAAGTAAACACTCTATGGCCATCCTTAGCATCTATTCTCAATCTGGCCGGGAACTTCAGTGCAAAGCGACCCTCTGTCGATGCAAAAGTTTCTTGAAGGAGTGTTATTCCACAAAACAGACTCCTGCTGCTAGGCAGATCCAGCACAAAAAGAAACAAAAAAAGGTGTCTAGCTTCCTCGGACGGTCAAGTGAATGTTCAGTGAGTCAAGCTCACTTGGCTGCAATGTGAGAAACACACCATTACTTCCTCAGTCCATTGATTTTATGAAAGACATCGCTTGTTGTGGGTATGTAAATATTTTGCGGCCATCCTTAGTATCTATTCTCAATTTGGCAGGGAACATCAGTGCAAAAGCAACCATCTGTTGATTTAAGAGTTTCTTGCATTCCTTGAATCGATCACGTTTCTCTCCTGTCGAATTCACAAAGTCTGGGAACGAGAAAATTCTGTGGTTCTTCCAAGAAAGCCCTCCTTTACTCCTCGCCTCACACAACACGAGATCTTTATCAGACGATCTCAGAAATTTGGCCAGAATTGATCGGGGCCTGTCTCCCTCAGTGGATCTCCGAGCCGGGACTCTGTGAGCTCACTCGATTTCCAGCTTATGGCCTGTTATGTCGAGCAGACTCAGGAAGAGCTCGTCAAGGAATTTCACCATATCTCTGCCTTCTTCATTCTCAGGAATTCCAACAATTCGGGTGTTGTTTCACCGATTACGATTCTCAAGGTCTTCCAGTTTTTCCCAAACGTGTTCCAAATCTACTTTGGTCGCTAGCGGATTAGCAGCTAATTCCCTCTCCGATGACTCAAGATAATCCGTTTCTCGATGTCCCCCATTCTTGTAATCAACTCGTCACCATGGAAATGATCGATTGACGTATTACAGCAAGATCCTCCAAGTCTGCTACAACCTTCACCAGCATTGCCGACATACTTGACAGCTGACGCTGAATCTCTCCCACCGCACCGTCCAAACCGAGTCCCTGGTCTGCGGCCCTGTCAGGGGTGTCAGCTTGAGCACGTAAGTGTCTTTTAATGTCTCCAGAGCCAGAGGATTTTGAATTCTTTGACATATTGTCCTCACAGAACAGTTATGGAACAGGGTGTATCGAATCTCACCAGTTTATGACACAAAAAGAATGAAAAACTAGCAAAGTGCGCAGAGCTCACCATTCACATGTCCAACCCTCGCATGCCGTCATTCGACTCCCAAATAACACAATGTTGCTGTGCTGCTTGTAGCAAATGGAGTATTAGTCACAGTTAATTAGGTTAATGATTGCCACTCCTGAAGAACGTTTGCTGGTTTTATTGGCCCCTGTGAAATTTTATGACGCTTTGGTGATTTCTGAATGGAAACACTGGTCAAAGATTCCCTTTAATTTCTCAGCAAATAGATGACACATACGTACCTGGCATATCTGGAGAGTAAATCCAGATCAAATCCAGATTTAATGTGAATCCAGTGTGAAGTCAATTTGGGTTACGTTTTACTGAACAGGCTTGTGTTTTGCCAATGCCAGACTTATTTTTCTCTGGTTTGGATAAAGTAAACACAGATATGCGATAAAAGTAATAAAAACAGGCTTTGCGCCTCACTTTGAACACGAAGATGACTCTTATGCAGAGATGGCAAAAAAAGCAGCCCCAACAGCCTCTCAAAATGGCTCAAAGCACCGCCCTGGACATGATCCCAACATATTTGGTTTGATCTACAAATCAAAGATGCCCATTTGTGGGAGTACCATGCTTTAAAAAAAAATATATATATATATATATATATATATATATATATATATATATATATATATATATATATATAAAACAGCAGAACAAAATATTGCCATGCAAACCCTGATTTATGATCATAAATCATCAATACATTTCAATCTTACACACCCTGCTAAAAAGGCCAGCTTAACCAGCATGCAATCCCCATGCTGTTCTAAGCTGGTTAATGCTGGTTAGTGTGGGTTTGGTGCTAGTTAACCTAGATAAGAAGCCTGTTGGGGACACCAGCACTCCCACATCCCATGCTGGGGACCAGCATCACACACAACACAACATAAGCTGGTGACCAGCAATGTTGGTCTATTCAGCGGGGCAGTCTAATGCAAAGATTCAAACTCACATTGATTTAATGAACTTCATTGAAATTCATTGTGCTGGTAATCAAGTGAAGGTTGGTGAATGTTGGTTGGACTCCGGTTAGGTTGCAGTTAGTGGAATCCATGGCATAGCTGTACTCACAAGTTCTGTTCCTACAGTTGAAGTCAGAAGTTTACACACACTTAGGTTAAAACTAAATTTTTTAACCACTCCACAGATTTAGTATTAGCAAACTATAGTTATGGCAAGTCATTTAGGACATCTACTTTGTGCATGACACAAGTAATTTTCCCAACAATTGTTTACAGACAGATTGTTTCACTTTTAATTGACTATGTCACAATTCCAGTGGGTCAGAAGTTTACATACACTAAGTTAACTGTGCCTTTAAGCTATTTGGAAAATTCCAGAAAATGATGTCAATCCTTTAGACAATGAGCCAATTAGCTTCTGATAGGAGGTGAACTGAATTGGAGGTGTACCTGTTGATGTATTTTAAGGCCTACCTTCAAACTCAGTGCCTCTTTGCTTGACATCATGGGAAAATCTAAAAAATTCAGCCAAGACCTCAGAAAAAAAATCGTGGACCTGCACAAGTCTGGTTCATCCTTGGGAGCAATTTCCAAAAGTCTGAAGTTACCACGTTCATCTGTACAAACAATAGTACACAAGTATAAACACCTTGGAACCACGCAGCCATCATACAGCTCAGGAAGGAGACGCATTCTGTCTCCTAGAGATGTGCGCAGTTTGGTGCGAAAAGAGCAAATCAATCCCAGAACAACAGCAAAGGACCTTGTGAAGATGCTGGAGGAAACAGGTAGACAAGTATCTATATCCACAGTAAAATGAGTCCTATATCGACATAACCTGAAAGGCTGCTCAGCAAGGAAGAAGCCACTGCTCCAGAACCACCATAAAAAAGCCAGATTACAGTTTGCAAGTGCACATGGGGACAAAGATCTTACTTTTTAGAGAAATGTCCTCTAGTCTCATGAAACAAAAATGTAACTGTTTGGCCATAATGACCATCGTTATGTTTGGAGGAAAAAGGGTGAGGCTTGCAAGCCGAAGAACACCAGCCCATCCGTGAAGCATGTGGGTGGTAGCATCATGTTGTGGGGGTGCTTTGCTGCAGGAATGACTGGTGCACTTCACAAAATAGATGGCATCATGAAGGAAAATTATGTGGATATATTGAAGCAACATCTCAAGCTCGGTCGCAACTACTATTATTCTGACATTTCACATTCTTAAAATAAAGTAGTGATCCTAACTGACCTAAGACAGGGAATGTTTTCTACGATTAAATGTCAGGAATTGTGAAAAACTGAGTTTAAATGTATTTGGCTAAGGTGTATGTAACTTCTGACTTCAACTGTAAATGTAGTGAGCTTCCTATCCGTACACATCATATTAGGCATCATAGGCCCCAATTACAATTTGCATAAACGTATTTGCTGATATTGGGTAGTACTTGACCACGTTACATTACAGATGTAAATGCACCCAAGATGTATTGTGATAGGATTTTGACTGGATCACTGAAACCACATTCGGAGGTGGTCAGGGACGGATTCTAACCACATTTAAAAAAGGTGTAAATGGAAATGCATTTTTGTTATCCGGATACAACTACATAAGTAGTTAAATATGTGATGTGGTTACGCTACAGTCATCCGTTGTTAAAGTGCTGTGTTGTGTGTTCTTGCATTTTTCTCTTTATCAATTGCAATTATTATTGCAATGTGAAGAACATAACAGACACTGTCATCTTGTGATCTTGTCACCCAAACAATGAACAATATCCCATGAAAAATCCCATTGGAATACACTTGGAATATCATGACTCTTTGTTTTCTTCACCAAACATAGTGCTCCAGATGCGGCACTAAACTTGAGATGAACCGCGGTACAAATGCTTGTACAATGGGTGGTGAACCATACGTTTAATTTTTTTATCAAGAACTGTTACACCCCTAATCTACAGTACATACCAGTAAGCATATAGCCCTACAATCAGTTAACTTCAGAGCTCATAGTATTTCTGTCTTGAAACGTTTAGATGTTATCTCTCTTTATTTCTATGGAGAAAAGTAGGATTTCCACAGGCAAACACATCATCGTGGTGAAGCTTGCTTTCCAAGTTAGAAAACACACACAAGGGTGTTATTCATTAGAGTTTGCTTTCCTTGCAAAACCCAGTTAGCCCTTAAAAGGGTGAGGTACAGAACAACAGAAATCTGTTCTGACACCAGGGAGGAGATCCTGAGTTGTGGTGACTCATTAAGACTAATTAATTTGCTTCTTTCTGAGATATTTTAACAGGGGGTGTGGCTGAAGTAGTGCAGTTTAGAGGTGTGTGCCAAACCTATGGCACAGCCGAGCAAACCACATCCCTGGCTCTGAACTTTGAGCTGACATAGCTTCACCCAGGAATCCACTAAACATACACGCTTTTGTTTTCTTTTCTGTTTCGTTTTCTCTTGTACACCATAAATACATTGTGGGATTTTGTTTTTTTATTATCTACCTTGCTCAAGTGTAATGCTGTGTGCATTAATGTTCTCTTGGCATCAGTTACAAAGTTAATGTTCTATGCCCTCACTCTCTATCTCCTCTTTGATCAGGCCTCAAAAACACATATGTGGACAGAAGGGTTGATGGCTAGTTTTATAATTCCCACATTATGAGCTGGACTGCACAAATATGACGTAGGGGGCGGTTCTGGTGGTGATTTGGGGTAAAGGTTAATGGGTGAGGTGGGAGCCGTCATATAGCGCTCGCTCTTGTTTTTACAGAGAATTCCAGTGATAGTGTCATCAGTCTGTCAGGGGGAACGAGGATCTGAATGTGCTCACTCTGAGAATAGACTCTATTGTGCCTCGGATTTGGCGCTAGACCAGACTGACTATTAAGCCAACTACCACACAGGGTCTATTGTGCTGTGTGATCAGTAATCATTAGAGCTAATTAGAGCTCTGAAAGTCATTCAGTCCGTGGCTCGATGCTTGGCTTTCTCTTAGATGCCACTAGAAAGGCCACACTGAACATGCTCTTACTTTATACATTATATGGCTTACATGACTATTCATTTTTACTCAATGTTAGGTTAAAGTTTACATTATATAAATGACACACAATATGGCATGCAGCATCAGTCTTTGCTGCAATAAAGGAATAGTTTACCCAGAATTGAAATGACCCTCATGCAATTCCAAACCCATATGACTTTATTTCTTCTACAGAACAATAAATGAGATATTTTAAAGGATGTTCTATTCACTGATTTCAATACAACAGTAGTTAGAACTTGGAACACAAAAGGAGATAATTTAATGATTATTTAATCCAGTCATTTTGGCTGAATTCAGAACAATGTCAGTAGACAGTAACTTACTAATTTTGACAGTAACTTTAACACTTAATAAAGCACTCAAAAGAATCATAAAAGTAGTCCAAAACTTCTGAAGACATACAATCACTTTTAACATTAAATGAACAGGCCATAATTTAATTATCTCAAATTAAACCATTGATAAATTATGTAAACAGTGCTGAATCCAATAAGGCATTAACATCGAACCGATGAGGTTATGACATGGTGATGTCAGGTCACGAGGTCTGCAAGAAACAATGAGATTGGATGTTATTGACATTGCTGCCATTTTGGATTCAGTGCAGTTTACATAGTTTATAAAAATTTGGTTTGATTTAACCCTTGTGCACTGTTCGTTTGTGACTCACACTTGTGATGTTCGTGGGTCAAAAATGACCCGAACATTCATGTGTGATATTTTTTTTTCTTCTTTTTTTTTTTTTTTTTTGTTTTTAGATATGTAATAACACTCAAGTTTTGCATTTTTGGGGGGGATTTTATGGTATTTAGTCCTTATTTAGATTTAAATGACTAAATTGCACCATTCATTTTCATATAAAACAAGCACATTTTGTGTTATCTTCACTTCAATAAAAACCTTCACTTCAGTAAATTGAAAGTGTCAAAACATCACAATTGTTGATGAATTGGGGGTCTCTGGTGACATATGCTTGAATAAAAGAAAATAATTACATGAAATAACAACTGTGGCCAGTAGATGAACTTATCTTTTTAGATATTATCACAAGTTATGCATTGGATATACTGTATATTTAGACATTATAACAAAAATATTATTTGTCAAATTGTAGCATTTTTTCTAAACCACTTGTGTTGAAGTGTCAGATTTTGCAATGATGCTAATATGCTTTCAAACATGACAATGCTCCACAGTCAAATCTTATTGTGTAACAAAGAAAAGACAAGAGTTATTATTTTGTTACCTTTAATTTATTTCAAAAATATTTCTAGCATAAACCTTGTCACACAGTGGTCAGACTCAGACTTTGACCTGTGTGGTACGTTTGGTATACACCAATCAGCCACAACATTAAAACCACCTGCCTAATATTGTGTAGGTCCCCTTCGTGCCGCCAAAACAGCACCAACCTGCATCTCAGAATAGCATTCTATATAGCATAGCATTTATATGGATTACTTGTATGCTGCCTTTATGTGCTTTTTTATGCTTTAAAGTTTTGGTCACCATTCACTTGCATTGTATATGGACCTACAGAGCTGAAATATTCTTCTAAAAATTTTTGTTTGTGTTCAGCAGAAGAAAGAAAGTCATACAGATCTGGAATTGCATAAGGGTAAATAAAATAAGAGAATTTTCATTTTTGGGTGAACTATTCCTTTAAATTACGGTATGTTTATTATTCAAAGTGATCATATGCCTTCAGAAGGTTTGGAATAAAAGTGGACTACTTTTTTGACACTTTTGGGTGCATTATCAAGCGTTAATGTGAGTCACTGTTTACTAGACTGGATAAAAATATGATTACATTATTACAAAATTTTAATTTGTGAGTGGACTATTCCTTTAAGTCACATGACCCATGACTTGCTGACTCGGTAGCTAATCGGCTATTTGACTAGTCAGCGCAACCCCTAACACATGATCACTAAACATTTGTACCACACAGCACGTAAACATCATGAACATGCACAGGCATGCACAATATTCTGAATTGAAAAATGGACATAATTTAATGTATTTTTGACCTCTTTCTTGCAGACATCATCTATGTCTTGGAGACTCCGACAGTGGTGGGCATTGCTTTTGCTGCCTTTGTGATAGGAGCCCTGCTGACTGGAGCTCTATGGTTCATCTATTCACATACAGGTGAGAAAACATCCATAAGCCTCTGCAAAAACACATCAGAGAACCTCCAGACTCTTGAACTCATCCAACCTTCTTTTCTCACTCCATGCCTCACTCAAATGAGTACAGAGAAGATTATGCATCGTGTCATTTACAAAGAAAGAAAACATACTCATTTTTGATCTTCAGAAGAACTTGCCAGTTCTGATAGCATTGTGTTAACAATAACATATTGACTCTCAGGTTGTAAATATATCCCGTTCGTCAGCAGAGGCACATCTGTCTTTTCCGCTGCTGGATGGTCAGTGGTATTTTGGGTACAATAGCCCGAAAGGCACTGGAATTCCCCTATCTGCTGTGGGGGTCTCTCCAGGCCTCACAGGAAAATACATGTACAATACTCATGTTGCTTGCCAAGATTCACCCCGTCCCTCCTCCACATATCAGCCAGTTGTCGCCAGGCTGACGACCTCTGTTAACCCTTCAGAGGAAGCGTCTTAGACCCATTTACGCTCCCTTGTAGTCTCACTGGTCCGGCATTTGGTATTTTGTCCTCAGTGGCTTTGACCTGCTCCCATATCATGGCACGCTTTTAAAGGGAGTCCTTTTCTGAATCCTGTTCCAGATTCTGTAGTTGTGTAGGCCGATCAGTAACAGTGGCTGTGTCTCGTTTGGAAGGCTGCGTCCTCCGGAGGTCGCATTTGTCGGCCGCATACGTCATCGAGGCTGTTTCGTTTCATAAAAGCGAGTAGGACACTTCGAATGCAGCCTTCGAATGCGACCTTCTTTCATGAGAATTCGGAGGATGCATGAGGTGTATCCTTCATGGGCACTCACAGCCCATAATTCTTTGCTTCAACGGAAATGTCTACAAAAAATGACGCCAATTTGCCCGTAAATATGATGTTCAAACGCAAGTAATGTTAATTCCCAAGTTGAAGTACCTCAGTAGATGGGTGCAGAGTATATAATATGTATAATTCTATTAATATATAATTAAAATAAAGTATTAGACTAAAATTACACCTGTACAATCTATTTTCTTTTCTGTCTACATCATTATAACTCTCCTAAATTTTACCTCATACATTCCCTTCCAAAGGGAATTTGTTACCTTCTCATTCAAAGCACTGGCGCTTGTTAAAGAGTGGCGTGCTGTCATAGCAACCATATTACGTTCCGTTTCCATTTGTCCTACGAAGTTTAAAGGAGGACGCTCGGTATACCGCAGCCTTCAAAGGATGCGTACTACCTAGCATGCAGCCTTCCAAACGAGACACGAGCCAGTGTGTTGATTGATGATCAAAGACTCCAAAATGCAGTTTCTGGATTTGAGCTGTTCTTGGGTTTTTGGACATATTTATATTGGATATGTCCATGCCATGACATAAAAGGATTAATGATTAGCTTTTATTAGCTTTCATATATCAGCCAGTTGTCGCCAGGCTATTTTTATTTGTTTTTTAACACATCAGTGTAATTTTTATTAATATTACTTAAAGGTATTCCGTTTGGATAACGTTATCCAGCTGTGCGTTATCCTCCTGCTCATTGTTGTTAAGTGGGGCTAAAGAGCTTATATCTGGTAACCCCAGAGACTGAGTTTATTATTATCTGCCTGTTTATACTGGCACCTCAGATCAGGGTCACTTTTTCTAAGAAACTGGCTTGCCTGACAGATCTGAGAAGAATCTTTATTCTGACTGCCTCCCAATGGTTTTCTTGTTCACACAGTAACAGGTGTAAACTGTGTTAAAAGAATGAAATCTTTAGTTCTGCAATGTACTAAGCTCTGATCTAGCCATGTGTTTCTCATAATGATTCTGATTAGTTCATAAAAGCCAAACGCCTATTAAACCAGTATAGGAAAATATTCAGTCATAATACTGAAATAGCCCTGCATGGAATAATTTTTTTGCATATTGACATTAACCCCAAGTGCTTTTCATTTTTCAAATAGCCTTAAATATCAACTCAGAGCATTTTTGGAAAAACTTTAAAGATGAAAAATGTTCAAACACAGTGGTGCTCTTCCCCCTGGGAAGTACAGACAAATACACTGTAGAGGCTTTGGCAAGATGAAAGCCCAAATTCCTTTCTATCTCCCTTGTATAGTATAGCATAGTACAGTAAAGAACAGAATAGTATAGTATAGTATACTGTAGTATAGTATAGTGGCCAGCAGCCATATCAGCCATATGTAGCTCTAGACTGGTTGCCCACTGAAGCTAAGCAGGGTTTAGCCTAGTCAGTAACTGAATGGGAGACCTCTTGGGGAAAACTAAGGTTGCTGCTGGAAGAGGTGTTAGTGAGGCCAGCAGGGGGTGCTCACCCTGTGGTCTGTCTGGGTCCTAACACCCCATTATAGTGATGGGGGTGCTATACTGTTAAAAGGCACCATCATTCGGATGAGGTGTTATACCAAGGTCCTGACTCTCTGTGATCATTAAAATCCCGGGGCACTTCGTAAGTGTAACCCTGGTGTCCTGGCCTTATCAATCATGGCTTCCTAATAATCCCCATCCATGAATTGGCTCTATCACATACTACCTCCTCTGCTGCAGTGTGGTAAGCGTACTGTCACACTGTGGCTGCCGTCGCATCATCCAGGTTGATACTGCACACTGGTGGTGGTTAAGGAGAACCCCCTGCTTACTATGTAAATGCGCTTTGAGAGTAATGTCAGGAAAGCACTATGTAAGTGTAACGTTCATTCATTCATTCATACTATATAGTACAGTATAGTATAGTATAGTAAAACATTAGTTCCGGTCCTCAAATCTGATTTGCTAAGCATTTGTTTCAAGAGTACTGATATTTATCATAACAGCACTGGGGCACTTCATTATTAGGATCATTCCACTTGGATTGGTGGGAATTTGGATTCATATAGTGTAACATACAGTATATGTATAGAACAAAGAAAAAAATAGTACAATAATATATAGTAGAGTAAAATATTGTATAGTATAGAATACTATAGGTGAAATTATTGTTACTTCACAGAGCAGGCAACAATGGTTCCGGGTTCTTTTATGCAGCAGCTTTCAGTGGTGGATATGAGCAGCACTGCAATTATAATAATCAGTTATGCATTATATAAACTGATGATGTTTATGTTTATAGAAGTTATTAAATTACATCTATGGTTTATAGTGAAGAAATACTGTATATTTAGGTTCTGTTTTAACTATAAAACAAAACAGTTTTCATTTGTTTCAATAGGCCTGTTTGATTTAGTCGTACATGTAACAGGTTGACGAATACACATCCTCACATGTTTAACATAATTTTAAAGGCTGAGAAATTTGGCATAAAATTAAAAACTACCATCAGATACGCCAAATGTGTCTTTACTGCTTAAATGATTGGTCCACATACAGTACATTATAAAATTTGACATATTCGATATTCAGTAATCCAAAGACAATTTTTAGAAGTAATACATTATTTTATGCTTGCATATTCATTCACAAACAGCCTGTACATGCTGTGGTGTTGTATTAGATCTTCCAAGGAGGGATAAGATCATCGTTAGATCATATTTGGCCTCATGCAGTATCTGTCACAGTTCCAGTATCTGTTTCCACATTGTAGAAATTAAAAACAGCCATTTGCGATTGGATTTTGTATGATAACTTCGTGAAAAGTTCAAATCTACCAGCAGCAGCTGCGGGGCAATTGGGTCTTAATAGAGCAGACGTGACAACAATTATAGTGATTTGTGAAATATCATAATTTGCCATCCTGAGTTTGTTGTGAGATTCACTTATCCTGATAAATGCCAAAAGAACCCGGAGGTGATGCATGGCATAGCATAGAGTATAGTGTACTGTAGCATAGTATAGCATAGTATAGTACAGACCAGAGCAAAACAGTGCATTAATGTTATGGTAAAATATAGTATAGTAAAAAATAGCATATCAGAAAACAGCTAAAACAAAAACACCCAGTTTAGAAACACTCGATGCACCCTGAATGAAGTGTTGAAGTGTTTCAGACTAAACGAGGTAATGAAAATGCTTATAAGGAGGGTGCAATGATGAGTACATAATCATTCCATACATTAGAGATGCTTCTACTTTAGGAAAAGCTACGCGTGGAATGTGTGGGGGAGTTCTGTTAGGAAAAAGCTCCTGTAAGCCTGTCACCCTCCCTGTGATAGATCATTCTGATAGGTTGAGGACATTACCCCCAGACACACAGAGTGGGAGTTTCACACTGAAATGACACACTTTAGTGAAAGTGTTCAACCAGCTTTTTCTCTCTGTCAGTTAAGCACACACATACAAACAAATCATCTTCCAAAATGCTCTCTGTTGGGGTAATGTTTTATCAATCAATAACCTACATACTGTATGTTGTTAATGTCTGCGAGCTGTGCACGGTTGCAGGATGATTTCTTTGTCATATAGAAGAGGTGGATAAGGCAGATAAGAGAGTGAGAGTTCAGTACACAGTGCTGGATGAAGGAAATTGGCTATTTTTAGCTAGAGCTCTTGGCAGGACATCTCTGGCATACATTAGCTGCAGAGGGGCCTGAAACAGGGAATCAGACAAACTACATGACCAGCATAGAACTGAGAAGTGAAGCACGCACATACATAAACAAAAAAAGAACAATGTTCCAAACACAATCGCCATGACTGGACAATACACACACAATATTGGGTTGGTAGAGTTTATTTACTGAAAACAAGTCTGTTTTTACATGCCCATGTGGTCTGTACTAGAGTTAGAGAACAGTGTTTGTTAAAATTGGTTTACTAGTGAAATGCGAAGTATGTAAAGCATAAGGAATTTGATTAAAAACTCTTCAAACCTCTGTCAGGCAATCTTTACACAGATGAATTGCATGCAATATATAAAAAAGAATTGTTCAGCCAAGTTGTCAAGCAACATGATGCTGTAAGTATTTTAAGTAATCTCAAGAACTGTCTTAACAATTGAAAATAATTGAATAATTGAAATTCTTGTTGAGAGAACTACTAATGTCTTGTTCAGCCAACTATCAATTCGTGATACACGAACTTTCATTTTGTCATCATTTAAATTACTTTTACATGAAGTTAACTGCAGTCTTTGCCTCTGGAGAGAGGTGTGTCTTGCAAGACAATGCAGTACGTACAATTGTTTTCCATCCAAAATATTTCGCATTTTTATGCGCATTTCTGAATATTAGACTGAAGAAAATGCGAATCATTGTGTGTTTCCATCCACTATGTTATGCGCATTATCTTGAGGGAGCCCGCCTTGTCATTATGAAGCCCGTTGATTCGGAGAGAGGTATTTGTGGTGTTGGACATCGTTTTATTAAATGCTGCCAGAAGAAACAGAAGAATGAGTGTAATATCTCATATAATGAGGGCTGAAATGGATGCTATGCCCATACACCAGCACCTCCGTATATACCTACAAGCGCCCGCACTCAAATCGAGTAGATATAAGTTTAAACTTCATCAATATGCAAATAAACTGTTTCCATCACCTTAATGCGCATTTTAACTAATGAGAAACTCTAGAAAATCCACCTCCTACTGGCGCATTAAATTTCTATGCAAATTTTGAGAGTTTATTCACGTATCAAGTGTTTCAATTCAGGATTTCTAAAGCACATTTTCAAAATGAGCATCAGAATAGTTGGATGGAAACCCAACTACAGACACACATTAGACCTCAACCATTAACACACAAACCTCAATAACAGTGACAAAGTTAAAAAGATGAGCTCCTACCATCACTACACAACAATTGACTAACATTGGCAACAAAAAACAATAATAAAAACATAAAAGTCAGCAAACAGCAAAAAATAAGACTATAACACTAATTGCATTAGTCATGTAAGCTGGATAAAATGCAATTTTATTTTTTACATTGTGCATTCTTGCCGTTTTGCTTAAAGCTGAATTGTGTAAATTCTATACCATAAGGATCACTAAACAAAATTCCACCAAACAATGTTGCTGCTCCTGTTTTGATAGCACCACAGAGCCACACATTTAGGTGAAATCAAACTACAAATGACTTACTTATTGTTGACTCTGCATGTTAAGCTGAGACCACCAGTATAGAGACTTTACAGAACTTTTTGTAGATTTTATCCTCAGGGGTGTCAGCTTCTTCCATCATAGACAATCACATAGAATAAATCATTGTGAATTTTGCAGATGTGATGAACAGCATGTATTCCTCCAGGCATGCTGAAAGCCTCACCTTCCTCTCCATGAATCTCCCTCTTCAGGTGACACAGCAGCAAGGCAGCAGGTACTAAAGTCCCAGCCAGTGTCTGAGAACAGCAGTGCGGCTCACAGCATCGGCAGCACACAGAGCACACCGTGTTCAAGCAGCAGTAACGCATAGAGTCCAGAGCCCAGCTAAGAGACACCTGCTGCTTCTGTTGCCATTTCTCTTTGTACATTTGTGGAAGAATGTGTGATTTAGTAACAATGTGACACAGAGAGAACACCTGGCCATTATTAGATTCTTTATTTGACAATCAACAGAATTATTGCACAATGCCGAAAAACAGAACCTACTGAAATAAGCTTCATTTTGGGCTGATGGAAGTTACAAAATAGAAATACCTGCCAGTTCTTAAATGCTGCTTTAACCCTTACAAGAGAGTGTTGTTTTGGGCTTATATGGTTGAGATCAGAGTGAAAATAACAAAGGCTGTTTACACCAGTCATTAAGGCCTAGAGGCCATCTAGAGGAACAGCCTGTTTTGTAATAAGTCTGGTGCTCAGTGTGGTTTTGCAAAGGTTCTGTCTCTGCACGTAAATAAAGATCAGTACCTTACCGACTCAAGCATCCACATATCAGAGATTTGAAAAGAGATATCAATGATAAAATAGGCCTATTACATTTCTACACAGGTCAGTTTGTCAATACCTGAGTTCCAATTGCCAATATTCCCTTCTATATTATATTATAGTATATATATATATATATATATATATATACACTATAATATAGAAGGGAATATTGACAATATTCAATATATGTATACATATATATATATATTCAATACACTATAAATATCTAACTTACAGTTATTGGTGTCAAGCCTTAGAGGCATTTTCAATTGACAGTTTTAGACATGTTTTAAAATAATGTATATTTCTGTGAATATTGTATAAAATATATAGAGATTGTTGAAAGTTGAAATAACACCATACAGAGCTTTAAGTTATGGCAAATATTTATCAAAAGTTTATATACGGTTATAAGATACTATTACAATTATAAATTTAATCATAAAACAGTTCATATGCATGGATTTATACATGCACATGAATTGTCTGATGTACATGTACAGGATCTCTGTCAGAACTGGCCAGTGCAGTTAAAATCTAAAAGAAAAGAAAATTCTAGTTTTAGATTGCATTTAAGTTATTCAGAATCTAATGTTAACACTTTTCCACACCAATTTGGACCCAGAAATAAATCATTAGCCACTATTAGAGTTTTAGTAACTTTGAAGTTTCAAAAAATTACAATTTTATGAATCAAAAATGGACATTTATTGTATATTTTATTGAATGTGACTTTTATATGCTGGGCATTATTATTTATCATTAATATCAAAAGTAGTGATTTCAGCAAACAGCAGACTGTTATATTTTGATATTATGCATTGTCAGTGTGAAATTATGAAATCAAAATGATTATTTGTTCAGAATGGTAACAGTCTCAATCTATGGCCTAGTCAAAAAAGATGTATATAATCTAAAGCCAAAGAATGGGCATTTACAGTATTTTTGTGTTGTTTAGTGTTACAGTAACCCCCATGTATACAATTTTTATCTAGGTACTAACCTACCACCAAAGGTAAAACAAAATCAACAATTCTCCGAAAAGTTTCTGCTGTGTATGTGACATTAACATTGTGGAATTTGTATGAAACATGTTTAGGGATACACTTTAAAAGTGCTAGAAAATGCGTGAATGCAAAACCAGAATAATCCCACCGTCAACAATTTACATGAATGTCATAACATTTTAAGCGCCTTGACTTTGAGTATATGCATAGTTTATTTCAGAGATAAAAATGAGGCAAGAAGGGAACTGGTGGTGTTTGCTTTGCTTTAGGCACAGTGTGTTCTTTATATCCACTGATATGAAAATCCTGTGCTTCTTTGTTTTTTGTATCACTTGTTGTGTTTGTTTGCTGCAAATTATACCAATAGAATGTACTTAATTTCAAATCTTAATTTCAGTGTTTAATGTAAACTTGTATAAATGTCTCCTGTAAGAGGAAAGAGAGTAAGAATTTATACATTTATTTGTCTCTAAAGTTATATTTTACCAGAGATATATACATAGAGCCATGCTATAATTCTATCTGCATACTGTGAATTTTTGTGGGGATATTTCTATAAACTGTTATGTGTTTTCTCTAAATCTAAGCATAGTCCATAGTGCTGAAGTGAACTGCATTCCTGCCTTCACCTATGATATTTTTCTCTTATTACCTTAAAAAAAGCTAAGAAAATAAGATATTTTATTATAGATATTATATACTTTTATAAGTATCTTTTATATGAGAACATTGTATTATTTGAAATATAAAATATATTTTGATGATGCAAATGTTTTGGCAACATTTCCATTCAAAAACATTATTAATGCAATGTTTGATTTTAAAAATGTGTTAGCATATGTTGAAATTAACATGAACTAAGATTAATAAATGCTGTAAAAGTATTGGTCATTGTTAGTCCATGTTAACTAAAGTTGTTTACTAATGTTAACAAATGGAACCTTATTGTAAAGTGTTTTTAATCTCTCTTAAGCTCTTCATTGTTGACGTGTCTGTGTTTGTGGGTATACTGAAAGCTCTGTGTGTGTGTCCATGTTTGTGGGTTTTAAATGAATGAGTATATGCATAGTCCTGTAAAACAGATTGTTTCACCTGGGAATGTTTAAAACAATCCTGCCATTTGTAACGGAGAGTATGAAACTCTGATATGTGGGAATCAATAGTCATTTAATGGCTGGAGAGGTAACACAGGCCTTGTAGAAGCCAATAATGTAATAACTACCGTTAATGTAATAACTGCCAATAAAGTAATAGATTTTCCATTCTTAATGTAATAAAAGTCAATAATGTAATAACTTACCAATAATGTAATAACATTTCTGAACCAATAACGTAATAATTTTTTGCCCATAATGTAATAAGTTCTTACATTATTGGCTTTCTATTACATTATTGGCTGGGTAAATAAAAAAATAATAAAAAATGTATTACATTTTTTACATTCATACATTGGCAGTTATTACATTAACGGTAGTTATTACATTATTGGCTGTTACAGGCCTTATTGGTTTTTATCTAGAATAGATATGGCAAAAGGACTTTCTCGCATTCCAATACACACTCTGTCTGATGATAAACTCTGTTTGTAAACTTATATTTGGGTTCATACTTAAACTTCAAACTAAAGTTTATAGTGCTGTGGTCGACAGCAGTTTTCCTGAATTTTAAATGGTGAAATTAATTTTGCAGTTGTCTTTCTGTTTGTGGATGTTTGTTATTTTTCATGCTATCTACCTCATTTGTGTGTGTGTGCATGTGTGTGTTGTCTGTGTAAAAAGCTTCATTGCCTTGTCATCAAGAATATTTTACTGTACATAATTTGTAGAACTCGATGTTACATCAGATATATCACAAACACTATTTCCTTCTAGATTTGACAGTTCATTTCACTCTCCGACAGATGAGGAAAAACTGAAAGATGTAAATGTGAACCCATCAGAATTGGACTTCTTCAAAAGTTGTTGTTTTTTTTTTCAGTGGTATGTGAAACATTTTAGTGTTTGTAAATATATCATGCTGTAAATATGCATGCTATATGTATGCTTTGTATATACCAAAATAAATTCTTGTAATCTTTTGGGTAGTTTTTTTGTGTGGTGATTTAAAAGTATGCATTGGGCCCCAAATATCATCTAATGATGAAGTGGTTCAACAAGAAAAGCGTTCTATGTACACTGTTATATAAATGTAGACTTTCTCTTTAAAATATTGTTATCCTGTGTTGTCATCAAACTCTTCAGCAAAGAGCTATTACAAGATGTGGACCATGTGAAGATCTGGCATCCATACTGATGAGCATATGGGAATGTACATAAACATACATACACACATAATGACTGTTAGCTCTTAGACAGTTTTGGCCTTTGCCCCCAATTTGATTGGACTGCAACAGAGTCAAGTATAACTGCAAAACAAGTGTAATGAATGAAAATGTATCCAAATGGAAATAAAGCCAAATAAATAAATTAAAAAACAAAATCAGTCCTGAGAGAGCTGGAAAGTGATTGCATTGACATCATTTTTAAACTGCATCAGAGAGTGGATTGGCCAATGTACATATGACATCATCTGCACAGCAAGAGCCCAGACTGTCTGTCTTCTTGAGGTCTCCACAACTTCTTTGAAATTTCCATAAAAGCTCTTTTTTTAGAGTAATGTTACTTTTACTAATTTGTCAAACTGTTTATCCACCTTTGCTGAAATTATTTTTTCCCAGTTTGAAACTGACAAGATGACCAAATCACAATAGCTTAACACTACATTTGCCAATAAATAAAGAGTTTATTGAGAGCTTAGTTGATGTTTCTGAAGAGGTAGGAAAATATTTGGCTTAAACTGGGGCCCATTGTTGATCTTCTCCTTTAAAAATACTCGACAAAAATCATGTGAGGTACTGTATATAAAATGTATAATATATAAAGACACGATGAGTGGGCTTGTCCAGGATCTGAACCCAGGATTTTCCAGTCCCCGAAGCAAGAGTTTTACCCCTTAAGAATACAATATGATAAACACCCAACTATGGCCCTGATCCTCATTTAAACTCCAGTCCACAGTTAAAAACAGCTTAAATTAATACAATTTATTATACATATTTTGTTATTCGGCAACAATAGGTTGAAAGTTTTGCTGCTGAAATCGGCCTGGGCTAACTAGCATGCGAATCACTAAACCCCAGTGGCCAAAGCTGGAAAAGTTGTTGAACGTATGGGCGCATGTAAGCTCCAGTTTCTGGGTAAAATGTCCACAGAATGGTGCCAAAAGCGAGTTGTATTTTTAGTTGTAAATGATGTGATAAATTCAACAGGAATAATTTTTGTTTTCTTTCTAACTCCACTACATTACCCAAACCCTAAACACTAGCGGAGTAAAAATGTAATTTTAGAGAGAAAATGTAACATCCGTCTCTTGTTCACCTTTGTTTATGTGAATACGATTACTGTCTCAAAGTTTGCTCGCTCAACACCCTATCGCTAGAGGGCAATGTTTTTTTTTTGTTTTTTTTTGCTTGAATTGATGAATAAATGTCTGATAGGGGACGGTGCTTGTCAGTAATTTAGATCAGTGGGGCTGATTACAGGGTACATGAACTTTTGGAAACAACATGTTGATTTCCCATTTGATCATGTTGATAGTGTAGCAGAAGTCAGTTGCAAGTAACCCCTTAAGTTAAAGGAATATTCTGGGTTCAATACAAGTTAAGCTCAGTCGACAGCATTTGTGGCATAATATTGATTACCATTCCAATTTATTTTGTCTCGTCCCTCATTTTCTTTAAAAAAAGTAAAATTGAGGTTGAAGTGATGCACTTACAATGGAAGTGAATGGGGGCAAAAATTTTGAACGTTATAATACTCACTTTTTCAAAAGTATAGCCAGAAGAATATGCATGTTAACATGATTTTAGTGTGATAAAATCACTTACTAACCTTTTCTGTGTAAAGTTATAGCCAATTTTACAACTTCATTGCCATGACGATGTACTGTAATGTCAACAAACCCTAAAACCCTAAAATGACTTAAAAATGGCAATTTAAACAACTTAACAGCTAAAATAATAAATGTTTTTTTTACAGAAGAATTAATGCATGATTTATAAAATTATAAGCTTCAAATTTCTGTGTTTAAACGCTCCAAAAATTGGCCACATTCACTTTCATTGTAAGTGCCTCACCGTAACCTCGATTTTTGCTTTTTTTTTTAAGAAATGGAGGGACAAGTTGAAATAAATTTTTGTGGAAATCAACATTATGCCACGAATGCTGTCGACTGAGCTTAACTTGTATTGAGCCTGGAACATTCCTTTAAGAAAACCCTTAATAACTTACAATTATAAGGTTTTTGTAAATTCAGGGGTTTCTTACAACTGGGCCCAGATACATAATAAATGTCTTGGTTACGTGAAACGTAACCCTGGTTCCCTGAGTGGGAATGAGACGCTGCATATTTGCACTGGGACACGCCCTTAGTGTCACATGGTCTGAAGCCCTTGTACAATGACGGCAATTCATTGGCTGGTGGCACTTAAGCAACGCCCCTAGGGAGCTAAGTCATGGCCTCCATAAAAGTGCTCCCTTTGGCACCATCGTATCAGATTTTCTGCAGGAAGGCATGAGCCTATGCAGCTGCTAGAGAGTATGGCCAGCTTACATAGCATCTCATTCCCACTCAGGGAACCAGGATTACTTTTCACGTAACAAAGACGTTCCCTTTCGTAGGATCTCGAGCTGCATAATCGCATTAGGAATGATATACATTCACGTCATGCGAACAGTAGCTGCCAACCACCTACGCCCATGTGGCAAGCATAAAAGCAAGCTAAAGCATCTGAATAAAAACAGAGAAAATTATGAGTTTACTCCTGTTCCAACAGAGAGAACCTGGGAAGCAGAAGTCAAACACTCATACAGATGATAAAATCTAACAAATGTATGAGGAGAGGACCACCCTGCCACCATATACAAATGTCCTCCAAGGACGCATCTCTAGCCAAAGCCCATGAGGATGCCATGCTCCTCGTAGAATGGGCTCGAATACCCGAAGGCGAAGGTAAACTGTGCGCTTCGTAAGCACTTGAAATTGCATCAGTAAGCCAATGAGACAACAGATAAATCACATAATGGAACGCGGATGGCACGAAACGGTCTAAGCCTGTGTACCCCGCACATAAAACAAGAGACAAGAGAATGTCTGCTGATAGAGACTCCACTGATAAGTGCATGCTCAGCTGCTATAGCGGCAGCATAGACTTTAAACATTGCCGGGGCAACCCCAGCCCCAAAACGCTATTGCAAAAAGTCCAACACTGTACCGACAGGGCAGTGAACTGGATTTTCACCTCACACTGTACACCAAGAAGCAAAAATACACCACTTGAATGTATAAAGTTTCCTAGTTGATGGAGCTCTAGCATTCAGAATGGTATCAACCACAGCAGCGGATAACCCATCATTCAAAAGAGCGCCCCTTTGAGGGGCCATACCCATAACTTCCACAAGTCTGTCCGGGGGAGCCAAATGCTGCCCCGAGCCTAAGACATCATGTCTGTTCTGACTGGAATTTCCCAAGGCATTTCTTCCAGTAGAGAGACCAGAGTCAAAAACCATACTTGAGATGGCCAAAATGGCGGCACTAACAGAAGCCGAACCCGATCCTCCCAAACTCTCTGATGTGCCAACGCATCGATGCCTAGCAGTGCCGGGGGCGAGAGGGAAAACCAGAGGGGACAGTGTGACGTCTCGCTCGAAGCGAACAGGTCCACTTCCGCCCTGCCGAACCTTCTCCAGATTTGTTCCATAATCTGAAGATGTAATGTCCACTCTCTGGGCATCAAGCCCTGTCTGTACAGGAGATCTGCCCTCAAATTCAACCGGCCTGGGACATGCACGGCTCGTAGAGTCAGCACATTTTCCTGTGCCCACAGAAGAATGCGACGTGCCAGTCTCAGCAAGGCAAGAGAATGCACTCCTCCCTGATTGATGTAGGACACCTTCGTCCTGTTGTCTGACCGGATGAGGATATGGCTGCAATGAAGCTCCGGGAGGAAAATCTTTAATGCCAGCAGCACTGTGAAAACCTCCAGACAGTTTATGTGCCAATATTGCCGCTGGCCCATCTAAACCCTGTAGGCTGGACAACCCTCGTATACAGCACCCCAACCCGTGGAGGAGGCGTCTGTTGTTATAACTTTGCGCTGACACACCTGTCCCTATGGAATGCCTGACATCAAAAGGTGGGTCCGTTTCCATGGTAAGTAACAGAGTTCTGTAGCACCCACGTGTCACTTTGAAGAGACAGAATGCATGCGTCAGTGGTTGAAGTCCCTTTGTGGAGTTCATTCAGCACTTAAAGGTTTCACATGCAGCATGCCTGGAGGAGCTGGAGAACTCAAGATGGCGCCGAATATGGCTGCTGCGTTGCGAGCTCCGACACAACATAGTAGTGTTTTGTTTGTTTTGTTCACAATTCTTATGTTTTTTGTCTTGGATGTTGTCTGCCTTATTGTCTACGACAGACAAACATTTTTGGACATTGGTTCAGCAATTTCACACCATAAACCGGACTTCACATTTCTCAATGCCGACCCGCTGTTTACAAACACGCAAGCGGAGCCCTTTGTCTGGGCAGCATGGCCGCGGAAACGCAAAAGGAAAAGGGGAAACAGAGCCAGTGTTCTCATCAGAGTAAGACGCCGCGCAAAACGACCCCCGCTACCCACTATTCTACTGGCAAATGTTCAGTCTCTGGATAACAAGCTCTGCGAGCTGAAAGCGCGGATCTCTTTCCAACGAGATACAAGGGACTGCTGCATTATCTGCCTTACGGAAACTTGGATGTCTGCAGAGATTCCAGACTCAGCCATTGAACCCGCAGGGTTCTCCGTGCACGGAGCGGACAGAGCGAAAGACCTCTCAGGTAAAAGCAGAGGAGGTGGTGTAAGCTTTATGATCAACAAATCCTGGTGTGATCAGAGGAACGTACATTCTATCAAGTCTTTCTGCTCTCCTGATCTGGAATTTTTTATGCTTCTGTGTCGACCATTCTGGCTACCGAGGGAATTCACAGCGGTCATTATCACAGCTGTGTACATCCCCCCACAAGCCGATACAGACCGGGCACTCAAGGAACTGTATGGGAGTATAAGTGAGCAGGAAACCGCGCACCCTGAGGCCGCGTTCATTGTGACCGGGGACTTTAATAAAGCCAGTTTAAAATCAAACCAAAATACCACCAGCACATTAGTTTCAACACACGAGGGGACCGGGTTTTGGACCATTGCTACTCTCCCTTCTGGGATGGCTACAAATCCCTCCCCTGCCCACCATTTGGCAAATCGGACCACTCTTCCATTCTGCTTCTGCCCGCTTACAGGCAGAAACTGAAACAGGAAGCACCCACCCTCAGAACGATCCAGTGCTGGTCGGACCAATCAGACTCTATGCTACAAGACTGTTTTGATCACACGGACTGGGAGATGTTCCGGTCCGCCTCTGATGACGACATTGAGCTTTACGCTGATAGCGTAATGTGTTGCATCAGAACGTGCGTAGAGGACTTGGTTCTGACCAGAACAATACGGATCTATCCGAATCAGAAACCTTGGATTAATAGCGATGTTCGTGCGGCACTTAATGTGCGGACCTCCGCTTTTAATTCCGGGAACGCGGAGGAGCACAAACAAGCCAGTTATGCCCTCTGAAAACCTATCAGAACCACAAAACGCCAGTACAGGAGCAAGACTGAAGGACAGTTTAACACCACCAACTCTAGAAGCATGTGGCAGGGAATTAATATCATCACGGACTTTAAAGGGAATAAAAACTCCGCCATGAACACCGTTGCCTCTCTCCCGGATGAGCTAAATACTTTTTATGCTCGTTTCGAGGGAAATAACACCGCCCTCGCGGAGAGAGCTCTCGCGGTTGAAGCTACAGAAGTTAGTTCACTCTCCGTCTCTGTAGCGGATGTAACCCGATCCTTCAGACGGGTGAATATCCGCAAAGCCGCGGGCCCAGATGGCATTCCGGGCCGCGTCATCAGAGCGTGTGCGAACCAGCTGGCTGGTGTTTTTACGGACATTTTCAACCTTTCCCTCTCTTTGTCTGTAGTCCCCACATGCTTTAAAACATCCACCATTGTGCCTGTTCCAAAACAATCAAAAATAACTTGCTTAAATGACTGGCGTCCTGTTGCTCTGACCCCCATCATCAGCAAATGCTTTGAGAGACTAATCAGAGATTACATCTGCTCTGTATTGCCTCTCTCTCTTGACCCGCTGCAGTTTGCTTACCACAACAACCGCTCCACTGATGATGCCATTGCATCTACAATACACACTGCTCTCTCCCACCTGGAAAAAAGAACACTTATGTGAGAATGCTGTTTGTAGACTACAGCTCAGCATTCAACACCATAGTGCCCTCCAAGCTAGATGAGAAACTCCGGGCTCTGGGCTTAAACAACTTGCTGTGCAGCTGGATCCTGGACTTCCTGTCAAGCAGACGCCAGGTGGTTAGAATAGGCAGCAACATCTCCTCCTCACTGACCCTCAACACTGGAGCCCCACAGGGCTGTGTTCTCAGCCCACTCCTGTATTCCCTGTACACACATGACTGCGTGGCAACACATAGCTCCAATGCCATCATTACGTTTGCTGATGACATGACGGTAGTAGGTCTGATCACTGACAATGATGAAACAGCCTACAGAGAGGAGGTGCACACCCTGACACACTGGTGTTAGGAGCACAACCTCTCCCTCAATGTCAGTAAGACAAAAGAGCTTGTGGTGGACTTCAGAAGAAAAGACAGAGAACACAGTCCCATCACCATCAATGGAGCACCAGTGGAGAGAGTCAGCAGCTTCAAGTTCCTCAGTGTCCACATTACTGAGGAACTCACATGGTCCATCCACACTGAAGTCGTTGTGAAGAAGGCTCATCAGCGCCTCTTCTTCCTGAGATGGCTGAGGAAGTTTGGAATGAACTGCCACATCCTCACACGGTTCTACACCTGCACTGTAGAGAGCATCCTGACTGGCTGCATCTCCGCCTGGTACGGCAATAGCACCGCCCACAACCACAAAGCACTGCAAAGGGTGGTGCGAACTGCCAGACACATCATCGGAGGTGAGCTTCCCTCCCTCCAGGAAATATATACAAGGCGGTGTGTGAAAAAAGCTTGGAGGATCATCAGAGACTCCAGCCACCCGAGCCATGGGCTGTTCTCACTGCTACCATCAGGTAGGCGGTATCGCAGCATCAGGACCCGCACCAGCCGACTCCATGATAGCTTCTTCCCCCAAGCAATCAGACTTCTGAACTCTTGATCTCCCACGATCAAATACATCAGCACTGCACTTTATTACCCTTACTCTTATATCTCACACCGGACTGTCATAAATTATATTATTATTATATTATATTCTCTCTTAACAACTGACTATCAGCCGACAGCCTGAATGTCAATACAGTACAATACTGTACATTCTATATATACTGTATATACTTTTTTATATATTTTTATTTTTTATTTTTATTGAATAATGTGTATCTATATAGTGTGTATTGTATACTGTACAGTGTATGTTATTATTTGTATATTGTTGAGTGTAATTATGTGTACATCAGATGTTTAAATTGTGCTGTGTTAATTTGATGTTATTGTAAATTGGTACTGTCTCATCACTGTCACGACTGCTATGTTGATCGGAACTGCACCAAAGAATTTCACACACCATTGCACTTGTGTATATGGTTGTGTGACAATAAAGTGATTTGATTTGATTTTGATTTGAATGACAGCGGAAGCTGCAATCACGAGCCCCAAAAGCCTGTGAAATGTTCTCGCAGGGAGAACACGCCCACTCTGAACATTGCTAGACACTGGCAAAATGACAGAATGCAAACTGGAGACAGACGTGCCTGCATCGCTCACGAATCCAGCTCCACCCCTAGTCTATTGCCCTGGCAACAGGACACTCTTGTCTAGGTTACACACAGCCCTAGATCAAATGGCTGAGAATGACATCTTGATGTTGGGTAGCCAAAGTCTCAGAGTGGGCAAACACCAACCAATCGTCAAGATAATTCAAAACATGGATGCCTTGAAGCCTCAAGGGCATCAAAGCTGCATCCATGCATTTTGTGAAAGTGTGTGGTGCCAGTGCAAGTCCGAACGGAAGGATGTAAAATTGATAAGCTTGCCCCCGAAAGTGAATCTGAGAAAGCGCATGTGCTTCGGTGCTATCTGAGTATGGAAATAAACATCTATTGTCACAAATCAGTCCCCCGTCTGCACTTGTGACATTATTTGTTTCTGCATCAGCATTCTGAATTGACATTTCATTACTGCAAAATTCAAACATCTCAAAATCTCCTCTACTGCCCCTTTTTCTAAGAGAGAGTGTATTTCCTGAAACAAAAACGGGGCATCCCGAATAGAAACAT
The DNA here is from genome assembly GCF_019703515.2 of Myxocyprinus asiaticus. Classification (NCBI taxonomy): domain Eukaryota; kingdom Metazoa; phylum Chordata; class Actinopteri; order Cypriniformes; family Catostomidae; genus Myxocyprinus; species Myxocyprinus asiaticus. The sequence goes on from NC_059355.1 coordinate 22,237,804, forward strand.
CTGTCGGAACAACCCCACTGAACACCGGCGGAGCCTGCCTAAATTGAATTACATAACCATGTTTTATCGTTCAAAGTACCCAGATCGAAATTCCCTACAGCTGCTGCCAATCATTGGTGTACTGAAAAACGGGTTAGACAATAAACCGATCCAGCATATAATGGGGGAACAACGTGTAGTACCCGGATAGCGCGAAACACCCTCGCAAACAAAAGCATTGCCTTGACCAACTCATTCCCCAGGGTGAGACGTGGAGTGAAAACACGAGGGAAGTTCCAAACGGAGCCGATATTAGCTCAAAGTCATTCCTTAACACGATGTGCTTGGTTGGATTGCAAAATCTTGGTTGAGATAGCATTGTATGTCTCTTGTCTCGCCAGAACGCCTGCATCGTCCACAAATGGGCAAATGATAAACATAACAAGTTAAAATACCTTGTATCTCCTGATAGAATCCTGAAAGAATAACGCCATCACTCCGTTGGGGAATGTACTCTTATTCCAGTTCCCTTGTTCTGCGGCCGGGCTCACTGGCCCATGCATGATCCCCTCTGCCACAAGCAGTTCACTTTGAACAGGGAGGTGAGAGAGAGAAAGTAATGGCCGAGGCCACTCCTCCATTGCCTTATTCATGTGCATTCTCCCAGAACGGCACAGAAAAGACAATAGGGACAAAGGGGCCAAATTGTTCCTTACCTTACAACAACGAATTCTCTCATACAGCATTGCTCAAGATGTGCATGGTAACTCTTACACATTCTTTGTTCATCAGAAAATGGCCGCCGAGCTAGGCCTCAAAGCATGTCTGATGAGACTTGTGCTTTTGCTCAGGGGGAGGGTGACAAACACGAGGAAGAATCCTATGTCCATTCTCACTCCAAAATTTTCAGACACAAAGCCGAAATCCCAAATGGCTCCCGCACATGGAGCTCCAAATCTGGAGGCCGTGGAACTAGAACAAGTGTGGGTAACGCCTCATGGTGAGAAATTGCGAGCCTTGAAAAGTGCAGCTGTCCCCGTCAGACCCTTGTAATGTTTGGAAAAAAACACATAAAAATTTCTCTGAAATTTACACTGTATAAACAACATACTTACGTGCTCACCACTCAGAAGGGAGGAATAATAATCGTCGCTTCGGTGTGAGTCGCTGGAACAAACATGGGCTTAGACAAAATCGTGCACTGAAGAAAAGAAAATCTGACTCAATGGTGCCAAAGCAAGCGCTTTTATGGAGCTTGTGACATAGCTCCCTAGGAGCGTCGCTTAAGTGCCACCAGCCAATAAACTGCCATGATTGTACAAGGGCTTCAGACTACGTGACACTCAGGGTGTGTCCCAATGCGATTACGCAGCTCGAGTTCCTACCAAAGGGAACTTTTACATTTATAAGCATTATATAAGTGTTGTCTGAGACCTGCGAGTCAGTCTTTGGGTTCTTAGCTGCATCCATGGTCTCACACAGAAACTTATATGATTTAGTTGAAATAACATGGTGTGACACCTGCACCTGAAACCTTAAATATACATGGCTAAGTCAAATCTATAGTCTTTTCCACAGGCTTAATGCTGCACAGATGTGAGGTAAGGTCTCATAATAGCCCCACCTTTACAGCTGTCCATTTTGCCACATGAGGGTTTAAATATACAGCATTAAATAATGCTGCCAGTATCAATGAAAAGCATACAATTTTGCTGAGACGCTAATTGTAATTTGATTGCAGCACTGGGGTGACTGTATATTTAGTTAAAGAGGGAGGGGGAGCTCAGTATTTATGGATGGAAACACTGGAGAGATTCCAGCACAGAAATCTATAGCCATACAATTATACCACATATTGTATACTGTATTGTACTGAATCTGCTCTGTCATGATTCTATGCCAACACAAACATTCAAATACACCCATAGTATCTACACATATATGTGTATTCTTATGCTATACGTCCTACAGATCCTAGCTGGCATGAAATACTTTTGGGAAGTTGACATGTCCTTTGGTGTGACATGCCATACCCAATCTGAAACTATTACATTGCATTTTGTTAATTCTTTTATAACTAAGAATTATTATGCATGCAGTTTGATGACCTCATATTAATGACTACATTGAATATGTGTAGGCCTACTTAAAAAAAAAAAAAATATTTGTCACAAAGCAGGACCATTTAAAAATTGATAGTAAATGAAAACTGTGAAAATGGTGATGAGAAATGGTGACCTGTCCAGTACCTAAAATAGAGTCTTTATCTTATAGATACATTTTAACCTAAAATCCTAATATTGATAAAAAAAATTATTTTTTTAAAAGTTCATGGACATGTTATGTGTCAAAAACTACCCACAAACTGTATATATATGCTATACATTCATTTAGATATGTGCACTAGCACACACATATTTGTGTTTGCCAATGTACAAAAACATTTTGAACTGGACTTCTACAAAACAAAAACCAAAAAAACAGTTATAGAATAAATGAGGTTAAGGTTGAGCACAAATTTTAAGGAAAAAAAAAAGAAAGAAAGAAAGACTACACAAGGCCTTCTTTATCCTGTGTCACCATCCAACATGTGTGACTGTTTGTGTAGCTCTTATCTGAATCATTTTATCATTCAAAGCACTGGAGAAAACAACCTTTGTAACCCCATCAGAGGAATAATGGAATGCCACCAGTGGGCCAAACACAAACATCAACATCAACAACCATTTCACCATGGAGACGAAATTGTGCCCCAAATTGTAGCCTTAGCCCCAAATGAGAACCAGATGCTGCAAGCCCACAGTACATTATCTGCAGAGAAATGAAAATGACTTATTATTTCTATGTACACATAATGGGAAAATTGGTCACATGTGACTTTTATCTCAGAGCTGTGATATCACTGAGTGGAAATTAAGAAAGGAGGGGAGTAGGGATCATTTTGTCCTCATTACATGTAAACTATAGTGACTGCACTATGACCAATAGAAACACACTGCTGGTAATGAATAGTGTTGTAACCTCAGTGGGTTTCTGTCATTACTATTTGGCTCAATACCAGCAAAACTGCACTTGTGGCTGACTCTAATGGAGCTGAGCACTCCCTCAGAGAGAGAAAGAAGGATTATTTTTCATCCGCTGTTCTTTTTGTTTTGCTCTTTGAAGAGGCCACAACTGATACCTATATTTTAGCTGAGAGAGGCCCTTATGACCAAAGTTAAAACACACAAATCCTTTCCCATCTTTTTGTCAATTTTCAGCGATACATATCTTAAAGCCCCTATGATATCAGGAAATCAAAACTGGAATTTTGTGGCTTTTAGTCAATGTCTTTAGTTCATATTTTATACACATTTAAAATGTAGTCTTTCTCTTCCTGGGAAACAGACCAAAAGTATTGATGACTCACATTGCATATAGGGGCATATACACAGTTTTGTCCAATGAAATGCTCTCTTGAGGAATGTTCTCTCAAAATTTCCTTCTGCCAGCAATAAAAATGTTCTTTGTAAATATTACTCACAAGTCAGTGAACTTTCAGCAGTCACATGTCCATCTGGTATTTTCGGTCAGATGTTCAGAATCAGAACTAGAGATGTGTGATTCATAAATGAATCACTCTTTGGAGTCTGTTCTTTTCAATAAATTGGTCGAATGGATTACACAGGCAGGAGCGGGTTTATGAATTCTGAGGCCCCAAGCAACCGACCAACACGTGGCAATTTTTGCTTAACCAATTGCATAAAATCATAATTTTAAATTCATCCTATCAGCCATCATTGCCAAGTACATTCAAAACATTTAATGAAATAGAAATCTAGTTAAAAAAGAACGCATGTTTTCCAGTTTTTCCACAATACAGTGATAAAAAAGCTATATTTACCTACATTTATTTTACAAAACTCTTTTTTTCTTGTATTTTAATGAACAGGGTGTGAAAACCCTACTGCTTCACTCAACAACATTTCAGAATTCAGTTGTTATTAATTATTTTTATTACCCATCAATTATTTATTAATGTCCAGATTGTCATTATAATATGATACAGTATTATTACTGTTATTATTATTTTGAGGATATGTTGCATACAATAGTAATATACTGTAAATCTGTCTTATTTACTTTAATTTCACCTTCTATTCTAATGCTGCAGTGTATTGTTCACCATGTTGCAGAAGGCTGTATTTTTTGTAAGCATCGTAGGCAACATTCGTAACATTATTGTAAGAGTAAACAAGGCATGGTGACCCATCAGCACACTACAGCAGAAGGTAAAAAAAAATTGACGTTTATCAAGCGCTTTGCTTGGTGCAGAACAATCTGGAATAATGTTAAACAATGAAACAGTCACCTCTTTGCAACCTGAACTTGTTCAGAATGTTAAATATTTGTGACACCTGTGCTAAAAACAATCTAGACGCATCGCAATGAATGAAACAGAACGCAGGTGTCTCGACACGTGTTTTTAGACCTGAAGTTCTTTTTTAACTTGACACAGAGTCTAAAAATGTGCCGGTCCTGTGTGAGACACTGAAGAAACAGTGAGACGCGGTTCAGGAGTCAAGGATGTTCGTCCAGCACATTTACATAGGAAAACAATGGAAAAACAGAGCAGACGCATGCAATAACATGTTCAGTGCAGGCCCGGTTCCAGAAAAAAATCACTGAGGGTGCTTCTGAAAATAGTGGGGGTGCTCTGTATAAAGTGGAGATGTATCATAATTACAAATTTTTTAATAGATTAAATCATGTTTAAATGCTACTTAACGTAAAGAAAACCCATTTACTTGTTTTATTCTGAAAACATTATCAACCTGTTTTCACGCTCATGGGTCATGATATGAGTCTCGTCAATGGTTTGTTTGGCATCCCATTCAGCACACAACTGAATAAAACAGGCTGCATGACACTGATAAATGATTACTGCCAGAGTAACATTCACATACATGTGTGAGGGAATTCAGCATTTCAGAAATAAGACAAAGAACAAACATATTACTCTCTCACTTGGTTTTGCTCGCGTGTCCCCTCCATGCAGTATTGAGCACTACGTTTTGTTTTGTTTTTTGCGAAGAGAAAGCGCATGCACTTGCATGCATGGTTGACAGATTGCATAAATTAAGTATGACATAAGGCGAAATATTTCCTATTTGTGCAAGTATAAATCTCTGATTGGGGTGTTGCATATATTAACTGGCAACCCTGAGCATATTAAAAGCTTGTGGATGTGAAATAGGTCCCAAAGCCAGATAAATTAAAGATCTAATAAAACACGTTCATGATAAATTGACCCGCGGGCAGTAGTTTGCCCTGGTCTGCAATTGAGGGTGCTCAATTGTAGAACCGGGCCTGGTTCCATGTGATTGGCCCCTCAGTCATTCGCACGTATCTGTGAGTGAGAGCACGTGGGTGAAACAAGTTCGGAATGCCTGCATATTTTTAATAAATTACAAACCCGAACCCAAGGTCCTACTTGAAAAACTGACCCGAGCCCAGCGGACCTCTAATCTGAATCGCTCTGAGAGTTCTGACAACAGCGTATTCGCATGAGCACCCAGAACAACATATTACTCCTCCAGTGGTTATTGCAGAGCTTTCCTAATGGGGCGGGGGGCCCCTGACGTACCCCCGAATAGTTTGTTTGTGAAACTATTGATTAATCTAATTTTTTTTCTTTGCCATTCCAAACATCAAACAATCAAAGCCAAATGAAAAAAAACATTCATATATACTGTACTAAATATGATATTCTAATATTATATTATTCAGATATACTAAAGTTGATATTATCTTCACACTTGCAAATGTTTGTTACATTTTTTAAGGCAGCTGCTATTTGCACCCTGGTGTAAATAATGGTATTTGATATTTACACCCCAGTGCAAATAGTGTCAGATACTATTTGCACCCATATTTAAATACTAACATACAGTATATGGGCATTACAGCAGTGTGTTTATTGTGTGTATTTAGAATAACAACATCATTAACCCCTACCTAAAACCTAAAAAAACCCTAACCTTACCTTGGTTTTTTTCTACAATAACCATAGTTTCACCATGGTATTTTGTTGTACATTTACAGTAAACACAAAATTAAGCATGATTACTACATTACCACCATATTACTGTACTAACACCATGGTTAATTGCATTAAAACTATGGTTTCTGCCAAAAAACATGGTTACTACAAAATTACTACAGTAATACAGTGATGCAATCTACACACGGGAGCTGTTCTGAAAAGGGCATAATTAAGTGTAATGCTATTGTTAGAGGAACCTATTTGGATGTAACACATAAGGCACTATGTGAGTTCCGGAGTAAAGAAGTAGTTGAGCACTGCATGACTGTCTGTCTCGTTATTATAAAATAGCTAACACAACATGGTGTCAGAAGCAACGGTGTAGTCATGACAAATTAAACCTGAAAGATCAATAATAAAAGGGGACGATGGCAAAGTACGGGGAAAATGGAGAGAGAAGAGCCAGCCCCACCACTGTTAGCCTCGCAGCTAGCTCCGCCAGGCAAGTTCGATTGGCACAAATGCCAGTGAATGGCCAAGATGGATGAAACATTTAGAGCATTACAGAATTGCATCAGGATTGGATAAACAATCACAAGAATACCAGGTGAATACTTTTATGTATGCTGCTGGAGATGATGCTGAAGATATTATGTATGTGCTACCTCTAACCGATGTGCAAAATAAATTGTATGCTGCAGTAATGGAAGCTTTTAATAAGCACTGTGTTAGCAAGTGGAATATCATATTTGAAAGAGCCCGATTCAATAAGCGAAATCAAGAACCAGGGGAGAGTGTAGAGTCGTTCATTACGGCTGTTCATTCACTTGCCGAACAATGGATCATGTATGCCAATAGTGGTCGGCATACGTGATGCTAAACTGTCAGAAAGCTTACAGTTAGACACTGACTTGACGTTAGAGAAAGCAATAACGAAAGTAAGACAGAGTGCAGCAGTGAAAAAGCAACAGCCAATCCTGCGCGGAGCAGAGCAGTCAACAGGACACGTCGAGACAATAAACAAAACAGACAAAAGATCACAGAAGCCATCTAAAAATAAAACAGAGAACCATTTAACTGGATGTGGAAGATGCGGGAACTTAAAAAAACACCACTGGAAAGACTGCCCAGCTCGTGAGGCTGACTGCAGGAGATGTCATCTTAAGGGACATTTTGCAAAAAAATGTAGGTCAGCTAGGGGTGTTAGTAACATCACAGAGGGGCAGATAGAGAGCAATGATGAGGGAGATTTTGCTTTCCTTGGAGAAGTGTATCCACAGGGAACTGATGGGTGGAATTAACTCATTGGGCTCAAAGGGGAAAAGACTGTTTTCAAATTGGACACAGGGGCTGCTGTTACAGCAATTCCAAGCAGCAGCTTCTCCACAAAGAAACATGGGGTTCTGCAGCCATCAAGCAAAGTGCTGTTTGGACCAGGAAATCACAGACTGGACATTAAAGGATGATTTAAAGGTCAGTTAAGCATTAAGAACAAAACTACAGAACAGGACATATATGTAGTTGTTGGACTGTCTAAACCCCTATTAGGTCTCCCCGCAATTGAAGCCCTCACATTAATACAGTGTCTCCACACAGTACAAATACAACAGGAGGAGGATATAGCCAAGTACCCTTCAGTTTTTACTGGCCTGGGGAAATTAAAGGAGCTGTACAAAATTTAGTTAGAGCCAGGCACTGTCCCTTATGCCCTGTCATCCCCACGCCGGGTGCCCCTGCCAATGAGGGACAAGGTGCAGGCAGAGCTGAAACGCATGGAGGAAATGGGGGTGATTTCAAAGGTGACTCAACCCACCCCATGGTGTGCTGACATGGTCGTTGTACCCAAGGCCCAAGGGAAGATACGGCTGTGCATTGATTTGACTCACCTAAATAAGTGGGTGCGGAGAGAAAGACATATCCTCCCAGCGGTAGACCAGACACTCGCGATGCTTGCAGGAGCTAAAGTATTCACACAGCTGGACGCTGCGTCTGGCTTCTGGCAAATTCCATTGTATTAGGAAAGCTCACTCCTCACAACATTTATCACCCCATTCGGGAGATATGCATTTAACCATCTACCATTCGGTATTTCGTCGGCCCCAAAACATTTTCAATGTCGCATGTCACAGATGTTGGAAGACTGTGACGGAGTTGTGTGTCACGGTGACGACATATTAGTTTACGGAGAGGATATGCAGCAACACAATGAGAGATTGCATCGGGTCCTTAAGAGACTGGAAAATGAAGGCTTGATGCTGAACGAAAAATGTGTGTTTGCATCAGATAACATAATGTTTATGGGACACCGCATCACAGCAGATGGGGTCACACCAGATCCTGACAAAGTCAGAGCAATCATAGAGATGCTCGATCCAACCGGAGTGGAAGGAGTGAGGAGAGTAATGGAAATGGCCAATTATCTAGGCAAATTTTACACCTGCCCACTCAAAAATCTACCCAGTGAGAAAAATTAATGGCACTGGGGAACACCACAAAAAGAGGCATTCCAGAAATTGAAAACAGAACTGAGCTCACCACACATACTGGCCTCATACTCACCATCAGCTGAGATGTGTGTTTCAGCCGACGCCTCTTCTTTTGGCTTGGGGGGAGTCCTGAGTCAAAAGCAGTCAGATGGAACATGGAAACCAGTTGTATTCATCTCTAGGGGACTTACTGAGGCTGAAAAACATTATGCTCAAATTGAGAAGGAAGCCCTAGCAGTCACATGGGCATGTGAACGTCTGTCGTCCTACCTCCTCGTTCTGAAGTTTAAACTGGAGATGGATCACAAGCCGCTTCTGCCACTGCTGAGCACCAAAGCGCTAGATGAGCTCCCTCCACGAATACTGCGATTTTGACTGAGGCTGTTGAAGCTCTCTTTTGACATTGTGCATGTGCCTGGTAAGCAATTGATAACCGCTGACACATTATCTAGAGCTCCAGTTAAATACATATTCACACAAGCTGAGAAAAAAAACGAGAGTGATGTCAAAGTGTTTGTGGATGCTGTAATTCAAAGCTTTCCAGCAACAGAAGCAAGGTTGAAAGAGATAGTTAAGAAACAGAAGGCGGACCCTATCTGTGCTAAAATAATCCAATTCTGTGAGACTGAGTGGCCTGAGAAACATGTCCTATCACCAGAGCTGGGGCCATACTGGCCTAAAAGAGAAAACATCACTGTGGCTGAAGAGCTGCTTCTCAGGGGGCAAAGAATTGTGATAACCCACAGTATGAGACAAGAAATCCTCCACAATATACATCAAGGACATCAAGGGATTGTCAAATGCAGAGCGAGAGCTCGCCAGTCCGTTTGGTGGCCGGGACTGTCTGTGCATATCAGTCAGCTGGTGGAAAGCTGCAGTATATGTTCACAGTATAGAGCGGAACACAGAGAGCCTTTGTTGACCACTCCTATGCCGGAGCGACCATGGCAACGGGTAGGCACAGATTTATTTTTCTGGGAAACAAATACATATCTTCTTATTGTGGATTACTTCTCACGCTACATAGAAGTAGCACGTCTAAATGTCACCACAGCCAACACAGTCCTCTGCCAACACAGTCATGGTGGCTGAATGCCTCTGAAGGAGGCATTCAGCCGCCATGGAATCCCTGAGTACTTTATGACTGACAATGGCCCACAGTACAGCTGTGCACTCTTTAAGAACTTTGCCACTGAGTACGGGTTTACGCATATTACCAGCATTCCAAGATACTCGCAGGCAAATGGCGAGGCAGAGCATGCTGTAGCCACAGTAAAAGGACTCTGGATGGGGAGGGGGTGGAGAAAGAAAAAGCTTTGCTGACGTATCGGGCCACACCTCTGGAAAGTGGTTACTCCCCAGCACAACTCCTCATGGGAAGACAATTGCGCACTACAATACCACAGCTTCCAACATCGTTATTCCCTCGATGGCCAAACATCAAAAGTCTCAGGAAGTCAGAAAAGCAAGCAAAAGATAATCAACAATGCCTGTATGATTTGCGTCACAGAGCACGTCCCTTACCAACACTGCAGCCACACACACATGCATGCAGTTGACCTGCCACTTCATCCAAAACCGGCAGTTACAATTGACACAAACCCTGAGCCGAGTAACTCTGACACACATACTCATAATTCTAGAGACACACTGACATGAACAGAGCACCCTATGTGACAAATTCAGTTCGAGTGTCACAACCTCCTGAACGGCTGGATTTGTAGTAGAGAGAAAAAAAAGTAGATAAAAAAAGGGATAGAGAAAATAGGTTATGGGAAAAAGAAATATGGTGTTTAAGGTATTTGATTAAAGAGAAGGTATTGCAGATAGTGACTGGGAAAATAAGGTTGAAAGTTCTATACTGTTGTATTTGCAGTTAGGGGGTTAAGTTCTGTAATGTTGTATTTGCAATTAGGGGGTTATATATAACAGGATGTATTTTCATTTAAAAGAGTTCTTACTTAAAAAGGGAGGTGTTCCGAAAAGGGCATTATTAAGTGTAATGCTATTGTTGTTAGAGGAACCTATTTGGATGTAACACATAAGGCACTGTGTGAGTTACAGAGTAAAGGAAGTAGTTGAGAACTGCATGATTGTCTGTCTTGTTATTATAAGATAGCTAACACAACAGAAGCCATGGGAACGAGTGCGGTCAACAGACCCCATCTCCAGTTCAGACCCTTTTCTGCACTCCCCGACATTCACCGTGACCAAATCACTGCGATGAAATCAACATTATATTGATTTTTATCTATTATTTTAAGTAGTATTAAAGGAAATATTATGAGTGGAAACAGGAAATCGGATGGGAAAAAGAGTGGGACAAAAGGCGGATTCGAACCAGGGTCGCTAGGATAACACTACACTTTCAAACCGTCTTAACACCCCACACCACTGAAGCGATACCTATAGTCTAGTTTGTCGAATATTCCTGTGGTTTCGCCAGACTATTGGGGTGCAAATAGCTGCACTGTGTGGTAGATGGTATTTACACCGGTGTGCAAATAGACACTCCGAATTTTTAAATAACAGAAAATTCGGGACAAATATTGAAAATAAACCAGTCTTCTCAGAATGTGCCCTCATCCACGATCTGAAATCTGCCAGTCTTTTCCCAACAAAATTGCCTAGATTCTACACAACAGTTCTAGTTTCTGCCTTTTTCACCAGATTGGTAACATAACCAGATGCTCTTTCTGCCATCACTCACCTGAATTCTGATTGGTGGAGGAAATGTACCCAGCAAATCTGCTGAAAGTTAAAGCAGATGCAGAAAGGTCTGAGGCATGACTGGAAGTTCTTTTAGCTGCTAGCTCTGCAAAAGACGTGTACTTTAAAGGTGCAGGTGTGGAGACTTAACTGTCAAGTCTCAATAAAGGAAAATGCCATAAAAAATGGGCCTCCATGATCACACAGATTTCTGCTACCTTCTGTCAAACAGTGTGACTGAGAATATGCTTCTGCCTTTATTAGGTCATGCAGCACATGGTTTTATAATTTTTTGACAGATGCATTGTGAGCCAACCAACTTTGGGTTTTTATTGTATACTACTTCATGGTTCTTCTGTTACATAATGATCCACCATCTGGTTTGACAGACCAGTGTTGTAATTCTTTCTTTACTCTAATTATCCTGCCTCAGTCAGGGCTGACTGTGCATTTTTAAAACAGAATTGCACCAGATAGTTCCTAAATGGGGTTTGGTGAAAACCTCCTACATTGTTCTTTGTATGTAGTGGAGGAGTTTGTGTCCCATGACTGCAGAAATGAAGGTCATTGGTGGAGTGTGGGGTCAGTAATTTTGTGTATTTGCATTGCCTCACTGGGAGCAGAGGCCATGTACCCTTCAAAGATAAATATGTGAGAAATGTTGAAGGCGTTCAGGATGCAGTGCATGTGTGGTTTTCTGAGCAGGCTCTCAGTCGTCAGTGTGTGGAGTTTGATTGATGCTCCATGTGGAGAAGAAGAGGTGTCTTTTTTGGTGACTGCTCAGCCTTATCGAAGGGACTCACAGAAGCATGTGAGTCTTTCCTGTGGCCTGTTTTCTGGTTTTCACAACTTCCTGTGCAATACCACCCTCCTTCACACCTAACAGGATATCACTGCACTGGTATTTACTTACTGCTACTAGGAAATGGGTAGTTCTTAAAATGAGACACCTTAAAATTTCCTTACATCTGAATTTGACAATTTACGATCCATATGACCCTTGAGCTCTGAAATCTGCCTTATTGAAAAAGTCCAGGCTCTCTTTGTATTATAACATTTGACCTCAGTTCAGGGCAATGTGCAAATTGACCCTTCACCAAGCCCCGCCTTAAAAGCACTTCTGACCAATCCTGTCTTAGCAGCTTTTGCACTGCCATCATTACTCTGACACACGTTTGCTGTTTTCCAATGAGAGCCTATGGGAGTAATGTGTGTTTGAGTACTTTTAAGTGGGATTTTATTAAAATAATCCAAAAAAATATAAACAACGTTGTTGCCGGGTCATTTGTAATAGCGACACAAGTTACCCAGAGATGATACATGAAGTGTTTTAATTTCTTTAAAAAATAAAAATAAAAAAAATCTTTAAATAAACCTGGAGAGCAGGCTATGGATTAAACTGTGTCAGCTCTCATTCCCAAATGAACATAAAACATTTGCAACGATACTTACATTTACTCCAAGGTGAATTAAAGCTAAAAACTAAACATTAATTAATTTATGTATTGATTCAAGTCATAGTAAAAGTGATAGTAAATATGCATTAAAATGATTCTCTTTATACCAGCCCATGTAAAAATATTGTTCATCCAGTTTATGAGAATATTTTGCCAAAAAACTCATTGTGCACAGCAGTCTCCCATTCATTCCAATGGGGAGTTTTGTAGAGCTCGTAAGAGCGAGCAACCATAAACAAGGGGGTCAGAGCTAAGCGAAGGGTCAATGACTTCAGTAGGGTCAGCTTTTAAAGGAATTTTTGGGGTGTGTCTGTTGAGGTTCATCTTGCACAATCCAAAATATTAATATTAAGTAATTTATGCTTGTCAAACAGATAGTAAGTCAAGTCAATTCAAGTCATTTTTATTTGTATAGCGCTTTTCACAACACACATAGTTTCAAAGCAGCTTTACAGAAAATCATGCCTTAACAAAAAATGAAACTGTAATATCTATAAAGTCTTAGGGTAACCATTGTGTAATTTGATTAAATATGATTGTAAATTGTGTATAAAAATTAAATAATTAAATAATAATTGTAACCCCTGTGAGCAAGCTGAAGGCGACTGTGGCAAGGAACACAAAACTCCATAAGATGTACAGACAGCACACTAGAAGTTAAGTCATAAGTCAAAGCCACCACCCTCCCCATCTCTGTGCACCACTCCCGAAATGGGGGCACACCAGCTGACCTAAACACCTCAAAATAATCTGCCTGACAATCATCACACTGGTGAGAACCCAATTCTCTATGTGACTATTCCCCACATTGATGACCACCCCATCGTCCAAAATACAGAGTCTGGGGCAAAACGAAACCTGAGTGCCCACCACGTCATACACAAAACTCTGAACATTCAACCAGAATTCCTGGATCTCAATACAACACCAAAAAACATGGGCCGTGTCTCCATCCTCCGATTGGCATTACCAGCAGGTGGGTGTCTTTAAGACCAAGCCTGTACAATCTAGAGGGGGTCCAATTAAATCTATGTAAAATCTTGAATTGCATAAGGTGCACCCTTGCATCTCTAGATGCAGACTTGACATTTTTTAGAATCCTAGCCCACACTCCCTCCTCCAATACCAAGTTGAAATCTTTCTCCCATAATCTCTTGATAGAAGTTAAAGCTCTGTCCCCCACACTCTGAATTAGCAGGGAGTAATACACTGATGCCTCATGACCTTTTCCAAAAGCAGTAATCACCATTCCCAGAGTATCTGCCGTTTTAGGGGGGTGTATGCTACTCCCAAAAACAATATAGAGCAGGTGGCACAGTTGTAAATACCTGAGATCTGGGAATCCCAAAATGTTGAACCAAATTTCTAAATATCTCAACACTCCACTCTCATATAGGTCACCAAGCATATTAACCTCCCTCACAATCCACTCTGACCAGCAAAAAGGGGACTTATTAATACATATTTTTTTTTTATTATTTACATTACCTGTGGTGTCCCTCAAGGCTCTATTCTTGCTCCCACCCTTTTCTCCCTTTATATGCTCCCTCTAGGGTCAATTTTAAGGAAGCATGGAGTGGCTTTCCATTTTTATGCAGATGACACCCAAATTTATCTGCTGATGAAACAAAATGACAAGAAAGGTCTGGAAACCCTGTTTGCATGTCTGGCCGATATGAGATCTTGGATGTCATCGAACTTCTTAAACTTAAATGAGAGCAAAACGGAAGTTGTTGTGTTTAGGCCCACTGTGGTTAAAAGTAATACAAACCTTAACCTTGGCAATCTGACATCTTACATCAAACCAGCTGTCAAAAACTTGGGAGTGATTTTTGATTCTTCCCTCAAGTTTTCATCTGAAACTTCTGGCCAAAATTAAGTCTTTTTTATCTTTTAAAGACCTTGAGAGAGTTATCCGTGTTTTCATTTTATCGCGCTTGGATTATTGTAATTCTTTATATACCGGAATATCCAAGTCCTCTAGTTTACGGCTTCAAATGGTCCAAAACGCTGCTGCCATACTTTTAACTGGGGTGCATAAATGTGAGCATATCACTCCGATTTTAAGGTCTTTAAATTGGTTGCCAGTGTGTAATAGAATTGATTTTAAGGTATTATTGTTTGTTTTTAAGTCACTAAATGGCCTGGCGCCTGTCTATCTGTCGGACCTGCTAAGCGAAATAAAACCTATCAGATGTCTACGATCCACTGATCAAAACATTCTGTCCTTTCCCAGATCAAGATTAAAGCTGAGAGGTGACCGTGCATTTGCGATTGCTGGCCCTAAATTATGGAACAGCCTACCTCTGTCTGTCAGATCTGCCACCTCCCTACATGATTTTAAATATAAGTTAAAATCTTCTCTTTTTACTTTGGCTTTTAATTTATCATAATTTGACTATATTATTATTGATTTTTTATTCTACTTGTTTAATTTTAAAACCTGGTTCTGTACAGCACAGTGGTCAACTTTTGTTGTGTTTATTTGTGTTTTATAAATAAATAAATGAAATGAAATGAAATAATTTTGGGTTCTGCCATATGCTCAAGGCAACATTTAAATAAATGTCACAGTTAAACTCTCTGGACACATTTGTCCATACCGCGTGCAAATGTGAGATAACGGGGTGTAACATAATTTCTCCGATTAGTTTGATAAAAAAGCTTTGCAATGGTAAAATAGGGGCAAGAACTTCCTGTTCAATACAAAACCAGGGTGGGGCTCTCTCAGGTGGAAGTGACCAATGAGCCAAATGTCTGAGACCACATGCATAATAATAAAACCAAATCTTGGGTAGGCCTAGCCCACTTTTGTCAATGTAATTTATTGAAAGGTAATCTGGGACGCTTACCATTCCAAATGAAGGTTTGCTATGCTATCAAATTGCTTGAAATAAGAGAGGGAGACATCTACAGAGGGAGCTTGTAGCAGGTAGTTAAATTTTGGAATACAATTCATTTTAGTAACATTAACCTTCCCAATCATAGATAAATGTAATGATGCTCACCTGCCCACATCGCTCGAAAACCTTTTTTTAAGGGGTCAAAATGAACTCTAACTAAATCAGACAAATTTGCTTGGAATAAAATGCCCAAATACTTAATGCCATGTCTGAGTCACTGGAAGGTGCCCAGCTGAAAAGTCGTTACTGGGCAGTACGCTGTCAGAGCCAAAGCTTCGGATTTAGACCAATTGACACTGTATCCTGAGAACTTAGAAAAGGAATTAATAATTCTGTGGAGGCAAGGCATACATCTAGAAGGGTCGGAGACGAATAATAAAATATCATCTGAGTAAAGCAAAAGCTTATGCACCACACCTCCCGCCATCACCCCTGGAAAATCATCCTCCTTTCTTATCGTGGCTGCTAATGTTTCCAGGGCAAGACAATGGGGAAAGAGGGCAACCCTGCGGGTGCCCCTATCCAGAGTAAATAATCCCTGTGGGTGCCCCTGTCCAGAGTAAATAATCTGAAATTAATCAATTTGTTTGTACCGCCGCTAACGGGTGTGTATAAAGTAACTTAATCCATCCAATAAACATACTCCCAAACCCATACATTTCCAAAATCTTAAAAAGATAATCCCATTCTACCATATCAAACACCTTTTCGGCGTCAAGTGAGATGTCAGCCTGGAGACTGATCATTCGTCGCTGACCACATGATATTGATGAAATGCCTAATGTTATCAGAAGAGCTGTGGCCCCGAATAAACCCCACCTGATCTATATGTATAAGAGATGTCATAACTTAATCGATTAGCCAAAAGTTTTGACAATATTTTAATGTCTAGCTGGATCAGGGAAATTGGACAGTAACTCTTACACTCGCTTGGAACTTTGTCCTTTTTAAGTATCAGACTGATCCGGGCTTGCGTCATGGTTGGCAGAAGCTTTCCATTCTTGAATGATGCCGTATAATGTTCTAGCAAAAGTGGAGCCAGTTCTGTAGCATAAGATCTAAAAAACTCAGCAGCAAAGCCATCTGGCCCCAGAGCCTGGCTTGTAAGCAAGGCCTTAATTACCTCGCCAAGCTCCTTTAAGGTAATTGTTTTTGCTCAGTTGTCAGTTTAGGGAGTTCTAAAGGTTCCACAACATTTCTAATATCTTCATCAGTAGACAAAGACATGGAACTGTAGAGATCAAGATAGAATTCTTTAAAAGCATTATTAATATCAATGGCCATGGTAAAAATTTCTGCACCAGCAGATTTCACTGAGGGAATGGTAGAAAAAGACTCTCTCTGCTTTATATATCTAGCCAAAAGCTTCCCTGCTTTGCCCCCCGACTCAAAGTATGACTGTCTTGAATAGCCAAAACACCACCTTCCGCGAAAAAATAGTATTATATCTGTATTTCAATCTGATCGATTCTCTGAGGCCATCAGACGACATTTGGCGCTTCAGCTCTGCCTTGGCACTTTTAATATTCCCTTCCAAGTCCACGAGTTCTCGTGCTTTGGAGTTTTTGGTGAATGAGGCATACTGTATGATCTGGCCCCTAAGAACCTCTTTAAGTGCCTCCCAAGCCACGCCTAAAGAGGATACTGAGGACCAGTTGGTCTCCATATAAACATTGATTTCAGCCTTTAACATTTGTTGTAAATCAGGATTTTGCAAAAGGAATACATTAAAGCGCCAACTATATGATTTATTTTTCTCCAACACCTCCAACACATGTGGCAACACCTCTAAACACACCAGGGTCTGATCTGAGACTAAAATTTTTCCAATTGAGCAATCAACAACAGATGAAATGAGGGACTTAGATATATACAGTTGTGCTCAAAAGTTTGCATACCCTTGGAGAATTGGTAATATATGTACCATTTTTAAAGAAAACAAGAGTGAGCAGGCAAAACACATTTCTTTTATTTCTTATGGGATTCATATTCAACTGTAAGTTACAACAGAATGGCACAATCATAAAACAAAACATGGCAACAAAGAAAAAAATGAAATGACCCCTGTTCAAAAGTCTGCATAATCTTAGTTCTTAATACTGTGTATTGCCCCCTTTAGCATCAATGACAGCGTGCAGTCTTTTGTAATAGTTGTCTATGAGGCCCCAAATTCTTTCAGGTGGTATAGCTGCCCATTCGTCTTGGCAAAATGCCTCCAGGTCATGCAAAGTCTTTGGTCGTCTTGCATGAACCGCACGTTTGAGATCTCCCCAGAGTGGCTCGATGATATTAAGGTCAGGAGACTGTGATGGCCACTCCAGAACCTTCATCTTTTTCTGCTGTAACCACTGGAGGGTCAACTTGGCCTTGTGCTTAGGGTCATTGTCGTACTGGAAAGTCCAAGAGCGTCCCATGCGCAGCTTTCGTGCAGAAGAATGCAAATTGTCTGCCAGTGTTTTCTGATAACATGCTGCGTTCATCTTGCCATCAATTTTCACAAGATTCCCCATGCCTTTAGAGCTCACACACCCCCAAAACATCAGTGAGCCACCACCATGCTTCACAGTGGGGATGGTATTCTTTTCACTATAGGCCTTGTTGACCCCTCTCCAAACATAACACTTATTGTTGTGACCATAAAGCTCTATTTTGGTCTCGTCACTCCAAATTACAGTGTGCCAGAAGCTGTGAGGTGTGTCAAGGTGTTGTCGGGCATATTGTAACCGGGCTTTTTTGTGGCATCGGTGCAGTAAAGGCTTCTTTCTGGCAACTCGACCATGCAGCTCATTTTTGTTCAAGTATCGTCGTACTGTGCTCCTTGAAACAACCACACCGTCTTTTTCCAGAGCAGCCTGTATTTCTCCTGAGGTTACCTGTGCGTTTTTCTTTGTATCCCGAACAATTCTTCTGGCAGTTGTGGCTGAAATCTTTCTTGGTCTATCTGACCTTGACTTGGTAACAAGAGAAACCCCCGAATTTTCCACTTCTTAATAAGTGATTGAACAGTACTGACTGGCATTTTCAAGGCTTTGGATATCTTTTTATATCCTTTTCCATCTTTATAAAGTTCCATTACCTTGTTACGCAGGTCTTTTGACAGTTCTTTTCTGCTCCCCATGGCTCAGTATCTAGCCTGCTCAGTGCATCCACGTAAGAGCTAATAAACTCACTGACTATTTATACACAGACACTAATTGCAATTTAAAAAGCCACAGGTGTGGGAAATTAAACTTTAATTGCCATTTAAACCTGTGTGTGTCTGTAACAAGGCCAAACATTCAAGGGTATGTACACTTTTGATCAGGGCCATTTGGGTGATTTCTTGTATCATTTTGATTTAAAAAGGAGTCAAACAACTATGTGATAATAAATGGCTTCATATGATCACTATCCTTAAAATACTTTTTTTGCATGATCAGTCATATTTTCAAAATCAATTCAACAATTTTTGCCAGGATATGCAAACTTTTGAGCACAACTGTATATATATATATATATATATATATATATATATATATATAAATCTATTCCAGAATAAATCTTGACTGATGAAAAGAATGTATAAGTCCTTACCCGATGGGTTTAAAAGTCTCCAAATATCTGTAAGACCAAGATTTTTACACATCTTGTGAAGCGTCAATGTTGCTCTAGGGGGTTTACACACTTTTGCTTCACTATCATCAAGGACTGAGTCCATCAATAGATTACAGTCTCCTCCCAATATTATATCATAAGGTATGCCAGCGGCCTGCAACATCCCTTCAAGATCTATAAAAAAGCCCTGATCATCAGCATTAGGTGCGTAAATATTAACCAAAATCAACCTTTGCCCCTGAATTTCTGCTAAAACAATAATGACTCTTCCTAATTTATCTTTAATCTGTTTGAAACATTTGAATTGTAGATGTTTATTTATCAGTGTAATGACTACCCTGCTCTTACTTGAGCCAGCACTAAAGAAAACATGTCCACCCCATATCTTCCCAAATTTTTCATCTTCCTGCGGGGAAAGATCAATTTCTTGAAGAAACACTATATCATATTTCTTACTTTTAAGAAAAGAAATAACCTTCCTTCTTTTTATGGGGTGCCCCAACCCATTCACATTCCATGTGGAGAGAGACAATCCACTCATATTAACATTTTACATTTTGACATATTAGAAAAAATAGACTGCGTGTCAAACATAAAATTATAAAGACCACATTCTCCATTAGTGCAACAAACAACCCCCAAACTTCCCCCAGAAAAAAAAAAAAAAAAAAAAAAAACGTGCGCATTAACCCTGCACACCAACAGTACCAACCGGCTTCCATCACTCTAAACTCAAACAGTCCATGTACACCTACGAGAGCCCCCGCAACAACTTTGCCATCAGATTGCTCAAGACCGGTGCTTCAATAATTTTGTGAGACAGAATTTCACAGCAAAAACTGTCTATAAAACAAACTCCAGCCAATAAACGTAATAAACACAAAAAAAGAAGGGGCTGTTCAGTTCTTTGAGCAGTCAAATTAATGTTCAGCAAGCTGGCCCATTCGGCCGATACATGAGTACAACAAAAAACCCAGTCACTCCAATGTCCTGCAAGAGATATTCCACAAAACAAACTCCAGGCCACAGGAGGCATAAGCACCAAAAAATGTGCATATTTATCCACAAGCTGTCCCGAAGAAATTATATTACATAAAACAAACTCCAGTCACTAGGCGGAACCAGCACAAAAAGAGATGAATAAGGCACCCAGCTTCCTCGGATTGTCAGGTGAATGTTCAGTGAGTCAGGCCCACTAAACAGCAACATGAAAGTCACCAAATGGCTTACTCACTCCAATGTTTTTATGAAGGACAGCTTGCTGTAGGCATGTAAATTCTCTACGTCCATCCTTAGTATCTATTCTCAATTTGGTCTGAAACATCAAAGCAAAGGTGACCATCCATTGATGTAAGAGTTTCTTGCATTCCTTGAATCTATCACATTTCTCTCTTGTCGAATTTGCAAAGTCTGGGAACAAGAAAATGCTGTGGTTCTTCCAAGAAAGCTTTCCTTAACTCCTGGCCTCACGTAACACAAGATCTTTATCGGATGATCTCAGAAATCTGGCCAGAATTGATCGGGGCCTGTCTCCCTCAGCGGATCTCCGAGCCGGGACTCTGTGAGCTCGCTTGATTTCCAGCTTATGGCCTGTTATGTCGAGCAGACTCGGGAAGAGCTCGTCTAGGAATTTTACCATATCTCGGCCTTCCTCATGCTCAGGAATTCCAACAATTTGGTCGTTGTTTCGTCGATTACGGTTCTCCAAATCCTCCAGTTTTTCCCAAACGCGCTGCAAATCCACCTTGTTCGCTAGTGGATTAGCCGCTAATTCCCTCTCCGATGACTCCAGATAATTGATCCATTTCTCGATGTCCCCCATTCTTGTAACCAACTCAGTGAATTTCAACTCCATGGCCGTAATCGATCGACGTATTACAGCAAGATCCTCCAAGTCCGCTACGACCTTCATCAGCATCACCGACATGCTGGACTGTTGACGCTGGATTTCTCCTGCCGCACCGTCCAAACTGAGTCCCTGGTCTGTGGCCCTGTCTGGGGTATCAGCTTGAGCATATAAGTGTCTTTTAATATCTCCAGAGCCAGAGGAATTTTAATTCTTTGATGTATTGTCTTCATAGAACAGTTAAGAATCAGGGTGTATTGAATCTCACCAGTTTATGACACAAATAGTAATAAAACTAACAAAGTACGCAGAGCTCGCCATTCACACCAACAACATGGTTGGCAGTGACTGGATGATGCTGGCCATTACTTTGAATCAGAATTAATTATGCTAATCTCTGATTGGTAAAATATTTAATCACTGGCTATCACTTGTTATTTTGACAATGCAAAGTGAGAACTTTGAAATTTTGTTGCCAAAGTAGAAAACACATTTTAACATAAAAGTCAAATCAAGTCAAATAATTTTTATTTGGATATTTTTTTCATTTGTGCTTTTCCCAATACACATTGTTCCAAACCAGCTTTGTAGAAAATCAGCTGTAATGTCTGTATTGTCTCAAAAACATGAATAACCAACAGTCCTGGAAACATAATAAACAATTTGATAAAAACAAAATTTACTTGCTATAGATTGGTATTATTTTACATTTCACAACTTCCGGCTGTCCGAATATGTGGACATCAATTTTTAGGAAACAATTTGCCCTATTTTTATTTGATTTTTTTCATGTTTATTAAGTGCTCAAAAAGTGAAATGGAAAATGCACACAGCAGTCATGCTCGGGTCTCAGCAAGTCACTATCAACAGCCATTGCATTGAAAGTATGGACCAGAATAGTCATTAAAAAATTCTCCTTTTGTGTTTCGCATAAAAGTCAAACAAGTTTGGAACCACATAAGGATGAGTGAATTTCTCCCCTGGTGGCTGGAATTAACCTCTACCCTCATCTCTTTACAATAATCTAACACTCAGCAAATATCTGCTTACACACCCCATCTATCTCTGCTGAGTTTTGTAGAATATAAATATTTTAACATTTCTCCCTTTATTCATATGTTTATGTCTACAAAATTATGAGAGAAAGAGGACAAAAAAATGAAGAAAAAAAAATTGCCTGCATAAACTGCTCCTAATTTACCTTTGCCAGCAGCTGGTATTTGTGAGTAGCGCTCTGGCACTATTGTCAGTGTGTTTTGCCAGAAACTGCTATTTGTGAAAAGGGCAATGCTGTCGGCACTTGCAGGTATAATGGCTGGATTCTTCGGGTTTGTTCCCTTGAAGATTCCCAAAGGAGCCCTCAGTTATTTCCTGTCTGTTAATAACAGAATAGCAGACTCTACATCCAGTCTGTCGTGCTAAGGTCCATCCTGGCAACAGTTTATGTCTCTTTTCTCTTTGTGCATCAATCTATTTCACTCACTCTCTCTTCTTTTAATATATGTTTTCAGAGAGTAACATGAAAATATGATTAATACTAAACAGATAATAGAAACCCAGAGGAAATTGTTGCTCAGAGGTTGCTCTTTTGTAGCTCAGGAGACCAAATGGAGTCCCCACTTATTTTTCATTTAAATATCAACTTTGTTTCAGATGTTTCTCATAAAATTCCTTAAGAACAATAAAAATAGATGCAAATTAGACTACACAGTGAGATTATGAACAGCTATAAAATGTATGTGCTTGGCATAGACCAGATAATTTAGTCTTGAAATAATTGGATGAAAAATTCTGATTTTCAGTTGTCAACTTGGTGTTTTATATCACAAATTGTGTGCACCTTTGCCAAGATACAAAAGTCTACAATCAAAAATCATGTATCTTCTTCTTTTCAGAAAAAAAAGAAGCAAAAGTCTCCATTTGTTCTCCATCTAATCTTATTGCTGTATATAAGTAACAACTGAGATATAACAGATCTTTCCTATATGAGAACAGTCAGACTGATATCAAGCATTGTAAATAATAACAATAATAATAAATCAAACAACGGTTTCTGGCTATTGCTCTGGGATCTGTAAACCTTTAATGACATTCTAGATTTTCTATGTTCAGGTGTTAAAATATTTTTCTTTCCCCAATTCTCTCTTTGAGTGAAGCTTTCACATTTCAAAGCCAGGTTCAGTCTTTATTTGGCGGAGGTTAAGGTCAAAGACAGGTTTCCTCATTTAATCGGGTGAAACATAACGAAAACAATGGCTGTGAATCTCATTGAAAGTAACTTGTGCCCTGCATTCTATGTTTTCTCTCTTTTGCCTCAGTTATTCTAGTGATCTTGAACCAGACTCATTTTGCTCAGATGAGTCACCAGTATTCCTGTAATAGCACTTTACACCACACTAGTAGTTTACCACTGTTTTCAGGTCAGCTGCTCTGTTAAGCTCATCTACATTTTCATGAAAAAAAAAAGGAGAAATGCATTGGCAGCTGTTTATCAGAGTATGCTGTCAAAAAGAGCACATTTCTTCTGTACGATCAATAACGTTCCTGAGACGTTACCATGTGTGGATTTCATAAACACCTCAGAGACAACCCAGACCTGAAGGCCAGTTTTTGTCTGTGGATTGGCCTCCATACAGAAACATTTGTTTCCATGTGCTCTTGAACCTGACAAAAGGTTAGACTATGATATAAATGATCTCTTAACGATTCCACAATGCTTTTCACAAAAATCATATCGTTTTGATTACTCCTAATGTAAACAGTCCCCCACAAACCCCTCATCGGACTTCATCTGGAGTGTAAACTAAGAGTGGTACTTCCCAAATATGGCAAGAGTAATAGAAACACAATGTTAAACCCAGTACCATTTATTCAGAGTGACTTTCTTGTTTGTTACCATCTATAACCATTTTCCCTCATGCTGATATACAGTTGAGGTAGCTTATCCTATAGTAGAGCACAGCTGTTAAAAATACCACTCTGGTATTCACTCCGAAAAACACATGAACATGTTGCATTTACCTCTAAATTTGTAATTTGTCTGCCATCCGTAATGATGATGAATGAGCTAAAAATAGCACCCCTTTAAGAAGAAAACCTACAACAATGAAAGTAATTGATATGATCATCCAAAAAAATACTGATCATTCCTCTTCTCCCTGTGGTGAACTGGATAAATGGTTTAAAGGAATGTTCTGGGTTCAATACAAGTTAAGCTCAATCGACAGCAATTGTGGCATAATGTTGATTCCCACAAAAATTAATTTAGACTCATTCCTCCTTTTCATTAAAAAAAAGCAAAAATCGAAGTTATAGTGAGGCACTTACAATGGAAGTGAATGTAGCCAATTTTTGGAGGGTTTAAATGCAGAAATGTGAAGCTTATTATTTTATAAAAGCACTTCTGTTAAAACTTGTGTATTATTTGAGCTGTAAAGTTGTTTAAATTGTAATTTTTTTTTCATTTTAGGGTTTGCTGACATTACAGCACATCGTCATGGCAATGAAGTTGTAAAATTGGCTATAACTTTACACAGAAAAGGCTAGTCAGTGATTTTATCACACCAAAATCATGTTTACATGCAATTGTTTGTCTTGAGGCTATACTTTTGAAACAGTAAGTATTTTAACGTTCAAAAAATTTGCCCCCATTCACTTCCATTGTAAGTACTGTCTCCTGATTTTTGCTTTTCTTTTTTTTTTTAAGCAGTGGCAAGTCAAAATGATTTTTTGTAGTAATCAATAATAAAGGTGCAATATGTAACAACTTTCACGTAATATTAGCCCTATTTTTTGCCAATGTGTGAATTGCTTGTAACGCAAAAAATGAGCCCTTCCCGGACTTCCTAGGTTGCCTATTAAAGCCTGTAGTCTGATTTTCATGTGAAGGGAGCAGGTCGCTTTTGCTGGGAAAATCCAAAGGATGTGACATTTTTGGGGATCAAAACCGACCCTGAATTGGCATTCTTCTTATTGGACAGGTAAGCTTACATAACTGCAAAGCATGTGAAATATAGTGCCATAAGGATTGATCTGTGTAATTTTAGCTAAACTACAATAACACATGAAATGAATGCTAGACAATGTTCAAGATTATGCAAAAAGACCCATTCATTAGTGTAACATAACTTGGTTATACAGAAAATATATACATTCTATTATTATAAAACAATCGCGATATATCAAAATGACAGTTGTGATGGAATCACATCAATATTGTGTCAACATATTTATAATGTACAGTCTATTTTATAAACAGCTACTGTCATGATCCACCAAATTTAGCTAACAGCTATTGATAAAGCTGGCTAACTAGCTAACACCGACATAGGCTATCATATACATGCAGTCAATTTATCATGCAAAGAAAAGTGATTACTTCAAACTATAGTCTTGCATAGTCAGACCAATATCCACACTTTGCTTTAGCCCTGTTCCAGCACTGGAGAGTCAAATATAATATACAGTCTCAAAGTTTGTAGAAAAACAATCATAACTGTGTAATTTTAATTATGCTACCTTAATTATGTTAGCATGATGCCGGTGAATCACGTTGTCTCTTTGTACGTTATGTCACTGTTTTGGTCGAGTGTGTGCATGAGCGCGAGCACGAGCAACAGGTAGCTGGCTGCAGTTCACTTAACGGCCACAGGTGTCATTAATAACAAGGGTTTCTAAATCTTACATACTGCATCTTTAAGCGACAAATGCTGTCGATTGAGCTTAACTTGTCCTGAACCCGGAATACTCCTTTAATAAGCAAACAGATGCATTTTCCCGCTGTACACTTCCAGTAATGAGTAAGTTTTGTTGGTCTACTAACACGTCATTGGCACTCTAAATCAAAGGCTCATGCTGACATGTTGTACTGTGGCCTGCACAGGTGGCATACACTAGCATGAACCCCTCACAATCAGACAAACAAAAGGGGACTTTGATAAGTAATGCTTTTAGCAGCTGCGTTGCGCATCTGGATATTTTTGTTGCAATGTTCTAGTCGTGATATTTTCACAACAGCAGTTGTACACACAGAAGAATGTGCCTATAACCAGAAAAAAAGTTAGCACTTCTATATGCAGCAGGATGGCTTCACTCACCAGGCACCTGTTGCACCCATATCACTAAGTGTTTTGCAAGAAAGGACTATGAAATATACAGCAAAAGCAGTTGTCATGAATCCCGCCTTTGTTGTTCCTCTCGCTCACCACCAGAGGGCTCCATCACCTGGGGATTGACTTTAACTCTCTGGACTCCATTTCCCATAATCCCCATACCTGTCAATGATTACCTGTTCACCTGTTTCCAAATTAAGATTCATTCTCTCTCTCTCTCATTGTGAAGTCTTGTTTTGCCCTGGCTGACATTTCTGAGTATTCTCTGAGTTTTCTGAATTACCTGGGTATGATCCTGGACTATTTACCCTGTTTTGATCCATTGCTGCCTGTCTACTATTAATGCCTTGTTTACCTGGAAATAACCTGTGATTGTCTGCCGCCTGCCCTGACCTCTTGCCTGTTTATTGACTACCCCTCTGGATTGCCTTTGATATTACTGTTGCTGGTGATTTACCCCTGCCTGTCTGTTACTACGTTTACTGTTATTAAAGCTGCACATGGATCTCAACTCCACTAGCTAACTACATTTTCGCCTGCTTAAGCTATTGCAGCCTATAAAATGTGCTTGAAATATGATAAACAAGAATGTGGCAGCAAATTGCAATCAATAAGTCAAGATGTTAAACATAATTAACAAGCACAAACTCATTTCTAATGGACTCTATCAGCACACCAATCATTTGTCATCTGTTGGATTGACATTAAGTTTGTATTAAACATAATCAATGCATACTTATGGATGTATCTTTGTTAAAAAAAATAAATAAAAAAAATGTTGGGCAAACAATCTTTTCACAATGTGTAACGGTTGAAAATTCTTGTGTAGCTCCACAGCAAAGATCATTGTCCTTGGACAAGATCGTGGTTCTTGTAATCAATGCTTTGTGTGAGAGAGTGTTCTGGAAATGTAATTTTGATTTGGTTTTGTTTATTCACAAGGCTGATTAAATTGGAGGGCAAGAGATAGAGGCTCTGGAGGGATAAAATTAAAGCAGTGTTTGCCAAAACTTGGAAGAATGGGGACTTTTGTTTTCCTATCTACAATCTAGTGATGAAACTCTGTTATTTGTACAAAAATGTGCAAGCTATCCTCCTAACATTTGCTATTGACATTAGAGAATAAAAAGGAAAAGATGTGCTATTGGATCTTATATAAGTCTTATAGTTTGACATCACTGATCAGCAGGGAGGATATGTTTGACTTGCAGTGATTTGGGGCAGCTTTAGTAAGAGTATGTAAATGTGACCAATTTGACAGCCTGCGGTGCTTTACCAACCCAACTCTTTATCTCCAGTCACCTGAGTTCAAAATCTGAGAGTCTGAATCAGCTTCTCCAAAAAAAATTCAAACAATAATCACATTATTATGATATTAGACAATTTATTATGCTTATAAGTGGAGATACTGCTTTGTCTCTGCTATTGCAGTTATTCTTTACTATTTCAATCATACAATCATTCTATATTGAAAAATATTCAAGATATAAAAAAGGGGAAATAAAATGAAAAACAATTAGACCTTCCACAACTGATCTATTCACAAGAGTTCATCTTTGTAATATCATGTGAACATTGCTGACAGAGATGGATCAGGCATTCCAAAAGGTGAATCACTAGGACATTATGTTGTATGAATATGTGAGTAGACACTTCTTGGCTTTTGTTTTACAGTATAAGAGTTAATGAGGTTTCATTTTTGTGTGATGGACTTCGCATATGCAAAAACAAAAATATTGAAACATAAAGATGACTTGTAACTTACTGCAGACAGTGCATACAACACAATTAAGTATGCAGATTAAAAGTATATTATCAAGTTTTAAACAAGTCCTGATTATACAGTTTTGTGCTTACAGTATTGTTTTGGGAAAATGGAACATTATTTGAGGAAAAGTATCTTCACAACTGGGAAAAGTGTGGACATAAGTGTGGATGTGAACATTGTTCCCTATTTGTCACTCACTCGACGTTGTGTCGATGTAGTGACACTAGGGGTACTCTTGGGAGCCCGAGACAACTCTGGTCTTTGATAAAAGGCCAATGAAAATTGGCGAGTGGTATTTGCATGCCACTCCCCCGGACATACGGGTATAAAAGGAGCTGGTATACAACCACTCATTCAGATTTTCTCTTCGGAGCCGAACGGTCACGCTCACTGAGCTGAATTCCTACGACTGTTCACTCACCTCTGCTGGATCTGACGGCACATTTCAGCGGCTTCTCCCCCCCTGCACTGGTGCAATGCAGAGAATGCCCCTGGGTGCTTCGGCAGAAATAAAAGAGTATATTTCTCTAAAAGAGAATATTTCTCTAAAAGAGCGGCACACACGGAACGTCTTTTTAAAGACACGTCTTTCTAAAGATGCTTTTCCGATTGTGTGTTATTCCTGGTTGCGCTCGTCATCTCTCGTCTTCTGACGGTCACGATCACTGTCTTTCGTGTCTGGGCACTGCTCACGCGGAGACAGCATTCGTGGATGGTCATGTTCTCATTGCGAGGACATGTCCATGGCAACGATGTGGTCACGGCTCGCCTTCGTAAGAAAGCAAAAAAGCCACCCCAGAGGCTCCCCGCCTTGGTCCTTTTACCCACGGGTATGAGGCCAGCACGGCTAGCACTGGGGGCGATTTGGGGACCCCAATGGGACCGCCTCAGCTGGGTATCCTCCCGTGGACCTCCCATTCCCCAGCACACTCGTCTGCCCCGATCGGGCTTCTGGATGAGTCCGCCAGCTCGTCTCACGGCGAGTTCGACCTCTTATTCGGAGCCCGTGAAAGTGATGAGCTCTTGAGCGCAGCATCGGAGAGCGGGCTTGTCCAGTCGGAAGCCTCAGCTGGGCTCCTCCCTTCGGGGACGATTGCCCAGTCACAGGCTGACGCGGAGATGACAACATGCTTTCCCGGGCAGCCGCGAGCGTCAGCTAGAGTGGAACCCTCTAGTGGAACCCTAGTTCCACCCCGGGATTGATGCAGGAACTGTACTCGGTGACCGACCTCGCTCTCCGAGCGACGGAGGTCACGGCGCGGTCTCTCGGGCGGACGATGTCCACATTAATGGTCCAGGAGCGCCACTTTTGGTTCAACCTGGCCGAGATGGGTGAGGCCGACAGGACATGATTCCTTGCTGCCCCATCTCCCAGGCTGGCCTATTCGGTGACACCATCAAGGACTTTGCCCAGCAGTTCTCGATGGTGGAGCAGTAGACGGATGCTAGCCGGCATATCCTGCCCCGGCACGGCTCAAGATCCCGCACCCCGTCTACTCATCGCCAAGGGCGTCCCCCTGCGGTGACTGCACCGGCTCCGCCGCAGCCCGCCCCTTCGGCCCGGTCCCGGCGTGGAGCCCACCGCAGGAAGCAGACGCCACCCGTCTCACGGCTGCCCAGAACCCGTCCCCGATGTGACAGTCTCCACAGGTCACAAGGACTGGCCTCTTCCTTCCCCATCCCAGGCTGTTCTGGGGGTGGTCACAAGGAGCCAGGTAAGTGCTTCGATGTCCCTAGACTCAGCACGGCCACGACATGGTGTGGCACCACGAGCTCCAACCCGCCACGAGGTCCCACCTGCCGGTACGTCCGACGTTGTCTCTTTGGTCCCCCTTGCGCGGAATTTGGACGCGTGGCTTGCGCTTTCAAATCCGTCGCGATGGCTGGTCCGGACTGTCCGACTAGGCAACGCGATTCAGTTCGCCAGGCATCCGCCCAGGTTCAGCGGTGTCCACTTCACCTTGGTGAAGGACGAAAACGCTGCTACCTTGCGCGGAGATCGCTACCCTCCTACGGAAGGGCGTGATAGAACCTGTCCCTCCAGCCGAGATGAAGAAGGGGTTTTACAGCCCCTACTTCATCATACCGAAAAAAGGCAGTGGGTTGCGGCCAATCTTGGACCTGTGAGTACTGAACTAGACTTTACACAGACTCCCGTTCAAGATGCGGACACAAAAACGCATTCTGGCAAGCGTCCGGCATCAAGATTGGTTCGCGGGGGTAGACCTGAAGGACGCGTACTTCCACGTTTTGATCCTTCCTTGACACAGACTCTTCCTGCGGTTTGCATTCGAGGGTTAGGCATATCAGTACAAGGTCCTCCCTTTCGGCCTGTCCCTGTCTCCTCGCATCTTCACAATGGTCGCAGAAACAGCCCCTGCCCCGCTAAGGGAGGTGGGCATTCGCACTCTCAACTATCTCGATGACTGGCTAATCTTAGCTCACTCTCGGGACATGTTGTGCGCACACAGGGACTTGGTGCTCTCACACCTCAGCTGACTAGGGCTTTGGGTCAACCGGGAAAAGAGCAAGCTCCTCCCAGTTCAGAGCATCTCTTTTCTCGGTTTGGAGTTGGACTCGGTCTCTTTGACAGTGCGCCTCACAAACAAGCAAACCCAGTCGGTGTTGGTCTGTTTGAAGGCGTTCAAACAGAAAACAGCGGTTCCACTGAAACTTTTTCAGAGGCTCCTGGGGCATATGGCATCCTCAGTGGTGGCCACCCTGCTCGGGTTGATGCATATGAGACCGCTTCAGCACTGGCTTAGGACTCGAGTCCTGAGATGGGCATGGCACCGCGGGACACATCACGTGGTCATCACGCCGGTCTGTCACCGACTTTTCAGCCCTTGGACCGACCTCTCGTTTCTACGGGCAGGTGTTCCCCTAGAACTGGTCTCCAGGCACGTCGTGGTCACGACGGACACCTCCAAAATGGGCTGGGGTGCTGTTTGCAATGGGTACGCAGCCACCGGCTTATGGACGGGCCCGCGACTGCATCGAGTTGTTGGCAATTCTGCTCGCCCTGCGGAGGTTTCGGCCGTTAATCCAGGGCAAGCACATGTTAGTTCAGACAGACAACACGGCAACGGTAGCATATGTCAACCGCCAAGATGGTCTGCGCTCTCGTTGTATGTCACAACTCGCCCGCCGTCTCCTCCTCTGGAGTCAGTAGCATTTCAAGTCGCTGCGAGCCATTCACATCCCGGGCAACCTCAACACTACAGCGGATGTGCTGTCACAACAGGTTACCCTCAGGGGAGAGTGGAGACTCCACCCTCAGGTGGTCCAGCTGATTTGGAGTCGATTCGGACAGGCACAGGTGCACGTTTGCCTCCCAAGAATCCTCCCCACTGCCCGCTCTGGTACGCCCTGACCGAGGCCCCCTCGGCATAAATGCGCTGGCACACAGCTGGCCCCCTGGCATGCGCAAATATGCGTTTTCCCCAGTGAGCCTACTTGCACAGACCCTGTGCAAGGTCAGGGAGGATGAGGAGCAGGTCATCCTGGTAGCATCCTACTGGCCCACCCAAGCGTGGTTCTCGGACCTCACGCTCTTCACAACAGCCCCCCCTGGCGAATTCCCCTGAGGAAGGATCTTCTTTCTCAGGGACAGGGCACCATCTGGCACCCGTGACCAGACTTCTGGAATCTCCATGTCTGGCCCCTGGACAGGATGAGGAAGACCTAAGCAATCTACCACCTGTGGTGTTAGACACAATCACTCAGGCTAGGGCCCCCTCTACGAGGCGCCTGTATGCCTTTAAGTGGTGTCTGTTCACTAAGTGGTGTACTTCCCGTCGGGAAGACCCCCAGAGATGTGCAGTCAGATCAGTGCTTTCCTTCCTGCAGGAGAGGTTGGAAGGGAGGCTGTCCCCTTCCACCTTGAAGGTGTACGTTGCCGCCATAGCAGCACACCACGACGCAGTCGACGGTAAGTCCTTAGGGAAGCATGACCTGATCATCAGGTTCCTAAGAGGTGCCAGGAGGCTGAATCCCTCCAGACCGCGCCTTGTTCCCTCATGGGATCTCTCTGTAGTTCTTCAGGGTCTACAAAGAGCACCCTTTGAGCCTTTGCAGTCAGCCGAGCTTAAGGCACTCTCCTTGAAGACTGCCCTCCTGACTGCGCTCACTTCCATCAAGAGAATAGGAGACCTGCAAGCATTCTCTGTCAGCGAAACGTGCCTGGAGTTCGGTCCGGGCTACTCTCACGTGATCCTGAGACCCCGACCGGGCTATGTGCCCAAGGTTCCCACCACCCCTTTTAGGGACCAGGTGGTGAACCTGCAAGCGCTGCCCCAGGAGGAGGCAGACCCAGCCCTGTCGTTGCTATGTCCGGTGCGTGCTTTACGCATCTATTGGGATTGCACATAGAGCTTTAGGATCTCTGAGCAGTACACGTGCTAACTAAGAGTCCTGTTCTGGGGTAGGTGCTCCGCATGTGGCGGTTCCCTGTAAGGCTAACCCCATGTGATATATATCTTCCGCTAGTTCGTTTCCCTGTTGGCAAACTGCATCTTCCTTGGACAGAGCCCCTCTGCCCCAGTCTCCATGTTTGTAGTAACTCCTCCCCAGTTGAGTAGGATCTTGAAGACTCTCTACATGGTCGGAAAGACCATGTGACTTATTTTTCCACTTAAATATCCACTCCTCTCTTTGGGCGAGGTGTGGTCTCCGTGGTGTCTTCCCCTTGGGAGGGACACCCCCCCGACTAGACCTGGCAGCCCAGTCGGATAATCCCCCTTCTTTTTTTAGGGAGTGGAAAAAAAGAAGGGGAAAAGAGGCCACAACTGGATTAAGCCTGTCTCTATTTTTTGGGTAGTCGCCTTGTCCCCAAAGGGCCATTCGACACTCATAACTATGTTGGGGGAGGTTACGCGTCGACCTGGTGTGCTGGCTATGAGGCACACAGTAGTCTGCCCACCACACACCGCCAGTTCACGTAACACAGTTCAGCCAATTGTGGCTTTTTGTATAGGGACCCCTAGTGTCACTACATCAACACAACGTCGAGTGAGTGACAGATAGGGAATGTCATGGTTACTTGTGTAACCTCCGTTCCCTGATGGAGGGAACGAGACGTTGTGTCCCTCCTGCCACAACGCTGAACTACCCGCTGAAATGGCCGGACCTTATATTGGCTCCTCAGCATAAAACCTGAATGAGTGGTTGCATACCAGCTCCTTTTATACCCGTATGTCCGGGGGAGTGGCATGCAAATACCACTCGCCAATTTTCATTGGCCTTTTATCAAAGACCAGAGGTATCTCGGGCTCCCAAGAGTGATCTCTAGTGTCACTACATCGACACAACGTCTCCTTCCCTCCATCAGGAACGGAGGTTACACAAGTAACCATGACGACATCAATGCCAAAAATTTCCTGAATCAATGTACTATACAGTAAATCACATTAAAAACTCTAGAACATTTAAAAAATAAAATACTGCACTTCACAAAAAGATGTTTTCCCAATGTTTAACCACATTCAGCACAGTAAGACATACAACAACAAACAAACAGTTTGTATAAAATGTGAAATCAGATTTTTTTTTGTGAATCCTCATGTTGTCATCTTGATCTTGGCCTTCCTAGCCATCCTCCTCTTCCTCACTCACCTTTATTCACTATACTCTTCCTCTTATTTAACCACGTTCTGCATTGTTTGGTTCCAGAACCAATTAACTCAACTGTAGCCCTTTTGATACGTCCTATGGTTCTGACTGGTGAGTGTGAACAGTTTTGCATATATGCACAAATAGTGTCAAATGCTGAATTTAAGGGTTTTGCCAGTGTAGCCAAGTGGAGAAATTTCATGTAATTTAACTCCAGTCATAAATTGGACGTGGCCCCTTTAAGAGTGCTGTGACATCTGCTTTCCGGTTCTCTCTCGTGTTAGAGACGTGAAAGCATACGTTGTGCAAGAGAACTCATGTTTTTGTTCATCTTTTGAAAATTCTTTGGGTAAGTATAAAATTTTACACAAAATGCTAATAAATTACCTTAAATATGTGATCAGAAGAGTTGTATGCACCAATATATATATAGAACTGGATTGCTCATTACGTCATATCAGTGAAGCCACTGTGCCGCCATATTGCTATGCCCAAACATTCCAATGTCCCTACTGACTTAATAGGAAATCATCTCTTTTCAGCGCGTAAATATTAATCATTCAATCACTTATTTTATATCTGAAATTGGCACGTACATCCCTACAACGCAAACGTCCCACACATGTAATTATTTATTTAAGTCGGGAATTTTTCCTGTTTCTTGAAAGCCTGAGCGAGTTATGTACAGTATATCAAATAGTATCCACCTCTAACAAATTTCATCAGTGAACAAATCAGCTGAATGTAAACAAGGTAAGATACAAACAGACATTTTCAGACTAATTTATTGTGACCATCGAAGTGTTTGTGCAGAGTTACTTGTTTTATGTTTTTATCAAAAAAGTGCCTCGTTCTCACGGTCACTTGAATAAGACCAACGCTCTCTCTCCCTCCATCACACGTGCAGCGGGCGCTGAGATTGAGGGAGACACGCAAAGCAAAGTTGGTTAAAATTAAACTGATACGCTTGATTTAAATGGCAAACGAACATGTATTTATGACATGTATCCATGTATGACTACAGAGAGCACTTCAATATGAAAACAAACAAATCCCGGGCATTTAAGAAGATTTAGAAATCCCAGTCTGACTTTTTTAAAGTCCCTTTCGGCGCTAAGGACATATTGTCACCCTAAACAAGCAGATATTACAGTTTTTCCTACTTAAATTACAACTTATGGACAGTTTTCCTGCTTCCTTTGGTGATCGTTGTACTGCACTAATAGACTGAACACTGGGGCAGGTGAATGCTCTGACATCGCAATCAGTGTATATCTTCTCCCTCGTAACGAATATTATCCATAATAAGCTAATTAAACATTAAACATGATTGTCACTAGAGAACAAGGGCTAGTGTTTTTGCTTGTCAGTCATTGATGCTCTGTGGCAGTTTGGCCATACTAAGATGGCTGCTCGAACACTTCCAGTGGCTTCACCTCCTGCTGGCAGTTTAACGTTGCGTCAGCGATCCAGTTCTGTATATATATATATATCAGTGGTTATATGTTAAAATGTAATGTTTTTTTATGGATTATTTTTGAAGGATGCATATGGATTGCATGTGTGGAGTTTGATCATGTTTTATACATGTGAGAACTGGGTATGTAAATTTAGTATTAATCATATCTTACTTAATGATTTATAGCCCAGAGTGTTTTCCAATTAAGTGAACATGTGTAATGAGAATTTTATTGTTTAAAATTGTTGTACATGTCCTTTTTTTTAATGTTTTGGCTTTTTCCCCTTTTTCACCCAATTTGGAATGCCCAATTCCCAGTGCGCTTTTTTTTTAAGTCTTTCATGGTCACGTAGTGATTCGCCTCAGTCCGGGTGGCGGAGGATGAATCCCAGTTGCCTCCGCGTCTGAGACCATCAACCCGCGCATCTTATCACGTGGCTTGTTGAGCACGTTGCCACGGAGACATAGCGCTTGTGGAGGCTTCATGCCATCCACCGCGGCATCCGCGCTCAACTCACCACGCACCCCACCGAGAACGAACCAAATTATAGCGACCATGTGGAGGTTACCCTATGTGACTCTACCCTCCCTAGCAACCAGGCCAATTTGGTTGCTTAGGAGACCTGGCTGGAGTCACTCAGCACGCCCTGGGATTTGAACTAGCGAACTCCAGGGGTGGTAGCCAGCATCTTTTACCACTGAGCTACCCAGGCCCGTACACGTCCTTAACCCTCTGGGGTTGACGGACGCGCCGGTGCGTCCTGCTGGATTTTTTTCCTCATAACAGCGGAAACAATTTAAAATACGCATACAGATAAGTGTAAGACATCATTAGAAACTATAACGGGTCTACTTTTATTTGTGCACACTCACAATAACAACAAAACCTTGTGCTTTTGTAAAATAAAGAAAATAAACAGGGTGCGCTTTCAGCCGTCTCTGTCTCCACGAGCATCTTTCTGAAACACGTCACAAAAATGAAGTGAAACTCTGTGAATACTTATAACACAAACATAAAACATATGTCTAAAGAAAGCTTAAAATATCTACTTTTAAATAAAATTATTCAAATTTAAAACAAATATTCTCCTGTAATGTAGTCTTTATGAAACAAAGCGATGTACAGTTTCTCCTGGCTCAGATCATTATCGCTAATGAGATCACACCCACCAGCAGAGCGCGCTATTCATACGGTAATGTGCTGAGGCGATCAATGCAAATGGTAAACGCCCCCAACAATGCCTTAAAAAGCATCAAGTTCATCATCCGATTCATTCACTTTTCTGTGTGTTTGGAAGTTGGCACGCTACACAGGTGAGGAAGCTCTACAGATGGTACTGGATAGTGACGAAGAGTTCACATTTTCCTCAGAAGAAGAGCGGGACTCCGAAGATGAACGTTTACATTCTGAAGAACGATTTGATCCAGCCGAGGATACAATTCCGGATGAGTAAGTCATTTAGTTTCACTTACATTGACATGCTATTTTATATAAACATGGACATATTTTACTAGCTGGACTATTTCCAGACTTGCCAGCCAGGATTCAGAGTATTGAAATTTGAAATATGTCCCAATAGGCAAGTTTTAGTTACATTTAAATGTTGTTTCGGCTAAAGCAGGTATTTAAATTGTATGCTGTATGATATAAATATGATATGTAATATGATATAAAAATAATATGAATGTTTAGATTATATTTTAACTAGTGTTTATGCTGCCTCATTACCATCAACGAAGCTTGTGCTTGCAAATATCTGTTCGGGTGTAAATGTGTAAAATGTGCTGTAAATATGCCCATATTAGAAAATCAGCATATCAGAATGATTTCTGAAGGATCAAGTGGCACTGAAGACTGCAGTAATGATACTGAAAATTCAGCTTTGATCACAGAAATAAATTGCATTTTACAATATATTCAAATAGAAAACAGTTATTTTAAATTGTAAAAATATTTCACAATATCACTGTTTTTGCTGTATTTTGGATCAAATAAATGCAGCCTTGGTAAGCAGAAGAGACTTCTTTTAAAAACATTAAAAAATCTTACAGATCTAAAACTTTTAAATGGTAGTGTAGGTCTAAATTTTTAAGTAAAGTCTTTATGTAAAGAAAATGTATAGTCAGATAATACATTCAATCATTAAGTCTCCTAACATTCATTCTCTCTCAGGGTTGGGGTCTTTGTCTCCTCAGGTGTGAATCACATCAGTATTCATGATCATCCACGCCTCCTCGCATATGGCCTTTCTAACACTAAAAGTGTTTTACAAAAGTTAAATGACCATATTGTTTTGTATGAATGAGTGATCAAGATGGTTTCACATCATTTTTGTAGCAAAAACTCTAGGCTACAAGATCTAGTCCTCAAAAGTCTTGTGAACAAATACTTAGTATGTGTTATATAGTCTTATTTCAGTGACTTAAAATTTTTGTTTTTTCAAAAACCATGCATAAACGTTATTTTCTCAAAAATACAAACATGTACATACATGTTGTTCACATATTACTGTAGCCCAGTTTGTGCTGAATACAGTGTTATCAGACTTTAGCCATTAACATGTTTTTAAGCAACTGAAAAAAGCACAAATGTCAAGGCATGTCAAAACTTCTCCAGGGCCCAAAACACCCTCAGACCCCAGAGGGTTAAAGCCTGGTTGGAAATGCATAGAGTTATTTGAGTGATTTAGGCATGTGTTAAATGCATAAAATACTGTGAGTGTTTAAGCATGTTTTAGCATGTCTTAAGTATGTATTGAAGTATATGGGTAGGCTAATGCCCTGTTTGTATTTTCTTTTGACATTAGCCTCTACCGTATTTCATTGTATCGTATTTCTTACTGAGTTTCATTGTGCTGAAATTTACTGAATCATTTTTGCTCTCATTTGGGACATTGTTCTTTTTGAGTCACATTTACAAATTGTCAGAAAACTCCTGGATTGCACAAAGGCACAGTTTTGTACTTTCTTCTTATTACAATTTTTTTTTTTTTTTTTAAATACAATACGGCCCCATTGACCGCTGTTTTTTATTTTATACATTTTTTATAAACAGCCATCAGAATAAAACCCCAAACTATATTTTTGTATCCTGTGGTGATTATTTTCAAACCACAGGTGACACTAAAAATAAAAATAATTAAAAAAAGATTTGCAACTTATGATAAACACAAAAATATTGTTTAGTTTACAGAAATTATTCTTTCTTTTGGAAAATGCTATTATGGTTTAGTATCTTTGGCTAGTACAATTATTTTTAGGGTTCAAGCAATTGTAAGTGTAAAAGTGTAAAAATGTGGTTACTGGGAAATCAGAATTGTGAACTTGGCATTTTGATGCACTTGTTTTTAATGTAGTTTTGCTATGAAATTTTATTAGGTGTGCTACTTGTGCTCAATTTTGTGGTGTGTATACGGTTTGTTTTAGGCATTTATGGTGATGTTTTTTTAAGAGTGTATTTATGGTTTATAGAAGATTTTGTGCCAGGGAGACCTGGGTCCAGATTCCATGTAGTAATCGTGTTTGCATAATCAGTGACAAGTGCGTTACAGAGGTTGCCTTTTCCCCTCTTTACATTATATTTTTACTCCACTGATAGTTAAGTTTAGGTATGGAGTTTGGGTTGGGAGGTACAGTTTATAAAATATGCATTCGTATTCACTGTATTGTCTGTACAGCTGAAAACCACTTGTTTCATAACTCACATTTGGCGCCCCTCTGTGGAAATTACACCCAGAAAATGGAGCTCACATTTGCCCATACATCTAACAACACTTACCCTTTTGGCCACTGGGGGCATTGTTTCACATTTCGGTAAGCACAGACCGATTTTAGCCAAAGAAAAGTCAAGCTACTGTTTCTGATTTCACTTTGAGTTCGGTCTGTTGTAAAATGCACCATTTCTTTAAATGCACCAGTGGCTTTAAATGCTCTCTTTAAATGCCCTAAAAAAATACTGCATTTAAAGGAAAAGAAACAGAACAGATTGCTTGCTGCTTTAAAAGAGGTCGTGAGACAAATTGAAAAAAAAAAAAATGTCATGGCATGACCAGTGAGAGAATGTGTTTCTTCAGATGTGACCACTGGATTCTACCTTGGAAGCCTTGGGAACATCACTGGGCTCTGCAATCCTAATGTTCTTAGTCAAAGAGGCAGGGTTGTAGGTCTTCTCTCTCTCCATCACTGCAACATGAAGAGAGAGCATTATCATAGAGGAACAGATTGCTCGCTGCTTTAACAGAAATAGTGAGACAAAGAAAAAGAGAGGAAGATCAGCCTATAGCAGAATTCTTCTTAACAGTTCTCTTCTTGTGATGGACCTTCTCTTTTTCCTTCTCCTACATTTTGGCTACCTCATGTACCTGTTTGATGGTCTTGGGTCCCAAAGCAGCTCTCCAAAACACCCAATTTTTCTGAGAGGAGGAGGGAACAAAATTAAGACTGTGGTGAGAACACTGATTCCCTTGATTTCCACACACCCTCACTATTGGAAACACACACAA
Organism: Myxocyprinus asiaticus; assembly: GCF_019703515.2. Classification (NCBI taxonomy): domain Eukaryota; kingdom Metazoa; phylum Chordata; class Actinopteri; order Cypriniformes; family Catostomidae; genus Myxocyprinus; species Myxocyprinus asiaticus. The sequence continues at coordinate 22,277,253 of NC_059355.1, forward strand.
CAACTCACCACTCGCAGGTCCATGACATCCTGAATCATGTAATGAATGTGAGGTGCTGTTTTTTGCTCCATTGGCTGAAGTATCCAACCTTTTTAGACTGAAAACAATAGAACATTTGTTAAGATTCATAAGTTTTAAAATAGACAAGGATACATCCACAGACAAATATCTGCTATCTATACTGTGCTGTTATTCTGCTGACACATAGGATCTGTTGTCTTTTTGAACAAATGGCATTTCCATGCAAACATAGGGTCACGTTTAACCCACATACATCTTGGTCTGATCTTGGACTCACCTTTGCTTTCACAATGTCCAGATTCTAGTTCACCACAGTGAATAGTTTAAAAAGGCACTCGAGTGGCACCTTGTCACGGAGTTTGATCAATGTCCTCAGGTACTTGTGTATAACAGTGTGACGAGGAGGAGGGCATGGTTGGGCAGTGAGGATGCACGCTCGACACTGAATTGTCCTAATCAGCCGGGAGGGGGATAAATACGAGCCGGAGGCGCCAGTTCAAGAGAGAGAGACAGACACACGCGTCCGCTGTGTGTGTGTGTGTTTGTGTGTGTGTGTGTGTGTGTGTGTGTGTGTGTGTGTGTGTGTGTGTGTGTGTCTAAGTTGATTTAAGTTGATTTATGTCATTAAATGTTTTGTTGACTGCTCAGCTGGTTCCCACCTCCTCCTTGCTCATCCTTACCCATTACAATCGGCCTCGGTAAGCATCTGCTACTTGAAGAGCTCACCCATGAATCTGTTTCCTATTTACATTTGGAGACAAAATTTTCAAAACTGTTCTGCTATGGCTTTAAATATAGAATTAATTTTCAATTATGTATTTGATTAATTTGGAACAATTTATTTGCAAATTTTTAAAATAATATTTTATCTCTTAGTTAGAACCTCTTCTGAGAAAGATAATATTTCTAATTTAGTTTATATGTACTATATAATGATTGATTATACTGTTTTGATTTTTAAAAATAGTAATATTATAAACATAAGAAATTGTTTCCTTTAGTCTTTATTTTAAAGGTACTTTGAGTACTACAGCACTTACTAGCTGCCTCCATCTCGTTGTTTCAGGACCAGGGGGTTGCCTTACAACCTTAAAAACTCCCTCCAACAACATTAAAGAAGTGCTGCTAATTTGGCACCCCAGGAGAGATCGCTATTGTGGGGATGGATGGATGGGTGGGAGGGGGTGCAGACCACCTAGTTCGCCTATATCTAGAAACAGCTCTGCTTGAAATTCATCTTCAACTTTGGCTAATTTGTGAAGAGTGCTTTTAACTACAAACACATAATGCATACAGAATGCATAACTGAGATCTATGAGACAACAAGCAGACACAGAATTAACTAATAATGTTCCAGCATCTACTGGATACTGCTTCCTGTTCAACATTCCTTTTTTCTTTCTTCATGAGGATGCCTTTTGATCTGTCCCCAACCATATGTTTCCAACTTCTCCTTGGGTATCGACAAACATGCACACTTTGTTGAATAAAACAAAAAAAGTTAGTATTTAGTACTTATTCTCTCTGTATGTATTTGTGGGTTCCTGGGTAGTAAGTGTTATTTCCTAATTGCTTATGCCTCAAAAGTATAGAAAATGGCTATTATTCCCCACAAACTTTGCTTTTGTGACCAGGACAGTGATATTTTGAAATTTACCTATTTTCCAGAACATTCCAGATAGATTCAGTGTTGAGAAACTTGGAGTAACTTCTAGAACTTTCCAGTAATATAAATAGTAGTATAAATACAGTGGCCTTAAGCCCACCAGTTCAGTTTAGTTCCAGCTGCCTTAGTGGATACATATCTGCATTTTTCTGAGATGGCATCAAGAGGCTGTAAGCATCCGGCAGATGCATTTTGCTATGTCTGCGGCCAATTTATCAAGACAAGAGCAAAAAAGTACACCGTGGAAGCATCTGCTAAGATGTGTGAGGCCTACAAGGCATATTTCGGCATCCCTTACGAAACAAAAATATATGTGAATATATTGGAAAATATAATGTGATATATTAAATAATACATTTTCATATATAGGAATCTAGTGCTTATATTTTTCAATATTCTGCAATATATGCATGAACAATGTATGGCTATATAATGATACATATAAAAAATATATATATAGCAATAACAAGACAAAAACTGTACTACATTTTTACATGTAATAGCTTTAATGAAACACTCAAATCATTTCTCTTTCATTAGTTAACACATGGGTTTACATACAATATTAAATGTCTCAAAAATATATTCCCAGTATGCCTACAAAGGTCCCCAATTCTTTACAGATTCAGGTAAATGAAGACATAAATGTAAATTCAGTGACAGATTTGCTTTCCACATAGTATTTCAAACTGTTGGACAAAATCTACAACCATTATTTTATTTTTATTTTTTTTACATTTTTCATATATATATGGATATATATTACAGAATATATTTCTCAGATTTGTGTATATATATTTAACATACATGTTCCCATATATATGTTAAAATATAGTGCATATATGTTCAAATGTATGTATACTCAATATAGATATATTTTAACTATATGAATATATATATATATATTTACATATATGGATATTGTCATGTTTATTCTGTTGGTTCATGTATTTCATGTCTTTCATTTTGAAAGTTTATTTCCTGTTTCATGTCATGTGGTTCCCTAGTCATGTGATTCCTGGTTTCCTCCATGTTCATGTGTCTTGTTTTCATTGGTTTATTGTTTAATTATCTTGTTATAAGTTCTGTCTGTTCATTGGTTCCCTCATCTTTGTTTTACCCCTTGTCCATGTATTTAAGCCCTCATGTTTACCATTGTCCTTTGTCAGGTATTGTGTTTGTGTAGCATTACCAAGTCAAGTCAAGTCTATGTCAAGTCGTTTATGTTTGTTATGGTTTGGATTCACGTTTTGGGTATCACTTATGTAAATAAACTACATTTGGGTTCATCTTTACTTCATCGTCTTCGTCATTGCCAGCACCAACGTTACAGAATGTTACAGAATACCTGACCGACACAATATGAACCCAGCGGTCCAACTCCTACGCCTACGTCAGTGGAGTCATCCCCTAGAGGATTATGTGGAGGACTTCTGCGCTCTGGCCTGCGGGTGGATTTTAATGAAATAGCCCTCAAGGATATTTTCCGGGCAGGTTTGAGTGAGCCAGTTTCCTCCCTGATGCCTGGCGGTCAGAGTACTTATGGCCTGGCTCAGTATATTGACCTTGCCCTGCAGATTATTGGTTCTACGTTCACTGTAGGGGAGGCAGATGCTGAGCCGGAGTCCCATGTCATGGCCGCCGAGCCAGAGTCCCACGTCATGGCCGCCGAGCCAGAGTCCCACGTCATGGCCGCCGAGCCAGAGTCCCATGCCATGTCACAGCAACGCCTCAGCCTGCTCCATACCATGTCACAGCAACGCCCCAGCCTGCTCCATGCCATGTCACAGCCACGCCTCAGCCTGCTCCATGCCATGTCACAGCCACGCCTCAGCCTGCTCCATGATGCCTGGCGGTCAGAGTACTAACGGCCTGGCTCAGTATATCAACCTTGCCCTGCAGATTATTGGTTCTACGTTCACTGTAGGGGAGGCGGATGCTGAGCCGGAGATCCACTTCATGGTCGACGAGCCAGTGTTCCACGTCATGGCCGCCGAGCCAGAGTCCCACGTCATGGCCGCCGAGCCAGAGTCCCACGTCATGGCTGCCGAGCCAGAGTTCCAGGTCATGGTCGTTGTGTACATATATTTCACATACATGTTCCCATATATATGTTAAAATATAGTGCATATATGTTCAAATGTATTTATACTCAATATGTATATATTTACAAATATATAATTACATAAATATTCACATATATGGATATATTATAGTATATATTTCCTCAGAATTGTGTACATATATTGCTCATACATATTCCCATATAAATGTGACTATATGTACAACATATACTGTATGTTAAAAATATATTTAAGCACACACTACCATTTTTATCACATGCACATCTATATATTATGAAGTGTTTCATTGAAAATAAAATGACATACATTACAATATATAAGGACATATATTGTCATATATTTCCCAATATATGAAAAGTGGCAATTCCTTATGTATTACACAGTATATTGTAATATATTAACACAATGTATTATTCTATATAATTTTGAATATACTGAAAATTATTTAATATATTGAGCCTTAATATATAAGGAAATATATTTTCTTTGCATAAGGGATGCCTGTCGGGGATCAAGACAAACCCTGGGCACCTCATTTCACCTGCGAGCACTGCAAAAAAAAAAAAAAAAAACTCTGGAAGGTAAGATGGACAATTGTTGCTCGGAATTTTATGTTATAAAATTTTTAATTTTCTTAAATATTAATGTCATTGAAAAAATGTAGCATATATGAAAAATTTTGCAAGAATCTTTTACAAATTAGTCATGGGTGAAATAAATATATTTTTTTAGGATGGTACAGAAGGGAAAAGAGAGCCATGAAGTTCGCTATCCCAAGAATTTTGCGGGAACCCACTGACCACCTAAGCAACTGCTACTTTTGCATGGTGAACCCTTCCAAACACCGGACTGGCAAGAATGCACCTGCTATCACGTATCCGGACCATCCTTGATCCATTGCCCCAGTGCCACACTGCCATAAGCTCCCCGTACCCACTCCTCTGGAGAGAGAGCAGCCGTCTTTAGAAGAAAGCAGCAAGTCAGAGAGCGAGGAAGACGTTTTAGATCCTGATGACAATTTCAGAGGTGGAGCTGAGGAGAGAAACCCATACTACCCCAACCAAAAAGACCTCTATGACTTGATTAGAGATCTTGGTCTCTAAGTCCAGTGCCGAGCTTTTGATGTCTAGGCTCAAGCAGTGGAACTTGTTGGATGAAAGTGTGCAAGTCGCAGATCAGAGGAAGCATCACCAACTTTTTTCCAGCTTCTTCACCTGTCAAGATGGGCTTTGCTTCTGCCACAATGTGACCAGTCTGTTCGAGGCAATCGGAATCGCCTGTAACCAGAATGAGTGGTGCCTCTTCATTGACAGCTCATCCAGGAGCCTCAAAGTCGTGCTGCTCCATAATGGTAACAAGTACCCGTCTCTTCCCCTGGCTCACTCGGTGCACCTCAAAGAGAATTACAACAGCATCAAGACCTTGCTGGACGCCTTGAAGTATGATGAGTACATTTGGGGGCTGATTCGTGAAAGTGATTTACAGTATAATTGTAAATCTTGAAAAACGACTCGCTTCTAAATCTTTTGTAGTTATTTCTGCATTACCCGTTTTCTCATTGGAAATAGGTAAATTTCAAAATATCACTGTCCTGGTCACAAAAGCAAATTTTGTGGGGAACAATAGCCATTTTCTATACTTTTGAGGCATAAGCAATTAGGAAATAACACTTACTACCCAGGAACAAAAATTGTGTTACTTAGTGTAATTATACATTAATTAGAAACACAGTTTTACATAAAGTATAACATACCTCAAATGCTGTTTTGAAATGTTATGTTAATTATTCAAATACATATCATGAGCAGTGAATGAAAGCATAGACATTTGGTGTTTATGTTAGGATAATTTTATCTGACCACACCACCTTTTTCTGCTCTCCTCAAATGCCACAGTGAACACCATCAACCCTCTTGAATTTGTCCATTTAGTGAAAATAGACTAAACTTAACTTGCAAGCAAAAACCCGGACAGCAGTCTTTTAGTATTAAAGCTTTATACACTTTAAATTTCGACAGCGAGAGAGTGAGAGAGCAAGAGGAGAGAGAGAAAAAGAAACTCACTCACAGGTTCTCTGATGTGCCGTCGCGTGGTCCTCGATTACTCCTCCACCCTATCAGGCAGACGACAGCCACTCCTCCCCGGGCGGACTGGAGTCAAACCTCCAATCCCCAGCGGACAGAATGCCCCTCCGCATTTTTGGCGGCCCGTGGGGACACTCTGCTCCAGGCAGTCGGAGAGTCAATATCCTCCTCCCCTCGCGGACAGCAGTCTTCCCTCGATCCCTCTGCATTTCTGTCGGTGGGCAGGGCACTCCTCCACCCCTGGCAGCGGCTCCATCACTCCAGGTGGTCGGGGAGTCCAGTCCCTCCTCGCCTTGCGGACAATGGCCATTCCCTGCGTCCAGGCAGTCAACTACTCCGTCCCCCGGCAAATGGCAGCGGTGCTCCCCAGGGTGGACGGCAGTGTCGAGGACTCTACGACGGGCATCCCTCCTCCCTCCTGGGTTTTGGCACCAGTGTAAAGGGGTTAGAGGAAAAGGAGGAGGTGAGAACCAGCTTGACAATATAAATAATAGCTTAATAATAAACTTAAACAAAAACACACAAACATAAACACATACAGGGCAGCTGCCTGTAATTCTCTCTCTCTATGGAACTGCCGTCTCTGGTCGCCTTTATCCCTCGCTCGCCTCATCAGGCTGATTGGAGTCTGGGCATGCGTCATTCCGGCCCGGCCCCACCTTCCTCGGTGCTACGGCAATCATTCAGGCACACCGTATTTCATGAACCACTCTTTCAGAAGGATCTTGGCAGTGGTATCAGCCCTTTGATCCTTGGTTGGAAATGCCTGTGTGAACTTTGTGTAAACATCAGTCACAATTAACACATTCTCATGGCCATTAGAGGCAGGTTCAAGCACAGTAAAAATCTACTGCCACTACTTCAAGGGGCCTTGAAGCCAGAAATGGCTTCATAGGAGGATGTATCCTTGGCTGCAGCATCTTGGTTAAGATGCACCTTTGACACTTTTTGATCCACTGCTACACATCATTATACATGCCAACCCAGAAGCATCATTGCCTCAACAGGTTTAGCGTTCGCTCAATGACCATATTGTTATGAACACTTTCAAGGATCTGTTCTTTTAGACATGAGGGTAAGAGCAGCTATTGGCATTCACCATGATGTTGGTCATTGACAATGTGATAAAGCAAGCCATCCAGCTATCTAACACACTTTCGCTGCTTTATCAATTACATTACAGACTCTGATAAACCAGATCTCTCACAAGTGGTGGGCTTTTGTTTACATACCCAAAAGGTCCTGAAAGAACTGAGAGTGGGATCTTTCAATTGGAAATCCTTCAGTTCAGCTGTTGTATAACCCGGCAGAGTAGGCGTACTTCCTTGAGGGTTACTGCTGTCCTCTTCCCCACACTCTAAAGCACAAATCTGTTTAACCCTACAGCACTTTTCACCAGCAATCACTAAGTCAAGCTCTAAGGCTGTTCTTTTGTTTATTATATTGCAGATCAAATCAAATCAAATCACTTTTATTGTCACACAACCATTTACAAAAGTGCAATTGTGTGTGAAATTCTTGGGTGCAGTTCCGAGCAACATAGCAGTCATGACAGTGATGAGACTAATACCAATTTACAATAAACATCAGATTTACACAACACAATTTAAAATCTAATATACACATAATTACACACAACACAATATACAAATAATAACATACAATGTACAGTATACAATACACACAATATAGAATACACATTATACTATAAAAAATAGTATATATGGTATATATATAAATGTACAGTAGGTTGTATTGTACTGTATTGACATTCAGGCTGTCGGTTGATAGTCAGTTGCCAGTGTGTTGTTAAGCAAGAATGTAATTTATGACAGTCCAATATGAGATATAAGATTATAAGATTAATAAAGTGCAGTGCTGATGTATATTGATCATGAGAGATCAAGAGTTCAAAAGTCTGATTGCTTGGGGGAAGAAGCTGTCATGAAGTCGGCTGGTGCTGGTCCTGATGCTGCGATACTGCCTGCCTGATGGTAGCAGTGAGAGCAGCCCATGGCTCGGGTGGCTGGAGTCTATGACGATCTTCCAAAAATTTTTCACACACCGCCTGGTATATATGTCCTGGAGGGAGGGAAGCTCACCTCCGATGATGTGTCTGGCAGTTCGCACCACCCTTTGCAGGGCTTTGCGGTTGTGGGCAGTGCTATTGCCGTACCAGGCAGAGATGCAGCCAGTCAGGATGCTCTCTACAGTGTTGGTGTAGAACCGTGTGAGGATGTGGCGGTTCATTCCAAACTTCCTCAGCCGTCTCAGGAAGAAGAGGCGCTGATGAACCTTCTTCACAATGGCCTCAGTGTGGACAGACCATGTGAGTTCCTCAGTGATGTGGACACTGAGGAACTTGAAGCTGCTGACTCTCGCCACTGGTGCTCCATTGATGGTGATGGGGCTGTGTTCTCTTTCTCTTCTCCTGAAGTCCACCACAAGCTCCTTTGTCTTGCTGATGTTGAGGGAGCGATTGTGCTCCTGACACCAGCGTGTCAGAGTGTGCACCTCCTCTCTGTAGGCTGTTTCATCATTGTCAGTGATCAGACCTACCACGTTGTATCATCAGCAAACTTAATGATGGCATTGGAGCTATGTGTTGCCACACAGTCATGTGTGTACAGGGAATACAGGAGTGGGCTGAGAACACAGCCCTGTGGGGCTCCAGTGTTGAAGGTCAGTGATGAGGAGATGTTACTGCCCATTTTAACCACCTGGCTTCTGCTTGACAGGAAGTCCAGGATTCAGCTGCACAGTGAGCTGTTTAAGCCCAGAGCCTGGAGTTTCACATCAAGCTTGGAGGACACTATGGTGTTGAACGCTGAGCTGTAGTCTACAAACAGCATTCTCACATAAGTGTTCCTTTTTCCAGGTGGGAGAGAGCAGTGTGTAGTGTAGATGCAATGGCATCATCAGTGGAGCGGTTGTTGTGGTAAGCAAACTGCAATGGGTCCAGTGAGGGAGGCAGCACAGAGCAGATGTAATCTCTGATTAGTCTCTCAAAGTATTTGCTGATGATGGGGGTCAGAGAAACAGGACACCAGTCATTTAAGCAATTGATTTTGGTTTGCTTTGGTACAGGCACAATGGTGGACATTTTGAAGCATGTGGGGACCACAGACAAGGAGAGGGAAAGGTTGAAAATGTCCATAAAAACACCAGCCAGTTGATTCTCGCACGCTTTGACGACACGGCCTGGAATGCCGTCTGGACCCACGGCTTTACGGATATTCACCCGTCGGAAGGATTGTGTTACATCCACTACAGTGACGGAGAGTGAACTAACCTCTGTAGCTTCGGCCGCAAGAGCTCTCTCCATGAGGGTGGTGTTATTTCCCTCGAAACGAGCATAAAAAGTATTTAGCTCATCCGGGAGAGAGGCAGCAGTGTTCATGGCAGAGTTTTTGTTCCCTTTAAAGTCCGTGATGATATTAATTCCCTGCCACATGCTTCTAGAGTTGGTGGTGTTAAACTGTCCTTCAATCTTGTTCCTGTACTTGCGTTTTGCTGCTCTGATAGTTTTGCAGAGGGCATAACTGGCTTGTTTATGCTCCTCTGCGTTCCCGGAATTAAAAGCGGAGGTCCGCACATCAAGTGCCGTGCGAACATCACTATTAATCCAATGTTTCTGGTTGGGGTAGATCTGTATTGTTTTGGTTGGAACAACATCCTCTACGCACTTTTTGATGAAACACGTTACACTATCAGCGTAAAGCTCGATGTCATCATCAGAGGCAGACTTGAACATCTCCCAGTCCGCGTGATCAAAACAGTCTTGTAACGTAGAATCTGATTGGTCCGACCAGCGCTGGATTGTTCTGAGGGTGGGTGCTTCCTGTTTCAGTTTCTGCCTGTAAGCGGGCAGAAGCAGAACGGAAGAGTGGTCCGATTTGCCAAATAGTGGGTGGGGAAGGGATTTTTTGCCATCTCGGAAGGGAGAGTAGCAATGGTCCAAAACCCGGTCCCCTCGTGTGTTGAAACTGATGTGTTGGTGGTATTTTGGTGCGAATGATTTGAAATTGGCTTTGTTAAAGTCCCTGGTCACAATGAATGCGGCCTCAGGGTGCGTGGTTTCCTGCTTGCTTATAATCCCATACAGTTCCTTGAGTGCCCGGTCTGTGTCGGCTTGTGGCGGGATGTACACAGCTGTGATAATGACTGCTGTGAATTCCCTCGGTAGCCAGAATGGTCGACACAGAAGCATGAGAAATTCCAGATCAGGAGAGCAGAAAGACTTGATAGAATGTACGTTCCTCTGATCACACCAGGATTTGTTGATCATAAAACATACACCAGCACCTCTGCTTTTACCTGAGAGGTCTTTCGCTCTGTCCGCTTGATGCACGGAGAACCCCGCAGAATCTATGGCTGAGTCTAGAATCTCCGCAGACATCCAAGTTTCTGTAAGGCAGATAATGCAGCAGTCCCTCGTCTCTCATTGGAAAGGGATCTGCATTCTCAGCTCGCAGAGCTTGTTGTCCAGAGACTGAACATTTGCCAGTAGAATACGGGGTAGCGGGGGTCGATTTGCATGACATCTTACTCTGATGAAAACGCCAGCTCTATTTCCACTTTTCCTTCTGCCTTTCCGCGGCCGGGCTGCACTGACAAAGGGCTCCACTGCCATGTTTGTAAACAGCGGGTCGGCATTGAGGAATTTGAAGTCTGGTTTACGGTGTGCAATTGCAGAACCAATGTCCAAAAGTGTTTGTCTGTCATAGACAATAAGGCAGACAACATCCAAAACAAAAAAACATAAGAATTGTAAACAAAACTAACAAAAAACTACAATGTTGTGTTGGAGCTCACAATGCAGCAGCCATACTCAGTGCCATCTTGAGTCAATACAATCAATACAGTCATCTTATTCTGCGTACTCAGGAATGGCAGGCTCCCCTGCTGATGGCTGCCTAAAGAGGGCATCAGCAGCTGCATCATGCCATTCTGGGGTGTGTTTCCTAAACAACAACATAACTCACTGCTTAAACACCTTAGTACGATGCATCATTGGAGAAATTAATAAGCTATTCACGACTGTTCATAGTTCCCAAAAACATGGTAACAATGTCGCACATCCATCATTCGAACCACATCGGTTCAACAACACAGTGCTGTCGTTAATTACGTAACAGAGGGGGTGGTGTAATAACTTCTGTGAATATTAAATTATAAAAGCTCATTTACACGTACACCAGAAAAAGGTTTAATATGAGAAAGCTGCTGAAGACACGAAATCAGCGTGCACTGTGTAATGCGACAGATGCATTGTGCTGCAATAAATGTGTTTCCCTGTACATTAGACTTCGGAGTTCCTCCAGCGCCCATGAGCACAAATGCTTTTAAAATGGGTGCGTTCTATTCAGAGAGATCATCCCTATGCCCTATTCCTATTCCCTGTGAAAGCAGTGGAGGTGTGAAAGATGTGGGGCCCCAAAATAACAGTCATTTGGAATTCACATTTTAAGTCATTTTTATTTAAAATTCAGTTTGAAGCTATCTATTATGATTGTTCTGCTTTATCCCGTTTGGGACACAGCCAAAAATGCCACTTGAGCAATGGACACAGAGGCCGTGTTCTCCAACAAAAAACGCTTGTGGTTAAAGCGCATTCTCTTAACAGCCTTTAAGCGCTTAAACGGCTGCATTCTCATTTTTCATGACATTTCAGAACACAGCTTTCTGCAAAACCCTGAATAAGTATTTTTTTTAAAATGCATGTAAACGTGATCAAAGTCTTAACAGAATGAAATATATGTATAGAATAAAAGATATAGAACCCTCAGCTAAGTGAAATGATGTCCACACAGTAAACTAACAAGGAACTATGCTTCTAACCATAGGTAAAGAGCTGTAGTTCCAAACTTGTGATGCTGTTTGCGAATGCCTGTTGGAATTATGGTTTTGGGAAACACCAAATTGTTGAACTATGTTGGTAACGATGGAACTTACGACTATAGTTGGCTAACGATGCTTTTGGGAAACGCACCCCTGGGTCATATTTCACCTCAAAATCAAAGACGTGGTGATGGGGGCACGGCCGAGTGACGTTTGGCTTCATAGGAGGATATATCCTTGGCTGCGGCATCTTGATTAAGATGCACTTTTGACACTTTTTGATCCACTGCTACACATCATTATACATGCCAACCCAGAAGCATCATTGCCTCAGCAGGTTTGGCGAGTGCTCAATGCCCATATTGTCATGAACATTTTCAAGGATCTGTTCTTTTAGACATGAGTGTAAGAGCAGCTATTGACACACACCATGATCTTGGTCATTGACAATGTGATAAAGCAAGCCATCCAGCTATCTAACACACTTCCGCTGCTTTATCAGTGACAGTGCAGACTTTGATAGACCAGATCTCTCACGAGTGGTGGGCTTTTGTTTACATTCCCAAAAGGTTCTGAAAGAACTGAGAGTGAGATCTTTCAACTGAAAATCTTTCAGTTCAGCTGTTGTATAACCCGGCAGAGTAGGCGTACTTCCTTGAGGGTTACTGCTGTCCTCTACCCCACACTCTAAAGCACAAATCTGTCTAACCCTGCAGCACTTTTCACCAGTAGTTGGCTAACGATGCTTTTGGGAAATGCACCCCTGGGCGGTATTTCACCTCAAAATCAAAGACGACTGTGGTGATGGGGGCATGGCCGAGTGACGTTTGCAGGGAGCGAGGCCATGAGAGACAGAACGGTAAGGATTGACACCTGTAGGAAATCACCTCTATAAATAGAGGGATAAAAGTGGAGAGGGATAAAAGGGCAATCCAGACCACAGGAGGAGAGAGAGAGAGAGACACACGCAGCAGTGTGTTGTGTTATGCTGAAAAGCAAAGCTTTATGTTAACACTGAAAAGTGTGAGAAAAATAAACTCACGTTCGATTGTTTACCCGGTTCCCGCTTCCTCCTTCATGAAGAGAACTAGTGATTTATCACAGTGGTGCCAAAACCCGAGATTAGGAGGAAGAAAATGTTTTCAAGGAGTCCTCGCCGCTGGCCGAAGTGTTCAAGACCCTCGCCAGCGTCCACCAAGCCCTACATCAGTCTCTGCTTGAGCTGTGTATGGAACAGGAGCAGTGGTTCCAGGCACTCTTCCAGGCTCAAGTGGATGACCGGCAGGTGTTATGGAGCTTGGAACACCAGGAGGAGTCTTCAGCCATGACCCTGGACCCACCCATGGCCATGTCACACATCACCCTGACCAAGATGGGACCTCAGGACTACCCAGAGTCATTTTTTGAGCACTTCGAACGGACGGCCAAAGTCTGGAAGTTGCCAAGCACCTAGTGAGTGGTCTGCTTACTGTCACTGTTGTCCGGGGAAGCCCAACTCACAGCCCAATGACTTCCTGCAGCCAACCTTCTGGTGTATGAAGATCTGAAGAAAGCCATCCTGCAATGGGTCGGCCAAAGCCCAGAGCAACAATGGCAACACTTTTGCTCACTGACGCTCGGCGACCTCGGCCGCCTGTTTGCACTTACTCATCAGCTCCGTGACACCTGCCGAAGGTGGCTGCTGGCTGAATATCATGATGCCGAGGAGATACTCGATCGGGTGGTACTGGAGCAATCCATCGCCCGGCTACCAAAAGGGACAGCGTAGTGGGTCAAGTGCCACCGACCAGCATTGCTGGATGGGGGGGTCCAGCTGGCTGAGGACCATATGGCAGTGTATTCGGGGGCCGGCATGCCCTCTTCTTCTTCTCCTTCTCTCGCTCTCTCTCTCTCTCTCTCTTCCCTCCCCCTCCCCTTCCCCTCATCCTGTTCCCTGGAAACAGGGAATTCCAAACCCAAACCCGGTTCGCCGGTCCTGTGTGCCATTCATCCCCCTAGTTTCCCCTAACCCTCTCCGCTCTCCCCCATAGGCTTGTGAATCTGCTGCCGCAGGTGTAAGCGTGAAGTCTGGGATGGTCTGCTGGAGCTGCGGGGAACTGGGGCATTTCCAGGACTGATGCCCCACGATGGTGGTGGAGATATTGGTCTGGGTCCCCGACATGCCACAGGCTGCCCCGATCGAGCAGGAGCATACCGGATACCTCTGAGTATTAAGGGGGATACATATCAAGCCTTGGTGGATTCAGGTTGTAATCAAACCTCCATTCGCTAAAGCTTGGTTCAGTCCAAGGCTTTGGATGCAAGCCGGTGGGTGAAGGTAAGGTACGTGCACATGGATATCCAAAATAACCCTGTAGTGACGGTCACTATTCGATTTTGGGGACAAAAACATGTGGTTAATTCCCGCCTCACCCATCCACTAATCTTGGGAATGAATTGGCCAGCATTTTCTACCTTATTAAGAGGAATGTGTGTGGATGGGTCCTGCAACAAAGCGTATCTGTGTGTGTGTGACTCACTGGCTGGGGAGGAGGAGCCAGGGCCATCTACATCAGCTCCACATCAGGATGACGTAAGGGAGGGCGAAGTCTCGCTTTCCCCAGCCCTTAGAGAATTCCCTTCTGGGGATTTCCCTCTGGAGCAGATGCAAGATGAGACCCTTAGGCACGCCTTTTATCAAGTGAAAGTGATTGATGGTCAACGGCTCCAGCCAGAAGTTGCACTCGCATATCTGTATTTTTCAGTTATTAAGGATCGGTTGTATTGAGTGACGCAAGACACTCAGACAAAGGAGGATTCAACCCAACTGTTAGTACAGAAGAGCCATTGGGAAATGTTATTCCAGACGGCTCATTATAATCCGATGGGGGGTCACTTGGAGCAGGGAAAAACACTAGACCGTTTGATAGCCCGTCTCTGTTGGCCAGGCATTCACGGAGATGTTCACAGGTAGTGTGCGGCATGCCATGAGTGTCACTTGGTGAATCCCGCAGCCACCACAAAAGCGCCATTGTGCCCCTTTCCATTGATCGAGGTCCCCTTCGAAAGAATTGGCATGGACCTCTTCGGGCCATTAGAGTGGACGGCACACAGGCATCGCTTTGTGTTGGTTCTGGAGGACTATGCAATGCAATATCTGGAAGCATTGCCTCTACGCAACATCTCAGCACATAGTGTTGCAGAGGCACTCTTCAGAATAATCTCCCGAGTGGGGATTCCGAAAGAAATCCTCACTGATCAGGGCATAAAGTTTATGTCACGTACACTACATGAACTGTATGAATTATTGGGGATTAAACTGATTCGGACCAGCATTTACCACCCCCAAATGGACGGCTTAGTCGAATGATTTAATCAGACACTAAAGAATATGATTCGTAAGTTCGTGCACAAAGATGCTTGAAATTGGGACAAGTAGGTCGAGCCCCTATTATTTGCAGTACGAGAAGTCCTGCAAGCCTCCATGGGGTTCTCCCCATTCAAATTATTGTACGGGAGTCGACTGTGTGGCGTGCTCGACGTCCTACGGGAAAATTGGGAGGAGGGACCTTCAAACAGCAAAAGTGAAATTCAAAATGTTCTTGACCTGAGAGCAAATCTCCACACACTGGGGCAATTAACACAGGAGAATTTGCTCCAGGCTCAAGAATGTCAAAGCCGGCTGTATAATAGGGGTACTTGGCTATGGGAATTTGCACCGGGAGATAAATTCCTTGTATTAATCCCCACATCGAGCTCTAAATTACTTGCTAGTGGCAAGGGCCCTTTGAGGTCACACAGCGAGTGGGGGAAATCGATTATAAGGTTAAACGAATGGATAGAGGCGGAGCACATCAGATTTACCACCTTAATCTCCTAAAACTGTGGAGAGAGGCAGTCCCCGTGACTTTGGCGATGGTGGTTCTGGAGAGGGAGGAGCTCGGACTGGAGCTGAACTTAAAAGCCACCGATCAAGTCATCCCGGTCACTTACAGAGACCACCTCTCACTGTCACAAGTCACGGAGGTTGCCAGGTTGCAAGGAGAATTCTCCAACGTGTTTTCACCTCTTCCCAGTTGTACAAATCTCATTGAGCACCATATCGAAATGACCCCAGGGGTAGTGGTACACAGTCGTTCCTATCAATTACTCGACCACAAAAAAGAAGTGGTTCGGGAAGAATTAAAGGCCATGCTAGATATGGTGGTAATAGAAGAATCCCACAGTGACTGGGCCAGCCCGGTGGTGCTGGTTCCAAAGAGTGATGACTCTGTCCGGTTCTGTGTGGATTATAGAAAAGTCAATATGTTATCTAAATTTGATGCATATCCAATGCCTCGGATTGATGAACTGCTCGACTGGTTAGGTGCGGCTCACTTTTATTCGACACTGGATTTGACAAAGGGATATTGACAGATCCCCATAACTCCCATGTCCCATGATAAAACAGCGTTTTCCACACCGTTTGGCTTACACCAATTTGTCACCCTTCCTTTTGGTTTGTTTGGAGTCCCGGCAACATTCCAGCGGCTCATGGACAGAATCCTCAGACTACACGCTGCTTACGCCGCTGCCTATCTGGACGATAACATTGTTAACAGTAATGACTGACAGCGGCACCTGCAGCATCTGAGGTCTGTCTTGAAGTTGTTGAGATGGGCGAGACTCACTGGGTGCTATTGGAAGTATGGTATCTGGGCTTCCACTTGGGTCATGGACAGGTGCAACCCCAAATTGATAAGACCGCAGTGATTGCAGCCTGCCTGAGACCTAAGACCAAAAAGGAGGTGAGACAGTTCCTGGTGCTGGCTGGCTATTATCGTAGGTTTGTGCCTAATTATTTGACCATCACCAGTCTGCTAACTGATCTTACTAAAAAGGGGAAAACAGATCCAGTCCAGTGGATGGAGCCATGTCAGCAGGTGTTCACGCAAGTGAAAGCTGCACTCTGCAGTGGGCTGTTATTGCACTCTCCTGATTTCTCTCTCCCTTTTATCTTTTAGATGGACACATCAGACCGGGGTTGGGAGCGATACTATCCCAGATGGTGGAGGGGTAGGAGCATCCCGTGCTGTACATTAGTCGCAAGCTCTCGCTGAGAGAGACTAAGTACAGCACCATCAAAAAAGAGTGTTTGGCCATCAAGTGGGTGGTTCTCACACACCGGTACTATCTGTTGGGATGTGCTTTCACCCTCTGTTCAGACCACGCTCACCTCCGCTGGCTCCATCGCATGAAGGATACCAATGCGCAGATCACCAGTTGGTATTTAGCTTTCCAGCCTTTTAATTTCGAGGTGGTCCACAGGCCGGGGGTGCAGATTGCGGTATGTGGTGATGGGGGCGTGGCTGAGCGACGTTTGCAGAGAGCGAGGCCGGGAGAGACAGAACGGTAAGGATAGACACCTGTGGGAAATCCCCTCTAACAGCTGTTTTGTGTTTGCATTGAGAGTGGAGAGGGATAAAAGGGCAATCCAACCACCGGAGGGGAGAGAGAGAGATGCATGCAACAGTGTGGATGTGTGTGTTGTGTTATGCTGAAAAACAAAGCTTTATGTTAACACTGAAAAGTGTGAGAAGAATAAACTCACGTTTGATTGTTTACCCGGTTCCCACTTCCTCCTTTACAAAGAGAACTAGTGATTTATCACAATGACTAATTGAGTCATCCATCTTTGTTCAATTGCACCTAGCTTGGCCGTTTTTAAATGGCACAGAGGGTTGTTATCTGTTATAACCACAAACTTAGAACCCAGCAGATAACCGCAGAATTTTTCAGAGATAGCCCACTTGAGGGCCAGTAGCTTAAGCTTCATGATACTGTAATTTCTGTCATTCATTTCTGCTTTATGAAGTCTACTGGCAAAATCTATGACTCTTCTACACTCACCCTGTTGCTGGTATAAGACAGCACCTAGGTCTTCACTGCTCAAATCAGTCTCCAATGTGAAAGGAAGATTGAATTCTGCAAACCCTAACACAGGAGCAGAAGTAAACTTTTCCTTCAGCAGTTGAAATGCTGATTGGCACTCAGATGACCACAAAGCATTAAACTCTCGCGCCAAACTGCTTGATACACAGGTTCACTAAATCATGGAGGGGGCTGGCAATTCTAGAAAAACCCTAAATGAACTTTCTGTAGTAACTACAGAACCCTAAGAATGAGCATAATTCCTTGACTGTACTGAGAATTTTCCAGTGCTTGATCGCTTCAAATTTACCTGGATTAGTGCCAATACCTCAAGCTGAGATCTGATGACCTAAGAAAGTTACTTCTTGCTGCAAGAAATTACATTTTTCAGGCATAACTTTGAAACATGTTTTTTTTTAGTCTGTTAAAGACTTCTTGCAGTCTCTGCAAGTGCTCTGGGAAAGTGGATGAGAACACTATTATGTCATTTACATACACTAGCATCATGTGAAAATGTAGATCACCGTGGAAGCCTGCATAAGGTCCATTGCAAACTCTAAAGGGCATGTGAGAATACTCATAGATCCTAAAATGAGTTGTATATGCAGTCTTATGCCTGTCTTGCTTGTGGACAGCAACCAGATGATATCCACTAGCTAAATTAATGGAAGAAAATTACTTTTCTCCTTGTAGTGCATCAAAGCTTTCATCTATCCTAGGCAAAAGAAACGCGTCTCGCTTGGTCTTTGAGTTCAGCTGCCTGTAATCAACACAAAGCCTGAGACTGCCATCAGTTTTCCTTACTAGCACGATAGGTGAAGCATAAGCACTAGTGCTGTCTTGGATCAATACTTTCTTAAGGAGCTTGATGATATGTTCTCCGACTTCCCTATTCTGAGTGGGTGGGATATGCCTATAAGGCTGGGCCAATGGTACATCATCCACCACGTGACTCTCATGTTGCATTTTGTCTGTAAAACCGAGGTCTTCATCCTCTAGAGCAAAAACATCAAAGTTCTTCATCAACAAATCACTCAGCTCTGCCTACTATTCAGGAGTACCACCAATGTGTAGCTTGTTGAGAAACTCTTTGGAGCTGTCCTCCAATAACTGACTGTCTTTTGTGTTTAATCTGTTCTCTTCAATATCAGCACAAATTCTCTGAAATCTCACCTCACACGTCTCATTGGACTTCACACTCTTGACACGAGACAGAGTACCAAGTCTGGTTCTGGCCTATAACCAGATATCTTCTTTGATCTCAGATTGCCAAATTCACATTTGATATTGCATTTGATGATTTTTTCAGGATAGAACTCAGAATCTGAGACAAAGCATAAGAGTAAGCATGAACATCCTCACCTTACATTTGTTACGGCTATAGAATGTTTGTAATAAATGAGAAACACTGCACTTTCCTCGAAAAGCTTCTCTCAGGCACACAAAGAGGTCACATGGTTGCTTTGGTTCATTCCCCATCCATAGTCTGACTTCCTCCAAGGCTGCACCCTTTAGGAGGGACAGTACGAGGTTTAACTGGTCCTTGGTCTGATTTTTAGCATGTAAAACCCTGTCTACTTCGTCAATGAACTCATCAACATGTCTTCAATCCTTGCTGAAATCACCACTAAATGGTAGGATGTGATGCTCTTTTGGCACAAATACATTAGACCTGGTTGGCACTCTTCTGTCATGCTTTCTGTTGAGTTCTTGAATCTATCCCTGAACAAGATGCATACTACTAGCACCATGTTCACCACTAGTGTTTTGTAATACTGAAGCATCATCATCTGATTGTGACATTTTGGAATGTTCCAATTATCTGAGGTTGACTCAGTAAAAAAAAAAAAAACGTGAAAGTTCACTTGTGGACAAAACAAAAAGTCTCTTAATCAGTCCGTAATGTTGAAAGCTAAGGATATGTTGCTGAATTTCTGTATAATTTACTTATTTTCTTGCTTGTAGAAAGTCACTAGTTAGGTGTCTCATCAACAGAACTTGGCAGAATCAGGCGCTCTCTCTGCCGCCCAGCAGTCTCGTCACCTTGCCACGTCATCATGTCTGTTCATTGGACAACTGCACCACTGAAGACAGCCTTCACTCTGTGTCCCACAGGCACCTACTGTATATTCACCTCTACCGTATTTCAAAAAGAACAAAACATTTACCTATTGGCTCCAAACATTCAGAAACCCCACTGCTTGCACCAAAAATGTAGCCAGTGGTTGTAAAGAAACAACACAGGATGCAAAAATATTTATTCTGACAGCTGTTTAAATAAAAAATAAAAAAGCTGTCGATGGGGCTGTATATATGTAAATATATATATATAATATATATATATATATATATATATATATATATATATATATATATATATATATATACACAAAAAATAAAATATGGTTCAAAGAAATACAGTACAGGCTAATGTCAAAAGAAAATACAACAGGGCATTAGCCTACCTACTGTATATGCTTCAACCTACAAAACCTAAATGCAGTACATGTTTATATCATTCACAGCATTTTATACATTTAACACATGCTTAAATCACTCAAAGCATTCTATGCATTTCCAACCAGATTTTAAGGACATGTACAACAGTTTAAAACAATAAAATTCGTATTACACGTTTTCACATATAACACGTATTACGCACCACTTGTATATATTTTTTTTATTGTTAACACGTACCAACAAAAATAAGACAGGTAGCTTTTATTATTTTGTTAGGGACTGTCTGGTGGAGAGATTGAGTGAGGCACTGCTGTTAGTACCTGAATAAAAGAGGCCTCAGACACCCCGCACTCTGTACCAAGAGTGGGCGGGAGTGGTTCTGACAGTCCACGTTATGTTCTAGTCTTCACTTAGAGTCTTTATTAAGAATCTAGCAGTGGCTAAATATCACACCCGGATGTAGTGGTATCTTGATTAGAGTGTGAGAATGTCCTTGTGACATCAGAGACATCCGCAGATGGATGGCGCAAATAATAGTCTGCAGACTTTTAATGGGAAAACCTCGTCTCTCTTCGTCTCCACTCAGACAGGGGCGCCCCGAGTTTAAGAAAAGATAGATAGCAGATTATTTTAGTTCAGATTAAATATTCATTTTTCTTTTATTTTCTTGTTTTATATACACAGTCTAGGCATTGGTTGATCATGGGTACACTGAGATCTGCCTGAGACTAAAATTAATGGAAAAGAAATTCAATAATGATTTGGATCATTTCATGTTCTCTGCTTTTTCAATTTCAAAGTCGTGCTCTTAATACCTGTTCTCCTTATATTTATGCTATTTTATTATTTTTATTTTCTTTTTATATAACTTTTTCTCAATGTGTGTATTACTTTTTATTCTTATTTCATGTTCTTAATTGATTTGTATTTATTTTTTAATATCTCTTGTATTTTCTTTCAAATCTATATGTAAAGCACTTTGAATTGCCATTGTGTATGAAATGTGCTATATAAATAAACTTGGCTTGCCTTGCCTATTACACTTATGTGGAAAACTCTCTGGGCTATAAATCCTTAAATAAGATATGATTAATGCTACATTTACATACCCTGTTCTTGCATGCATGCCAGAATGTGGTCAAACTCCACACATGCAATATATATGCATCCTTCAAAAATAACCCCTATCAAACACTCAATTTTAACATACAACACTTCTGAACACATATTTAATTTATCAGTATTTTGTGTAAAATGTGTTATTTACCCAAATAATTCTCAACCGATGAACAAAACCAGGAGCTCTCTTGCACAACGCATGCTCTCACATCTCAAACATGAGAGAGTGCTGAAAAGCAGGTGTCGCAAAACTCCGGCTCTTAAAGGGGCCATGTCCATTTTATGACCAGAGTTACATTACATGAAATTTCTCCACTTGGCTAAATTTTTTAACAGAATGAAAGAAATTACATAAAAAAGACACCATTATTGAAAAAGTTACAAAGTTGATTTTTTTTTTTCACTTACATGAAAGGTGCAATGTACAGTATTAGATCTTGTGATATGTAGGCTATATATACAGTACATGTTTGTCACATTTGCTTGCTCTGATCTGAGATGTACCTGCTGCAGTCCCACCTGCTGCTTGCAGCAGGATTGCAGAGAAACATGTGTCCCAGGAGAGCAACCAGAAAACTGTCTGTATTTGGAAAGAGGAGTAAAGATGAGGTAAACAGAGAGAAAAACAGAGTGGGGTGAAAAGAATGCAGAAATAGTAGGAGAAATAGAAGAACGTTCAAGTGAGTTTGTAGCAAGACATGCTCTCTTGTGCCAGCAAACAGATGCACCCAGACAGAGGAGGAGGAGGAGAGACAGAGATGATAGAATGCTCTGTGCAATGAGGAAGGGGCTCCCGTGAGGATCCTTTATTCCGGGATACTAAGGATCTGTTCCAGTCCTGTCACCTTGTTAGGTTGGATTTTTGTCTGAAGGCACCGTGACATCATCGCCCCATGTTCTGTCTTGTGTTTCGTGTCCTGTCTTTGTGTTGAGCACATGGGTCCGGGTGTAAGTTACCGCCATGCGCTCTTCGGTAATGTCATGGTCCTGTCACACTTTCAGGTTAGGGTTTTGTCTGATGGGACTGTGACATCATTGTTCCCTGTCTGTCACTTACTCGACGTTGTGTCGATGTAGTGACACTAGGGGTTCGATCTTGAGAGTTCCAATCACCTTTGCTTAAAATAGAAAAGGCCAATGAGAATTCAGATTTTCAGATTCAGATTTTTTCTTCAGAGCCGAATGCATGCTTGTGTTCATCCTCTCACCTTTCGCTTACGCTGCTGGATTTTATGGCGCATATCAGCAGTCACCCTCGCATGGTCGAGTGTTGTGCTTCCCCTGGGTGCTTCGGCGGCTGAGTCCGTGGGTGCTAAAAGAGTATATTCAAAAGAGTATATTTCCTTCTAAAAGAGCTCGCGCATACGCTTGGCGTCTTTTTAAAGATGTCCTTCCGCGCTTGCGCAACTGGATGTGGCCATTATCTCTCCCCTCCGGACAGCTATGAAATCTGTCTCGAGTGCTTGGGGCGCAAGCACGCCGAGGCAGCTTTCGTGGAAGGGTTATGTTCTCATTGCGAGAACATGCCCATCAGAACGTTGCGGTCACGGCTCGCTTCATTCTTCACGAAGCAAGGAGCCACAGTGGCTGCTCCCCAATCCGCTCCATCCAGGGCTGATGCTCAGCCGGCTGGGTTGGCAAGCACCACGGGCGATCTGGATGTGGATATGGGAGCATTTTCACCAGCTCAACCCCTCCCATCCCCCAGCATGCTCGTTCTATCCAGAAGAGCTGTCAAGCAATACAGGCGGTCGTGTGATCAGTATCGTCCCTGTAATGTGTTGTTCACGGCTCGCGAAGAGGATGAGCTTTTAGTCGCAGCGTCGGAGGGTGGACTTCTGCTATCAGAAGCGGACGAATCTTCTGAGCTCCTGACCATGGACGGTAGAGCACAGGATGAGACGGATGCTGAGATGGCAGCCGTGCTTGCCCGGGTGGCTGTGAACGTCGGGCTGAAGTGGAACCCTCCACCCTGCCTTGAGCATGTGGAATCAGCATTTCCATGGTAACCCTGATTGTTTCCATGGGAATGCTGTTCATGCCAACTTTCAGCTGGCGAGTAGCACCTGTCCCTTATTTATTCCTGCCTATTTTAATCCCCTCGTGTGTCATGTTCTTTGCTAGATTGTTGAATGTAGTTTAGTGTTGTTTAGTGTGTGTTATCATTATAGAAATCTGTTTGGTGTGAAGTAACTTACCTCACTCTCACTGCCTAGTTGGTCCTGTCTCGTGTATCTGTTTGGTTGCCCAACACTTCCCACATGTCGCATGCTGTGCACTTGTTCCCTGCACCCCACTACGCTTCAATGGAGGATTCCTCCTGAATCTGCTCCTGACCACCACGATGCACACACTCACCTACAAAAACACTATTCACGGATTTGGAAATGAACTGATTTTTCATTCTTTCTTTCTTTCTATTTTTTTTTTTTTTTTTTTCTTTTTTTGAGAGAGATTTGCAATTGCCAGCATCTAGCCATAATACTCATACTTGTTCTTGTTTAGCTTTTTTTGCTTATGGTAATTTGCTTATGGTATGGTTATTTGGTTGCCAGATTAGGCTAAGTGGTAATGGCATAAATTAATGCCTAAACTGGATGTTTGTCAGTGTGTCTGTGTGTGAGAGCAGTGTAAGTTGTCTTTCAGCTCATGCCCTGGTAGGATCAAGTTGGCCCACTCTGTGAGCGAAAGAGCTGCATTGTATCACAATAACAGTCAGTGCAGGCCTTGCAGCAGGGACTTTGTATCCTTATTCACAGAACAACTGCATGTCCTTCCTCTCTGTATTTCTTTATATCCTTCATCCACTGTGTCTCTCTTCCCTAGAAGGATGTGATTGCAGTCGAAGGGGAGAGTTAGAGAACTAATAATGTTTTATGGTGTCTGATTCCCCTTCTCTGGTGAGATCCTATTTACACCATCACAGCTGGACAATGTCCAGGCTGTGTGAGTGAGTGTGTGTGTGCATGTGTGCGTGTGTGACTGTGTGTGTGTGTGTGTGTTGACGTGTGGAGGACAAAGTATGAGCACATTTGTTGTTCTCTCAGGGCCAATATTCAAGGCAGATAATGTAACCTGGAAAAACTCTATCCCCCTGAGAAGGTGAGGTGTAGAGACAAGTATAAAACTCATTATACTGTCAGACACTGGCATCTAGCCACATTTTAACACCATGCTTAGACACACATAAACAACACGTTCTGATTTACAATCACACAGTAACACACTATAGAATCTGCCTTTCAATGGTTTAATGATCTTTTATACAAGTTAACATCACCTTGATCATATGTATCATGCTCAGCTTTATGTTTCACAGAACTGCTGCAGTAAAATTGCTGTTTACATAACGGTACATTATGAGCTGGAATTACAACTATATTATCGTAGTAAATTATTGCAATCATTTAGGCTAGATAGTGTAAAGAAATGCCACGTCCGGTCTTTACTAGTAAAATCTGTATCTGTATCAGTGTTAACTGATACATAATGTTTGTGTTTAATAATGTCTGATTATGAAATTGAGGTTAGATGTTTAACCTTAAACGTGTATTTGTTGTGATTTGTCAGCCCTATTCTGCTTCACACTGACTTGAGCTGATTTTATTAGCTGCAGTGACCTCTAGTGGTAATTATAGCTACAGTAGTTTGTAGTTGCTGACACTTTTATCCAAAGTAACTTACATTATATTAACTATTATATTTATTTATTTGACATTTTATCATATGCATGTTCTCTGGAAATCAAATATATGGCCTTGGCATTGCTAGTTCCATGCTCTACCATATTGAGCTACAGGAACCATTCCTGCGCACATACCTGATGACAGTCAGTTGGAGGGCAATGACTCCCCGTGTTCTATGCTTTTGGCAATGCAACAGCTTGTCTGTTAAAGAAGTGTGTGTCTGAATGTGTGTTCCCCATGCCAAAGTCTGCATTCAGTCATTTGCCGCATGCTCCCAGAAGATAAGTACATGCACATTTGCAGCTGGTTGTACAGGATGTTGCTTGGCTGGACAGTACCATTTACGATGCCAGAGAAGGGGAGGCGAGTATTCGCTGAAATATAACAACCACTCAAGAATCTATGTCTGTTTCAGACATTTCCAATAAGCTGTCTGAATCATGTCAAAAAATGCCACACCAACACCAATGTTTTGATCTTTGTTTGCTACTTCTTGGGAATGTTATCATAAAACACAGGATCAATTTTCATATTTATGATGATGATGATGCACAGACCTTGCTGTGGAATTGGATCCAGCTTTAAATTTTAGGCCCATATGTAACTAAAACTGCCTTCTATATCAGAAATACAGGAAAAGGATAACTGTATCACTTGATCAGACCGAAAGATTGGCATTTGCATTCATTCTCTTCTTTGCAATCAGATTGCAAGTGTAATGCTCTCCTGTCTGATCTTGTAAAGAAACCCACAGACAGACTTCAAATAATTCAAAATGCTGCAGCACAAACTCTAAGGCCCCTTCTTAAAATGGCTCCTCTACCTTCCCTAATTAGAATTAATTTTAAAAGTCTGTTACTGGTGTTTCAATTATGCAACTGACTTCATACTGTATATTTGTGGTCTTGTGACTTTGTCATCTTCTGGAAAAAGAAGGCTTTATCCTGGATAGACATTCATTTATTTTTGTTTCCATCCAGCTGAAATTGTAGCGTTAATGCAGTAAATACAGTTTAAAAGCTGAATAAAAGTTTAAAATACAATAAATATGTATCATGTGTATCAAATGCATGATGTCATCATCAGTGTTAGGTCTAATCTGATTACAAAGTAATTACTGTAATTTAATTACTTCTTAAAGTAATTAATATATTTGACATTCTTCTAATCAGATCACAGTTACTGACTTTAAATTAAGTGAATTACTTTTAAATACATTTCTTGGGTTACACATGTCTAAAATCAAATTATATATGTAGAATATATTCAAAACATGAATTATGTTCATATATAAGGAAGAAACATGAGGTGCTTAGTGTATATTTGTGTGCAAAAATGAACTAGGAGGAAATATAGACATTATTTTGAATTTGTTAAGCAGAAAAACAGACTTCTCTGTGTAAAGTGTTTTAGAAAGTTATTAGTAATATGATTACTTTTCATATACAGTAATCATATAAGTAATGTAGCTGCAATTTCAGAGAAGTTATTAATAATTTAAAGTGGATTAAATTTAGCCAACACTAAACATCACTGACTCTGTGTTACTGGAGTTATACCCAATATATGGTATCAAACATTTTATACATACACATTTACATATCCACATTCACATACATTCTCTTCAAATTATGTAAATCGTCATGGTTACTTGTGTAACCTCCGTTCCCTGATGGAGGGAACGAGACGTTGTGTCGATGTAGTGACACTAGGGGTCACTCTTGGGAGCCCAAAACACCCCTGGTCTTTGATAAAAGGCCAATGAAAATTGGCGAGTGGTATTTGCATGCCACTCCCCCAGACATACGGGTATAAAAGGAGCTGGTATGCAACCACTCATTCAGGTTTTATGCTGAGGAGCCGAGACAAGGTCCAGCCATTTCAGCAGGTAGTTCAGCATTGTGGCAGGAGGGACACAATGTCTCATTCCCTCCATCAGGGAACGGAGGTTACACAAGTAACCATGACTTTCCCTAACTGTCACTCACTCGACGTTGTGTCGATGTAGTGACACTAGGGGTCCCTATACGAAACGCCACAACTGGCTGAACTGTGTTACGTGAACTGGCGGTGTGTGACGGGCAGACCACTGTGTGCCTCGTAGCCAGCACACCAGGTCGACATGTAACCTCCCCCAACATAGTTATGAGTGTTGAACGGTGCCGACCATGTGGAGAGTCTCATGGTAGATCCTACCCAATGGGGGAGGAGTTACTACAAACATGGAGACTGGGGCAGAGGGACTCTGCCCAAGGAAGACGCAGTTTGCCAATAGAGAAACGAATTAGCGGAAGATATAGATCGCATGGGGGTTAGCCTTACAGGGAACCGCCACATGCGGAGCACCTACCCCAGAACAGGTTAGCATGTGTACTGGGCTGGCAGAGAGTCTCTCCGAAAACTCGACTGCCACAGGGCTCATAGGAAGTCAACCAGTGAACATAGTTTGTGAACATTACTGGGAATTAATGGCGCACGTCTTCAGCTCAAAGAGGTGGAAGGCGCTATGTGCAAGCGATACACCCGGCCGGCTATCCCGGGCTTATCCGCTTGTATTGCGTGCCACTACCTGGGACAAAACCGGTTCCACCCGGAGGTTGTAGAACCTTGCAATGGTGTTGGGTGTTGGCCAGCCTGCTGCTCTGCAAATGTCTGTTAGAGAGGCACCCCTGGCCAGGGCCCAGGAGGCCGCTATACCCCTGGTAGAATGGGCTCATAGCCCTACCGGGGGCGGCATATCCCGGGCGTGATATGCCATAGTTATGGCATCAATGAGCCAGTGGGTGATCCTCTGCTTGGAGACAGCGCTTCCTTTCCGCTGTGCACCAAAGCAGACAAAGAGCTGCTCAGAGATTCTAAAGCTCTGCGTGCAATCCAAATAGATGCGTAAAGCACGCACCGGACACAGCAACGATAGGGCTGGGTCTGCCTCCTCCTGGGGCAGCGCTCGCAGGTTCACCACCTGATCCCTAAAAGGGGTCATGGGAACCTTGGGCACATAACCCGGTCGGGGCCTCAGGATCACTTGAGAGTAGCCCGGACCGAACTCCAGGCATGTTTCGCTGACAGAGAACGCTTGCAGGTCTCCTACACTCTTGATGGAAGTGAGCGCAGTCAGGAGGGCAGTCTTCAAAGAGAATGCCTTAAACTCAGCTGACTGCAAAGCTCAAAGGGGGCTCTCTGTAGACCCTGAAAAACTACAGAGAGATCCCATGAGGGAACGAGGCATGGTCTGGAGGGATTCAGCCTCCTGGCGCCTCTCAGGAACCTGATGATCAGGTCGTGCTTCCCTAAGGACTTACCGTCGACTGCGTTGTGGTGTGCTGCTATGGCGGCAATGTACACCTTTAAGGTGGAAGGGGACAGCCGCCCTTCCAACTTCTCCTGCAGGAAGGAAAGCACTGATCCGACTGTGCATCTCTGGGGTCTTCCCGTCGGGAAGAACACCACTTAGCGAAGAGACGCCACTTAAAGGCATACAGGCGCCTTGTAGAGGGGGCCCTAGCCTGAATGATCGTGTCTCCCACCGCGGTTGGTAGACCGCTTAGGTCTTCCACGTCCCGTCCAGGGGCCAGACATGGAGATTCCAGAGGTCTGGTCGTGGATGCCAGATGGTGCCCCGTCCCTGAGAAAGAAGGTCCTTCCTCAGGGGAATTTGCCGGGGGGTGCTGTCGCGAGGAGCGTGAGGTCCGAGAACCATGTCTGGGTGAGCCAGTAGGGTGCTACCTGGACAACCTGCTTCTCGTCCTCCCTGACCTTGCACAGGGTCTGTGCAAGTAGGCTCACTGGGGGAAATGCATCTTTGCGCAGGCCAGGGGGCCAGCTGTGTGCCAGCGCGTCTATGATGAGGGGTGGGCAGTGGGAGGATTCTTGGGAGGTGAACAGGTGCACCTGTGCCTGTCCGAATCGACTCCAAATCAGCTGGACCACCTGAGGGTGGAGTCTCCACTCTCCCCTGAGGGTAACCTGCCGTGACAGCGTGTCCGCTGTAGTGTTGAGGTTGCCCGAGATGTGAGTGGCTCGCAGCGACTTAAAGTGCCGCTGACTCCAGAGGAGGAGACGGCGGGAGAGTTGTGACATACAACAAGAGCGCAGACCGCCTTGGCGGTTGACATATGCTACCAATGCCATGTTGTCTGTCCGAACTATCACGTGCTTGTCCTGGATCAATGGCCGAAACCTCTGCAGGGTGAGCAGAATTGCCAACAACTCGAGGCAGTTGATGTGCCAATGCAGTCGTGGGCCCGTCCACAAGCCGGCGGCTGCGTGCCTGTTGCAAACAGCACCCCAGCCCGTTTTGGAGGTGTCCATCTTGACCACGATGTGCCTGGAGACCAGTTCTAGGGGAACCTGCCCGTAGAAACGAGAGGTCGGTCCAAGGGCTAAAAAGATGGTTTCAGATGAGGAACAGTGATGACCACGCAATTTGTCCCACGGCGCTATGCCCATCTTGGGACTCGAGTCTGAAGCCAGTGCTGAAGCGGTCTCATATGCATCAACCCAAGCGGGGTGGGCACCGCTGAGGATGCCATATGCCCCAGGAGCCTCTGAAAGAGTTTCAGTGGAACCGCTGTTTTCTGTTTGAACGCCTTCAAACAGGCCAGCACTGACTGTGCACGCTTGTTCGTGAGGGGTGCTGTCAAAGAGACTGAGTCCAACTCCAAACCGAGGAAAGAGATGCTCTGAACCGGAAGGAGCTTGCTCTTTTCCCAGTTGACCCGAAGCCCTAGTCGGCTGAGGTGTGAGAGCACCAAGTCCCTGTGTGCACACAACATGTCCCGAGAGTGAGCTAGGATTAGCCAATCCTTGAGATAGTTGAGAATGCGAATGCCCACTTCCCTTAATGCGGCAAGGGCTGCCTCTGTGACTTTCGTCACTTTTCGAGACAAGGACAGGCCGAAAGGGAGGACCTTGTACTGATACGCCTGACCCTCGAATGCAAACGCAGGAAGGGTCTGTGTTGAGGTAGAATCGAGACGTGGAAGTACGCGTCCTTCAGGTCTACTGCCACGAACCAATCTTGATGCCGGACGCTCACCAGAATGCGTTTTTGCGTCAGCATCTTGAACGGGAATCTGTGTAAGGCCCGGTTCAGTACTCGCAGGTCCAAGATTGGCCGCAACCCAATGCCTTTTTTCAGTACGATGAAGTAGGGGCTGTAAAACCCCTTCTTCATCTCGGCCAGAGGGACAGTTTCTATCGCACCCTTCCGTAGGAGGGTAGCGATCTCCGCGCACAAGGTAGCAGCGTTTTTGTCCTTCACCAAGGTGAAGTGGATACCGCTGAACCTGGGCGGATGCCTGGCAAACTGAATCACGTAGCCGAGTCGGACAGTCCAGACCAGCCATCGCGACGGATTTGAAAGCGCAAGCCACGCGTACAAGTTCCGTGCAAGGGGGACCAAAGAGACAACGTCGGACGTACCGGCAGGTGGGGCCTCGCGGAGGGTCGGAGCTCGTGGTGCCACACAATGTCGTGGCCGTGCTGAATCTAGGGACATCGAAGCACTTACCTGGCTCCTTGTGACCACCCCGGAACAGCCTGGGATGGGGGAGGAAGAGGCCTGTCCTCGTGACCCGTGGAGACTGTCACATCGGGGGCAGATTGGTGCCACAGCTTGTTCCCCGGATACGTGACCCAAGGAACAAGGAAACCGCTCTTGCTTAATTCTTGGGTACTGCAGCCACTTGGGCATGCAGCGCAATTATATGCAAAGGTAACAAAAAGATTCTCCTCCTGGCCTTCGACCGAGGGATGGAGAGGTCAGCTTACCAGCTCCAGAGCAGCGGGTTTCATCGTCCCTGGGTCGTCTGTCTCAAGGGCGCTTTGAAACCTTTCAAGTGTTCTTGGCGGCCGCGAGACGGGTGGTGTCTGCTTCCTGCGGTGGGCTCCACGCCGGGGCCGGGCCGAAGGGGCAGGCTATGGCGGAGCCAATGCAGTCACCGCAGGGGGACGCCCTTGGGGACGAGCAGACGGGGTGCAGGATCTTGAGCCACAGGATATGCCGGATAGCCTCCGTCTGCTGCTCCACCGTCGAAAACTGCTGGGCAAAGTCCTTGACGGTGTCACTGAATAGGCCAGCCTGGGAGATGGGGGCAGCAAGGAACCATGTCCTGTGGGCCTCACCCATATCGATCAGGATGAGCCAAAGGTGGAGCTCCTGGACAACTAATGTGGACACTGTCCGCCCGAGAGACTGCGCCGTGACCTCCATTGCTCAGAGAGCGAGGTCGGTCGCCGAGCGCAGTTCCTGCATCAATCCCGGGGTGGAACTACCCTCGTGCAGTTCCTTTAGCACCTTGGCGGACTTGCAGGAGAGCCATGGCGTGCAGGGCGGAGGCGGCTTGTCCAGCGGCACCGTAGGCCTTGGCCGTCAAAGACGACATAAACCTACAGGCCTTGGACGGGGGCTTTGGGCACCCAGGCCAGGTGGCGGCGCTCTGCGGGCATAGGTGTACCGCTAGTGCCTTTATCCACCGGGGGATTGCCGAATAGCCCTTGGCCGCCCCACCATCGAGGGTAGTGAGGGCAGGGAAGCTGAAAAGATCGGGACCGGGCAGTAAAAAGTGCCTCCCACGACCTTGTCAGCTCTTCATGCACTTCCGGGAAGAAAGGAATGGGGCGGGGCATGGCTTTGAGTGGCACCGCGAGCCCAGGAACCAATCATCAAGCCACGAGGGTTCAGGGAAGAGCAGAGGGTTCCACTCTAGCCCGACGCTTGCGGCTGCCCGGGAAAGCATGTCATCATCTCCGCGTCAGCCTGTGACCGGGCGACCTCACCCGAAGGGAGGAGCCCAGCTGAGGCTTCCACATCCAACTGGATGAGCCCGCTCTCCGATGCTGCGCTCGAGAGCTCATCACTTTTGCAGGCTCCGAATAAGAGGTCGAACTCGCCGTGAGACGAGCCGGCGGACTCACCCGGAAGCCTGATCGGGGCAGCCAAGCGTGCTGGGGAATGGGAGGTTCGCGGGGGGACACCCAGCGGAGGCGGACCCATTAGGGCCCCAAATCACCCCCAGTGCTAGCCGCGCTGGCCTCATACCCGTGGGTAAAAGGACCAAGGCCACCCTCTGGGGTGGCTTGCTTTCTTACAAAATTGCGACCGCATCGTTGCCATGAACATGTCCTCGCAATGAGTACATGACCATCCACGAACGCTGTTTCCGCGTGAGCGGTGCCCAGACACGAAAGACAGTGATCGTGACCGTCAGAAGGCGAGAGATAACGAGCGCAACCAGGAATAACACACAAAGCAAAGGCATCTTTAAAAAGATACGTCTTTAAAAAGACGTTCCATGTGTGCCGCTCTTTTAGAGAAATATACTCTTTTAGAGAAATATACTCTTATTTCTGCCGAAGCACCCTGGGGCATTCTCTGCAGTGCACCAGTGCAGAGGAGTGAGAAGCCGCTGAAATGCGCCGTCAGATCCAGCAGAGGTGAATGAACAGTCGTGGGAATTCAGCTCAGTGAGCATGACCGTTCGGCTCCGAAGAGAAAATCTGTGGTTGTATACCAGCTTCTTTTATACCCGTATGTCCGGGGGAGTGGCATGCAAATACCACTCGCCAATTTTCATTGGACTTTTATCAAAGACCAGAGGTGTTTCGGGCTCCCAAGAGTGACCCCTAGTGTCACTACATCAACACAACATCGAGTGAGTGACAGATAGGAAAAGTCTATTTCAGAGAATTTATCTCTTTACTGTCCTGTGTGAAAAAGCAGAGGTACATTTAAAACACGTCACCACTGACTTTTAACACTCACCCTTTTTACTGTTAAAGAGTCCAGACTACGGATGCACCCTTTGGTGTTTTCATCTATAACACAGCCTGCCAAAGGACTAAAGACTATTATTACTGTTTAAGTTAATAATAAGAATAAATAAGATGGTTAAAATGTACTATGAATAAATAACACAGATTACTGAACTATTTTTGGGGGGTTTAATCTGAGGGCTGTTTAAAAAAAAAAAAAAAAAAAACGGCGGTCGGTAATATATATATATATATATATATATATATATATATATATATATATATATATATATATATATATAAAGAATAAAGAAAATACAAAAAATGAAATATGGCAATGAAATACAGTACAATGAAATACAAAAAAATTAAATAAGTAAATTAAATACGGTACAATGAAATACGGTAAAGGCTAATATCCAAATGAAAGGAAAAACAGTGCATTAACTTACCCATATACTTCAACACATACTTATTACATGCTTAACAGCTGTGGCCCATGCATTTTAAGTCTAGGCCTTCAGTACGATTCATGCCATTAAGAAAACACAGTTTCACAATGAATAAGACACCGTATCATACATTGCATGGCAGTAAACTAATAATACCAATTTACATTTTAAAAACACGTCAACGCACGAAAGCCAGAACCAAGGAGGTCTAATATCAAGAAAAAGCTCTCTAATAATATTTGCGATTAAAATTTTGCTAGCAAAAAATGTTGTTTCATCAGGGTACTGTCGTGGAGAATGTTGAATATTCTTTACCTCTTTTGCAAGAAATCTCTTTGAGTAAGGGGTTCCAGATGTCACAGGTAAAAGTTTATTGAGCAACCAATAAACCTGAGAAGGCCAGCTGTCCGTTCTGACTTCACAGTTCCAAACTCCCAGTTTTATCCATTTCTATTATTTCCTCTGTGCCAATAAATTGTTCAACCTTGTTATCTTCAACCAATGGGCTTGCATCTTACATGATTTCGGCTCGCCACAATTATTTCTTAGGTCATCTGACTTCTTTCTAATGGTGGAATCCTAGCAACTTATCTAATTTTTAAAAAGAACATTTATTTTTAGAAAGTGTACATTCTAAACAAACAGAATAATGTAATAAAAACATAATGAGTTTTCTGTCATTTTCTATAATGAGCATTTTGCCTAATGGCTATACTGTGCAGCATGAGTGTCTGTTTTCTGCACTGTATATGGCTGAGCATGTTCCACACATGTGCATTTCTCATAACAATGGTTATGTCATGTGTACAGGTTTCTAGCTTATATAATACTATTTTTTCTATATTAGTACTTTTATTTCTATGATTGATATTGAAACTATACCATATATATCCCCCCTTTGAGACTTTCCACAGTCTCACCCCTATGGCCCTCACCCAGAGTGCAACCTCACAAGTCAGTCTCTTTCATTCCTACCAAGTGACCAACATAAATCACGCATTCCTCTAACAATGACTGCTCTTATGAAACTGCACTCCGAAGGAGAAATAAGACCAAACATCTCCCCCCACATTTGGCTAGGAGGGAGTAAAAGATCTTATCTCCCTAGCTAAATTCTTTCTTGGGGGTAACATTAATCCAAAACAAATCAACTTCTTGTATAAAGCATGTGCGTGTAGTCTTGGCCATGCGTAATGTAGAATACATCAGTGATTAGACTTATTTCAGTAGGTTAACATACTTCAGTGATTAAACAACATTAGTAGATTGTTCAAAATGAGGATATGTCCCACGGTGCCAGAGGAACTCACAGACATTTCCGGTATCCTGGAGCGCTATCTGGTGGTGTTGGATCAGACAGCGGGTTTTTAAACCACCAGTAGATTCTTGCTCTTGCTGCTAAGCACTGAAGTGCTCTTTAATACTTCCCAGTGTTTTTCAAAGCTTATACATGCATATGTTTCACTGTAAATTAATTTACTTAATCATAATGCATTCAGAAATGATTCAAATGCTACTTGATTGAACATTAAACATTATAATTCGAATGATTAAAAAGAAATGATAACTGAACTTAATGAGTAAAATTCAAACAGTAAATGAGTAATAACTCCAGGAAGGGGTATATGCCAAAATAACAAACATAACCCCCTCTATCTTCCTGCCTACTCTACCCTTTTCATTCTAAAGTACTATCTAATTCTATTTTAAAAGAAAATACAATGAATATGCTGACTCCCTTGCTATCAAAAACAATAGTAAATTGAAAACAAAAAGTCAAAAATAAAAAAGGTTCCCCTTCCCTACTATTTTTGTGTACTTCCAAAATGTTATTAGAGTTCATCCAGCTCGTCCAGTCCAGGACCTATGGTTATGGGGCACATAGTGGCTGTGATATCGATTCCAGAAGGTTTTACAGACACATTGACCATCTGTTTGGCTGCCACATTAGCCATCATTGATCTGAGAAGAGGCAAAACACAACAGAACAGCAACACAAAAATAGCAAATGCTGTGGCTATCATTACTCCTACTTTAATAAGCCATTGTCTCTAGGACCCAAATAGGTTATCAAACCAGTTTCCAAACTGCTGGTCTCTTCCTGCATTTGCAGTCACTTCCTCTCTTACATTTTTCTCTTTACATTACATTGCTGCCATAAAGGAGCCATCAGGAGCTGTATTATTTGGGATATAAGTACAACAGTCAGCTCCAAACATAACACACACACACCTCCTTTCTCTGTCAATAGCCAGTTCAGTGCCTGTCTGTTCTGCCATATCATTTTGCTTGTTGCAGCTAACTGTTCTCCTAAGGCATTTAACACTTCATTAGTATAGTTAATAAATCTTTGCTGATTGTAATAAATGTAATTAATCCATTCAGCATTCTTATTGGGTGTTATCCATACAAATATTGATTCAAAGCCTGATTGTATTTCATCTCTTGCTTTAAATTCCTGCGGTATTCTTCTGGGTTGTCCAATTGCATCTAAATAAACATTAAGGTCTGGCTTATATGCTCTCTTTACTCTGTGTTTGTTTTGGACAGTTTGTCTTGGTTCAGTCTGGGCTTCAGATTCTTGGGGGTCCCATGTTAACATGGTTATTTCTTGCACTAATCTTACTCTGGTACATATTCCTTTCCAGTTTTTTGGTAATATAGCTTTCAACCATCTTCCTCCACAAATCCAAAAATAATCTGCTATAGCTGCTGTTTGTTCCTCATATATTTTTATTACAGGAGAAGAGTCTGGTTCTCACAATTTGTAAGGCAGTCTCCCGTGAGTTTGCCCAAACACCTTGTAGCTGCTATTAGTGTGACATTTTTCTTTATTGTAGCCGTTGCATATATTGTTCTGTTAAACTTAAACACTTCTTCCTGATCAAACATTTTGTCGTCTAGATGCCAAAGCACTGCACAATTTCCTTGAAATTCTCCCATATACAGGTGCATCTCAATAAATTAGAATGTCATGGAAAAGTTCATTTATTTCAGTAATTCAACTCAAATTGTGAAACTCGTGTATTAAATAAATTCAATGCACACAGACTGAAGTAGTTTAGGTCTTTGGTTCTTTTAATTGTGATGATTTTGGCTCACATTTAACAAAAACCCACCAATTCACTATCTCAAAAAATTAGAATACATCATAAGACCAATAAAAAAAAACATTTTTAGTGAATTGTTGGCCTTCTGGAAAGTATGTTCATTTACTGTATATGTACTCAATACTTGGTAGGGGCTCCTTTTGCTTTAATTACTGCCTCAATTCGGCATGGCATGGAGGTGATCAGTTTGTGGCACTGCTGAGGTGGTATGGAAGCCCAGGTTTCTTTGACAGTGGCCTTCAGCTCATCTGCATTTTTTGGTCTCTTGTTTCTCATTTTCCTCTTGACAATACCCCATAGATTCTCTATGGGGTTCAGGTCTGGTGAGTTTGCTGGCCAGTCAAGCACACCAACACCATGGTCATTTAACCAACTTTTGGTGCTTTTGGCAGTGTGGGCAGGTGCCAAATCCTGCTGGAAAATGAAATCAGCATCTTTAAAAAGCTGGTCAGCAGAAGGAAGCCTGAAGTGCTCCAAAATTTCTTGGTAAACGGGTGCAGTGACTTTGGTTTTCAAAAAACACAATGGACCAACACCAGCAGATGACATTGCACCCCAAATCGTCAGACTGTGGAAACTTAACACTGGACTTCAAGCAACTTGGGCTATGAGCTTCTCCACCCTTCCTCCAGACTCTAGGACCTTGGTTTCCAAATGAAATACAAAACTTGCTCTCATCTGAAAAGAGGACTTTGGAACACTGGGCAACAGTCCAGTTCTTCTTCTCCTTAGCCCAGGTAAGACACCTCTGATGTTGTCTGTGGTTCAGGAGTGGCTTGACAAGAGGAATACGACAACTGTAGCCAAATTCCTTGACACGTCTGTGAGTGGTGGCTCTTGATGCCTTGACCCCAGCCTCAGTCCATTCCTTGTGAAGTTCACCCAAATTCTTGAATCGATTTTGCTTGACAATCATAAGGCTGCGGTTCTCTCGGTTGGTTGTGCATCTTTTTCTTCCACACTTTTTCCTTCCACTCAACTTTCTGTTAACATGCTTGGATACAGCACTCTGTGAACAGCCAGCTTCTTTGGCAATGAATGTTTGTGGCTTACCCTCCTTGTGAAGGGTGTCAATGATTGTCTTCTGGACAACTGTCAGATCAGCAGTCTTCCCCATGATTGTGTAGCCTAGTGAACCAAACTGAGAGACCATTTTGAAGGCTCAGGAAACCTTTGCAGGTGTTTTGAGTTGATTAGCTGATTGGCATGTCACCATATTCTAATTTTTTGAGATAGTGAATTGGTGGGTTTTTGTTAAATGTGAGCCAAAATCATCACAATTAAAAGAACCAAAGACTTAAACTACTTCAGTCTGTGTGCATTGAATTTATTTAATACACGAGTTTCACAATTTGAGTTGAATTACTGAAATAAATGAACTTTTCCACGACATTCTAATTTACTGAGATGCACCTGTATACCTCTTCTTCAGATTTATAAAAACACTCATATTCCAAATCCCGATTTATAACATATGTTAAAGGGCTTTCTCTCTTTTTAGTGTCTATTTGAATATATAAACGTTTACAGTCATCCCCCATCCTTCCTTGTTGTAGTATTGTTTACATTTTGGATTTCCTAGAAATGCCAGACATTCAGCTGGGCAAAAAATTGTCCTTTCTCCTTTAATGCAATTTTGTGAGTAATATTTCGCACAATGTCTGTAGTTATATAGATTTGGGACTACTGTAAGCTTTTTCATAGGTGATAGTGAGCACAACACGCAACTAGACATTCCTGATTGTCTTACTGTGTATTCAGCCCATCTAAACCAATCATTTTGACGTGCATTTTCTAACAGTCTTTCTTCTCTTAAGGATGGGTCAGCTTCAAAATCTGTATCATCATACATCACTGTTAATGATGGTTGTATAGGCTGGTATGGAGAAGGTGGTGGTTTTGTAGCCTGATATTGCACTCTTGTGGTCTGATAGTTTTCTTTATGCTCAGCCTTTGATTCTGCTAGCTGCTCCTCATAATCACAGTTGTCATATGAGGGGTCAAATGATCTCTTTTTAATATATTTATGTACTTGAGTACCTTCTGTTGATTCAATGTCATCATGGAGTCCATAGGAATTGTGAAGGGGACCACTCGAGGTCGGATGGGTTGAGCGTGGGAAATTCGACGTTCCATGGGTCTGGGGATTGTTCTCTGGAAAGCCTTGGGTCTGGGGCAACTTCTGCATCAGGTGTATCAGCATTACTATCAATGTCAGGACTTCTCTCACCCTCCTGTCCTGTCTCCACTGTCTACGGTACATCCTTCTGCATCTGTTCTTCATCTCCTACTTCAGCATGTTCAGTTGCCCTAGAATGAGGTGTAACAGCATTACTACTTTCTCCTTACTGTTCTTCACTTCCTTCCCCTTGTTCTTCCCTTTCTTGGTCATGGACTTCAGTCTCTCTTTCAACCTCAGGGGAAGTCACGTCTGAGTCTTCCTGTTCCTCTTCTGCTCTATGTACCTGGTCTTGTGGTAGTCTTGGCATAGGCGCTCTAGTGCAGTGATTTAAATGATACCATGTTGTGCTACCTTCTACCTGTACTGCTGTTGGGGTTGCCCTTACTACCTTAAAAGGTCCTTCCCTTCTGGGTTCATTCCATCTCCTCTTAAAAACTCTCATGTACACTCGGTCTCCAGGAACTATTGGACAGGGCGCTTCTTCTTCTTCTTGTCTGGGTCCCCTGCTCTGTTCCTGTGAATAAATGGCTTCATGTATAGAAGTTAGTTGTCTCATGCAAGCCTGTAATTCCATCTGCAACTGTTCTAGAGGTGGGCCTTCATAGGGACCTCTCAGGTATGGTACTGGCATGGCTCTTCCTGTTAGCATTTAATGCGGTGTTAGATTAGTGATTCTATTGGTCTGCATGCAGTAATGCATCAATGCAAGAGGTAAGGCATTGACCCAATTGAGTTGAGTGTCAGCACAGATTTTGAGGATCTTAGCCTTAAGAGTTCCATTTACCCTTTCTACCATTCCCTGTGATTGTGGATGATAAACACATCCTAATCTTTGTTTTATTCATAGCTGTTGTATCACTGTCTTCACTGTTTTTTGAATAAATGCTGAGCCATTGTCAGAACTAATTTGAGAAGGTATGCCAAATCTTGGAATTACTTCTCTGGTCAGAAATGTTATCACAGTTTGAGCTCCCTGGTCTGCTGACGGTACTGTTTCTACCCATCTGCTGAATCTATCTATTATCACCAACATGTATCTTTTGCCTCTTATTGACTTTAACATGTCTACATAAGTCCATTACCAGATATTTAAATGGTCCCTCTGGAACTGGTATGTGACCTATTGGTGCAGATGTACCCTTTCTGACATTATTTTTAGCACAAATTTCGCATTCAGCTAAAAATTTATCTACCATTGCCTGTAGATATGGGGACCAATATTCTTGTCGTATTATTTTTCTAATCACCTCTCCCCTTGCGCAATGGTCAAAACCATATGCATCTGAGATTAGAATAGTAAGAAGTGCTGTTGGAGCAACCATGTGTCCTTCATGGGACTGCCATATTCCATTTACATCTCTACTTGCACCTCTTTGTTGCCAGATTGTGTGTTCATAAGGGCCAGCTTGATGTTGCATTCGTGCAATATCATCCAATTTGATTGGGGCTGAATCCAAATTGATACAGTTGCCATTACTGCTACTTGGGATCCTGATGCTTTTTTGGCATATAAATCAGCAGCATTATTACCTTAGATGACAAAATCATTACCTTTCGTATGTGCTTGGCATTTAATGATAACCAATCTCTTTGGATGCATCATTGCTGAAATTAGCTTAGTTATCTGATCACTGTGTTGAATTGGAGTCCCATCACCCCTTTGTTTCCAGACTGCCCCAAATAGATGGCACATTCTGTGCCATAGGCTGAATCTGTGTAAATGTTTACAGTTTTGTTTTTAGCTAGTAGGCAGGCCTCAGTTAGTGCTTTTAATTCAGCCAGTTGTGCTGAGCATGGTTGTTCACAATGCTGGACCACAACTGGAACAAAACTTTTGTCTTCTCTCTTGACAATGGCATACCTAGCATGATTCCCCAAATGGTCTCTGAAACATGACACATCAACAAAATAATCTGTTTCTGCATCATTGATTGGTGTTGATTCTAGGTCTGGTCTTAAATGAGTAAAAGCTATGGACTCAATTACACATTCATGAGGTGTTCCCTCTCCTTCTAGAGGAATGTAATTAGCTGGGTTTACTGTTGTGCATTACCTTATGGTAACATCTGGGTAAGTTAGCAGTGTTGAATATGTCAAACACCTAGTTTGAGTTAAAACAAATCTTCCTTGTTCCAGCAATTCTGTAACTTTATAATGAGTGTAAATCACTACTGGGTAACCCATTGTCACAGAAGAGGCTTTGTCATAGGCATAGTACACTGCAGCGAACCCCTGATAACATGGTGGGTAGCCTTGTGCCACGTTGTCCAGTTTGGTGCTATTGTAAGGTATTGGTTGCTTTTTCCTTCCAGTACAGATTTCCTGCGTTAAAACTGCTGATGCATATCCATCCCTTCTATCTGCTACATACAAATGGAAAGGTTTGGTATAATCTGGGGTTGCCAGAGCAGGCGCTGTCTGAAGTTCTTTTTTCAATGACTCAAAGGCTATCAATGCATCAGTATCCCATGTTAGTCAAGCTTGAAGATTCTGATGCCCTGTTTGTTTCATCAATGCCCTCAAAGGGGCCGTTTTGATAGCATAGTCTTCTATCCAAACAGCACTGAAACCTGTCATTCCTAAGAAGGTCATTGTGAAAGTGGTCGATAAGGAGGACATGGGAGGCAGGTTGCTCCACTCACAGGTAAGGATTTTAATGACCACACTTCAGCGCTCACAGCTTCACACACTAATCTCTTCAGCTTCACAA
This sequence comes from Myxocyprinus asiaticus, assembly GCF_019703515.2. Classification (NCBI taxonomy): domain Eukaryota; kingdom Metazoa; phylum Chordata; class Actinopteri; order Cypriniformes; family Catostomidae; genus Myxocyprinus; species Myxocyprinus asiaticus. Next base: position 22,318,312 of record NC_059355.1, read on the forward strand.
TAATAAATTCTTAGCTTCACAATAATAATCTCTTCAGCTTCACAATAATAAATTCTTAGCTTCACAATAATAATCGCTTCAGCTTCACAGTAATAACTTGCTGGACCCAGGCTCTCTCTCGTCTGCTGGTTGTGTGGCTGCTTTTATGCTGCTCATGCTCACTGGAATTAAAATCAGGTGTTAGGCATAATTTAGCTCAGGTGTAAGCGCCCTTACTGCTTTCTCTCTCTCCAGAAATGTGCTTGACAATGCCCCCGCTGCCACAGTCATCATTTGTCCCAATGTCTGTGGTTTAGGTGCTTTACTAATTCCCTCCAATTGACTGGGTGATATAGCCTTAGTCTTGTGTGCAATAATTTGCCCTTAATATTCTACCTGTGTTAAGCAATATTGCAATTTCTCCTTAGAGAGCTTGTGGCCTCCCTCAGCCAACTTAGTAAGCACTTTGATAGAATCTTGGTGGCATTGTTGTAATGTTGATGAGCAAATCAGCAGATCGTCTACATACTGTATTAATGTGCTATCAAGTCTGAGATCATCCAAATCAGTTTTTAACACTTGGTTGAACACATGTGGCGAATGCTTGAATCCCTGGAGCTTTCTGGTGTAAGTATACTGCTTACCTTGATAGGTGAATGAAAAAAAGGTGTCTGCTTTCTTCTGCTAGAGGAATGCTGAAAAAGGTAGAACACAGATCAATCACATTAAAATAATTGGCAGCAGGTGGAACATTAGGCAACAGCGTATGTGGATTTGGAACTTCTGCAGGCCAGTCCTCTACTTCCTCATTAACTGCCCTCAAATCATGCACTATACGCCATTTTGATCTATCTGCCTTAGCAACTGGCAGTATGGGTGTATTGCAACAGCTCGATGTTGCAGTTAGTACCCCTACCTTAAGTAATCCCTCAATAGTCTTTCTAATACCTTCTACAGCCTCTTGTTTTAATGGATACTGCTGTTTTCTTGGTGGATGTGTTCCTGGTCTGATTTTGATTCTAATTGGATTAGCAGATTTCACTAAACCTACATCTGTGTCATGTTGAGACCACAGTTCAGCTGGTACTTGCTTTTCCATTTCCAACATTAATTCAGCTGTTTTTGAATCTGTTTTTTCTTTTTCTTTAGTAGTAACCACAACCCTTGGAGTTCCAGTCATACACAGGATTTTAAGTATGTTTTGCCTGGTGATTCAAAGATTAGATGATTATCTGTTTCTTCCCATTTTACCTTCTCTGCTTTCTTCATCATTGGTCCTAATTCTTTTGCCTGACTTCCCTTACTTACATATAAGGTAACACGTGGAGTTGAGCCTGACACTTGGAACCATTTTTCAATGAAGCTACATTTCTCAATTTGTAGTGCAGCTCCCTCTGGTCCTACAATTATGTACTGCGAATTTAATGGAACTTTTCTATACTTCATTGTATTTTCCCCACTTGTTTATTGTTTTCACTACACCTTTCCCTAAGTCTCCTAGCCAGTATATGTTTGCTTGTGCCTCTTGGAGTTCTTGGGGTTTTGTAACTGTCATTTGTTTGATTCCCCTGCTGTCTATGTATATTCCCTCTGGAGAGCACCATATTTGTAAGTTAATTTTACATATGGCATCTCTTCCTAACAGTTTGAAGGGTGTTTGTTCTGATATTAGCATAGGAATTTTATTTCTGTCTTTTACATTTATGCTTACTGGAGCCGTCATTGGAATTAGCTGCGTTAGTCCCGAGAATCCTACTGTCTTTACATATTTTCCAGACTTGGGGTGGTGAGAGGCATAATTTGGATTTATACACGTGAACGTGGATTCAGTGTCTAGCATAACTGGTGTTATTTTGCCCTCTATTTTAACCTGCAGCATAGGTTCTTGATCAGCATCAGATGATATCATTGGAAGCTGACCCTTCCCCGTAGGATCCTCTGGGCAGCCCTAGTAGCCCTGTTGTGGTCCACGCCATGGGTTGAGTGGACCTTGTGCTTGAGCCTGGTATTCTTGCTGCCATGGATTATTGCTTGGGCTTGGTGGCTGGTCATTTAGCCATGGATTAACAGGGCAATCTTTTTTGCTGTGTCCTGGCTGATTGCATCTCCAACATATTCCTGGTGTCCCATAATTTCTTGGACCACTGTTCTGTCTCCCTCTTCCTCTTCCTCCTTGGGGTTGTCTGTTCCAGTTTATGTTGTTTGGCTGTTCTGGTTTTACATAGATTACAACTGGTGCTGGTGGCTGTGATGCACTTCCAGGTGTTGGTATTGCATTCTGAGTGACAGGTACAGGTGGCATTGATACAGTCTGAGCAGCAGGTGCAAGCACATTTACAGGGGCCATCACTGCTGATTGTTCTTCTCCCTTCTCTTTCATAGCAGCTTGAATCTTCTTCTTCTTCCCAGTCAGTTCTCCGTGTTGCAGTTGTGTCAGTTTTCTTTGTAGTTCTCTTTCTTGATGTCTCAACTTTGCTTCATTCTTCCTGTGTTGTTCCATAGCATGAATCACATGCTCATAGAACTCTCTTTGTGTCTTGGAGTTTAGTCCAACTACATCTTCCAACTTGTCCTTCACTGGTGCTGGCATGGCATCCACTATGGCAGTTCTGAATAGTGTTGTCATCACTACATATTTCTCTGGATCTCTCTCCAGTTCTTGCTTCCATTTTCTCAGTTGTCTTTGAATGTAGGCAGTGGGATTTTCTGTCTCACCTATTGGTTCTCCTCTCAGTGATTTTGGATCCATTTGCACTGGGTAGTCTCTTCTCTGGGCTGTCCATATCTTACTACGGCATTTGTCAAAAGGAACTCCATCCACGGCCGTATTGTCAATTGCTTGCCTTAGACCCATGGCATTGAGGGTCTCATTCATCTTAGATCCCCCCAGACATTTAGCTAGCAGAGCTTTGAAATCCCCAATAGCTAGGAGTTTTCCCATCATTTCTTCTTCCACCATTCTAATCCATTTTCCTGCCCCCTCATGTATGTCTGGAAGGCGAGCTATCAGTCCATCAAGGTCCTGATTGGCCCATGGCACATACTGTTCTTGTCTTCCTTTTATTAGAATAGGACACTGTTTTGGATGCTCACTGGATAACTGCATGTCGATTGGATCCTCGCTGGATTGATCCATGTCACTCTGCGCTTCATCAGACACATTTCTGTCCCTTGGATAACCATTAATTAGGTCCATATTGCTTGTGATTCTTCTCAATCTGCCCGTGTCACTTCTTTGCCACTTTAATTTCTCTTTGGGCAGATCTTCAATAAGTAGTCTGCCTGACACCTGTTTATATTCTCTCTTAGGGCTACTTGAGCGGGCTCTTGATTCTGAGTGTCTTTGTTTTTCTTCAGATTCCCATTTTACTAACTTTCATCTTGCTTCACTCTTCTCTCTTGACACTTGCTCCCTAGTTTTTATTAGCTCTTGTCAAAATCCTTCTATCATTTCTCTCAGATCTCCCTCAAGTATAAGTCCCTCTCTTGACATGTCCTTACCTTCTTCATTTTGTCTTGCTGTCATTTCTGTTAGAATCTGTAATAGCTCCTGATGAGTATACAGTCTTTCTGCGCTTTCACCTATTTGTATTCCTTTCTCACTTTCTCCTACTTCCCTCTTATCTTCATAAATTGAAGCCTCCCTTCTTCTTTCTTCATCAATTCTTTCTTGTGCATTATCCTCTATTTCTACCTTACCTATTATATCCACTGATCCTTTTATGACAGGCATTTTTTTCTCAACCTGCTCGAGGGGTGGAGCATATGGAGGTGGTCTTTCTATTTTTTCTTCATTTTTATCATCCAACACTCTTTTTTGCTGTCTCTCACTTTTTAGTATTTGTATTCCATGACTTTTAAACAGTTGCAGTATCCCTCTCTCTTTATCTCTTTTTCTTCCCTCTTTTTTCCTGTGTCTTTAGCCTTGTGGTTTTTTTTATCAATGCCTCCATTTCTCTACACATAGCTACATCAAATGTTTCCCCTGCTGGCCATTTTGTGTTCAACCCTTTTTTTTTTTTTTTTTTTTCTACTTCTTAGAAACCTCCTTTATGTTGTCTCTGCATACTGGAAATTCTGTGCACATCTGTTCTACAGGTGTTAATGCCATTGTTGTCTATTGTTATAGTATACTCTATGCCTTTATCTAACCCCAGCTTGTTCTTACGTCTAAACTAATCTTCACCAGGTTGGTCAGACGAGGACCACTGAAAGAATCCAACCCCTGACTTCCCCTGGATTTTTGCTGGGTTGAGGACTTGTTGCTTTTCTTAAATTATTTTATTAGTTTTTCTCAGGTACTTCAAAACAGCATTTATTTGTTTTCTATTTAATGGTTTTACATGTAATTCGTCTGCTCCTAGCCAGTGTGAATTATTCTGCATCCAGATAATGTCTCCTCTTAAACTAATTATATCAATGCTCCACAGCTCATCTTCAGCGAACCACCGACCTGTGGCAGCTATTCCTCCTGCCCAATGCATAAAAGTGAGAAATGGGGTTAATTTTACTTGACATCCTCCCATAATACCACAGAAACATTTAATTCATTTCTATCACAGTATTCTAGATGAAAAGGTTCAAGGAAGTCAAATAGGGTTTCCCTTTCTTCTTTATGTAATATTTTCCTGCCTCTTTTATTTTTGCTCAAATCATTCATCATTCACAACAGTTGCTAAGTATCACTCATTATTTACAAGAGTTGTTTGCTAAATGTTTTATTTTCTGTTTATCTTCTCCTTCCTCCGTATATTTCTACCCACATGTGTCGTATCTGTTCTGGATTTCTCATGCCAATTTTTACTTCCACCTTTCCTATTGTCCCATTCGTGGTGTAGACTGGCATTATTTCTCCACTGCTGTTTCTGCTGAACAACATCCTACATTCCCACTGCACTGGTCATATGTCTGAACTGACATTAAGGAAAACATTCTTCAGGACAGATACTCCTCCCTCTCCTGGTTTTTCTGTTGGGTGGATTCTGTAATAGGGAATTTCACATTTGAGATAAGGAATATACACTAGGTTTATGGGTATTTTTGTCACTACTCTCAATTGTCCCAATTGGGTAGGGCTCAACATGTAAAGTCCCTCCAACTGTTTTACCAGTGGCTCAACTGTTAAATGCTTGGATACTATTGTGTGCCAGTCTACCCACAGCCATTCGTATTCTATTTCCTTCAGATTGTAATTCTAGTCAATTTTCTCAGTAGCTCTTTCTTCTTTTTTTCTGTTAATTCATTTCTTTCTCCTGTATAATCTACATATTCAAATTCTATCCAGAAATGGTTGCTAATCCCTCTTGTTTCTATTAATGTTTTTTCTAATTCTTCTTCTGCTTCATCTTGTCTTTGGGGAACTACTTCTCTTTCATAATCTGTTAGTCTCTGCATTTTCCTTAGTTGAGGGACACTGTAGAGAAAAGAAAATTCTTCTCTGTGCTTATCTATTTAGCCATAATTATCCCTGCACACACACTAATTAATCTCTCTGCTCTGCTTTCTCTGCTTATTCAACCCCCTCCCTCGCTCTCTCTCTCAGGGACAGTACACCACACAATTAGTCTGAAACAGGGAGAGAGAGAGAGACCAAGAAAGAGGTGCTTTTATTCCTTTATTAATAATTGTGTTTCTTTGTCTGGATCACACCAGCTACAATTTGGATGATGTCCAAATAATCAACAGAGCCAATTTCTTGGAACATTTTTAGTTCTTGGAATTATTTTTCTAACTTCTTTCACAATTTTCTCATTATTCATTGTTCATTTATTAAACACAGAGCCTAATACACCTGTTTCCTTATATCACAATACACTCAACTGTACACTCACATATACAACACAATTCAGCGCAATCAGCAAAAGCACACAACTCGGCCAACATAAACACAGCACAGTTAAAGCTAGCAGCACATATAAACAAATAATGCAATCAATTCCACAAATAGCTCAACACAACACATATATAACTTTTAATAGACCTCTACATTTTACTCAGCCCGGGCTTTAAATACTTCAAAACTTCTCAATGCCACTTCTGGCAACCTATATAGGATTTTCACATCCCACTTCTGGGAGAACCCACTTCTGGGTAATCATGCTACTTCTGCATGATCTGCCAGTGCCCAACCTCTCAGCGGCGCTACTTTGAGACACAGTGACACCATCAAATTGTGGGCTCACTACCTGTCAGCCAGCTCAAGGGCCTCTGTCTTAGTGCAGGCTCCCTTTCATCTGGGGCCCCACTGAGAGCAACATCTGTAGAATTTCTGGCACTTCAAATTATTTACAATATCTATTTACATTTGCATGCACAACGTTTGAAATCTGGAACCCAATTTTTTATTTTAGCCAATTAGTATTTCAATTAGGCTCGGACCAGCAAGGCTTTTTAGAGTCACCACTACTTGGGTCAAACTTACAGCAGATCACACACAAAAAAAAAACAAATTTTAAGCAAAATTGCTTACCTCAGTTTTGGCACCAGTGATTTTGTGCAATCTGTGTCAGCGGACCAGCAGCAGTTCCTCCGCCCTCCTGGCTTCGATACCGGTCCCTTCATGGTCACCAAGATTATGTCATGGAGAATGTTGAAGATTTTTTCCCTCTTTTGCAAGAAATCTCTCAGAGTCAGGGGTTCCAGATGTCACAGGTAAAAGTTTATTGAGCAAACAATAAACCTGAGTAGGCCAGCTGCTCGTTCTGACTTCACAGTTCCAAACTCCCAGTTTTATACATTTATACTACCTCCTCTGAGCCCATAAATTGTTCAACCTTGTTATCTTCAACCAATGGGCTTGCATCTTACATCATTTCTGCTCACCACAATTATTTCTTAGGTCATCTGACTTCTTTCTAATGGTGGAATCCTAGCAACGTATCTAATTTTTAAAAAGAACATTTATTTTTAGAATGTGTGCATTCTAAACAAACAGAATAATGTAATAAAAACATAATGAGTTTTATGTCATTTTCCATAATGTGCATTTTGCCTAATGGCTATACTGTGTAGCATGAGTGTCTGTTTTCTGCTCTGTATATGGCTGAGCGTGTTCCACACGTGTTCATTTCTCATAACAAAGGTTATGTCACATGTACAGGTTTCTAGATTATATAATACTATTTTTACTATATTAGTACTTTTATTTCTATGATTGATATTGAAAATATACCATAGTACACGGTTACTTTTCAAAACTTGATCCGACACTGAATGCTCAAGCAGCCTAATTTACACTTAGAAAACTCCTGATGTTGCTATAACAATGCAAAAAGCACTTACCAATTAGTTTGAAGTGAAAATCAGTCCTCCTTTCCTGTTTAATTAATCAATCGCACGATCATGCAGAACATCTCAGGTTTTTAAATCCTTAAGGATCTCTTTCTCAACGGCAATAACAGCAGTGATGACAGCCGTCTCATCAGCAAGATCTCGTGCTCTTTGGTTTCAAATTATGTACATGACTTAAAGCGTGATTGCGTCACTCAAGGCCAGCTAGAAGGCCTGGACTGGAACATATCCTAAAGACCACACCCACCAATAACAAATAAATCAATCTGATTGGCTGATGAATCTGACAATCTGACTTAAGATGCCTATTCACTGCACTGTTGAGGGATTCTGTGGAAATTATGAAGGCCTAACCGGGTGGAGCTCAGACTCACGCACTGCTTCGGCATGGCTTCAGGCATGCGATTTGTGAAACAGTTGTCACACTTTGCTTGTAAGCATCAAGGAATAAATTCTGATGGATAAACTTTTTGTTTTTTGCTATTCGTTTGTAGATGAATTAGGAATGGAAAGCAATTGAAAATACACAGGCAAAAAGGTCAACGAGAATGAAAGGATGAAAAAAATATGTATTTATTAGGCATATTACGCCAGCAGAGAAGGCTTTGCTGGCCCTGAGAAATCGGCACTGATGCTTAAACATGCTTAAACACTCACAGTATTTTACTTTTTTTTAAACAGGCTTTAAGGACATGTATAACAGTTTAAAACAATAGAATTCTCATTACATGTTCACTTAATGGGAAAACACTCTGGGCTATAAATCATTAAACAAGATATGATTAATTCTAAATTTACATACCCAAAGTCATTGTCTCCTATGACTTAATACATATTTTTCACTTCTTTAACAGCTTCTCTAAAGAACACACTACCCAGGCTTGTTAACACCTGAGAGAAGACTTCAGGACTGAGTGACACAGCATTGCACGCTGATTTTAACTCATTAACATACTCTTTGCTCCCTTGACCATTACCATTTTAATTGATGAAGCAGGAATGTCTTTTCCAGCTCCTCGGACTATGCTTCGCTTCTCTGGACTGCTGGCACTCTGCATCTGCTGAACAGACTGCAACTCTCCACCTAGGGTAGTATCAAACTCTGCATGAACCAGTTGTCTACATATGCTAATAATTATCAAGCCAATGAGGGCTGGTACAACAGAAGAGTTTTGTGAGTCTCTGACTACTAGAAAACCACACTCTGGTAGGGTAATACCCATGGTTTCAACCTCCAACTCAAGATAACTAAGGTATGTATGTCTAAACTATTGGCAGCAGTAATCTTCAGCCAGCCTGCTGTGGACAGCATATCTTCATCCTCCCCAGACATGTTTCCTGAAGAAACTCTCAGAAATAGTACTGACTTGGCTTCCTGTATCAAGCAAACAAGACACCATTACTCCATTAATCTTTAGATTAGTCACAGGACATTTTCCCACAGCACGCTGGAGTAGTCAGTCATGACAAGTATCGATACTGGCTGAGCCTATGGACTGCCCTCGCACTGCCTGGCTCACAGCAAGCGAGGGTGCGATTTTCCCTGCTGCACTGACGATTTACCATTCTCTGTGACAGTCTGTTTGTTTTTCTTTACACACCTCTTAGCTATGTGTCCTACACCATTACACCGGAAACATATTGACTGACCATCATCTGTAAACCTTGGCTGCATCTTGGGTTTACAGTGAGCCACAGGTTCTGACTTTGCAGTGTACTGCAAAGTGAGTTTCTTGATAGCTTTTCCTTGTTCTGCTACAAATTTTAAAACAACTTCAAGAGTAGCGGGTTCCTTCTCAGGTACACCAACAGCAGCGCACTGAGCTTTTTGCTGACTACTTTTGTGACATGAGATTTAGGGTCTTATAGAAACCACATAAGGGCTTCATCTCCCACAGTAAGTGTTGGCTGTGTCTTGTCTCTCACAAGATTACGAAGCTCCTTTTTAAGGCCCATGTCCCTAATCCCCTCAATGAATTGATCTCAGATTACCAAATTCACATTTGACATTGCATTTGATGACAGCTTCAGGATAGAACTCAGAATTTGGGACAAAGCATGAGAGTAAGTACGAACATTCTCGCCTTCCATTTGTTTACGGCTATAGAAGGTTTGCAATAACTGAGACACACTGCGCTTTTCGCGAAAGTTTCTCACAGGTACACAAAGAGATCACATGGTTGCTTTGGTTCATTTCCAATCAGTAATCTGACCTCCTGTAAGGCTGCACCCTTTAGGAGGGACAGTACAAGGTCTAACTGGTCCTCGATGGTCTGGTTTCTAGCATTTAATGCCCTGTCTACTTCATCAATTAACTCATCAACATATCTCCCATCTTTTCTGAAATCACAGCTAAATGTTTGGACGTGATGCTCTCCTGGCACATACAAACACAAGACCTGTTTGGCTCTCTACTCAAGTTGGCAGTAGCTGCCATGGTGTCCTCATGCTTTCTGATGAGTTCTTGAATCTGTCCCTGAACATCATGTATACTGCTACCTGCACCATGTTCATCATCTGTGTTTTGTAATTCTGGACCATCATCATCAGATTGTGACATTTTGTAATGTTCATATTATCTCAGTTTGACTAAGTAAAAACCAGTGAAAGTTCACTTGTGGGCAAAAAGGTCTATTAAATAGTCTTTTTTTTTCTTCTGGAGCAAAATTATATGTTGCCAAATGCCTGTTTAGTACTTCTATGTTCTCTTGTAGACAGTCAGTGGATAAGTGTCTCATCAAACAGTACCCCCGTGGAATCAGCGGAAATCAGGTGCTCTCTCTCGTGCAGCAGTGTCGTCACCTTGCCATGTCACCTCTTGGCCTATGTCTGTTCACTGGACAACTACACCAAGGAAGACAACCTCCACTCTGTGTCCCACTGACACCTATCTTCACCTCTACTGTATTTCAAGATGAACATGCAAAAAAATAAAATAAATTAAATTAAAATAAATTTATTTATAAAGAATAAAGAAAATAAAAAGAATAAAATATGAAAATGAAATAGGGTAATGAAATATGGTACAATGAAATACAAAAAAAAAAAAAAAATGCAATATGAAAATGAAATACGGTATTATGAAATACGGTAGAGGCTAATACCCAAATGAAAGGAAAAACAGGGCATTAGCTTACCCATATACTTCAACACATAATCAATACATGCTTAAACATCCTTCAACACTCACAGTATTTTACTTATTTTTAAACAGGCTTTAAGGATATGTATAACAATTTAATACTAGAAAAGAAAACTTTGTAGACAAACTTTGAGGTTGGCTTGAAAAAGCCTGGTCTGAAAGTTTTAAAGTCCAGATATAATAAAATCTAGTAAATTATAATGTTTTAATTGCCAGATGTTGCTAATTAGCTAGTTGTTGCTAGCATGTTTTAGCTTGATGCTAACATGTTGCTAGCATATTTCAACTCTTAACTAGGCATTGCTAGCATCTTTTAACACTTAGCTAGGCATTCCTAGCATGTGTTAGCATGATGCTAGCATGTTGCTATCATGTTTTAGCACTTAGCTAGGCGTTGCTAGCATATTATAGCATTTATTTAGGCATTGCTAGCATGTGTTAGCATGATGCTAGCATATGTTATCCACTTAGCACTTAGCTAGGCATTGCTGACATGTTAAGCATGTTGCTAGCGTGTTTTAGCACTTAGCTAAGCATTGCTTGCATGTAGCTAGGTGTTGCTAGTATGCCTATCAAGGATTTGGTGCATGTAGCTTGAAAGCATTAGCAGTAAGTATAGTCAGAAATATTTGAATGGGAATCAGTGGTAAATCTGGCCAGTTCGGAAGTCTGCTACTGGAAAAATGTAATTCCCATCAGTTCTAAAAGATAGAGCAACCTGAGTCAGACCAGTCTGAAGGTATGTTCTGAGTTTGGTGGCTCGAGTTCAAAACCTTGCTTTTGAAGACACACCCCCTCTTCAAAATTTCAAAAGAAATTTGCTTTTGTAGTAGGGATAGTCATTTTATATATATATATATATATATTTTGTGTATAAGCATTTTGTGTATATATATATATATATATATATATATATATATGGGAGTCAATGGCAAATCCGACCTGTTCTGAAGTCTGCTACTTACGGAACACCATAATTCTGATCAGTGAGAAAAGGTATAGCAACCCGAGTCAGACCATCTGAAGGTATGTTGCGAGTTTGGAGTCTGTAGCTTGAAAGCTTTAGGACAAGTTAGTGTCTAAAATTTATAATAATAAGTTTAAATAGTATAACAGTAGGTTGGCTTTTTCAAGCCAACCTAACAACAGAATTCTCATTACACATGTTCACTTAATTGGAAAACACTCTGGACAATAAATCATTAAACAAGATATGATTAATTCTAAATTTACATACCCAGTCCTTGCATTTGTGCAAAATGTGGTCAAACTCCACACATGCAATCCATTTCAATCCATAACAAATCAGTTTTAACATACAACACTTCTGAACACATATTTAATGCAATGTATAAGCATTTTGTGTAAAACTTGATTTTACCCAATAATTCTCAACCAATGAACAAAACTGGGAGCTCTTTTGCATAATACATCTTCTCATGTCTCTACCCAGCACACATGCACAACACAAGAGAGTGCCAGAAAGCAGGCATTGCAAAACTCGGGTTCTTAAAGGAGTCACGTCCAATTTATGACTAGAGTTAAATGTCTTGAAATTTCTCCACTTGGCTACATAATTATTATTTACTTGTAATTTATTTAACACTATCCTTGTATTGATCTTCAAATTACATTTTTTATATGTATTATTCTGCAAGAAAGGTACTATGTAAATAATATTTTGATTAAATGATTTTTCATTTGCCAATTACAGGGATCAAAAGGATAGGATGAAAAAAAAATATGTAGCTATTGCATTTCTCCTAATTTGGCTTTTATTTTATTTTGGAACAGCAGGTTTATGGTATGAAGAAAGAGGAATTACAAAGAATGGTAAAACATAAACCAGATGGGGTGACATAAAAAGACTGTCTAAGCATACTATAAGTCAGGTTGTGACAAAATTGACTTATCAACACTAAGGCAGTGTTGATTCAACTCTGATTCCTCAGTGTAGTTATATATATCAGAGCAAATATCAGAGCAAATTACACATATCTGCACAACATACAGTATTATACATAGAAACTTGCTTTAATTATGTTTCTATTTGGAAAAAATATACAAATAAAATACAAACAAACAAACGAAGAGTCTGTGTTTTTTCTCAACAATGCTACCTCTAATTGTCAAAGAATGGAGATGAACAGACAGTGCAGATCTCCAGTCTAACAGCATAAAACAAAGCCATATACCAAAGGACTCATATACCAAAGGACTTGTTTACAGAAACACAACTCTAAAACTCCATGGGAAGACATTACTACCTCTCTGCCATGAATAATTTAACTGGTGTGATAACCTTAAACTTTCTGTTTTGCCATAATTGCTCTGCTAATAACATTCACAAAGAGCAGCACAAAGAATATAAACTGCAGTGCTGAGTTTACAGGCAACACTCAGTTTAAAGAGCTAAACGAAGCCTCTGGTAGAGAAAGTTTGCAGTTTTAAAACTACCCTGTAATGTAATACAATAACATTGTAACAATCAAAACATTTCACAGACTGACTAAAGAAGTTGTCTTCAAAGGCATGTCATGCAACTAAAAAAGAGAGAAAAAACAAGAAAAAGAGAGAAAAAACACACAGGATTATTGTTCATTTTGTTTATTTGTGGTAGATAATGTCTGCATTCTCATAAAGTGAAACAGTTATAAATAATGCATACTGCTTTTTAAATGATACCATTTGACACACGTGCCGTGCAAGACAAGAATAAATTGCCTGTGCTTCTTTAGTAATAGACCTCAAAAACTTGAAAGATATTGAAAAATGTTACAGCTACTAAATGATTGCATAATCACATAAGAAAGACTAATGCCCCATTAGGCTATATATGTATAATTTATTAGAATTCTATTGAAGAATTTAAATTAATGTTGTCCAAATCTTGCATGTCCACACACTGAGACATTCTGCCACCTTGTGGCTTTGTCATCTTCTGCAAAGAGGAGCCTTTATCCTGGATCCTATGGAAGCCCAGGAGTGCTGATTAAAAAAGAATGAAGAAATAAATGATCAATCTATTAATTTTTAAATAAAAACATGGATAAATAAACCAATTAATAAATGGACAAATAAATAGACACATTTAAATGTGTTTATTTAATTCATGTTTAAAATGCACTTAAATTTAACAATAAAATAGCACATTAATAAGTAATTTTTAAATGCACCTTTTAAACTGTGTTTTAATTGTGTTTTAAGGCAATTGCTATTCTTCATTCAGTCTCCAGTTGCTTTTCTTCATCCATTTGTCAGTGGCTTTTCTTTTTCCATTTGTCAAGTGCTTTTCTTTCTCCATTTGACAATCGAGTTTAAAAATGCCATTGGCCAGTTGACTCGTGGGAGCAACCAATGAACTTTCAACTCAGTTTAAAGACATACCCCTCTGCCACATGCCACTCGTAGGAGATGTACGGTGGCCTGTCACTGGACAGTTTTTTAGAGAGGTATGAGCAGATTATGTGCTCAATGAAGGCCGCACAAAAGAAATGGATGCAAAGCATATTAGAAGTTAATGGTCACTTGTCATCGCTGCTGTTAAATGCAGAGTGTGGCCCTCCTCGAAAGTGCACAATGGAAGGAAGCTGTTAACTGCAATGCGTCAACAGAACCAGTCCCCCAACCCGTGACTCTGACCGAAAGCATGCGGCTGCCATTTGCTTCCCTCTTCAATGGCGCTTGAGGTACAAAGCTGCTGGAGAAATACACCGGACCTTCGGGCTGCATCGGCCGCCAGATCAAACGTACAATATGTGGGGTTTGTACACAAATATGACAGAGAGAATGCGGTCATACAGTAAAGTGATATGAAACTGATGAATAACTAGAAGGTCAGGCAGCACAGAAAAGCGTTTGGTCTGGCGGCCGCTGCAGCCTGGAGGTCCGGCGTCTTTCTCCAGGGGCTCGGTACCTCAAGCTCCGGTGGAGAGGGAAGCAAATTGCTGTCGCAGGGCATGTTTTCAGTCAGGGTCACAGGCACGGGCCAGTGGGTTCTGTTGACTGCATCGCAGTTAACGGCTCCATTCCACTGTGCACACTCGAGAAGGGCTGTGCTCTGCATTTAAGAGAAAAGGGTGACAAGTGACTATTAAATTCTGATACGCTTCCCATCCGTTTCTTTTGCCCGGCCTTCATAGAGCATGTAAACTGCTCATACCTCTTTCAATAACCGTCCAATGTCAGTCCGTCTTACATCTCCTTCAAGTGGCACGTAGGAGAGGGGGTGTGTCTTAAAACTGAATCGAAAGTTCATTGGTTGCTCCCACGAGCCAATTGTCCAATGGCATTTTTAAACTTGATTGTCAAATGGAGAAAGGAAAGCAACTGGCAAATGTAAAAAGAAAAGCCAAAGTAAAATGAAAAAGAATGCCATTGCAAAACGGATGAAGAAAAGCGACTAGCAAATGAATGAAAAAAGCAATTGCCGAATGCTTTTTTAAAATGCAATTTAAAAGGTGCATTTAAAAATAACTTATGTGTTATTTTATTGTTACATTTAATTAAATTTTTAACATGAATTAAATCAACACATTTAAATGTCTATTTAATTGTCCATGTATAAATTGGTTTATTTATTCCCATTTTTATTCTCAAATTAATAGATAGATAATTTATTTCTTCATTCTTTTTTAATTGGCACTCCACGACTTCCATGGGATCCACATTCAATTACATTTGTTTTTTCATCAAACCGAATTTATAATGTGTTATATTTAATGATGTTTAAAAAGCCAATAGTTTGTAATACAATAAATGTGTATTTTGTGTTTAAAAGTACATATTATATACAGTATATCCATATCTGCATCCATTCATTACAGATTATATATTTTCAAAGCTTCTAAATTCAGCTTTTTACAGTCATAAGACATTATTAAACAATATGCCCCTACAAAGCAATATTTAAAATCCAAGGGATATTCTGTTTTAGAACTGCAGGTACACAAGATCTCTTGTTTGGCAGATTTTGTAAACAAGGATCAGTCAAAATCCTAGTAGAATGGTAATAATGAGTGCCCATACATTGAAATTCACTAGAATATCCCTTATGGTCAGGTGTTTGGCACAGAAGAGTTACCTTGAATTGATGGGCAAAGCGAGTTTAGGTCTGAGTGTCTCAGAGCTGTCTGTGAAACAGGACAGATGAAACGCGGTGTGCTGTCTGCTCTGCCCTTCTTTAAAGACAAACCACCTCTGGTGAAAAGATGAACTCCCTAATCCTTTGTATTCATTCTCCTGCCCCCAGATTTAAATGGGTGTACTGTCTATTTCTCTGCCTGTTAACAGGCAGCCGTATAGTAATGTAGTTTCCTGTGATGTTCTGACACCATCGCTCCAGGCTCAAGGTTAGTCGGCAGCATACATGATCAAGAAAAAAAAAGTGAGCCAGTAAAAATGGATAAAAATGGCCCATTGTACCCCAAGGTAGGGAATGATATCTACTAATGTGAGGCACAAACAGCATAATAAATTATTAGAGATTCTCTGCTCTTGTTCCAGCAAACCAAAATCAAACTTTTAAGCGTATGTTTGGCAGGCCATTAAAAGAATTGTTTCATGCTCTGAAAACAGAGGTTTATAATGTTAATTTAGATATTTCATCACAGTACATTCACCAGATTTGTTTTTAAAGGAAAAGTTCACCCCAAAATGAAACTTCTTTATTTTACAGTGACCCTGTTACAGTGTAATTACCCAAGCAAGTACAGGGTACTACTTGGGCATCCACGTGGCCCACCGAGAGCGAGAACCACATTATAGTGACCACGAGGAGGTTAATCCAATGTGACTCTACCCACCCTAGCAACCGGGCCAATTGGTTGCTTAGGAAGCCTGACTGGAGTCACTCAGCACACCCTGGACTCGAACTTGCAGCTCCAGGTGTGGTAGTCAGCGTCTTTGCTTGCTGAGCTAACCAGGCCCCCTGAAACAACATGTTCTTAATATGTAATCAAGTTATGAAACAACATGAACTTACACATTGTAATTATGTATGTGTAATAGACAAGTTTTAGTACATATGTATAGCAGGTCAGTCTTGTTACATAGCTATTTGTGTAACAGGAAGATCAGTAGTTTCAATAACTTAAGCACAGCATGTTAAGGTATGCAGTTACACATGAAGTACACTTACATATAGTCAAGATACACTTTATTTTACATTGATTAATACTATGTTATATTGTGTAATTAAAATGAAATATGAAGCCATTACATGTATTCAGCTGGTGAGATAATTTAAATTTAAGCACAGCTTGTTAAAACACATGAAGTACACTGGCAGTCTTGATTGCATAACTTATTTACTGTATATATATATATATATATATATATATATATATATATTAGTAATGCATTACACAGATATTTCGATGTTTATCTACTTGGAACAGAATGCAACAATTAAATTGTAAAACCAATTTTGTCACAACCTGACTTATAGTATGCTCATACTCCATGATGCTTAGAATAATGTTTGTGTAGAATGTAAGTACATGTTGTTTCATGTTAATATATTATTCAGTACTCTGTACTTACTTGGATAATTACATTGTAACAAGGACACTGTAAAATAAAGTGTTTCCAAATTCTGTGTAGCCAAGTGGAGAAATTTCATGTATAGTGCTAAAAATATTTGCCCCCATCCTGATCTCTTCTTTTTTTGTGTATACCTGTATCTAATACAAAATTGTTTCAAAAATTCAAACAAAATCTAACATAAAACAAAGGCAATCTGAGTAAACACAAAACACAGTTTTTAAATGATAATGTTATTTATTGTAGTAAAAAAGTTATCCAATACCAACTGGGCCTGTGTGAAAAGTATTTGCCCCCTTAGTTACTAAATCCCCAAATTTATGAAACTGCATTCATTATGGGGTTCAGCTGGACTAGACACACCCAGCTTGATTACTGCCAGCCCTGTTCAGATCAACTCCTAAATAGAACTATTTCAGCAGCATAAAGTTAGCTAAAAGGTCTCACCCAGTAGCACACTATGCCAAGGTCGAAAGAAATTCCAGAAGTTATGAGGAAAAAGGTGATTCAAATACATAATTCTGGAAAAGGTGACAAAGCTATTTCAAAGGCTCTGGGACTCCAAAGAACCACAGTGAGAGCCATTATCTCCAAATGGAGAAAACTTGGCACAGTAGTGAACCTTCCCAGAAGTGGCCGACCTTCCAAAATTCCTCCAAGAGCACAGTGACGACTTTCCAGAAAGTAAAAAAAAAGCCAAGGACAACATCCAAGGAACTGCAGGCCTCTCTCGCATCAATAAAGGTCACTGTTCATGACTCCACTATTAGAAAGTCACTGGCCAAAAATGGTATCCATGGAAGGGTGGCAAGGCGAAAACCACTGTTAACCCAGAAGAACATCAAGGCTCATCTGAATTTTGCCAAAACACACCTTGATGATCCTCAAACATTTTGGGAGAATGTTCTGTGGACTGATGAGTCGAAAGTGGAACTGTTTGGAAGACAGAGGTCCTGTTACATCTGCCATAAATCAAACACAGAATTCCACAAAAAGAAGATCATACCTATGGTCAAGCATGGTGGTAGTAGTGTGATGGTGTGGGGATACTTTGCTGCTTCAGGGCCAGGACGACTTGCAATAACTGAGGGAAACATGAAATCTACTCTCTACCAGAAAATCCTAAAGGAGAACATCCTGTCATCAGTCCATGAGTTGAAGCTCAAGCACAACTGGATTATGCCGCAATGATCCAAATCATAAGAGTAAGTCCACCTCTGAATGGCTCAAAAGAAGCAAAATGTAAGTTTTGGAGTGGCCTAGTCAAAGTCCTGACTTGAACCCAATTGAGATGCTGTGGCAGGACCTTAAACGTGAAGTTCATGCTCAAAAACCAATATGGCTGAACTAAAGCAGTTCTGCAATGAAGAGTGGGCCAAAATTCCACCACAGCATTGTGAAAGACTGATCTCCAGTTATCGGAAGTGTTTGGTTGCAGTTTTTGTTGCTAAAGGTGGCACAACCAACTATTAAGTTTAGGGAGGCAGTTAGTTTTTCACATGGGTGATATAGGTGTTGGATAACTTTTTTGTTTCAATAATATATATATATATATACATGTATGTATTTGAAAACTTTATTTTGTGTTTACTCAGGGTGCCATTGTTTTACGTTTGAACATCTAAAACAGGGCTCTACAACTACTTTCTTGCGGGGGCCAGATTATCCAGATGAAAACTTGGCGGGGGGCCATTTTTTTTTCAGTATTCATCTTAGCTAGCACTTTCATTACAAGTAACATGTTACTTAAAAACACCGTTAATACTGTGCGTTTATTCATATTAAAATAGTCACAGTGTTTACTGTATATTGAATTAATTTAAAAATGATAGATTATGTTATTTATAAAATTAAAAATAATTTAAGTCTTGAAAAAAAAAAAAAAAGAAAGAGATAAAATTCATATTCTTCCATTTTCCCTACAAAGTATCATCTTATTCAGTGAAGAATTTTATTTCCTGCGAATATTGTGAATTTGCACACAATAGCCAGTGTAGGAGCCAGACTTTTGAGCAGATAATCATTGGCAAAAGAAGAACAAACTGAGTTGATGCTGTTTGTGATTGAGAGGGCTGACTCACAGCTATATAGAACCAAATATGATCAGGATATTTGCAGGTTTGGTTTCACATTATTATTTTTTACGAGCCTAACAGACCCTACACATTCACACACTTTACACCACTGCAGCAACACCTATTGATTAGTTTGTCAAATATTTCTGTGGTTCCACCAGACTATTGGGATGAAAATATCTGCACTGTGTGGCAGATGCAATTTAGACCAGGGTGCAAATAAACATTCTGTTTTTTCAACAATGTACACTATATTGCCAAAAGTATTCGCTCATCTGCCTTTAGACGCATATGAACTTAAGTGACATCCCATTCTTAATCCATAGGGTTTAATATGACTTCGGCCCACCCTTTGCAGCTATAACAGCTTCAACTCTTCTGGGAAGGCTTTCCACAAGGTTTAGGAGTGTGTTTATGGGAATTTTTGACCATTCTTCCAGAAGTGCATTTGTGAGGTCAGACACTGATGTTGGACAAGAAGGCCTGGCTCGCAGTCTTCACTATAATTCATCCCAAAGGTGCTCTATCGGGTTGAGGTCAGGACTCTGTGCAGGCCAGTCAAGTTCTTCCACACCAAACTCACTCATCTATGTCTTTATGGACCTTGCTTTGTGCACTGGTGCGCAGTCATGTTGGAACAGGAAGGGGCCATCCCCAAACTGTTCCCACAAAGTTGGGAGCATGGAATTGTCCAAAATCTCTTGGTATGCTGAAGCATTCAGAGTTCCTTTCACTGGAACTAAGGGGCCAAGCCCAGCTCCTGAAAAACAACCCCACACCATAATCCCCCCTCCACCAAACTTCACAGTTGGCACAATGCAGTCAGACAAGTACCGTTCTCCTGGCAACCGCCAAACCCAGACTCGTCCATCAGATTGCCAG
This sequence comes from Myxocyprinus asiaticus, assembly GCF_019703515.2. Classification (NCBI taxonomy): domain Eukaryota; kingdom Metazoa; phylum Chordata; class Actinopteri; order Cypriniformes; family Catostomidae; genus Myxocyprinus; species Myxocyprinus asiaticus. The sequence goes on from NC_059355.1 coordinate 22,338,223, forward strand.
ATGGAGAAGCGTGATTCGTCACTCCAGAGAACGCGTCTCCACTGCTCTAGAGTCCAGTGGCGGTGTGCTTTACACCACTGCATCCGACGCTTTGCATTGCACTTGGTGATGTATGGCTTGGATGCAGCTGCTCGGCCATGGAAACCCATTCCATGAAGCTCTCTATGCACTGTTCTTGAGCTAATCTGAAGGCCACATGAACTTTGGAGGTCTGTAGCGATTGACTCTGCAGAAAGTTGGCGACCTCTGCGCACTATGCGCCTCAGCATCCGCTGACCCCGCTCTGTCATTTTACGTGGCCTACCACTTCGTGGCTGAGTTGCTGTCATTCCCAATCGCTTCCACTTTGTTATAATACCACTGACAGTTGACTGTGGAATATTTAGTAGCGAGGAAATTTCACGACTGGACTTGTTGCACAGGTGGCATCCTATCACAGTACCACGCTGGAATTCACTGAGCTCCTGAGAGCGGCCCATTCTTCCACAAATGTTTGTAGAAGCAGTCTGCATGCCTAGGTGCTTCATTTTATACACCTGTGTCCATGGAAGTGATTGGAACACCTGAATTCAATTATTTGGATGGGTGAGCGAATACTTTTGGCAATATAGTGTATTTTAAGTCGTGTGCCAGTCTGACTCAATGCATGTCAGACCATGAGGCTGCTTGTCCCACTGCAAGTCATTCACGAGAAGTTCCCCGTTCAACACGTCACAAGACAAGTTCCCCACTCAACGCGTAATGTGTTTCCATTGTGAAAATCAAAACAGAAGAGACAAGCATGTTTGCTTGAAATGTCCCTTTGAATATAAATTGGCTTGATATCTTGATTCTGTTGGAAAGTATAATAAAGTTAATGTGCATTAAGAGTTCTGGTAGAAACCTAACCAAGTATGCGTTGTCCAGAGCACTTCAGCACTTTTGTGTTAATTTTTTTTATGTTATGGCTTATTTCAAATGTTTTGTGGATTTTTTGTTGTGTTGTGGCTTAATTTCGTTGAGTTGTGGCTTATTTCCGTTGTGCTTTCAGCTTTTATTTGCTTTGCTAATTTGGTTGTGTTGTGCAATCCTGGTCCACCATATCAACCATGTTATGCATTCTGATAATGTAAACTAACTGAATGAAAGACAGTAAATGAAATCAAAGTGTTACATGTGTTAAGTGCTCTTAGGGGCGCAGCACCAACAAAAGTGTCTCTGGTAAGAAACCTCTAAGTTTTTTGATCGAAACCTATTTGGTTGTAAAGAGTAGTGTCACTAGTTTCGTTTGATATGCCGCTTTAAAAAATCCATTCACTTTTCGTTTGTCAGCTCACGGCTAAACATGATGCCCACATATGTGGAAAATGGGACTTTATTCCCTCAAAAGTTGAAAAAACATGTTAGTTATTTTTAATAACTTTCAACATTAACACATCTGTAGGTCATTTTGCTTTATTTTAATATACATTTTGTTATATTTTATTTTGTTATCACTGTACAATACAGTTACAGGATACGGATACAGAAACATAATGTACAATTTGATTAAAAAAAATCTGAATTTCTTTAGCTTGGTATTATTTAAAATGTAACAACGTAGTCTTGCTGTTCACATATGTGGACATCAATTTCTAGGAAAACTATTTGACTAGAAATTGTTTTTTGTTTTTTATTAGGTGCTACTAGTTACAAATCAAAAAGTGAAATGGAAAATGCACACAGCAATCACACTGGGTTCATCCTCACCCTTATGTCGTTTCAAAACGTGAAACAACAACGTTAGCCAACGATGGTCGCAATTTTCATTATTACCAACATAGTTCAACGATTTGGTTTAGTTCTGATCCTCAAATCTGATTGGAAGAGTGGGGTTCCAGTGCTGCTGATATAGGCTACAGTCCAATAGCACTGTGATGCTTCATTATTTGTATCACTTTGCTTCTCCATTTTTCATGGCTTTCGGAATAGGTGGGGATTTCGATTCACTGAAATCAATGAAATGAAATCAAAATTTGATTCATTTTAATTTCATTCACTGATTCATTCTGTGACCATTTCTGGAGATTGCATATTTAATCCAGTAAGAGCATCTTTTATGTTATAAGTCATTCAATGATTGACTCAACTGATTTGTTAAAAAAACAAACAGTAGCTCACCTCCAAAAAAGTGTAAAGAGCGAGTTATGCTTGATACTTTGGCTTTTTTTTTTTTTTTTACTATTTTCGCTGGTGGAGAAGATATACACAAACTAACAAGCAAATTTTTATTCTGAAATGTAAGTTATTGAATAATATATTTATTTCTTTGTTGTATAAACAACAACTGTTGTATAAAATTAATATCACACTCGCAAGTGTGCTGTTGTTCTGTATATCAGCACGCCTGTGATTACATGTGACACTCGGCCTGTGGCCAATACAAAGAACAACAGCACTCTTCCTTGTGTAATAGTGGCTGCATCCGAAAGCTGCACGCCTTGAAAGTCAGCTGCCTTGTTACCGCAGTGCTCAGTCGGTCAATGACTTCACAAGCAGCGATTTGCATATAAAGGCTCCTTGTAAGGAGGCTGGTTTCGGACAGTCATAACCTCATGTTTAATTATCTAAAACAAATTCAAGTGAGCTTTAAACATAACCATTTAAACATAATATTTAGAAACTATTTTTCGATATAAACAATGAGTAATGGGTTTTCATTGATGGAAGTTAATGGAAGAAAATGACGTTTTTATAAACGTATTACTGCTTTCACTCGCTCCATCAGATAACGTGTATTCTTTTAACCAACCAGCGCACCACACACACACACACACAGGATTTGGGGATATCAAAGGCAGCAAAAGCTGGATCTATACTGCTTTAAAAATTGACAAAATGAGTAGACAGGATATGACACAAATATTGAATTGGGTCGTGTCTTGATGCCTGCCAACCTCCAGTTTTAGTAATCTTCAGCTTTCGGATGCAGCCATTGTTGCTTAATTAGTACATCTGTTTAAGGAGTGGCACTCATTTTAAACAACCAGAAAAAAGCACAAGCCTTATCTTTATAATACCAGCAAGACACTATTTGCATAGTTAAAAAAGTACAAGGAATATCACTGAGTTCAAAACAGATGAGAACATTGATCACTGGCAGTTATAGAACAACTTAATATTGCAACTAAACCGTTTTTCACTAAAAGTCTTAATGCAAATTCCAGGAAGAAATGCCCATGAACAATTATAATTCCAATCTATAATGATATTATTGACCACATCACTATAGGTGTGTATGTCCATCGTCCCACCATCTTTCCTGTCTTTTTAAAACCCCAGCAGTAACTTCACCTAAGAAGAATTCACCCTCTGTCTGTGGAACAATCCATATCTCGAGCGGGGGACTTACATTATGTCTCAACATCACCACTCTTTATAAATATATTGTGCACAGTTTTTCAGTGAAAAATAACACGACCTTACATTTTCAGTATCTCTTTTTAAGGGATTTAATAGGGATTTCATTTCTATTGATCTGAGTGCATAACGTGATATGTGAACGCACAGACCGGATATCCCTCCTTTAGTTTTAGTTCAACCTGCAGAATTTTAGGCAAAATGGCGACAATGTAACGGATGGAGGACGAAAAAAGGACTATTAGCAAGTGCCATGACAAACTTGTCCCTTGTTATAATTTCATACTCCGGTAAGGTAGGTTTAAAGCTTACAACCGTCTCCCTTTGCCGGATTTGTTAACTGTACTGAGAGCTGAGCGCGCGATGGAAACAGTGAGTTTAGTCCTTGCATGGGCACGAGAGCTTATGATGTCAACACTGTGCCAGTCATGCATCGTGCCAGCTACGGTGCCAATAACATGTCATCCCTCCGTTGTCAGTCTATTGCTCTAATCTGTGGCATTGCTTTTGGAAAAGTTCGACGCTCCTCTGCTATCTGAATGCACCTGCGAGGTTTTTCGTTTTTACCCTGAACTTGAAGCTTTATATACACTTTTAAAAGACGGGTGTCAGAATCGATCCAAAGCGGTGTCAGTCACCGGATTAGATGAACCGTTTTCCCGAGTCAGCGGGATACTTCGGTTTTGAGTTTGTGTCGCGGTCTCTAATCGCGGATTTGACACTTGAAGAGATTCAAACGCGTCTTGAAAGCGCTCAGCGCGCTACCTTGATTGTAGAGAAACTGCTGTATGCTTTCTCCTCTCACACTTGCAAACAAACACCTCGCAGGTCTGTTGCTTTCTCTTCCAAAATACAGTCGATCATGTATTCTTAAAGGGTGTTGTAGTGCCATTACAAGATCCCCTTTGTAATGTTTTGAGTAACTGAACTTTTTATAGACACTCACTGAACGTGTTGTTAAATGAAATAAAATCATTGGTGTCCATGTGTGACTTTAAAGGAATTGTACACCCACAAATGAAAATTCTCATATTTTTTTTTCTTTCTACCCTTATGCCATCCCAGATGTGTATGACTTTCGTTACTCTGCTGACAAAGATTTTTAGAAGAATATTTCAGCTCTGTAGTTCTTCACAATGCAAGTGAATGGGTACCAAATGTTTTAAGCTCCAAAAAGCATATATAGGCACCATAAAAGTAATCCATAAGACTCCAGTGGTTAAATCTGTCTTCAAAAGCGATAGAATAGATGTGGGTGAGAAACAGATCAATATTTAGAGCTACACTATGTAACTTTTGGCCCTCTAGTTGTTAAAAAAATAAAACGACACGTGTTTGCGGAAGTACATTGTTTTGGTAATGACGTAGGTTGTGCTTTGGCTCTGCTCCTCTGCGCTGATGAATGTGGTTTGAGGCACCGGTGTACACATGAATACAGGACATCTTATCAGAGCGAATGGACAAATAAATAATGAAATAAAGGAAAAGACAGATATCCGAAAACATGTCATCTGAGCAGATAAGTGCTATATCTTATGCTGACTTATTGGAAACATTGATGTTTTGAAATAAATGACGTTACACAAGTTAGGCAACATTTGTTAACATTAGACATAACGATTGCTAGTCTGATAAGGTCAAACGTTGAAATTGTTTTATAACTGCAGGATATTCTGGCCAAATAGACCACGGTAGTAACTAATTTATAGATTGTCATTGTTACCAACCAGTGGTCAACATCATTTCAAGACTCACATGTCCTTGGCAAGCCTAGGACTAAAGGATTTATTTCTATAAATTATTCCCATTATAAAGAAAAATACACGTGTGCTAGCAAGTGAAAAGTTCTCCATCGATTACAGTATAATTATTGTAATTCACTACACACGTGTGTGTGTGTGTGTGATTACACAACTATACATTAACCATATCAAAAAAATATCTTACTGTTGAGTAAGAAAAAAGCCATCTCTGGGTCGCTTTTAAATCCTTTCAGTTGTCGCCACCTCTGAAAAGCCAAGCCGATGTTGATTCAGGTGTTATTACGGACTCTGTCGCTTTCCCTTTTTGCATGTAGACTCTGCTCTGTTCGGGGTTTCTTTGTTTTTACAACCAGTGATTCCCCGGAGGTTTGCTGTTTTGAATGATCCATGGTAAATTTTTCTCATTCATTGTGACAGCAAACTTTCAGCTTCAGCTATTGCCACACACGCGCTACAGTAGCCAGATCTTATTTTCTCTGTGTTCGGATATGATGTTAACACGCACAGGCGAATGATGTATGCAATTTCCTGTGAAATCCATCCCGACAGCTCTAAAACATAATTATTATAGGTTTATCAAAGTGTATTTGAGTAAAGTAAAGACAGGTTTGGAAGATGGATTTTTGTTGCACTCTCTCATTAATAACATTTTATTATTTTTTTAACAAAAAAAAGTTTCATAGTGTAACTTTAAGTCCTTTTTTTTTTTACAATAAATTCTCGCCTGGCCAGTAGGTGGTGATATGCACAAAGAATGTCAATCATTAAGAACAAAAGAAGAAGAATGTGAAAGTGAAAGTTGAGATTGATAGTGAAAAAGGACTTAAACAATGGTTGCATCTGAACTCAAAGGTAGCTGTCTTGTTGCCTCACTGCCATATCAGTCAATGACTCAACAGACAGTGTTTTTATATGAAGGTACCCACAGAAACTGGTTTTGGACAGGCTACTGAGGCACATCATTGCTAGGATACCAGCAAATGATTATCGCCATATGGTGTCCATTAAAGGTAACTTGTCTGCTTCATGAAGTCCAGCCGAACCACAATGGTCTAATAATCTAGAACAAAATCAAGATAGTTTTGGCGGTAACCAAGTGCATATTTTATAACTAAAATACTAATTCCTTGCTAGAAATGGAATGAAAAGTAAAAAAAAAAAAAAAAAAAAAAGAAAACATTTATACACAAATTGGCTAAACTGCCTCTTCGGCAGCATTTTTTTTTTCTTCAGCAAAAGTTTGGAATAATGTACAGATTTTGCGGTTTCGGAAGGAAATTGATACTTTAATTCATTAAAGTGGCATTCAACTGATCACAAAAACAACACCATCACTATTTGAAGAAAGTCATTTTTGATCAAATCTAGACTGGCCCCATTTCCAGCAGTCACCACTCCTACACTATATCCTTGAGTAATCATGCTAAATTGTTAATTTGATACTAGAATATCACTTGCCATTATATCAAACACTGCTGAAAGCTATTTGGTTCATTAAATTAAGCTTAATTTTGTGTTTGTTTTTGAGTTGCCACAGTATGCAATAGACTGGCATGTCTTAATGTCAATATTAGGTCAAAAATGACAAAAAAGAAACCGCTTTCTCTAGAAACTCATCAGTCAATCATTGTTTTGAGGAATGAAGGCTATACTATGCTTGAAATTGCCAAAAAAAAAAAAAAAAAAATGAAGATTTCATACAAAGATCCTCAGTCTTCAAAGACAAAGGACAACTGGCTCTAACAAGGACAGAAAGAGATGTGGAAGGCCAGATGTAAAAGTTTCAACAGTAAAGAGAAGGCTCAGGGGTGCAGACCTTTTGGGAATAATTGCAAAGAAAAAGTCACTTTTGAAACAGAAAAACAAAAAGAAAAGGTTAGAGTGGGCAAAGAAACACAGATATTGGACAACAGATAATTGGAAAAGAGTGTTATGGATCTTAACCCCATTGAGCTTTTGTGGGATCAGCTAGACTGTAAGGTGCGTGAGAAGTGCCGACAAGACAACCACATCTATGGAAAGTGCTACAGGAAGCATGGGATGAAATGTCACCTGAGTATCTGGACAAACTGACAGCTAGAATGCCAAGGATCTGCAAAGCTGTCATTGCTGAATATTGGAGGATTTTTTGATGAGAACTCTTTGATGTAGTTTAAGAAGTTCTGAACATTTTTTTCAAATTGTAATAATAATTTTTCACGTTATTAATGTCCTGACTATACATTGTGATCAGTTGAATGCCACTTTGGTGAATAAAAGTACCAATTTCTTTCTATAAGAGCAAAATCTGTACATTATTCCAAACCTTTGGCCACCACTGTACTCAAAGAAAGATCTGCTGTTTTTACAGAGTACACATATTGTTAGGTAGACTTTTATTTATTTATTCCAAAAACAGTATGAAACTATAATTAATATGACTTGTTGTTTGGAAGAGTAACCTAGTGACCTATTTGTTGTTGCTCTATTGGTGTTCCTGTTGGCTGTAATTACAACAAATGTGTGTCTGACCCTCATATTGAGTTTATACATAACATTCAGCTACTCTTTTTTTTAATTTTTTTTATACACCCTGGTTGTTTTGCATCGTTATCGCTTCACAACTCTTTGTTTTTGCATTCTTAATTATCTACTTAGAGGATAACAATGAAGCTATTCTTACACACAGGTCTGCACACATTGATCATACAGCAGATTGATGTGTTGTTAAGGGATCAAAATCCCGTCAAATGTATTGCGGTCAGGGATCCAAAAATAAGTAGTGTGAATCAAAATAATAAGCGTGAATTAAAAAATAATAAGTGCAGATAAAAAGATAAGCGCAAAAATAAATAAAAATCGCAGACCAAATAATAAGCGCAGATCAAAATAATTAGCGCAGATAAAAAAATAACAAGCATGAATCAAAAATATATAAAAACATTTAAAATATGCTGCAAAAAAACAAAACAAAAAAACAACAGAAATATTAAAGCAAAGTCATCAGAATTGCAAACAAAATCATGTTTTCCTTGGTTATATTAATGTTTTTTGTGCTCACTGACAATTTTGATCATATTTTAATTTTTTTGTATGCTTACGCTGTATTTTTCTTTGCTTTTGTTTCCAAGTTCTGCACTTGGTTTTCCAAAACTTGTGAGTAGAGTTTCATGTAAATCAGGGCGTTTTGCGTCCCTATTGGTCCACTAGTTCTTGATTGACAGCTGCTCTTCTAGCCAATCATTCGAAGAGGGGAGGTGACATCACTCCAATTCAACTCCGACGGCTGCTGCTCAATATTATATTATTTGTGGTTGATAGATACGCTGCTTGTGTCTGTTTTGAGAATTTTCTGCCAGCTCTAGGAAACAGTGTGTTGTCCGAGAAGGCCATTATCGTAGTCCGTTAACACATGTATCGAGTCAGCTGTATTTAGTTAGCAGAGTCTTTAGTTTAGGCATTATTTAAGACTTCCTTGTTTGTAGGTTATTGGCTGCATATCTAAAAAAAAAAAAAAAAAAAAACAAACAAGGCGGGGTTCGTGTGGATGTTTGATGCATGTTTTTACTAGCTGTACCAATGTAGTTGCAAGTTCAGAACCCAACTTGATACGCTTTTCCATTAAATAAAATCCAGATCCCGTCACCAAGGCCTATTACAATACTGATGAATATAGAAATGCTTACATATAATTTGTTTTTTGTTTTTTATTATACCAAAAATCTAAAAGATATGCATTATTGCTGACACCTACATGCACACTTTGGAGTTGGTTATATGACTGTAAGTCATTTGCTTCAAATGTTATTGAAGTTGTATACTCTATGTTATGGAAATGTTTGTAAATGTTTTGGATATGTATGCTCCAATGTTGCCTGTATCTTTAGAGACGGTCCCTAAATTTGTGACTGTTTGTGAATAAAGAATGTCCAATGTCAAGCCAACTTTATTGCATTATTTATTGACGTGGGGACGCAAGGTCACTTGTTTCTGATTACATGTAGCTGTGCCAACGATGCCAACATAGGATCAGTACATAACGGCACATTCAGCAACATGGAAAAGTGGATCAAGTTAGGTTCTGAACTCGCGACTACATTGGTACAGCTAGTAAAAACATGCATCAAACATCCACACCAACCCAGCCTTGTTATTTTTAGTTTTTTTTTGTAGATATGCAGCCAGTAACCTACAAACAAAGAAGTCTTAAATAATGCCCAAAGTAAAACTTTGCTAACTAAATACAGCTGACTCGATACATGTGTTAACGGACTATGATAATGGCCTACTCGGACAACACATTGTTTCCTGGAGCTGGCAGAAAATACTCAAAACAGACACAAGCAGCGTATCTATTAACCAAAAATAATATAATATTGAGCAGCAGCTGTCGGAGTTGAATTGGAGTGATGTCACCTCTCCTCTTTGAATGATTGGCTAGAGGAGGAGCTGTCGATCAAGAACTACTGGACCAATAGGGACGCAAAACGCCCCCTGATTTACATGAAACTCTACTCATAAGTTTTTTTGGGAAAACCAAGCGCAGAACTTGGAAACAAAGGCAAAGAAAAATACAGTGTAAGCGTACAAAAAAATTAAAATATTAATAAAATTGTCAGAGAGCACATAAAACATTAATATAACCAAGGAAAACGTGATTTTGTTTGCAATTCTGATGACATTGCTTTTCTGTTTTATTTTTTATTTTTATTTATTTATTTATTTTTTTGCAGCATATTTAAAATGTGTTTATATATTTTTGATTCATGCTTGTTAGTTTTTGATCTGCGCTAATTATTTTGATTTGCGTTTATTATTTTGATCTGCGCTTATTATTTTTTGATTCATGCTTATTATTTTTGGATCCGTGACTGCAATATTTTTTACGGGATTTTGATCCCATACTTTGTTACCATAGACACAAAAAATAGGGCCTAGGCAACACAAGGACATTATCCTTTTTTATACTTATAAATATAGCTGAGGGTGGATGCTTAGGTCATTATTATTGAGGTGAAACTCTATTATAGTCTCATTTTCTCAGACTTCAGAATATTTCAGTTCTCTGAGTTGTCCTTCATTCCCCTCTAGAATCATGTCCATTAAAATCATCTCTAATAATACCATTTTATTTGTTCTGACCTGTTTCTAGACTAAACTGTCATTTAATTTAGAGGTCATGACACAGACCTGCCTCAGTCCATGTATATTTGCATTTAATCACCCTAATATAATGTGAACAGGAGTCTTAACAGAGATTCATGAGATAGAATCAGATTAATGAAGATAATTGAGGAAGGTCAAGACTGGGAACATGGCTTAGACACACACAACTCCACGCTCACAATCACATAAGAAAATCCTGTGAAGATAGATTTTATAGCATGAAGGAGTAAATTAAATACTCTGAGCCTTTTTCACACAAATTGATTATGTGTCACTCAGCAAGGTCAAATATTTGCACTGAGAAACGCATTTCTGGAATGTGCAGAATGCTAAAAATCGGTCTCATCTGCCTTGTTTTTTGCTGGGCTCTCATTTCGCAGTGTTCTAAATGAAGACACAGGGGACTGTTTTAATGGAAGTACACTGGCCTGAATTAGCAAGCCAGCACTACTGCAGCTGGGCTGGAGAGATATTTCAGTAAGGTGTTGATCTAGCCAGAACATTGAGACCTGCATAAATCTATTACTGTTACTCATTGTAGTTACTTTGCTTTACATTTTGTGCACTTACCTGTATGCTTATTATTATTGTTATTATTATTAATATTTTATTGTTTGAATTTTTTATGTATGTAATACATGTTTTCTTTTTGTTATTTAGTTTTTTTGTTAATGAATGTGACTGTAACGTGCTCTATTATTTAAAATTAGATGTTGATTTGAATGGTTGATCGTCTGTGTTTTAATTCATTTTACTGGAAGAGCATATTAAAGGATTGATAAAGAGTCAGTCAGTTTATTTGAATGTATTCGTTCAAAGGTTATAGAGAGAAGTTACAATATTTGAGCCTTTATTAGGCTCTAGAATGGCTCATGGGTATGGGTTTATGGGATATGGTTAATGCATACTCTTGTTTTTAAACTGCTCTTCCACAAAATGATTGTTTGTCACATTGTACCAGACAGATGTTTTATCTCTTTACACATAATATTTCTAATACTAATTCACTGTATATTTTACATTGCAGGTGGGTTTACCGAGAACCACAGTGTGCCAATGTTTTGGAGAACACTGGTAGGAACAGTTTTTCAAAAAGATTCATTTATCTCAATAACCGTTTGTTGTCTTATGTAAAAAAAAATATATAATATATATATATATATATATATATATATATATATATATATATATATATTATTATTATTATTATTGCAGCAAATTGCAGTTCTTAATGACAATGTAGTTAAGTGTGTGGAAAATTAGATGTGATTTTTTGAGTGATTTATATTAACAGAATTAGGATGAAAACGATGAATGTTACATTTGTGTCTTCGCTAAAGTTGCTGGAAAGCTGGAGTGACAGAGCATTATCTGCCTGTACACAGCACCAGGGGTGTGTGTATGTTCCAGATATTTGGTGGCATGTCTCAACACCTTGAGCTGAGGCACAGATGTGTGAACTGCTCTGATACTATAGCTGGGTGTGATCAGCAGTCAAATTAAATCAGAGCTGTCAGTTACACTTGTCAGAGGCATACTCCCCGTCGGCCTGGAAACCTGGCAATATTCATCTTCCTCGAGCAGCCCCCCAGAAAAAGGCCAAAAAGGGGAATCTGGGTATAATGTTGTGTGAGCAAAACTGCCAAAATAATTTTGTGTAACTGGACAATGATCCAAAAGAATTGGGATGATAGCAATGATATGTTAACCTGCCTGCGTTCTGCATTCAAAAGATATCTTTGTCTCTGAAGTTTGTCTTGGGATGTGTTCCAAAATTATTTGACAGATGTGATTGTCACCGGTTAGTCTTGCTCCAAGTCGAGAGGGTGCCTCTCTCTTCAAGTAATTCTTGCCACTTTAAAACAGATATGGCAAGGAGATCCCAGCAGTCAGTTATCCACACCTGGATAAGCAAATGAGAACACTTCCGCCCATTAAAGACTTTATGAGCACAGACTGCAGCAGCCTCAGGCTCCATATCGCACGCTGATGAATTCACCACTAGGGGCCAGGATTTGATCACTAATGATCTGCAGGGCACTAAACTGTGATTACAATTAAAAGATATGAATGCTTCTTTCTAAAGAGTAAGTGTAAGTAATAAGCCATGTATATATATATATATATATATATATATATATATATATATATATATATATATATATATATATATATATTTTTTTTTTTTTTTTTTTAATGATTCAAATTGTCAGTAATATTTGTGTCAATATACAATTTTGGGAACAAAATGACTGTCCTCTTCGAACAATTAAAAAAAACTTGAACTTGTGGAAAATTGCAGTGTATCTTTATTTTTTAACACATGATTATAAATACACTGAACATACAGTACTTGAGTGAAATATATATATATATTATTGAGGCAAAACAGTTATCCAACACCTATGTCACCCATGTGAAAAACTGCCCTCTTAAACTTAGCTGGTTTTGCCACCTTTAGCAGCAAAAATGTCTGGGTTACGTACGTAACCTCGGTTCCCTGAGACGAAGGGAACGAGACATTGCGCTTGGTAATGCATATGTGGAGTGTCCTTCCACATGACCTAGTTGAAACCTCTCTACAATAATGCCAATATTTGAATATTGGCTATGGTGTTTGAGTACCGCCCTTTTAGGCACAAAGCTGTTCGCTATAAAAGCAGACACGCAAACACCATTCCTCAGAATTTTCTGACTGAGGTACAAGGAGCGCATCGCTCGCACCTCAAAAGAACTCTTAGTCTTGTAGAGCTGCCAGCGTTCATAATGTCTCGTTCCCTTCATCTCAGGGAACCGAGGTTACATACATAACCGAGATGTTCCCTTATGACTCAGTACACTTGACATTGCGTTTTCTTACGCATATGGGGAGCAGAATCCCATTACGCCGCACTACACGACATAACCTTCCAGAGAAGAAACATGATGCTGCAGTCCCGCGGGACGGCGACTGACGTGAGTATGTCGCAAGTGAGTGACCCTCATGTTGGGCCAGGAGGGGAGCACTCAGAATGAATATATGAACTATTGTCATACAGTATGAATTAACCCCTTCACGAACACAGTCGAAAGGGAGTTTATTTATAATGAAAGTGCTTGTGACTTTATGGTAAATTACAATGGCCTGAATACAGGCGGTTGTGTAAAATGATGGGGAACCCGTACTTAAAGGGAGGGCATAAGTATACTTTTGGCAAATGAAATAACAAGCGCTCTAAACAGAGAGGACTTCTGAAGAGAGAGACGTTACATCTAGTTTGTAAAACCATGCAAATGTTTTGAGAATACCATCCTGCTGCAAAACATACGTATGTCTTGCAAAGACACACAGTTCATCCATGCCCATGAGGCCATGCCTCTAGTTGAGCGTGCTTTAACACCAATTGGGCAAATCTTACCCTGCGACTCATAAGCCTGGGCAATCGCATCAATGATCCAGAGAAAGTGAGAAAGTATTTGCTTGGAGACGGACACTCCTTTCGTGCGTCCTCCATGGCACACAAAGAGCTGATCAGACAGTCTGAACTGGCGGGTGTGCTCAACATATGCGTGTAGCACCCGCGCACAAGGCATTACAAATGCAAGGATTGTTCCTCATCTGAATTAAATGGAGGAGGGAAGAAGGCTTGAAGGTGAACACCCTGCGCTCTGAAGGGCGTGGTTAGAACCTTAGTACCTTAGGCATATAGTCTTTTCTGGGTCTGACAATGGCTTTGAAAGACCGGGGCTAAACTCCAGACATTAATTGTTAATTGATAGTGCATGTAATTGACAGACCCATTTTACTGAGGCCAGAGCCAGCATTAGTGTGGTCTTAATGGAGAGCATGCACCAATTAACAGAGTCCAAAGGCTCGAAGGGGGGCCCTGGGAGCGCTTTTAGGTCCAAAGTTAGGTCTCAAGTCGGGACTGTAGCCGGCTGAGGTGGATTTAATCATCTTGCTCCTCTAAGGAACTTTATGATTAAATCATGTTTGCCTATAGTGGCGCCAGCTTCAGATGCATGATATGCAGATATAGTCGCCACATAAACTTTGAGCATTGACAGAGTGAGTCCTGCTACTAATTGCTCTTCAAAAAATATGAGAATTTCATGTATGGGGCAGTTTACTGGGTCCTTGCCATGTGAAAGACACCAGTCAGTGAACACATCCATTTTAGCGCGTAGAGGCATCTCACGAATGGCACTCTGGCCTGTAAAATGGTGTTCATGACTGAATGCATAAGTTCTGGCACGTTTAGCACACTCCGTTCAAAGGCCACACGTGCAGGCTTTGCAGCTCTGGCTGGGGATGCCAAACAGTGCCTTCTGTGTCAAAGAGAAGATATTTCTTCAGCGGTATTTCCCATGGAGGCCTGTCCAGTATTTCTTCCATCTCCAGAAACCAGGACTGATTGGGCCATTTCGGCGCAATTAACAGAACTGTTTCCATGTCCACTCGGACTTTGCTGATAACAGAATGAAGGAGGCGCACCGGGGGAAGCGCATACTTGTGTTTCGCCGGCCATACGTGGGCCAGCGCGACATGGCAACATATACATGCCACTACTGTTGTGTTGTCCGAACGAATCAGAATGTGGTGATCCACAATATCAGAATGAAAAGCTCTCAAAGCTAGAAAGACAGCCAGTAGCTCTAAGCGGTTGACATGTCACGGCTGTTTCGCACCTGTTTCCAGGTGTCGAAAGTCTGGTGTCCATTACACACCACACCCCAATCTGTGTTGGATGCATTTGTGGTCAGCACTTTCTTTCTGAAACTTGTCCCAGCATAACACCCTGTTGGTTGAAGGCTAGTGCTGTCCGTGGTGCTAGAGCAACCAAAACCGCAATGCACATGAAAATGAAATGGCTTCAGTAGTAATGTTTTTTTTCAGTTTGAACTGAAACAGACACCGAAGTATGGTCTGTATGTGCTCGTTCATGAGGTGCGCACAGATGAACTCCTAAAAAGGAGATTTACTGGCTGGGGAAAAGTGTGCTTTTCACCCAGTTGACCAGATTTTCCATATGGCAAAGCAGCAAGTTAAGTCTGTGTTCGCTCAGTAGTGCCTCTGATTGGCTAGTGATAGCCAATTGCTGAGGTAATTAAAAATACACACACACCGTTCGTTTTCAGTGGGGCGAGTGCCGCATCGATACATTTCGTGAACGTGCGGGGAGCCAGAGACAGACTGAAATAAAGGACTTTAAATTGAAAAGCAGTTCCCTGTAAAGCGGTGCAATTGGTACATGAAGTATGCGTCCTTCAGAGCTATTGATGCAAATCAGTCCCGAGGACGGATGTGCGATAAGATTTGTTTCTGAGTTAACATTTTGAATGGGTGCGCTGAGAGCGTGATTCAAGTGTCTCAGAACTAGAATGGGCCTAAGCCCACCATCCTTCTCCAGAACGAGGAAAGAACAGCTGTAAATCCCACTGTGTGTGTCGCAGTCTGTGCACGCAACCCTGGTATATCGTGTGGTCAGAACACAAATTGTGCTTGATTGTTGTAAACACCAGCTCTGACATGCCCATGAGGACAGCAGCAACAACCTCTATCACGTTCTTTATGAGAAGATTGTGTATTTCGGCTTGTAACATCGGCGCGTCTTCGGACAGAACCATTGGAAGACAGAACACCATTGAAATGGGTGGCCGACGAGCAAATTGGATCGTATAATCATGTTCGATTGTTTTTTGTTTTTTTTTTAGCACCCAGTCGGAATGCCAGTAAGACCTTGCAAAGTCCATGTAACGGGACAGAGGGCAATTTGGTATGTTCTTAACATGATATAATGTGCTGCTCACCATTGGAAAGTGGTTGCGGATAATGTGAGGTTATGTGAGGATAATGTGAGCTATTTATTGAAAAAGTGTGAGCGTTGGCGCTACGGCTTGCGCTGAGGCAGCTGCCTTCATTTGGGCCATGGCTTGCGTGGCTTTACCAGCGGCCCGACGCCGACATTTGACACCACTGAGGCAGCTGGTGTGGTGTTTTTAGCCGGGCACTGGACTGAGGACTACTCCTTTTTAGCATAAAATGTCTCATAGCTTGTGAGTGTTGCTGAGTCATGATGTAGCACTCAGCAATTCTATTCACAGAGCCTACGAAAAGGCCGGATGGAGACACTGGAGCATCAAATAGAACATCTTTTCCCATGTAACACATTTCCGTGAGGGTCAGCCAGATGTGACGATCCAAAAACACCAGGTTGCTCACTGACTTGCCAATGGCTTATGCAGTGACTTCCGTGGCTCGCAGCGCTAAGTCCATAGTGGTGCGGAGCTCTTTGAACGTCTCTGGATCATAGCCTTGCTTGTCCATTTGTTTGAGGAGCTTAGCTTGGAAAACTTGGAGCACCGTCATCTCGTGGCGTGCTGAACCAGTTTGGCCAGCTGCTGAGTATGCTCTTCCAGTCAGTGCAGACGTTAGTCGACACAGCTTAGAAAGATGAACCACTTCCACTTGAGTTCCTCTTTGTAGTTGACGGCGAAGCGGTAGAAGGCTTCTAGACATGAGATGAATCGCTGTCTTGAAGGAAGAAAATTGTGTTTTAAAACTGATTTAAAAATTGTGTTTGCGCGCCTGCTTTTTCAGCTAACAGCTTCGCGCCTGAAAGGGCGGGACTCAAACACCATAGCCAATATTAGAATATTGGCGTTATTGTAGAGAGGTTTCAACTAGGTCGTGTGGAAGGACACTTCCCATATGCGTTAGCAAACGCAATGTCAAGTGTACTGAGTCGTAAGGGAACTGCAAGCAAATGCTTCTAATAAATGGAGATCAGTCTTTCACACTGGAGGGTTTTCGAACATGAACTGCCCGTTTAAGGTCCTGCCACAGCATCTCAAACAGGTTCAAGTCAGGACTGTGTTTGATTTACACCAGATGTAATGGAACCCCTGTCTTCCAAACAGTTCCACTTTCGACTCATCAGTCCACAGAACATTCTCTCAAAAGTTTTGAGGATCATCAAGGTGTGTTTTGGCAAAATTCAGACAAGCCTTAATGTTTTTCTGGGTTAGCAATGGTTTTCGCCTCGCCACTCTTCCATGGATGGCATTTTTGGCCTGTGTCTTTCTGATAGTGGAGTCATAAACAGTGACCTTTATTGATGCAAGAGAGGCCTGCAGTTCCTTGGATGTTGTCCCTGGCTTTTTTGTGACTTCCTGGATGAGAAGTCAGTGTGCTCTTGGAGGAATTTTGGAAGGTTGGCCACTTCTGGGAAGGTTCACTACTGTGCCAAGTTTTCTCCATTTGGAGATAATGGCTCTCACTGTGGTTCTTTGGAGTCCCAGAGCCTTTGAAATAGCTTTACATTTCTTCCCAGACTGATGCATTTTAATCATCTTTTTCCTCATAACTTCTGGAATTTCTTTTGACCTTGGCATAGCGTGCTACTGGGTGAGACCTTTTAGCCAACTTCATCTGCTGAAAAAGTTCTATTTATGTGTTGATTTTATTGAACAGGGCTGGCAGTAATCAGGCCTGGATGTGTCTAGTCCAGCTGAACCCCATTATGTATGCAGTTTCATGGATTTGGGGATTTAGTAACTAAGGAGTGAAATACATTTTTACACAGGCCCAGTTGGTACTGGATACCTTTTTTGCTTCAATAAATAACATTATCATTTAAAAACTGTGTTGTGTGTTTACTCAGATTGCTTTTGTTTTATGTTAGATTTTATTTGAATTTTTGAAACAATTTAGTATGAGATATTCACAAAAACAGAACAACTCAGGATGGGGGCAAATACTTTTTCACAGAACTGTACCATGCTATTTCTGTTTGTAAAGTTTGCATTTGTATTTATTTGTATACATTTAGCAGACACAAAATGACTTAAAGTCTACTCAAGGTTTATATTTTATCAGTTTGTGCATTCCCTGGGAATCAAACCTATGACCTTGGCATTGCTAGAGCCAGGTCTAGCTACAGTACAGAATACCTAATGCTATAGAAAACAAAGACCTGAAAGCTCTTAAGTAGTGAGATCACCCCATCTATCACTTTATCATAAAGGTGTTTTAATCTGTGACTTTCTTTATCCTCTCTGTCTTTACTGATGGTGCTGGAAGAAAAGTGGCTTCAGCACCCTCTTATTGATAAGAGTGCATTAATTGGCATGAAGAAGGAGTGCCTCTCCTTCTGTCTTTTGTATACATTTACTGTTCTACTCATTAGCTTCCCGTCGCCTCCCAGCTATCATCTTTTATACAGCCCACCGGGAGTCTCTCGGGAGGTTATTTACATCTCTCCATGGGGCCTCTCTCAGGCTACAGACCCCCCCCCCCCCTTTCTGCACACTGCCTCCTCTTTGATATGTTTTGGAGTTGCTCTGCTTGAGTGGAGCTCAAGTGTTAATGACTGGTCTGGATGCAGTTCCGCCCACTCATTCAGCTTTAATAGATGCCATTGACAAGCAGCAGTGACTGATAAAAATGTGATGATTTTTTAATATCCTGAGGGAGGTTGTTCAGGGGGATATGGACTGCAAATTGAAAGCTTGGCTTTGTTCAATTAAAAATGGGCAGTTTTTTTATTAGCACTGTGTT
Organism: Myxocyprinus asiaticus; assembly: GCF_019703515.2. NCBI lineage: Eukaryota > Metazoa > Chordata > Actinopteri > Cypriniformes > Catostomidae > Myxocyprinus > Myxocyprinus asiaticus. Next base: position 22,357,048 of record NC_059355.1, read on the forward strand.
CTTTAAAATTATGTTTTGGTTAATCAAGGGGTCAATGTAAGTGTGTTTATAGAAATAGCGTCATTTATGAGCTGTAGGAGCTTTGTGTGTAACGTGTATAGTGTATATCAGTATCAGAAATTAACTTTATGTAGTGAATATATTAACTGATTTAGAGTCTTTTTTACATTTAGGATTAAATTTATTTAAAAAGAAAACTTCTAACCATATTAAGGAAAACAATATGTCATTAATACTTAGATTGAATCAAGTTTTTTAGTAATTAACTTCATAATCAACATAATATATATATATATATATATATATATATATATATATATATATATATATATACAGTATACACAGTTAAAGTCAGAAGTTTGCATACACCTTAGCCAAATACATTTAAACTGAAATTTTGGAGCAGTGGCTTCTTCCTTGCTGAGCAGCCTTTCAGGTTATGTCGATATAAGACTCGTTTTACTGTGGAAATAGATACTTGTCTACCTGTTTCCTCCAGCATCTTCACAAGGTCCTTTGCTGTTGTTCTGGGATTGATTTGCATTTTTTGCACCAAACTATGTTCATCTCTAGGAGACAGAATGCGTCTCCTTCCTGAGTGTTATGATGGCTGCATGGTTCCATGGTGTTTATACTTGCGTACTATTGTTTGTACAGATGAACGTGATACCTTTAGGTATTTGGAATTGCTCCCAAGGATGAACCAGACTTGTGGAGGTCCACAATTGTTTTTTTTTTCTTAGGTCTTGTCTGAATTCTTTTGATTTCCCCATTATGTCAAGCAAAGAGGCACTGAGTTTGAATGTAGGCCTTAAATAGATCCACAGGTACACCTCCGATTGACTCCAATTAGACTATCAGAAGCTAATTGCCCAATTGTCTAAAGGCTTGACATAATTTTCTGGAATTTTCAAAGCTGCTTAAAGACATAGTTAACTTAGTTTATGTAAACTTCTGACCCACTGGAATTTTGATTAAGTCAATTAAAAGTGAAACAGTCTGTTTGTAAACAATTGTGTCATGCACAAAGTTGATGTCCGAAATGACTTGCAAAAACTATAGTTTGCTAATATGAAATCTGTGGAGTGGTTAAAAAATGAGTTTTAATGACTTCAACCTAAGTGTGTGTGTGTGTGTGTGTGTGTGTGTGTATATATATATATATATATATATATATATATATATATGTATATATATTTTATGTAAATACTGCACAAGATATCATAACACAATGTCTGCTTAAATAAAGTTCCTTTGTTAGATTGTAAAGTTCTTGACAGTGTTACATCACTGTAAATTGCAAGGTTATTGCTGATTCATGTTTTTGAAGGTTTTAAAATATTGTTTTATTTATTTATTTTTCTGAGATAGTGACCACAGATGTCTTACTAGGATGTCTGCAAAGGCACTAAAACCATGGCCAGATAGGTCTAGAAAATAATACTATGAAAATGTATCAAACGTGCATTGTTCACCTTCACATTTTAAATATCTGGGTATTTTTGTCACTTTGGTGGCATTGTTGCCTGGTTAAAAATTCTCACACCTGATATCCATCATTTTGAACAAGAGGGTTGTGTTTGGTCCTGATTTGTATAGGAATCCTCTGCTGCTATTTTGCCTTTCCACTTTCCTCACTTTTGTTATATTGCTCATGTCTTTGTTGCTTGTGCTGCACATTACATTTTAAGAAAAGGTAATAAAACTTGATTCATCCTGAAACCAGTGGTGCTTAACATTTCTCTAAATGTAATTTTGATGTCTGCTCGCTTAGACCCGATCCCGTCCTCAGCGTGTAGACAAGCATTGACATTGACTCGCTTTCATCTGATTGGTCACATGTCTTCAGCAAAGCGGCAATGACAAAGTTAGCTTTTTTCTTTCACACTACTCAAGCAAGAAGATGCATCTGAGTCTGCCCTCAATCACAGCAGCAGATATGCACTTGTGCAGCTCCTCCGTATTTAAATCAGCTCTCCAGTAATCATACCATTTCACATAAAGAAAAATCCACCCTCTACAACATGGCAAAAAAACACTCAACTCATGACCTAAGAGGATGTATTTTTCATCACATCTCTCTTTCATATTTGCATGAAACAGCACACAACAATCAATGTTTATTTTTCATCAAGAAATGTGCCATTGCCTCAAAAACTACCAGAATGATGCAAATGCCAAAAAACTTTCACCCCCTCTTTGTTTAAGTGACAAACTTTTTGCATCATTCTTTATTGTGAGAGAGGCTACTGGTGTAAGGGCATATCGACCTGCGCTACTCTGCACCCATTGCCCAGCTCACGATAAGAGAGCCCTCATTAAAACAGAAACCCCAGACCCCCCACACTCTCTCTCTCCTCTTTTTAAAAAAGAGAAGTTTTAAATTGACAAAGCCATGGGAAATCCCTGTCAGACATCCCTCCCTTTATCTGTCTAATTTTGAAAGGTATTGTTTAAGGCTTCAAAGTTTATGGGGTTTAATCCTCATCTAACACTACAGGGCAGCAAATGAGGCCATGTCAGCAGCTGTGGCATCACTAATCTACTTCACACAACAGAAAATCCTTTGTCTAGATAAGGTTGCATAGGTTTCCTGTGAACTCGCCTTTTGATGTTCCTTACCTGCTATTGAACATGACTTCTGTCTTAAACCAACTGTCACTCACTCCCTGTCTCCTTTTATCATGCCCATTGGCCCCCTCCCAATCCTAAATCTACCATCACGAGGAGCAGCCATTTCACTAACTCGCTCGCTCTCCCTTTTATTTTAGGAAAGGGTACTAAGGAGAGCTGTGTGATTGGCAAACGAAGGGGAGTCTTTGAGTACATGTTAACATTCTTTTAATTTGGGTTCAGGAAAGATGTACTCTTTTGTTTTGGAATCTGGAGCCAAATTTATGTGGTCAGTTTCAATCTGGGTTTGTAAACGGAGCTGCAATGTTACATCACCTTGGCTGTGAGTGGCTACCCTGGGAAAATGCAACTTTTGCAGTGCGATGGCAACCAAGACATTAGAGTTGGCAGCCTTGGCTCCTGGTTAAGCAGCAGTTTGTAAGACACAGAGGGAGAGCTCTCTAAGGTAGCTGGCCCTGTGCACTGTGGAGATTGTGTAATGAAGCAGAGTTATTGCTGACCTCTCAGTTTCCGTTCAGTGTTCAAAAGAAATTGGATTTTTGACACCCTTGGGGGGCTTTGGGGGGTGTGGGGTGGAAAGTGAAGACTTGAAAATTTTATGAGGTCTTCAATGTGTGGTAACAAATATTCATTTCCACAGCTAAAAGAACAGAATTTACACTCAACTAAAAGGATCTTACCGTATTTTGACAGCTACTCAGTGTATACGCAATGAACACTTGAGTAGACTAGTGCTGTTGAATTTAAATGCAAAATTCAAATATTCATAAAATTTAAGGGGGGGCTAAAATACCTGCTAAAACTGTATTTGAATTTTGGATGTGTGCCAAGCACTGAAGATGACTTCAGACTGATCGCATTCTTGTGCTAAAAAAGACTAGATGCAGCGCAACAAATACAGTTTAACAGGAAGCAGGTGTCTGGAGACATGTTTTAAACATTGAAGAAGTTATTTTTAACTCGACACAGCATCTAAAAAAACAGCGCTCCTGAATGAGGCACTAAATAAACAATCTTCTAGCACGTTTACATTGAAAAGCAAATGGTAAACGGGATGGTTGCAAAAGCATTCGGTGTGAACAGCCCCTTAGGTGGAGGTCTTTGGCCTTTGCGTTTTGCTCTCATCAGTGTTACTTAGATCAAACAATGGGTTTTTAAAGTGCTTTGTCAGGAAAGGAGTTAAATTTGGAAATATGTGTCTCGAGATCCTTGCATTCTGTTCCACTCTGTTTTGCTCTGTCTTTTAGTCTGAGCAGCTTCACGACTGAGTTAAGCCGAATAGCACTGCTATCTGGGAGTATTACTACTGTACACACGACTGTAATGAATGAAAACACTGTGGTATTGCCGTTATTATTAAGCTTGACTCTCGGGTAATACTGTGGCACCAGTGCAACACCACGTTAACATAGAACTGTCTATTCAAGTGTTTTTCCCCCTTGTTTTATTTTTTACTTAACATTATTTTTTTAGATCATGAACTAACTAAAACTTTTATTTATTTTTCATTTTATGCACATTAGTTTAAAATTGAATGCTCTTTTTTTTTTTTTAACTGCCAGAAATGTTCTTGCCAATAATTTAACACGGTGCTGTATGGTTTATATGTATTCATTGCATCCTCTTTTGAAAACAACGTTAAAAATCTGATTTAATTAAAATGTTGGTAATATTTAAGGTAATATAAGGTAAAGATTTGAATTCAGTGTCTTAGCCCAGTTGACAGCCCTAGTGTAGACAAGTTACTTACTTAGGTCAAGCCTAAAATGTTCCATATCTAATGTTTTTGAAAAAGATAAATTATTTTAATGGAACCAGCAGTAAAGAGCAGAATGTAAAGATACCTTGTGGAGAGGTGAATTGATTGGTTGAGACACTCTGCTCTGTATTTGACAGGACTTGTTTTATTCATTTACAATACATTAACAAATTATTGGTGAACAGGGATAATCTCTCACCAACACGGGTAAGAAAATCCGTCCGCTGGTTTGTATTTTATTAACTTGCTATTACTGTAATATGCTGTTCATTTACATATTTTAAAAATAGTTTATCCAGACTGCAGAAGCACTTTGTCATGCTTTTCTGCAAACTTCAAAGTTTGGTCTGTCTCTGTTCTTTGAATAGTCAACTTGTTATCTGGGACCTAATCCTAACTAACCCGGTCTCATGACAAATTGTATTAATAGTATGAAATTACGAAATCGTAAGAAATCACTTGTAAAACTGGCTTATAAAAATGTATGATTTTTACTCTGATAGAGAAAAATAAACAAGCCAAAAAAAACCAAAAAACTTTTGTTTACCACGGATGAAAGAAAAAATTGGGTTGGGTAATGAGATGAGGAAGTGTATTACAGTATATGTTATCGACATACATCAGTGATTATATGGAATGAATAACCAAATTTGTTTACTTGCTTAAAATGAAGTGTTGGATAGGAGACTAGCTAAAGTTTGAAGTGTTGTGTGTATTTGTACCATTTTGAAATTCTATTTGTTGACTGGTTGGCCTTCTGCGGGAATAACGTTTTTTTTTCTTTTTTTTTTCTTTTCTTTTTTTTACCTTTTTGTAAGAGCCAAGCTGTACAATATCTTCAATTGACCATCTTGTACAAATTATTGTCATGAGGCTGCATTGTCCTAACCCAGTTTACAAATTGAAATAGTCATTTAGGCCAAGCTTTTAAATATTGACACTGTCAACTACCTGAAATACAGCTTATTTCCTTACTTCACTGTGAATGGTAATTCACATAGAAATGACAAAACTCATAACAAAAACTCCCCAAAACATATCTTGTCCTGTCAGCTGTGAAACCCAGAGAGAGTTTCCTGAACTCAACGCTCATCCTCAGCATGGTGAAGGAAGAAGATAAAGACATGGTTCTCAGTTTCTGTAAGGTGTCAGGCTGAATAGCTTTACCTGATTGTTGGCTCACAGCTGTGCTTTGTTAGTCTCTCACACTTGAGAAGCAGCTTCATAAAATTCACAGGGTCAAACAAATCAATAATTCCCATTAACCGAGGAAGATTCTCTGCTCGGTACTTGAGAGGCTACGACCTCCTGTCTTTGTTTAGATATCTTTTTTTTATTTTATTATTATTATTATTATTGTAAAGGAGGAAGAGAGGATGGGAAAGGGAAATGGAAGGACAGATGCATGAAGGAAATAGAGAGAGTAATGGATACGGTGAAATGGTGCTGGGCATTATGCTGATTCACATATACAGATAACTGCTCTGAATGACTTACCACTTGGTCTGTCCAACTGTTTTTATGGTCCTTCCCTTCAGGGGAAGAGCTTAAGGAGATTTTTCACATCTGATTCCAGTGTTTGGATTAATCTTTTTTTTTTTTTTTTTTTTTCTCAGCCTGCATATTTTTGAACTAAAGAATAAAAATAATTTGCTTAGGAAGAAAGCAATGTAGGTTCATGCCTTCATCCTACTTTAAGAAGTTATTTTTAAGATTTAGATTAATATGAGTTCTTCGTGCCTGTGAATGTGCCTCATATTTATAGAGCACACTTTATAGTGCTATGACTTTGTAGCACACCATATAATTGTATTTTTTGGAGCGAGCACTTCCAACTTTTAACAATTTTTTTGTAGCATTTGAGTCTAGGAGGAAAAAACGAAAAAGTTATGACACAAAAGGGGAACATAGCAAGTAGTTTGAATTCTCATATGATTAATAAATATCCAAGAAAAGTTTACCATCTGGGATTCCAGAATAATGTGTAATGATAATATGCAATTATCACCTTTTATTTTTTCTGCAGTAACCTTAAGATGAGGTGCAACTCGAGTGTTAGAACAAGTGCTGATGGAAAGAATAGGGGCTGGGAGAGAAAGAGAGAGAGGGAGCAGTGACATATGTGTGTTGTCTAAGTGTTAAGTGCTCTTTTACTTGTGCTGTTAATTTAGACTGATCACAGGGGGACCTCCTCTGATTCATTATTGTTTGTGAATTCAAACATCTGAGCATATTTAAAGAAGGGGAGAAAGAGAGCTAATCGCTTCAGATTGATCTCCGCGCAGAGCGTAAATGTATTTAAGCTCATAATCCTGTAAATAGCTTCCAGCAAGGCAAAGTCAGCCTTTTAACATTGACTAAATGAAGTAAATAGAAGCAAATTAATTTTTAAAAGATGCATTGCAGTTGAACCCTGTTTATTATGTATGGAACAGATCAGTGTGGAAACTGGCAGCTAATGAGGCCTGTAAATTTAAAGCTGAATTCATATTCTGAGGCTTTGCCACCCTGCTGTTTAGGGGTTTGCAGTGAAATTTGTTTTTAAATGCAAAGCGTCTGTTCTCCCTCCGAAAGCCTCTCACACCCCAACAGATGGAGAGAATATGGAGCTCAGAAGGTTTACCTAGGAGGTGGTAACAGTGAAGCCACTCATTAACACTGAATTTAACACTTCGTTAGCAATGCGGCTTCCTGTTGAGAGCAGCTAGTGCTGAATGTCAAATCCTCAGAGCATACACTTTGGCCTAGCAGGACAACAGCAAGCCTGGGCCCCTTTAACACATCCTTTAAGCGCACTCCTGTTGTCCCACAGGTTTTCTAGTCCTGGGCTGTTGAAAACCATCAAATATAATTAGATCGGTTGATGACATCTGAGGTATATTTCACTGGCTATTTGTGAACAGGAGCATTCTGTATTCTACCTGTGTGTGAGTGTCTCTCTCTCTCTCTCTCTCTCTCTCTCTCTCTCTCTCTCTCTCTCTCTCTGTTTGTATGTGTGTGCCAATTTATCAGGTTTGAAGCAACAACAGTCTCATGCTGGGATGTGCTTTGGCACCATCAGAGAGTGATAAGACAGAATAATATGATCTTATATGTGGTGTGCTTTGTTCCCATGGAAATTGGTAAATTTTAGCAAGCAGTTGAGATCTTTAGTGGGAGAAACAGGAAGGTTATATCCCAGAGGTGCTTTAACATAATTAAGCTTCCTCACCTGGACTTTGAGGGCTAATGGTGGGGTGTGCTGTGAAAAGAAGTGGTGACAGTGGGTATTTCAGACTCATAATGTGGCTAAAAAAAATTATGGCCATCTCCTTTAGGCCACCATTAGTAAATCTGTTTTTAGACAGTTTTTTTTTTTTAAGGAATTATAGAGATTCACCCAAAAATGAAAATTCTCTCATAATTTACATGCCCTCTTGTTGTTGTATGATTTACTTTCTTCTGTTGAACACAAAAAGAGATTTTGTGGAGGAGGTTAAGAGTCCCGGTCACCTTTTGGTGACTGAGGCTAGCATTCTGCTCAACCTCTCCTTTTGAGTTTCATGGAAGAATGTGGGGGTAAGTAAACAATGACTGAATTTTCATTAGTGGTGAAAATGAAAATTCTCTCATAATTTACATGCCCTCTTGTTGTTGTATGATTTACTTTCTTCTGTTGAACACAAAAAGAGATTTTGTGGAGGAGGTTAAGAGTCCCGGTCACCTTTTGGTGACTGAGGCTAGCATTCTGCTCAACCTCTCCTTTTGAGTTTCATGGAAGAATGTGGGGGTAAGTAAACAATGACTGAATTTTCATTAGTGGTGAAAATGAAAATTCTCTCATAATTTACATGCCCTCTTGTTGTTGTATGATTTACTTTCTTCTGTTGAACACAAAAAGAGATTTTGTGGAGGAGGTTAAGAGTCCCGGTCACCTTTTGGTGACTGAGGCTAGCATTCTGCTCAACCTCTCCTTTTGAGTTTCATGGAAGAATGTGGGGGTAAGTAAACAATGACTGAATTTTCATTAGTGGTGAACTATACCTTTAAGACTTAAACTTTGAATGTTACATCATTACACATGTCATACCATATGTCTGCAGTTTAAAATCTAATATATAACTAGTATGCTGAAGTGAAACTGATGTCTCTTGTACCTCTTTTACAGACTGTGTTGTCCCCATTATGGCTACAGTAAAAGAGAGTACAGAGGATGACAAAGAGGTAGAATCTTCCTCTGATGACACTCAAGAGCTGACAGCCATATCTTCTCACAACAACAACAACAACAACAATAACAGCTTGGATCCACCAGAGCTCCTGCCCTTGGACAGTCACCAAAATCTTTTAAATGGAATCCAGCCAAACCTATTTGTCTGTGGGAGCGTTCCTGCTGCCCCCAGCACAAATGACTCATTGCCTTCAGGAGCACTTGTTAATGGAGCTGCTTCACACTGTACCTCAGAGGGGTCCTGCGTCCACAACAAAGACATGTCTCCTCTGCCCAGGACAGACACCAGCCCAGAGGTGTTACTGCCTCCCAGTGAGCTTCAATCAGACACCCGGCAGAAAGCAGAAGGGTGCACCCAAAAATTGCTGGCCACACGGGCCTCATCTGAATCAAGCAGCAGCGACGGTGAGGCCCCCTTAGATGTTCTGGTGGGGGAAGGCTTGGATAACAGGCCAATCAGCCGACTGTTGGCTAGAAAGGGAATCAAAGCAGAGTGCTTATGGGACTTTAATTCAGAGTTGTCAGAGAGTTCCTCTGATGACTGCGATGGTCTGAACTGGGGCCTGCAGGAGAATTTCATGCGGTTACTGTTAAAAAGTAGTGTAGCAGGTGGAGTAAGTACAAAGGTGGAGATTGAGGGAGCTCCACCTGCCAACCAAAGACGAAGGATGCGGAAAACTCAGACCGTGGAGAGGGCTGCCACTGGAGGACAAGTTTATAATGGCTTTGATTACACATCCCAGAATTCTCTAACCGATGAGGACTCTGATTTTGATTCGTCCATTAACAAAGAACATGCCTTCAGGAATGAGACAGAAAGTTTGAAAGCATATGCTGGCTTGCACCTAGAGAAATTCTGCGACAAGGCAGTTGCCATGAAGGAACTAATTTCAAGCAAAAATGAAGAGAGATGTGATAAAGGAAGCAGCGACACTGAAACAAACACCTACATGGGTGAAAAATTGGCTCCGTTAAAGACAGAGACAAAAACAGGCAGGGAGCTTTCCTTCTCATGCTCAAAGTGCAAAATTAATTTCAAGGAGAAGATGCATTTGCAAAGGCATATGATGTATCATTTAGACAGGAATAATAAGGTGAGACAAGAGCATGTTCCCCGACCCTTTATATGTAGGGAGTGTGGGCGTTCATTCCGAGACCTAACCTCTCTGCAAAAGCACACGATAATCCACCAGGTGCGTAGGGAGAAGCTGATGGAGGAGATTAAAGGTTTCAGTCAGATAGATGTCGAGGGAAGAAGAGCTTGTCTTCAGTGTCCCCAGTGTGTCTTTGGAACGAAATGCCCCAAAACTTTTGTCCATTATAGTGAAACTAATGAGAAGGAGAAGCACACCTATAGCTGGAAAAAATTTGATCACATGACTATGAATGAAATTGAGCTAAATGCAAGTGAGTGCACAGCTCATCACGACACATATAACAAAGATGGCGACTCCTTTGTATGCCAAATTTGCACATTTAGAAGTAAGAATAACAATGCTTTCAGAAAACATGTTGAGCTCATACATGGGCAACCATATTATGAGTTTTATAGAGTAGCAGACCAACCCAAAATCAAGAACTCATTAATGCCAAAGATTCAAAGCACAGAGAAATGGTCTGCAAAGGAGAGAGGTGAGGTGCCTTTTAGGCCCAATAACTCAGCTGACCTTAATCAGAGAAGCATAGAAACGGAAAAAGCCTGTGACGTTTTGAGTTCCTCGCTGATCAAATGGAACCCTGGCAGCCCAGCAAACAAGCTGTCACCATTCTCACAGAGAAGTGACAAGCAAAGCAAATTATCCCCTCTGCCTACAGAGAAAATAGATGTGACAACAGGTCTCCCTTATGTCGAAGAAGACAATCAAGAATATGAAAGCGCTGTCTCAGAAAAGAGGACAAAATATCTTTCCAGCTTTGACGTGCATTTTACAACAAAAACAGAGATCGTCAGTAAAACAGCCTGTCTGAACCCTGGCACTGAGAGCTGTCCCAAAGATCCCTCAACCAGCAGTACTTTAGCACTGCAAACGTTGAGGCATAAACTACCCTCGAAACGAAAAATGTCAATCCCATATCACAACACCCCTGTTGATGTTCCCCATGTGCGTTTTCCAAAATGTGAGCCTGATTCTCAACAATGGGAAACGACTAAACCACAAGAAGGAGATGACTATGAAGGTGCTCAGGATTTCAACGGCTACGCCAAAGAATCCGCAGATTGGTCTCGTAGCCATACCCCCTGTGATTATTTCAACTGTGGATGGACATCCCCTGTCAAGAACAACATTCCTGACTATGCCAATCACACCAATCTGGAAAATAACATAAAGGTGGACAGTGATGAAATCTGTACATTTATAGTGAAGGAGGAGTGTATCGAGAGTACAATCAATGAGGATACCCCTGATCCTGTTGTTTATAACGAAAGTGACCCCTATGCAGACTATGTGGTCTCCCCTTTGTCTTTGGTGGGCAGGAAGTGCTGTCCCTACTGCCCAGCTGTGTTTGAGTCTGGGGTTGGCTTGTCCAACCACATCAGAGGACACCTACATAGAGTGGGGCTAAGTTATGATGCTCGTCACGTGGTGTCACCTGAGCAGGTGGCATCTCAGGATTGTCGACACCGCATACGCAGAAAAATCCCTTCAGTGAATCGCAGAATCAGAAAAGGTGATTATTGTTCACCTTTGCATTGTGAAATAATAATTCATTGTGATTTTAGATAATATCACACATGCATAACCTATATTTATGTAGGTTTACAAACTTGTCTACATGTAACATATTGATTTAAATATGGTAATCGTTTGCTTTCATTATGGCAGATAAGCCAGAGTCTAAAACCGAACACACCTGTCCGCTGTGCCTGGGCTGGTTTGACACTAAGACCGGCCTCTCCAATCATGTGCGGGGTCACCTGAAGCGAATTGGAAAGCCTATTTCGGGTGCTAGCAAGTCACCTCTCTGGATTCTGACAGAACTTCTTCAGGATGAGTCAGAATACAGAAACATTATGAGGGTGCTTGGTGCCAGACCACACTTCTCCAAACCTTTTTTCTCTCAAAAATTTGCCAACAGCGATGGACTGTTCCTTACATCCACTGGGATTCCCATAAAGATCCGTCATGCCACCGGCACACCAGACGCAGGGCAATGGTCTATGATCAGATCACCACCTGTGGACAGGGAGATGCAGAGGACTGATACAGTCCCATCTAGCATTTTAGAGGACCTGCTGGGAAATAGGAAACTGGAGCAGGAAAAGGAGGTCCGAGGTCACTCAGAGAAGAACATGACTCCATTGGCCATCTCCTCCACTAGTGGCAGTATACCCAGGACATCATCTGTGAAGCTGGATCCTACCTGGAGTGAAGGTCAGGAGCCACACACTGTCACCCATTCATAAATCATTTGCTGCTATCCAGCAAACAAAATATTAAAAATAATATTCATAGATAAGTCTGTTTTATGTCCGCCTCTAAAACTCAGTTTGATTTCAGATAGATAAGATCGGCTTTTGATCATACAGTGGCCCCCAAAAGTATGTGGACACTTAAGCCACATTTAAAAATCTATGAATGTCATTGAATCAAATAACAAAATATCATACAGATCCCAAATGGGATCTGCCAACAAATTATACTAGCAGTTTTTTCAGAGCTAACTTCACATTTCTTCTCCATTATTTATTTTCTTTTTTTTTGCAATTGCTTTTTAACCAGTTTGTCTGAAGGTTTTTTTTTTTTTTTTTGGTGGATGTATAAAGTCAGTTCCCCTCAAGTTCACACAGTCCTGGCAGAGTTATCCGCAGGTTTAGTTCATCACATTAGCTATGGACATGTTTCACTGACATGTGACAACTATAAAGCATCCCATTTTTTATCTTAATTTTGAACAATATATGCATTGTTTTATCACCAAATCAATTTTTTTTTTTTTTTTTTTTTTTTTTTTGTGTATGATGCTTTGCTTTATAAAGTTTGCATGTGTTTTGATTATTTTGAGTAAATGCCACTTGCTGTGATATCCCATTGTGTATCTATAAAATGCAGTATGTATACAAATACTGAAGCTGAGTCTGAGCTGTTTTTCTTTCAGTAATTAGGGTCAGTAAGGTGCCTTAATTCATATTTGAAGACATTAGACTCTTTGAACCTCTCCAAAAAGAAATGGCCCTCAACCATTAATGATGAAACATTTCATGCATAATTACATGTTTTCTCACCAACAACTTGAATTTGTGTTAGTGTTGCTTAGACGTAATGGTGAACAGGTTAATAATTAGACCCCAGTTGTCAAACTCATTCAAGTTGAACAAGACCAAGTTCAGTGACAAGATTTCCCAGGAGTTCCTTAAGGATTGTAGAAGGGGTTGACTCATGACTGAATAATTAGGTTTTAATTACATTTACAGTGTTTCTCACATGGGAGCTGGGTTTGATAAATAATTTGATGAATGCCTAAAGTAAATGAAACAGGTATTACATATATAATTGTCTTTTTTTTTAAGGTGAAGTGTGTATTTTTTTCTATTTTACAATTATTAAAATAATTCCCAGTTTAATGTGTGGAGACAACTATATGTAAATTGTTTATAGGTTGGTTTCCTTGGAAAGTGTAATGTAGCTCTGTTCCATTTTCAACATAGCTCTGTTTGAACGATCTGATATGTCAACTTCTGGCTCAACCACTGTTGTAAGTTTGGAGTGTTACCAACTTTTTCTTTTATTTTGCACAATGACAGATGGCCAAAGTGTTTGGAAACTTATAATCCTTCAACCTATTTTGTGCCGCTAATGGCCCAGAAATTCACATTCACCTTTAAGATGACAATGCCTTACTTGTTTTATTACAGAGGCAAGTTTTGTGGTTGTAAAGTAATTACACCTTGTTTCTACCACCTTTATTATTTACAGTGCATTTTAAAACACCCAATTTCAGTCATACACTCCATATTAAATATGTATGGCAGACGCCTCATGCTTAAGACAAAGTTCTCATCCTGTAACCTTGAAGTTGCTAGTTGATGCCATTGAAAGAAGGAGGGAATGCGAGATTCAGAGAGTGCAGTGGAAAAGTTTGCCACTCATTGAAATATTGTACCAGGTACAAAACAAATTAATGTCATCAAAAGTGGCTTTGAAATTCAAATGTAAAAAGTGTAACGCTCTTTTATGTATCACTGGAAACACATCAGCTGTATTTGCACACCTTTGTTTTATGTCTACCCAAATAAAAACTTTCATTGCATTAATAAAAAAAAACATTAATGAAGGTTTGAAATCACTTTTATTTCACAGGTTGCCCATTTTAATTGGATGTAGAATGATGTTTAATTTGATTTCATTTTTCAAACAGATTAATTTAATCAGGACTGTGGTTTATGTTCTGCTGGAACTTTTTGATTGGATGTGAGGCATCAATAACTGGGAAGTCTGCAATCTGGCCTTTTTTAAAAGAAATGTGTATGTGCTTTTCAGAGGAGAGCAACTGTAAAATGTGACTTTTTTCTTAATCAGATAAGAGGAATGGGACATTCACACTTAAAATGGTTAAACAATGGACTAAATATTTTTTTATTTTTTTTTAAACATTGCCTATAAAGCAAATTTTAAGCATTTTGAACACTGGCTTGTCACCTTAAGTTTTAGTTGCTGTTTTTGTTATATGTCTTGTTTTGACTGGAAGACCTTTTTTGTATTTATTGCATTATATTTCTATTTTGCATATAAGGCAACCCCTGATTATGAAAGACATTTTTGTATCACAAAATGTGTTTCACCATGTGTTATTTCAAGAGCTCTTTATAGTCAAGATTGATACAACAGCTGTAGATTAGCATTAACTGGACACATTTCCTCTGAAATTACAGTGGGAGCAGATGAATAGCTTCAAATTAGAAAACAAACAAACCAACCAACCACCAAACCTTGTGCTTTGCACTCTTTTACAGAGAACATATAGCTACATGTCCTCAAAAACAGAGTGCACAACCGATCTTTATGATATGAAAACAGATGGAGTGGGAGGTGATGACACTCAGGGAATCACAGTTTTATTCTTCGAGCTGCTGTGTTCCTTTTCTAAATTACACACACTCGCACATGATTCTTTTGCTATTCAGAGTGGTTTTGAGTGGATTGCAGTAACAAAAACAAAAAAAAATAAAGATGCTCCGAGCGAACAGAGGTCACCTATCTGTTAATTAAATTAATTAATTTAAACATTTTATGTGTGTGTGATCTAGAGAAGTTTGCAGCAAATAAGAAGATCTGCATCCACTGCAACACAACGTTCCAGAGTGCTGTCAGTCTGTCCAATCATCTTCGAGCATATGCACGACGGAAGAGGATTGCCTTATTAGAGGGAACAAGTAGGGTCTCATACCTGCTCACTCTTCCAATCTAATTATCCTCCCACTCAGCTTTTAATTTTACCGTAATTACATTGTTTGTTTTACAGCATATGATTGTAAACAGAAGAGGCCTAGATCAAGACCTGGGCCAAAAAGCAAGGTGTTTTCATCTGCGCACACCGCCTCTGAAGTGATCTACAGAATGACCTGCAGGTATTTTACAACACTGCAGTACTTCATTATGAAACTCACTCTTAACACTGTCATGAGCTCTCATTTCTTTTTTTCTTTCTTTCTTTCTTTCTCTCTCTCTCTCTCTCCCTCTCCCTCCCTCCCTCCAGGTTCTGCGGTCTGACCTTCCAGGGTCCTCAGTCAATTCAGGAAGACTGGATCAAGCACTTGCAGAGGCATCTCATGCACACGAGTATCTCTGGCATGGGTGCAGGTATGGTGGAGGTATCAGCACTATGTAAAGAGCTGAGTTCACCATCTTCCCCCGAGCACCTGCTCCTGGATACTCACTCTACTCTCAGTCTGCCTGTGGGGGTCTCCTAAGCCACGTTTACATGCCAGCTATGCTCACTGTACACCTGTTCGGCACATGTTCATAAACAAATACATGTATATTATGCTGTATATACTGTACATATATGAGAACAGAATATATATATATATATATATATATATATATATATATATATATATATATATATATATATATATACACCGATCAGCCACAACATTAAAACCACCTTCGTAATATTGTGTAGGTCCCCATCGTGCCGCCAAAACAGCGCCAATCCGCATCTCAGAATAGCATTCTGAGATGCTATTCTTCTCACTACAATTGTACAGAGCGGTTATCTGAGTTACCATAGACTTTGTTAGTTCGAACCATTCTAGCCATTTTCTGTTGACCTCTCTCATCAACAAGGCATTTCCGTCCACAGAACTGCCGCTCACTGAATGTTATTTTGTTTTTGGCACCATTCGGAGTAAATTCTAGAGACTGTTGTGCGAGAAAATCCTAGGAGATCAGCAGTTACAGAAATCCTCAAACCAGCCTGTCTGGCACCAACAATCATCGGTGTATATACACCGATCAGCTACAACATTATAGCCATCTGCCTAATATCATGTAGGTCCCTCGATCGGACTTGTTGCTCCAGCACATCCCATAGATGCTCAATCGGATTGAGATCTGGGGAATTTGGAGGCCAAGTCAACACCTTGAACTCTTTTTCATGTTCCTCAAACCATTCCTGAAAAATTTTGCAGTGCGGCAGGGTGCATTATTCTGCTGAAAGAGTCCGCTGCCATCAGGGAATACCGTTGCCATGAAGGGGTCTGCAACAGTCTTTAGGTAGGTGGTACATGTCAAAGTAACATCCACATGAATGCCAGGACCCAAGGTTTCCCAGCAGAACATTGCCCAGAGCATTACACTGCCTCCGCCGGCCTGCTTTCTTCCCATGGTGCATCCTGCTGCCATCTCTTCCCCAGGTTAATGACGCACACGCACCCGGCCGTCCACATGATCTAAAAGAAAGCGTGATTCATCAGACCAGGCCACCTTCTTCCATTGCTCCATGGTCCAGTTCTGATGCTCACGTGCCCATCTTTCGGCAGTGGACAGGGGTCAGCATAGGCACTCTGACCAGTCTGCGGCTACACAGCCCCATTCGCAGCAAGCTGTGATGCACTGTGTGTTCTGACACCTTTCTATCATGGCCAGCATTAAGTTTTTCAGCAGTTTGTGTTACAGTAGCACTTCAGTGCGATCTGACCAGATGAGCTAGCCTTCACTCCCCACGTGCATCAATGAGCCTTGGATCCCTTTTGGTAGGTACTAACGACTGCATACCAAGAACACCCCACAAGACCTGCCGTTTTGGAGATGCTCTGACCCAGTCATCTAGCCATCTCAATTTGGCCCTTGCCAATTTCGCTCAGATCCTTATGCTTGCCCTTTTTTTTTTTTGTTGTTGCTTCCAACACATGGAATTCAAGAACTGACAGTTCACTTGCTGCCTAATATATCCCACCCTTTGACAGGTGCCATTGTAATGAGATAATAAATGTTATTCACTTCACCTGTCAGTGGTTTTAATGTTGTGGCTGATCAGTGTATATACAGTGTGTGTATATATATATATATATATATATATATATATATATATATATATATATATATATATATATATATATATACATACAGGTGCATCTCAATAAATTAGAATGTCGTGGAAAAGTTAATTTATTTCAGTAATTCAACTCAAATTGTGAACCTCGTGTATTAAATAAATTCAATGCACACAGACTGCAGTAGTTTAAGTCTTTGGTTCTTTTAATTGTGATGATTTTGGCTCACATTTAACAAAAACCCATCAATTCACTATCAAAAAATTTGAATATGGTGACATGCCAATCAGCTAATCAACTCAAAACACCTGCAAAGGTTTCCTGAGCCTTCAAAATGGTCTCTCAGTTTGGTTCACTAGGCTACACAATCATGGGGAAGACTGCTGATCTGACAGTTGTCCAGAAGACAATCATTGACACCCTTCACAAGGAGGGTAAGCCACAAACATTCATTGCCAAAGAAGCTGGCTGTTCACAGAGTGCTGTATCCAAGCATGTTAACAAAAAGTTGAGTGGAAGGAAAAAGTGTGGAAGAAAAAGATGCACAACCAACCGAGAGAACCGCAGCCTTACGATTGTCAAGCAAAATCGATTCAAGAATTTGGGTGAACTTCACAAGGAATGGACTGAGGCTGGGGTCAAGGCATCAAGAGCCACCACACACAGACATGTCAAGGAATTTGGCTACAGTTGTCGTATTCCTCTTGTTAAGCCACTCCTATACCACAGACAACGTCAGAGGCGTCTTACCTGGGCTAAGGAGAAGAAGAACTGGACTGTTGCTCAGTGGTCCAAAGTCCTCTTTTCAGATGAGAGCAAGTTTTGTATTTCATTTGGAAACCAAGGTCCTAGAGTCTGGGGGAAGGGTGGAGAAGCTCATAGCCCAAGTTGCTTGAAGTCCAGTGTTAAGTTTCCACAGTCTGTGATGATTTGGGGTGCAATGTCATCTGCTGGTGTTGGTCCATTGTGTTTTTTGAAAACCAAAGTCACTGCACCCGTTTAAAAAGAAATTTTGGAGCACTTCATGCTTCCTTCTGCTGACCAGCTTTTTAAAGATGCTGATTTCATTTTCCAGCAGGATTTGGCACCTGCCCACACTGCCAAAAGCACCAAAAGTTGGTTAAATGACCACGGTGTTGGTGTGCTTGACTGGCCAGCAAACTCACCAGACCTGAACCCCATAGAGAATCTATGGGGTATTGTCAAGAGGAAAATGAGAAACAAGAGACCAAAAAATGCAGATGAGCTGAAGGCCACTGTCAAAGAAACCTGGGCTTCCATACCACCTCAGCAGTGCCACAAACTGATCACCTCCATGCCACGCCGAATTGAGGCAGTAATTAAAGCAAAAGGAGCCCCTACCAAGTATTGAGTACATATACAGTAAATGAACATACTTTCCAGAAGGCCAACAATTCACTAAAAATGTTTTTTTTATTGGTCTTGTGATGTATTCTAATTTTTTGAGATAGTGAATTGGTGGGTTTTTGTTAAATGTGAGCCAAAATCATCACAATTAAAAGAACCAAAGACTACTTCAGTCTGTGTGTATTGAATTTATTTAATACACGAGTATCACAATTTGAGTTGAATTACTGAAATGAACTTTTCCACGACATTCTAATTTATTGAGATGCACCTGTATATATATATATATATATATATATATATATATATATATATATATATATATATATATATATACACACATACAGTATATATCTAAATGAAAGATTTTCTTCTATTGCATATTACTCCTTTTTCTCCTTGATTTCTTTCCCAATTTATTGTATCAAGTAGATTTTAGAAACAATCCAAATCGTAGTATTCAAAGGTCACATGTGTCCTCCATCGGCTACAAGGTTTAGAACTGAGCACTATTTAAACTAATGAACTATGTGAGCTACTTACTGTAATTTTGTATAGCAATGTTTATTTACACTGATAGAATCATGTATAACCTATTTTTAAGAGAATATATCAATACATTACAAGTAATGCATCATTTCTGCATAAGAATCCTTATTTCTACTCTAATGCATCCATCAACACATTGAGAAAAATCTTAAATGGGGTATATTGGGTATTAGAGCCCAAAACATGTTACATGCAATGTATTGCAATATTTTAAATAGCATCATTAAAGAAATGAACTGTGAACTTTATGAATATTTCAATAAATATTTTTAAAGCTTCTAGTTGTTTAGAAATATTCTGGGCAATACTGTCATGATGCAATTCTAATGTCCTAAATTTGTTTTATTTATAGAATGTAAAACAAAAGTCATTGTTCTATAATATTGTTCTAAAAATGCTGAAGCTTCTGCAAATATACTATTTTTGCTCATGGGTGAAATCCCCCGCAGTTTTAATTTAAGTTCCTCAGATTAGAATTTATGGTGCTAAAATGTGAGGTATATAACAAAAATGTATAATAAAACTCTAATCATAACAAATTGTCATGCTTTAGGATACCTAAGAGAATCTTTACCATTCTTTCAATTGTAACAATTTCTTTCTAATACGCAGTCTTTACAGTATATGATTAGCATTTGATTGTAAACAAGGCTATAGGTAAAGACCAATGGAGAAACAGTTCTCAGTGCCCTGGTAAGCCTTTCAAATAGTTACCATGTAACTGTATACCATTAGTTGGTGATGAGCAAATACCGATCAATTAAGGTGTACGTGTTAATGAGCAGAGCACGCATTAACACGTTGTATATATGTCTTTATTAAGTCATTAATAGCCAATTAAAATGCAATTGTGATTTGAACCATGGTATCTTCTGTTGTAATATCCCCCCCCCTCTGAATTGCCAATTTGTTGACAAAGGCACTGCCCTTTGGACAAGCCACACTGTCATTATGTAAGTATCAAAGATTTCCACAATATCAGCTGCTTTTGTGTAGAGGCACAACTCTAATAATATAAGAGAAAGCGGCTTGACCGAGGTCTGTTTTCTGGTCCATCAGTCAGCATCGGGGGGGGGGGGGACGACCTCACAGTTTGTCCCGGGCAGGGCTTAGACTGGCGATCAAAGCTGTACAAACCAATTGTCATCACGTTCCTCCAGTGGGAATTTGGAGTACATTAATGCCACTGCTTTGGGAAATAATTGTATCTCTCTGTGACTTCATTAGGCTCCCCTGGTCGAATCAAAAGACACTCCACCGTGGCTGGAAGCTGCATGGTGGGCAGACAGTGTCCCAAAGGGCCGAATGAATAAAAAACGAGGGATTATAATGAGATTGTACTAACCATGACCAGGATTGAGTTTTTCCATTATACCATTGGCAGCTTTATGAATGAGGTGGATGAGGGGGGAGGCAGGAGCATAAAGAAATGTGTAAGATCTGCACCAGCCACCTGCCACAGGGCTGTGCTGCTGACAGACCAGAGCATGCTTATCATTAGGCAGTGAATCAAAGAGGCCTGCTCTCTGGAGATTCCTCCATTAAAACAGTATACAAGTGTCATCCCCTCTCTGTGTGCAAGAGAGCACACATTTTATCCGAATCAAGAGGAATAATGAGTTGGCTTTGGAAAAGAAGAAAGACGCTTTCTATTAATCACCATATTTTATTTGTTAAATCGAACTTCTAGAATGCATAAGGAAGAGATAGCTTGCTATGTTATTTCATATTAATGGTGTAACATTAGGTGGTAATTAAAAATGCCCTCAAGCAGATAAGCACATTCTTAATATTTTATTAGAGCAGTTGAGACGAATAGGGAGGGTTTATCTCAAATAACATTTACTGTACCTCCTGATCATAGTCTCAGGTGCACCTGACACAAACTAGGAGAAACTGTTGATTGACTGATGGATACTTTTTTTTTCTCCAAAGACTGGCACATCTTGACTTTTTTCATGTTCTACAGTGGCAGGAGCGACCCAGAGATCAGGACCAGTGACCAAGCCCTTGCTGTTGTCGACTGTGCCCTTGCTTTTGCTTTCGTCATTCCTAAAGTGTAAGAGCCCACACTTCCTCTGTGAAAAGAGAGAGAGAGAGAGAGAGAGAGAGAGAGTGTGCGAACAAAAAAATCAATAGGTTTCCATTATCTGGTTGGGCAGTGTCACCGGCCTGTCAATGATCCCGCTACAGTCCTAGCACAAGGGTGAGACAAGCCCCCAGTCTATCGCTGCTGACAAGAGGAAAACATGCTGACAGCAACCAGGAACAAGTCAGAACACAGATTTGCACTTCAAGCGCTCGTCCGAGAGGGCGGTGTGAGGGGCCACCAAACGGCAAGGGGCCAGGCTTGGGCAGGGGGAATATGGGAGGGGGGCTCTGTCCAGGTTTTCACTTCCTTCTCTGTATGTCTCACTCCCCCTCACTAACGCTTTTATCCTTACATCAATTATTTACCTTTGGATACACCAAAGGAAACCCAGGTGCTGAGATTATGGCCAAGAGAAATTCATCACCGTAGTAGTCACCACCACCTCTAGATTTCTTCTGTTACCCCTCCCTCTCCTTTTTGCTGCCCATCTCCAACCCCCTGACCCATAAAAAAAAAGTCTATATATTTGCATGTGTATATGTATGTATATATATATATATATATATATATATATATATATATATACACACACACACACACTCTACCGGTCAAAAGTTTTGAAACACTCATTCTTTATTATTATTATTATTATTATTTATTTATTTATTTTTCACATTTTAGAATAATAGTAAAGTCATCAAAACTATGGAATAACATAAATGGAACTATGGGAATTATGTTGTAACTAAACAAAATCCAAAATAAATCAAAACTGTGTTATATTTTAACATCTTCAAAGTAGTCACCCTTTGCCAAGAATTTGCAGACATGTACTCTTGACATTTTCTCAACCAACTTCTTGAGGTATTGAAGGAGTTACAGTCTATGTTGGGCAATTATTAGCTGCATCAATTTCAAAAACTTTTTTTTTTAATTAAATTTTAGTTTTATAATGAAATAAATTAATATGGTAGCACAATTATATTTTTGTCTACAAAACTAATTTCAAACATTTAAGCATACGCCATCAGATCAAAAGATTTTTAAGATCATGAGAAACATTTCAGTCAAGTGTTTCAAAACTTTTGACCGGTAGTGTGTGTGTGTGTATATATATATATATATATATATATATATATATATATATATATATATATATATATATATGTATGTATATGTGTGTGTGTGTGAGTGAGTGTGTGTGTATGTATATATATATAGGGTTGGGAGGGTTACTTTTGAAATGTATTCCACTACAGATTACAGAATACATGCTGTAAAATGTAATTTGTAACGTATTCTGTTAGATTACTCAAGGTCAGTAACGTATTCTAAATACTTTGGATTACTTCTTCAGCACTGGTAGATTTTTTTCACTTGTTTTGACTATAAAAACTCTGCCAGTACAGTAAGACAAAATACACATGTTAAAAATACATTCTCTGATAAACCTAAATATCTTATGCAGTGTTGTTTCTAAAACAAGATAAATCAAATTGATCTTGTTTTAAGGATTTTTAAATATTTTTACAGGAAAACAATACAAAAATTATCAAGAATAAGATTTTTGCCCTAATATCAAAGGTCTTACTAGAAAAAAAGAAATTATGATCCAGCGTGAATTTTCTTGATAAAAAAATATGATCGTGCCTGGTAATGTGCATGTAAAATGGCTAGAAATAGCATTTTAGCTTAGCATAAAGCTGACAATTTACACAAGGTTTATTTCTATTTCTTGTGCTCCAAACTTACTTCAAACTTATCTGTCTGCTCATATGAATGTAACACATCATAAGAATGTGTTTCACTGCTGTTCAAATGCACTTTGGATCGCATCATTTATATGTATAAATGTTTTCCATCTGAAAGGACTAAATATTAAATGAAACAAATGACAATAAAATACAAAGTAATCTCTTCAGTAATCAAAATAATTTTTGAATGTAACTATTCTAACTACCAATGATTTAAATTGTAACTCTAGTGGAATACACTTACTTATATTTTGTATTTTAAATACGTAATCCCGTTACATATATTCCGTTACTCCCCAGCCTTGTATGTATGTATATATATATATATATGTATATATATATATATATATATATATATATATATATACACCGATCAGCCACAACATTAAAACCACCTGCCTAATATTGTGTAGGTCCCCCTCGTGCCGCCAAAACAGCGCCAACCCACTTCTCAGAATAGCATTCTGAGATGCTATTTTTCTCTCCACAGTTGGACAGAGTGGTTATCTGAGTTACAATAGAATTTATCAGTTCGAACAAGTCTGGCCATTCTCTGTTGACCTCTCTTATCAACAAGGCGTTTACGTCTGCAGAACTGCCCCTCACTGGAAGTTTTTTGTTTTTGGCACAATTCTGAGTCAATTCTAGAGACTGTTGTGTGTGAAAATCCCAGGAGATCAGCAGTTACAGAAATACTCAAACCAGACTGTCTGACACCAACAATCATCCATGCGATTATCTAATCAGCCAATCATGTGGCAGCAGTGTATTAAATCACACAGATACGGGTCAGGAGCTTCAGTACATCAACCATCAGAATGGGGAAAAAATGTGATCTCAGTGATTTGGAAGGTGGCATGATTGTTGGTGCCAGATGGGCTGGTTTGAGTATTTCTGTAACTGCTGATCTCCTGGGATTTTCATGCACACCAGTCTCTAGAAATTACTCTTGAGTGGTGCCAAAAACTAAAAACACCCAGTCAACGGCAGTTCTGTGGATGGAAATGCCTTGTTGATGAGAGAGGTCAACAGAGAATGGCCAGACTGGCTCGAACTGACAAAGTCTATGGTAACTCAGATAACTGCTCTGTACAAATGCTATTCTGAGATGCGGGTTGGCACTGTTTTGGCAGCACGGGGGGACCTACACAATATCAGGCAGGTGGTTTTAATGTTGTGGCTGATCGGTGTATATACTTAAATACTATATATATGCATGCAGGTTTTGATGGGAGTACACAGTATGTGTGTCACTTAATGCAGGCTATTTAAAAATTTAGACAATTCAGGTTTTGCTGTTACACTCATTATCACACTAAACCTGGATGTTTTATATACTCAATAAGGCATGTCAGTATCAGGCTTCTATTTGAACCCATTTAAACCAAACTTATCCTGCTAACCAACCAAACTTATTTTCTTTAAACCAAACCTCCTTACTCTTACAGAGTAAGAGAGACATCAACCACTCCACAAAACCAGATAAATCAATACATTTTGACAAGGATGAAACCTATTTTGTGCTCCAGAAATATGTTTCGGCCCCTGTCACATTCAATTAGATCTGTACAGCATGTCTGAGATTCAATACAGCCTTTGTGGAACAGGAAATCTATTCCACTGCCTGTGTGTGTATGTGTATTTCTTGTAGGCCTGCCATTTTTAAACATAGCCTATATTCTTATTACATGGCGGTGCTATTTCTACTATATCCTTCCTAGTTATGTAGAACTTGGTCTTATAACAAAGGTTAATGTGAAATTAGCTCTACCCATTCGCTCTAAATTATTTCTAATGGACGGTTTTTCCAAAGGCTTCAAGCTCTCGGGGCATCATCTGACATGCGGTTTAGAGCCTATTAATTAATGCTCTTTCCCGCCAATTGTTTTTCAATTAGTGCGCCTTCCCTTTTTCCCTGAGTTCCTTTTCCTTGTCTAGTGCACTAATTCGGTGTAGTGGATGACTGCAGGGAATTCAGGTTAATATGTTGACAAGCCCCGAACAATAGCGAGTCATGTCGCTGTTCACGCTCGGATGGTTCGGTTCAGTTCAGCAGCTGACAGCAGGTCCTAATCATCAACTGCCCTAAAGACACGTCATTACATACCATCATGACGACATAATTACAGCTGGCTATTTTAGAATTGTTTCTAATGAATGGGCGGACTGGAGTGTTATGTAAATAATTATGATAAAAAAAATAAAAAAAAATTTTAAAAAAAAATCAGTGCAAAAAATTCAATTTAAATTCTATCCTAATTAAACAATGTAGCCTATTTTATAGTTAATTTGATTAAAGTGGCCGTTTTAATTTAGACTAAATGTCACTTTAGAATATGGATCATAAACACAAGCTTGCAATAAAACGAATGACTTATAAGTTTACAAACGTCCATAAAATATGGATATATTATTATATAATATCACCATATTATTATTATTATTATTATTATTATATTTTTAAAGCTTTAGACTCGCGCAATTTGGAGCAATTTCAGTTGCATGTGTCAGCCCCTTGATGCCATGCTAAATGATAATAATAATAGCAGCCTATTATTAACAATAAAAATGGTGTTTTAAAGTGCTGATGGGCTCTCTGTAGAATGAATGAATACCGGAGATAGCAGAGCTGTATGTGTGACTGGTCACTGAGCAGCTGGCGCTTCTCCCTCCAGGCTCATGACCTGCTTTTCTTACCACACTAAATTGGAGGCTTGACAAGCCACAAAATGAAAGAGATTTGAGTTGGATTCGGGAAGAAATGCAGAATATGTGCCAAAAGTGACGAGTCAGGCGGGCATCCCGGTCATGAGACATCAGGCGTGAAAAATACGACGGCTTTTTTAATTATCCATGTAGCCAATGTTTTATAATATTGTCCGACAGCACATAGGCTAGCCTGTTAAAAATGAATAAATACAATTTCCCCTGCGTTATGTAAAGCATAATATAACATGCGCGTGTAATTGATCTAAGATTAATGAGTAGCCTATTTTGCTTGTCTTCCTATGCTACAATAAATTAATTAAGCAGGCTACTTAATTCATACTGCTGTATCTCATTACATTTTTCTCGGGATGTTTTGGTTGTAATGTCTCTAATCTCATGATGAGAAAACATGTTATGCTTTTCTCACACGTTGGGGGAAATTACAGTCGAATAAAAATGCAAGATTTCTCTCTCTTCTGTAATAAAATGCGGCGCCAATTTGGTCTTCCCAGCTCCGTTTGCGAGTGTTAATTGATCGTTTCAGACCAATGAAAATGTAGTGGGAATTGGGCCAATCAAATCAGATCGCGCATGCTGCATTTGGCTTGAGGCCTCTGTTTTCCATAATGTTTTTCTTTTTGTTTTTATACATAAAAAGCAGCGGACATGTAGTTCAGATATTGACCACCAGGTGTCACTGCACGGCAATTAAGTTCAACCCTAGAATCTTTGTTGAACCAACATAAGAGGTTTCAGAAGAGTCTTCTAATTACATATGAACCTGTCTGACCACTCACAAAAAGCTAAAATATATAAAACCTTTAAATGATATTGTGAATAAATTGTTGTGGATGTGATTTCCATAAATCAGTCTGAATGCTGACAAAGCAATTATCGGATAATTTTTATTTTTATTTTTTATTTTTTTTTTTTGCATTATTGTCCATATCAGTCGCCATTGTATAACAACCGAGGCAACATTCAAACGACTTTTTCCTCTTTATTTTCGATCTGCACAATTTCTCCATAATGTGTTGATGATGGTAGAGATTTGAAACCGTCGAGTAGCATGGCTTATGAGAACCTATAGTTTTTAGTTTTAAAATTTTCACAAATTAGATTTTTGAAATAATTCTAATAAGTATATCTTTTTATAGAAAGCTCACATGCTGTGCAACTGTCTTTAAGAAGACCTATGTAAAAAAAATAAAAATAAATAAAGCCTACCGTAAAGGCCTAGTTTACGTTTACTACAGGGTCAAACAGAATGTTATTGCTAGATCATATTATATAAAGTATTAGCCGATACAAAGGCATAGGCTAATATACAGTATATAGCTAGAGAGAATATTATTGTGGTAAACGCACGAAACTGTAATCCTCCAAATGCCTCGCACTGAGTCCTATCTTCAACATTTTTGTAATTCCCTCGAACCTGGGGTAGTGCTATCTAAATTTAGCAAGTCTCGCCTCCGAAAGAAAACAAAATAATTTTGCATTTACTGCACTGACATGTCTGTCGTTTCAGTGCATAAACAAACAAGCAAAAAAAAAAAAAAAAAAAAAAAAAAAAAAAAGGAATGTTTATTCCTTTAGCATTTAAACGAGGAATATCTTCACCGTAAGCAATGCTTTCATTTGCCTTTTGCTTTGTTGATATATATATATATATATATATATATATATATATATATATATATATATATATATATATATATATAATTGCGACCCAACTGTATACCACTGTTGCGAAATGTGTCAGGCGACACGTAAATATATAGAGCAAATGACAGCAACAGAGGGGGAATAAGTGACAGTAGAAAGACAAACGCAGCAGTACAAAGGCGCGCAGTGCTTTGAGAGCGCAGTTTGTTTTAGCGCACATCTCCCGGGCTGAAGAGAGAAACTAACACGCCCTGTTTAAGAAACAAACATGCAGATTAGATGGGGGTTTGACAGACACTCTTTACTTGCAGATTCCAGGTCCCATCGCACGTATACCAACGCAAACAGAGCCCAGACCCCTTTTGACAAAATGTATCATTGCCTTTCAGCTATAAAAGCCAAATAAATATTGAACATGCATGGTCAGATTTTACTTAAGCCTTTATAATACAGTATAGCCTAATTACATAAGTACCGATTGATATGCTACTAATGAACACGTAGGCCTAATTAATATGTAAATATTTTATTCAACCGCTACTAACTACACAATCTTTATATTATTGTTTTGTAATTCATTATTGCAGGCTAATTTATTATATGTTCATATATAAAATATATATTCATATATATGTTCATGCTTTCATTTTAAAGCAATAGGCAACTATTAGGTTAATTGCTATTCAATTATGGTTAGAGTCTGTGTAAAAAAAAAAAAAAAAAAAAAAAAAAAAAAAAAAGACGTCTACATACATAGATTTCCTGTCTTGGCAATGCTTATTCAACTGAAAATATGGTTGAGCTTATGAGTGCCTGGAATGTGTTGCCATATTTCACCTGCTGGTGTAGAAGGCAGCATGCAGGTGGTAGGGGATCACTGACAAACACATTCAATTGCTCTAATCTGACAAGATGAAGAAAGAGAGATGACATTGTTGTGCCTAATGATTTGCCCTCTCTCCATGGTCTTTTGGTGCCATAAAAGGGTCATACAGCTGACACTGTGTGTGTGCTGTAGATATCACAGCTCATCCAGGGAGTTGTCACCTGTTATGTGTCTGTCACCTTCAGGCTTACTGCCTTTACAACCTGAGCTCTGATCATTGCTCAGTTCTGCTGAAGTTCAACATTTCTTGGATTCAAAAACAAATATTTTATATAACATTCATGTACATTTGGGCTCTTTTACACCATCCTAAAGGTAATGCTGAGAAAACATACTCAAACAATAGCCTATATCATCCAATAAGGCCATTTGGTTCCAGTCATTAATAAAATGATATGTAAAATGGGTTATTGTGTGAGATCAAAACCCCAATTTGCAATGTTAAATAATTTTCATTATAATGTTCATGTTATGGTGTGATTACACATGTAAGTACTATACAAAAGTAATGAACTAATTAACTAATTGATTACACAATGTTGATGTCAAGTGTTATCAAAAAATATGGTAACACTTTACATTAATGCTGCCTTTGTTTTAGTTTTTGGTTTATTTGACCATAAAAGTTAAATGAATCAACTCATTTGTCGAGGATAATACAATACATTTTAAAACTTATTTCCAATGTGGTCCTTGATATTGCAATTAAGTGTTGAGGGTATAAAAGGGGGCTCATTAATGACTAATAAGTCATTTAAAAATGCATTATAAATAATTGACTTGCTGTTATAACAACAAGAATAAAATGGGAGACTTTCATGCATAAATCTTGTCAAAAAGCATTTTAACTTACATGTTATTAGTGCCTAGATCAATAAAGCCCGATGACTATTAAACCATACAGAATTTTATGTACATACGTTTCTAATGTTGGCAAGTACTTCATAAAATTCTTCATATGTCTACTTTATATTAAGATACATTTGATTGATTATTAATGTTTAATAAGTGTTATTAAGCAAATGTCCTTTTTTATGTTGTTACAACTGCATATCAGTGTTTTACAGAATAATGAATTTTTAAATGACTAATTAGTTAGTAATGAACCCCTTAATAAACCCTTAACAAAGGGAACATTACTGTGAGGAGTTAACAAAATTATTTTGTAGCACATACTTTTTCATTCTATATACATACACACATACATATAAATGTCATTTATTTGTTGCGAAGGAAAATTACCTTTTACATTGAACTATATTATGGGGTTGATGGACATAAAAACTGTAGTTTGTCAGATTTATAACTGGAGTCAGTCCGCCACAACAGTACTGAGATTTTAAATTAGAAGCTGCTGTTATAGTTGCTCATCAGCCTTTTTCTATTGACTGTTAAGTATTCTGCCCACTCCCCAGATGCTGTCCAAGATTGTTCTAATCACTAAATCAACAACTCAAAACTATGGGAGAACAAATAATGGAGATGAAATGAACAAATGATTAGCATACTGTGAAAGTACAATAAGTTTCTTATTTAGCATTTAGATAACTGTCTGTCCCAAGGAGCAAAGCTTCAAAGTTGAACCCAGTTTAGGCGAAGAGAATTAATTCTCTCTCCTTCATGCTTCATTGAATCTCTCATTACCAAACTTTGTCTGAATTGATGTTAGATTTGATTGAAGATTAGAGCATTTAGCAAATCTTGCTGTTGCGCATGTATCAGGTTTTTCAAGCACCCGCTGGTCAATACTCCCACTTTTATCCTGTGTCTGCTTCATTTAAACTTCATCAACTCCATCAATGAACTGGAACAGAGAAACGTCCCTGCGGTACAGTGCTGTTCTTTTGTTAGTTAATTCTTCACTGCCTCTCTCTTTCTCTCATTCTCTCTCTTTCTCTCATTCTCTCTCTCTCTCTCTCTCTCTCTCTCTCTCTCTCTCTCTCTCTCTGCTCTCTCTTTTCCAATTACTAAACCTAAAACCACCATATGATGAATTATTTCAATCAATATGATAATGAATATTGGTTTGAGCTTTCAGCTTGGCTGGCTTAAGAATGTATATGACAACAGTCATACTCTCTCCCAATGTGCATGTCAAACTCTTTTTCAAAACCCATCCCACTTTTTTACAGCCCTATATTTCCACTGACAGTGAAAATTGTTCATATAATAGAAAATGATGTATTCTCACAAGGGAGATGTATTTCCTACGGTCGCCTGGTATATTTTCACTCTGCATTTCTCACGACCTGTGATAAATTATGAGAAATGCAGTATGTAAGACATCTAGTAAACCATCCTATAGTGTGGAATTGATCAATCATGGTTAGGTTGCCAAACATACGGTGTTATTTGTCTTCTGTTTTGCATACCTGGTTGCTTTGACTTTTTGCCTCTATAAAGTGAGACATAAAGCAGTGCATCATATTTATACGGCTACCCAAAGAGCCATTTCGGAAGTATGTGCAGGGAAAAAGTATGTCCCCATCTGTTGCCATACTAATGAATGTTCTAACATCTCAGCCTATCGAATGGTATTCATATCTTTAATGATCCAGTTGCAAGTGATATACACCTCTCCATAAAGTCCCTCAGTTTTACATTTCAGCTGGAAAGGCTGCCCATATGTCACACAGCAAACAGCAGTTTCCTACCCATTTGTTCGGGTTGTAAATGCATCAAAGTAGTCTCCTAGAGTTCAGAGCAATATACCACAGGACCACAGCACCACAGAGACATTCTATAAAGAGTGACACACTCACTCTAAATTTATTGTAAACAATGTCATTACTACATTACACTAATAATAAGTTATGTAATCCATCCTGAAGCATTTGAATATGGGACATATCTAACAATGCACTTTATTAAATATGTCTTATTTCATTTCTATTAGGGATTAGTCTTGATATTGCCTCAAATCTGTAGGTATCACGTTATCATATTCACCATTCTAATTGAGATTTCTCAGCAAATTGCTGCACAATAGCAAACATTGAAATGTAACTTTTAATTAAGGTGGGCTTTAAATAATGAAGTCCAATTTAATGGATGTTACAACATCAGCCATAGTCATGTTCATCGAAGAATATTGGGTCATGCTCCCAGTTGGTTTTTGAATGGCCTTGTTGGTAAGGAATGGCAGAGAAAAGCAATGGGTGAGCACAATGGATTGAAAATGAGTGACCTTTGGAAATGTATTCTGTGATGGCTATGTTTGTACTTTACCTCACTGCCAGTAGATGGAGTAAACAAGACCTGACCCTTTAGAAACAAGTTTTGAGGTCACCACTGGGTTGAAACAGTTAAACTAGTGAAACGTTCTCACCCCTTTGGACATGTTTCTGTACAATACATTGATTGTTATACAAAACTGAGTCTGCTTTTCCATTTCACTCTGACTGCGAGAGTAATAGATGTTATAATTTTAAACTTATGAACGAAACATCAGGCTCCAAAATCGTAACTGTTTATATATCGATTGGAAAGCCATTTTAATCTGGTAAATTGTTGACTTTACAGCTGTCTAATAGTGTTTTCCTCACCTTGAGTGAGAGTCCCTGGATGTTTGCATGCACGCGGAGGTTTTTATATTCAAAACCTGCCCCGGTAAGTCATCTCATTATTTCTGTCTGAAAGTATAGGCACACAGAGAGAAATGTGATTACTGGTGATAACTGTATAAGCATTATGCTTATCTTATCCATTGGTCTCAGTGTGAGCTCTCACCCAGTGCGATCCAAGCAAACAGGTAAAATATGAACATGCAGGAGGTGTAGATTCTCCAAACACAAAACACATTATTTTTCTCTAAATTGAAAATGCAAAACATGTTCTGCTAAAAAAACGGACAGTGACTGATATGTTTACTAACAAATACTTGTACACTGGTAGTTCTTTGCAGGAAGAGTGATTTGTAGCTAATTTAAATAGTGTTTCATATGTAACTAAACTGAATAACTTTTCATTATACCCCTTTCATATGCAGTGTTGGGCGATAGCCTTGCTACGAATAGCTAAGCTATTAGTTTAACTTCATTTCTCAGTAGCAAGGTGATAGTGTGGTTATATATAAAATGATGTAGTTTTTCAGTAGCAATGCTGTTTTATGGATTATGTAGCAGGGTAGCGTTAACAAATGGTACAACATTACATCTTCCTTGACAATATGTCAGCAAGTTGTGTGTTCCGTATTCTGTCGGCTGTTTAGAAAAAGAACTTGCGATGCCCGAATGAATAATTATTTTCAGTCTGTTCTTTTCAATGAATCGGTCAAATGTTTAGCAAAACTGTCTGGGGAAAATTCACTAAAGAGTTGCGCCACTTTGCGTCTTATTCACTAATCACCCACAGTCTAGTGTAAGTAGTTGCAATCAGTGCTGAAATTGTGCTGTGTCTTGAGTATTTAAATTAAGTTATTGTCATTTCTTTCTAGGGGTGTGCAGCAAACCATTATCTGTATCTGTATCTGTTACTATGACAAAATTATCTATAACTGTATCTGTATTCGGATAGAACTGGATGTGGGCGTGCTTTAAACCGGAAGTGCATCAAAACTCATTTTAAAATGTAACTCATACATTTAGGCTATAGCTTCAGTATATAAAGTATGCCTCGGATAGGCCTATTTAAATATTATTCTTCTGCTTCTTCTTCTTCTTCTTATATTATTATTATTATTATTATTTAATTATAGTATTGATATATTCTTTATTTTTTCTCACCAGATGTAGCTGAGTATGTAGGCTACATAAACTGTGGAATATATTGTTAACTGTGTTTCCCTATCTGTCACTCACTCGACGCTGTGTCGATGTAGTGACACTAGGGGTCACTCTTGGGAGCCCCAAACACCTCTGATCTTTTTTTTAAAGGCCAATGAGAATTGGCTAGTGGAATTTGCATGTCACTCCCCCGGACATAAGGGTATAAAAGGAACTGGTACTCATTCAGATTTTCTCTTCGGAGCCAAGCGGTTCAATTCATTGAGCTGAATTCATCTGCCGAGTTCATTCACCTCTCCTGGATCTTACGGCACATTTCAGCGGCTTCTCCCCCTCTGCATCTGTGGTTTGCAGAGAATGCCCCTGGGCGCTTCGGCAGAACATTTAAAAGAGTATATTCTAAAAGAGTATATTTTCTTTTTGAAAAAGCGGCACACACGGAACGTCTTTTTAAAGATGTCTTTCTAATTGTGTGTTATTCCTGGTTGCAGTCGTAATCTCGCCGCTTCCGACAGCCACGATCGCTGTCTTACGTGTCTGGGCGCTGCCCACGTGGAGACATCATTCGTGGATGGATCATGTCCTCATTACGAGAACATGACCATGGCAACGTTGTGGTTGCGGCTTGCATTCGTAAGAAAGCAAGCCACCCCAGCGGCTCCCCGCCTTGGTCCTTCTACCGATGGGGACCTCAATGGGACCACCTCTGCCGGGTATCCCCCCACAGACCTCCCATTCCCCAGCACGCTCACTTGCCCCGGTCGCGCATTTGGACGAGATCGCCGGCTCGTCTCAGGGTGAGTTCGACCCCTCGTTTAGAGCCCGGGAGGAGGATGAGTTATCGAGCGCAGCATCGGAGAGCGGGCTCATCCATTCAGACACAGAGGCTTCGACTGGGCTTCCTCCTTTGGGAATGGTCGCCCAGTCCCAGGCTGACGCGGAAATGACGGACATGCTTTACCGGGCGGCCGCGAGTGTTGGGCTAGTGTGGAACCCTCCACTCTCCCCTGAACCCTCGCGGCTCGATGATTGGTTCCTGGGCTCCGCCCCCATTCCTTTCTTCCCAGAAGTGCATGAGTAGCTGACAAGATTGTGGGAGGTACTGTCCAGTCCCGATCTTTCAGCTCCCCCGCTCTCGCTACCCTCGATAGCGGAGTGGCCAGGGGGTACTCGGTGATCCCCCAGGTGGATAAGGCGCTCGCGGTGCACTTATGTCTGCAGAGTGCCGTCACCTGGCGCGGGCGCCCGAAACTCCCGTCCAGGGCCTGTAGGGTTACGTCGTCCCTGACGGCTAAGGCCTACAGTGCCGCTGGACAAGCTGCCTCCACCCTGCACGCCATGGCTCTCCTGCAAGTACACCAAGCCAAGGTGCTAAAAGAACTGCACGAGGGTAGTTCCGACCCGGGATTGATGCAGGAACTGCGCTCAGCGACCGACCTTGCTCTCCAGGCGACGAAGGTCATGGCGGTCTCTCGGGCAGATGATGTCCACCCTCGTGGTCCAGGAGCGCCACCTTTGGCTCAACTTGGTTGAGATGTGAGAGGCTGACAAGGCACGGTTCCTTGATGCCCCCATCTCCCATGTTGGCCTATTTGGTGACACCGTTGAGGACTTTGCCCAGAAGTTCTCGGCGGTGAAGCAGCAGACGGAGGCCATACATCACATCCTGCCCCGGTGCAGCGCAAGACCCCACACCCCATATGCTCATTGCCAAGGGCATCCTCCTGCTGCAACGACATCGGCTCCGCCACAGCCCGCTCCCATGGCCTGGCCCTGGCGTAGAGCCCAGGGCAGGAAGCAGACGCCACCCGTCTCACGGCCGGCCACTAAGAACCCGAGGAAGGCTTCAAAGTGCCCCTGTGACGGGCGACCCAGGGGCAAGGAGACCTGCTACACTGGAGCTGGTAAACAGACCACTCCATCCCCCGCTGGAGGGCCAGGAGGAGAATCTTTTGTTTCGTTTTCATTTAATTGAGCTGCATGTCCAAGAGGCTGCGGTACCCAAAAGTTCAGCAAAAGAGCAGTTTCCTTGTTCCCTGGGTCACATGTACAGTGTGCACGGCCGTCGTCATGACCACTGTCTCATCTTCGCAGGTATGGCACTCCAGCGGTGGTCCCCCCACCCCTGTGCGCCCAGCTGTGGCACAAACATGCCCACATGAGGTTGGGTCTGATGGACTACGGGGACAAGACTCCTCCTCCCCCCCTTCGGCCAATCTTATGGTGGACGGCAGGAGCCAGGTAAGTGCTTCGATGTCCCTGGACTCAGCACGGCCAGGGGGCTCGGATCCCCTCGACATGGCACCTCAAGCTCCGCCCCACCGTAAGGCCCCACCCACCGGTACGTCCGACGTGATCATTCCCTTGGTCCCCCTCGCCTGGAGTTTGGGCGTGTAGCTCGCGCTTTCCAACCCTTCGTGATGGCTGGTCTGGACCGTCCGACTCGGCTATGCAATTCAGTTCACCAGGCGCCCGCCCAGGTTCAGTGACATCCGCTTCACCTCGGTGAAGGGCAAGAACGCTGCTACCTTGCGTGCGGAGATTGCTACCCTTCTGTGCAAGGGCGCGATAGAGCTTGTCCAGCTGAGATGAAGAAAGGGTTCTACAGAACTTATTTCATCGTACCAAAGAAAGGCGGTGGGTTGCGACCAATCCTGGACCTGCGAGTACTGAACCGGGCTTTGCACAGACTCCCGTTCAAGATGCTGATGCAAAAGCGCATTCTAGCAAGCGTTCGGCATCAAGATTGGTTTGCGGTGGTAGACCTGAAGGACGAGTACTTCCATGTCTTGATCTTACCTTGACACAGACCCTTCCTGCGGTTTGCCTTCAAAGGCCAGGCATACCAGTACAAGGTCCTCCCCTTCGGCCTGTCCCTGTCCCCTCGCGTCTTCACGAAGGTCACAGAGGCAACCCTTGCCCTGCTAAGGGAAGTGGGCATCCGTATCCTCAACTATCTCGACGACTGGCTGATCCTAGCTCACTCGAGAGAGTTACTGTGCGCACACAGGGTCCGCGTGCTTCGGCACCTCAGCCGACTGGGGCTTCGGGTCAACTGGGAAAAGAGCAAGCTCTCCCCGGTTCAGAGCATCTCTTTTCTCGGTTTGGAGTTGGTCTCAATGACAGCACGCCTCATGAACGAGCACACACAGTCGGTGCTGAACTGTCTGAAGGCATTCAGATGGAGAACAGCGGTTCCACTGAAACACTTTCAGAGGCTCCTGGGGCATATCCTCAGCGGCAGCCACACTGCTCGGGTTGATGCATATGAAACCGCTTCAGCACTGGCTTCGGACTCGAGTCCCGAGATGGGCATGGTGCCACGGGACACATCGTGTGACCATCACGCCGGTCTGTCGCTGCCTCTTCAGCCCTTGGACCAACCTGGCATTTCTACGGGCAGGGGTTCCCCTAGAGCAGGTCTCCAGGCGCGTCGTAATTACAACAGATGCCTCCAAGACAGGCTGGGGCACTGTATGCAGTGGGCACATAGCCGCCAGCTCCTGGACTGGCCCGCGGCTGTGTTGGCACATCAACTGCCTAGAGTTGTTGGCAGTACTGCTCGCCCTGCGGAGGTTTCGCCGTTGATCCAGGGCAAGCATATGTTGGTCCGGACGGACAACACAGCGACGGTAGCATACATCAACCGCCAAGGCGGTCTACGCTCACACTGCATGTCACATCTCGCCCACCATCTCCTCCTCTGGAGTCAGCACTGCCTCAAGTCGCTATGAGCCACTCACATCCCGGGTGACCTCAACACAGCAGCGGACACGCGGTCACACCAGGTTATCCACAGGGGAGAGTGGAGGCTCCACCCTCAGGTGGTCCAGCTAATTTGGAGTCGATTCGGTCGAGCACAGGTAGACCTGTTTGCTTCCCGGGAATCCTCCCACTGCCCGCTTTGGTACACCCTGACCGAGGCATCTCTCGGTATAGACACATTGGCACACAGCTGGCCCCTTGGACTACGCAAGTATGCGTTTCCACCAGTGAGCCTACTTGCACAGACCCTGTGCAAGGTCAGGGAGGATGGGGAGCAAGTCATCCTAGTAGCACCCTACTGGCCCACTCAGACATGGTTCGCGGATCTCATGCTCCTCGCGACAGCCCCCCCTGGCGAATTCCCCTGAGGATGGACCTTCTTTCTCAGGGACGGGGCACCATATGGCACCCGCGACCAGATCTCTGGAATCTCCATGTCTGGCCCTTGGACGGGACACGGAGGACTTAAGTGGCCTACCGGCCGCGGTGATAGACACGATCACTCAGGCTAGGGCTCCCTCTACGAGGCGCCTGTATGCCTTGAAGTGGCGTCTGTTCGCTAAGTGGTGTTCTTCCCGACACAAAGACCCCCAGAGATGCGCAGTTGGATCGGTGCTTTCCTTCCTGCAGGAGAGGTTGGAGGGGTGGCTGTCCCCATCCACTTTGAAGGTGTATGTAGCCACTATTTCGGCTCATCATGGTGCGGTAGATGTTAAGTACTTGGGGAAGCATGACTTGATCATCAGGTTTCTGAGAGGCGCTAGGACGTTGAACCCCTCTAGACTGGGATCTCGCTGTAGTCCTTCAGGGTCTACGGGGAGCTCCCTTTGAGCCCTTGGAGTCAGCTGAGCTTAAGGCACTCTCTTTGAAGATTGACCTCCTGACTGCTCTCACTTCCATCAAGAGGGTAGGGGACCTGCAAGCGTTCTCTGTCAGCGAGTCATGCCTTGAGTTCGGTCCGGGTTACTCTCACATGATCCTGAGACCCCGACCGGGCTATGTGCCCAAGGTTCCCACGACCCCTTTTAGGGATCAGGTGGTGAACCTGCAAGCGCTACCCCAGGAGGAGGCAGACCCAGCCTTAGCATTGCTGTGTCCGGTGTGAGCTTTACGCATCTATTTGGATCACACGCAGAGCTTAAGAAGCTCCAAGCAGCTCTTTGTCTGCTTTGGTGGACAGCGGAAAGGAAGCGCTGTCTCCAAACAGAGGATCACCCACTGGATCATTGATGCCATCATGATGGCATATCAGGCTTAGGACGTGCCACCCCCTGTGGGGTTACAAGCCCACTTCACCAGGAGTGTGGCGGCCTCCTGGGCCCTGGCCAGTGGCGCCTCTTTGGCAGACATCTGCAGAGCAGCGGGCTGGGCAACACCCAACACCTTTGCAAGGTTCTACAATCTTCGGGTTGAGCCGGTCTCGTCCCGAGTAGTGGCAGGCACGAGCAGGTAAGTTCTGGGACAACTGGCCAGGTGTACTGCTTGCGTATAGTGCCTTTCCCCTCCCTTGAGGGGAAGACGTGCGCTCTTGACTCCCAGTAGTGTTCACAGACTGTGATCCCTGGATGACTTTCCTCCTTAGCCCTGTGGCAGTCGAGTTTGCGGAGAAACTCTCTGCCGGCTCAGTAAGTGCGCCAATGAGGCCCTGTACTGAGATTGATGCTACGCATGTGCTGGTTCCTCAAAGGCAACCCCATGTGATATTTCTGCAAAATTGTTTCCCTGTCGGTAAACTACATCTTCCTTGTGCAGGGGACCCTCTGCCCCCTGTCGCCATGCTTTGTAGAAACTCCTCCCCCTTTGTGTAGGACCTACCATGGGACCTCTCCACATGACATACTTCCAACAAGGCTCGGTAAAGACCATGTGACGTATTTCCACTCAAAATACCCCCCCTATTTTTGGGCGGGGTATGGTCTCCGCATTGTCTTCCCCTTGGGAGTGACACCCCCCCCCCCCGACGTAGACACTTAGGGCTCCCAGTCAGTTAACAAATTCCACTCTTTTTGGTGAGAAAAGAGAAGGAAAAGAGGCCTCGGCTGAGCTAGCCTGTCCACCTATTTGTTGGGCAGTCAACTTGTTCCTGAAGGACTGTTCGACACTCATAAAGAACGTTGGGGGAGGTTACATGATGGCCTGGTGCGCTGGCTACGAGGCACACAGCAGTCTGCCCGTCACACACCACCACTTCACGTAACACAGTTCAGTTAGTTGTGGCGTTTTGTATAGGGAACCCTAGTGTCACTATATCGACACAATGTCAAGTGAGTGACAGATAGGGAACGTCATGGTTACTTTCGTAACCTCCGTTCCCTGATGGAGGGAACGAGACGTTGTGTCCCTTTTGCCACAGTGCTGAACTACCTGCTGAAATGGCCGGGACTTTATCTCAGATCCTCAGCACAAAACCTGAATGAGTGGTTGCATACCAGCTCCTTTTATACCTGTATGTCCGGGGCATGCAAATTCCACTCGCCAGTTCTCATTGGCCTTTTAAAAAAAAGATCAGAGGAGCTCCCAAAAGTGACCCCTAGTGTCACTACATCGACACAACATCTCGTTCCCTCCATCAGGGAACGGAGGTTACGAAAGTAACCATGACATATCTCCTGGTATTTTGCACCTTAATATCTGCTGAAACAACATTTTAATTTATGTCTGTGCTGTGTGCAAGTAACAATGTTATTCTGGAGGCACAAGGTGTCAAGCAATTGTAAAATGTCAAGCACATATTTTGCAGTGAATATTAAATACAAATACGAATATTAAAAGAAATGATAATAAATTAATATAGCCTACAAACAGAAAGCACCATGAATCTTTATCAGAAAGTTTTATGATACACTCAAGGCTTATATTTTGTTCACATATTTTTATGGAGGACATAATTAATTAGTTAAATTACATGTGCAGAATTAGTGAAATGCAGTGGAATAAATGGCAAAATCAAGCCTCTATATATTTCCAGAAATGAAAAGCAAAAAAAAAAAAAAAAAAAAAAAAATGTTATCCTCCGTGTGCAGGAATATTTTGAATAGATTTGCACTGTATGAAGTATTTAAACATCTATGGAGCATTTAAACATTTTTGGAATGAAGGATTAACTAAATAATTACCTTAATGTGGTTATAAATTTGGTCAATTTACAGTCGAGCTAAACTATAAAATCATCACTTCTTTGGTCAGGAATTAAACATTTGTTGTTAATGTGATCAGACATTTCAAACCGACATTTCAAGAAGTGGAAAATGTGTATGATATAGATAATACTCTTTACAAGATTAGATTTATAAGACGCACACAATTAATGGAGACTGCAAATGGAATCGAGAATGCGGCCATCCGATCTGAATTTAAAATCACCATGCGTATTTTCATTCATAAGGTTTACACTGTAGTAATATTGGCTTCACAGACTCATCATTGCTTTGTAATTTTCTATATGTTTATTTAAAATACCGCTTTATGCCTGTGCTCGTTGAATGATTTGTCTTCCGAATATTTTTTTCCATTATTCGAATGAATTTGTTACTCGTTTTGAAGTCATTACTCGTGCCTTTCTGAATAAGGTATTTGGCTTCGGGCACATCCCTATTTCTTTCCATGCTTTTTGCGCTGTTGCCTGATCTATATAATTCCTTTAGTGAATCACATGTGCAAATAACTAGAGTTTTACCGTATGCAATTCATTCTTAGTGAATTTCCCACTCTGAATCAGTTCATGATTCAGTCATGATTCATGATTGAATTATTTGGACAGCTCACTCATGCACTGAATTGTTAGGAGTGATTTTGAAATTACAGTCAGTAAAACGTATCTAAAAAAACAAGATGCTTTAAAATGTAGAAAACAAAAAGAATGGCAGATGAAGTGGATATTTAGCTACAGTCCATTAAAACCAAACCTGCAAATTCATCCTAAAGTCTTTATAAATATCGACACTTGCATGCTCAGCTTTTGAATGACTCCAGGTAAAATCAGTAGCATTTTCTATCCCCTGACCCTAACCCTACCCCTAAACCTAACCCTCACACAAACCTGTGCACATCAGTAGATTTAAAGTGGTTATGTCATGAGGAATAACATTTTCCTTGATCTTTTAACATAAAAGAGTTCAATGTACTGTAAAAACAAAAGGAGCTTTTATTGACACCAAGCTGCAAAAACATCATCCATCATCACCCTACATCATCGCACATCCTCAGATCAGCATCCTTTCTGTGTGTCAGAAAGGTATAAAGGAGAGAGAAAGACAGGCCTACTATTCCTCAGCACCAAAGGACATGTTCTTGTGCCCATCCGGACTATATTTAATTATTTTTCTATGTAAGCATGCACTAGACAGACATCTTTGACCACTACCATGTGGCTCGTGCTGCTTCAAAAAAAAAAAAAAAAAAAAATCTGTGTCAAATTTCATTCTGTTTCATTATGCTGCGCTGTATATTGCTGTTTTAAGTATACAAGCATCCTTGCAGCCACCAGTGTGGCACATTTCACCACAGATTTTGGCTCATTTCAGTGTGTATTACATGTGTTTTTGGCTCAAATCAGCATGGATTGCTTGTGAACCAGTCACAATATGATTCAAGTTTAGCAAAGGAACTGTTATTGGAAGATGGGCAGTTAAAACATAGACTTTATTCACAGTAGCACCATTTTTTTTTTTTTTTTTTTTTGACAGGAATGATAATAAGGCTGTGAGGGATAAACTTACCGTCTCTTCAATGACATGCACTGTATAAAGCTGTATACGGATCCTCGACTACATCTCATCTTTTCTAAACTCATTGTCAACTGAAATTTCTTGGAAACATATATTTTTTTAATTGTTCGCCAGCAGAACTGTCCAAAAACACTTTAAACAACTCTACAATCCATTAAAGAGACTTCATGTCTATCCCTCACAGCCTAGTTGTCAAGTCCTTCAAAAATCAAAGATGGTGCTGCTGTAAACAAGGTATATTGGACTGCAAAACCTAAAGTGATCAGTTTCATTCATTAATGTTTCATCTGTAATCACTGTTTGTGCAGTAAGGTAAATTTGTAGACACTAGTGAGATCCAGGTTGGGTTCAAAAAAACAAAAACAAAACACAAATGTGCGCACGCACACACACACACACACACACACACACACACACACACACACACTCGCAATACAGTATATATATATATATATATATATATATATATATATATATATATATATATATATACATATATATATATATTACCCTTTGAAGATATGTTTCATGGTTTCTAATAAACGGTTTTTTTTAAAGAAAATATACGAAGTAGCTTAGATGTAGCAAGCTGCTTTTTCCATGTAGTTTGTAGAAAAACTGGCTACATTCTCTTAAGGGTAGTTTTTAGCGAGCTCATTTTGACCATATTAGTTAGTAGATTAGCTAGCAATTTTTTTTTTTTTTTTTTTTTTTGCATAGCTTGCCCAACACTGTTCATTTCTGCCACATATACTCTAATAAAATCTAAATCTGTTTGTGTGGTGGTAAATATGTAAATATGAGTGGTGTATGGTGTCCTATTGTGTGGTAAACAGGCTGTATCAATGGAGTCCTCTACTAATTTCTCATTTATGCAGCAAAGTTTTCAAAGTGTATATTCAAATATCAGTGTATGTTTGAATGGGTGATAGAATGATAGAAGAGTGATAGAATGACAAAGTGTTTGTGATTGGTACATTTGAGCATGTAGTGTGGGCACCAGTAAGAAGAATTGGATGGATTCAATGGACTCATAATAAAGCACTTGCTCTATTCTCTCTCTCCCTTCTCTTGTCTTTTCATCTCTCTCAGTCAGTCTGGAAACAGCTGTCATGTTTGACTGACAGGATAACATACACTCGACATGACCAGACTCTCTTGTGTGAAAGCCCTGTTCTCTCTCTCACCCTTGCCAGACCTGAGACACATGTCAAGAGGAAGCTTCTTCCATCTCTCTGTTCAAACTCATAACACACTGCCAAAGAGAGAGAGAGAGGGAGAGACAGACGCTTCACATCTCACGCTTTTCCTTTAATCACACTCAATGTCTGCCATTTCTTACAGCTGCTTTCATGCTGTAACAAGTCAAACATACGTGAATGAGATATTTCAAAGTGTTAAACCAATTTAGCAGGCATTATTATATGAAAGAAGACACTAATGTAGCTGTTTAGAGCAGTCATCAATACAAACCAAAAAGACTACAATGAGGGGACAAACACCTCACTTCACAAAGGACAACGTGTTTAATAACACTATGTAACACAATTTTTGTTCCTGGGTAGTAAGTATTATT
Organism: Myxocyprinus asiaticus; assembly: GCF_019703515.2. NCBI lineage: Eukaryota > Metazoa > Chordata > Actinopteri > Cypriniformes > Catostomidae > Myxocyprinus > Myxocyprinus asiaticus. The sequence goes on from NC_059355.1 coordinate 22,399,963, forward strand.
TCCTAATTTCTGATGCCTCAAAAGTATAGAAAATGGCTACTATTCACCACAAACTTTGCTTTTGTGACCAGGACAGTGATATTTTGAAATTGACCTATTTCCAATGAGAAAACGGGTGAATTTATGTCTTTTCGTTCACATAAAGTCAGAAAAAAACAACATATGATTCCAAATTTACATGTATTTATACTAAAGTAATATAAAATGACTACAAAAGATTTAGAAGCGAGTAGTTTTTCGAGATTTACGATTATACTGTAAATCACTTTCACGAATCAGCCCCCAAATGTAGTCTCCCATCATGTTCTCATTATACTCTCCTTGGTAGCGGTGTTCAAAGTCCAGTATATCCTGATGGAAGCACTCGCCTTGCTCCTTCGAGAAGGCTCCCATGTTCTCCTTGAATTTATCAAGATGAGCATCAAGGATATGGACTTTGAGGGACATCCTACAGCCCATTGTGCCGTAGTTCTTCACCAGAGTCTCAACCAGCTCCACATAGTTTTCGGCCTTGTGATTGCCCAGGAAGTTCTGAAACACTGCAACAAAGCTGTTCCAAGCCGCTTTCTCCTTACTAGTGAGCTTCTTGGGGAATTCATTGCACTCCAGGATCTTCTTCATCTGTGGTCCGATGAAGACACCGGCTTTGACCTTTGCCTCAGACAGCTTGGGAAGACGTCTTGAAGGTAATTGAAGGCATACTGACTCCTTATCTAGAACTCTGACAAATTGTTTCATAAGGCCCAATTTGATGTGCAGTGGTGGCATCAGCACCTTCTGGGGGTCCACCAGTGGCTCCCACTTGATGTTGTTCCTCCCCACAGAGAACTCGGTCCGCTGTGGCCAGTCCCACCTGTGGTAGTGCACCTTGGTGTCCCTGCTGTCCCAAAGGCAAAGAGGCAGGGAAACTTGGAAAAAAACACCTTGGAGACCCATCAGGAATGCCACCATTTTGCTTGAGCCTAGAGGTCAAAAACTCAGCATTGGACTTGGTGAGACCAAGATCTCTAATCAAGTCATTGAGGTCTTTTTGGTTGGGGTAGTATAGGTTTCTCTCCTCAGCTCCACCTCTGAAATTGTCATCTGGATCTACAACGGCTGCTCTCTCTCCGGAGGAATGGGTATGGGGAGCTCATGGCAGTGTGGCATGGGGGCGATGGATGAAGGAAGGTCTGGATACATGATAGCAGGTGCATTCTTGCCAGTCCGACGTTTGGAAGGGTCCACCATGCAGAAGTAGCAGTTGCTTGAGTGGTCAGTGGGTTCCCGCCAAATTCTTGGGATAGCGAACTTCATGGCTCTCTTTTCCCTTCTGTACCATCCTACAAAAATACATTTATTTCACCCATGACTAATGTGTAAGAGATTCTCGCAAAAATTGTAAAACATTTTAAAATTAAAAACTTTTACAATTTTAAAAATCAACTAATTTTATAACATAAAATTCCGAGCAACAATTGTCCATCTTACCTTCCAGAGTTTTTTTTTTTTTTTTTTGCAGTGCTTGCAGGTGAAATGAGGTGCCCAGGGTTTGTCTTGATCCCCGACAGGCATGCCGAAATATGCCTTGTAGGCCTCACACATCTTAGCAGATGCTTCCACTGAGTACTTTTTCGCTCTTGTCTTGATAAATTGGCCGCAGACATAGCAAAATGTGTTTGCCGGATGCTTGCAGCCTCTTGATGCCATCTCAGAAAAATGCAGATATGTATCCACTTAGACAGCTGGAACTAAACTGTACTGGCGGGCTTAAGGCCCCTGTATTTATACTACTATTTATATTACTGGAAAGTTCTAGAAAGTTCTAGAAGTTACTCCAAGTTTACTCAGCACTGAATCTATCTGGAATGTTCTGGAAAATAGGTAAATTTCAAAATATCACTGTCCTGGGCACAAAAGCAAAGTTTGTGGGGAATAATAGACATTTTCTATACTTTTGAGGGATAAGCAATTAGGAAATAACACTTACTACTCAGGAACCATAATAATAATAATAATAATAATTTATTACACGGTGTAATCCCTGCTCTCTGTTACAGAGCATTGCATCTTCAACGATGGGGCATGGTAATGATTAATGACAAGTGCATCTTTCTATCGCTATTGAGTGGTTAATAAGACATCGCCACTGATGTGAGACACTGTTAACACCTGACAGGACCTCACAGGAAAAGACACATACTTTTTTACCAATGTATTGAATGTAATACAGATTGAGGGCAGAGAGATAATGAAGTCTCCTGTGAGGTTTGGTGAACATTAGCTCTCGACCAGGCTTCCCTAGTCCACCTAATACACTACAGCATCATAAGACCAGATGTCTCCAATCCAATGTCAACAAGCTGGATCTGAGTTCAGACACTTCTTACTGCTCTTTACTCTCTCTGTTGTCTCTCTGTTTTTCATGTTAGGCCATGCTGGGACTGAAATCAAGAGGGCATTGGTACGTGGGAGTTTTCAAGACAAATAATAGATCTGTAAGCTACAGACCGTCTGTGATGTGATTGAAGGCTACTCTCATTCTTTTGAGTTGCATAAAACAAAGACCACTCACTGCACCTTGCAGTGTTTGCTCATCTGCATGAACAGCTCTTGCTCTGCAAATCCAACTTGACCAGACTTTGGCAGAGGGGATCTCGTTTAAATAAAGGGAATATATGCATCAAACAAAAAAAGAAAACAGATGAAAAAAACATGCAATTATGTCCTTGATCAGGTTAAGCTTTATTTTGCCAACACTCCAAATCACCAGCGTTCACAAATTCGGGCTCCATATGGGTGGCACCTAGGAGCCGAGCCAGACCTGAAAATTATTCCCCCTTTCACAACAGCTTTCACTGCCATCTCCCCATTTCTCATTCCTCAGATCAGCGTCCAGGCCTCTCCTCTCCTCCCCTTTCTAGTTCCCCTGCTCCCTGTTCCAGATAATGGAGCACTCTGCCTCTGTTAGGCTGCCAAGGGCTGCATCTCTGCCCGCTAGTAATGACCTGAGGGGATAACGCGTGACAGGCCGGCTATAATAATGCCTCCAGCCATGGACAAAGCAGCCCCCAGGGCTCTATTTTTAAATACTTTATACTTTACAGCAGGGCTAAAAGTCATTTATTGTTTTGTAGGTCATATGTGTGGATGGGCAGTGGCATGTGGGTAAGTACAGAGAGAGGCAGTGGAGACAAATCCTACTCACTCAACGTGAGTGTTTGCATAAAAGGATGAGCGTTTTCTTTAACAAGAACAGAAGGATTTAAACACAGCAGGTTGAGCAGGTTCAGTCATAGCATCACTGAAGGGAATTGCACTTTAAATGTGTTCTTGGAGATGTGTGGTTCAGGAGAGAGGACTGCTATCAAAATATGTAAAAAATTAATTAAATGACTTAACTGTTGTACAAGGTCTTGCCTTTGAGTGTTCCCTTCTGAAAGTCATATACAAAGATGACTGTAAAACCGAAGCATGAAGAAAGTGTGTCGGCGGTGGCCGCTGTATCCCCCTGTGGCACAAAGATTTGTCAGTCAGCATTTTCACTCTTCTTCCTCTTCAACAGAATCAGTTCAGCCCCTTAAGTCCAAAGTATACTTCGATTTTGAAGCGAATGCTTAGCGTCTGTATAGAGTTGAACGCAAGTATCAAAGTATACTTCATCTGACTGTGCGCACTTCACAGGCATTTGGTGCATGCACGCTATGACAGCTATGAGATACTGGACCGTTTCTCTTCAGGAGTTAAGACCTAGAAAGATGTCTTAATATTCCTTCAGACTTGAGTTATACAAATGCAGGTATTTCCTGACCTCCTCACACAAGCGATCTTGATGTGCACATTCATTGTTGTTGTTTCTACCTTTGACTTCTGATGTTTAATGGTGATTACATCTTCTTCTAGAGCTTCTTCGTGTCAGCAATGGCTCAATTGTGAGTATTGACACCTTGTGGATCCACTAATTAGTGCAAATAATTCCAGATACATACTGCGTGTTCAGAGCACGCCCAGTTAGAAAAATCAGGCTGAGCTTGTTCAGTGCTCGAGCACTGTGCTGCTGACGAAATTTGTGTTACGCGTCCTCTTTGCAGACGCTTAGTTCTCGCGTCTGACCGAAAGTATATTTTGGGCTTTAGTGCTTTCCATGATTAAGCAGCGCTATTTGATGCTGCTGGCAGCTGCTTCCACCAAACTCTCTCCAAAACACACCCAAATGATGGGATCATTTATTTCCTGATTGTTCAGTAATCTAGAGAATGTACAAGACTGCTACAATGTTATCCAACACAGATTCTAAGTTTGTAATATAGTATGCTAAATATGGAACATCTAAAATGCATCTAAAAATACCAGCAACCTTTCATTGAAACTTTGAAAAACCAGGGGATTGAAAAGGAAATAATAATAAAAAAATAATAATTAAAAAATGTAGCTGTATATACACTTTAAACACTGTCAAATGTTTTGTTGGGCAACCTAACAAAATATTCCATGTGACAACATATAAATTAATTGGTTTTTAAATTTTTTTATTTGATCTGACTAAATCAACCTGAAACCAACAAAAGCGATTTTTTTATGGATTAGATCAAGTAGAAATAGAACCTTGAAGTAAAAATCGCAGATTACCACTTTTTTAGTATACTTTTAGCTAATGCCAGAAAATTATAAAACTTTTATTCTGGTTGGAGCTGTGGCCTTGTGGAGCATGTGCTTTGACATATTGAACCATGGTGCTCATACAGGCGATGCAAGTTTGCAAATCTGGCTCATGACATTTCCTGATCCTATTCCCCTTATTTGAAACACTATATGAGTAGAGTCCCCTTTCCGCAGTGCCCTTTATTGTCCATTATAAATAATTTGTATACCTATAGGGCCATTCACTCAAATATAGTAAAAATTCAGACATATAGAGAACCTAGCTGGTAAAAGAGAGTTAACAGAGAGCTCTTGGGACAGAGCTGTAAGAGTGTAGAATCATACTTCACATCACTGATTTTTTTGATTGGTTTAAATGAGGAGCACGTTAGGCCAAGAGCTCACCACTGAGTCTTCAGTCCTCTGCTGGGTTAACTGAGCATCATGCTGCCATGCTACATATAATTACAGCACACACTTACACACCAGCTGAGATGTGCTCTATTGTCCTCTAATTACATCATAATCTGTTCTTTATACATTTTCTGCAGACTGATTTCAAAATGAAATCGGAAAGAGTAGGTTGAATTTTCTTTAGCTAAAATCGATCTGTGCTTATAGAAATATCAAACACTGCCCCTGTGGCCAAAGTGGTAAGTGTTGTTTGGTGTATGAGCATGTGTGAGATCCATTTTCCAGGTGTATTGTCCACAGAGAGGTGCCAAAATTGAGTTGTGAAGCAAGTTGTTTTCAGCGGTAGAGACTGTAATACCAAAACGTTTTCACACCCAAACTTGTGCAAGGGCCAAGAGCATCAATCTACAAATGCCAAAGGCGCTCTCTGGTGTCAGATTGCAATGCATCCAGCAAGTGCATTCTTTTCATTGAGAAACCTTTGACGTCAACTGACTGATGCAATGTACATTAGAATTTTTGCATCGTTTAATTATACGTTGGGGTACAATTTTGTCATTGTGACATATGTTGGGGGTATGATTTTCATTTTATTTGAAATCAGCAGCATTTATTCACAGTGGTTAATATTGAATCTGTTGTTTATCTTTATATTTAACCTATTTGAACACATCCTGCACTGCTGAAGTGACCCGTTTCATTCTGGGTGTATTCCGAGTCTTACAATCATTTTATGTGAAGAACAAACCTACTGTACATGTAAGTTTTTAGTCACCGAACACAGTCATCTCGATCCACCGTAACACATCCTGCACAAGTTTGAACACGTTCAAAAATTGATGCCTCAACTATAATGACAAGGGTTTGACGTCAGAGATTCAGCGATTATGCCATTGGGTCTCGCGTGTCTTGTGACCGATTGTTACGAACTCAGATATTAACCATTGTTCTCGCGTGCCTTGTGACCGATTACAATGACCTCAAATTCGGATGTACATGTATTTTTTTAACAAGACGTGCTGGTAGAATCAGGATGACACAGGATCAGGACGCCTTCATGGAGGGGGAATATTTTTATGGATTAAAACTCTGTTTCACTCTGTTACTCACACAATGCCATCGTATGGCTTGGAATATTATTATAGTGCATTTAAAAAAATAAATGATCATGACTGTATCTGCTTGTTACATCTTTTCTATTGTTGAGAACTGGTTAGGTTTAGACATAAATGTGTGATTAGGTGCTTAAAAATATCTATAAATAGTGTAATGTATATCAAATTATGTATATCAAAGTGTCTTTTTCATGTTTTATATTGTTGATTTTCAGTTAGGTTTAGAAATTAGGTTGGATTAGGGGATCTAAAATATTATATATGATTGTATAATGCAATATCACACTAATATATTTATAAGTATAATAAAACAATCAGGTTAAACACATAAAAAAAATATTAAAAGATTGATAACTGATGACAAAGTTTTCTTGTTGAAAACAATGAGGTTTCTCACTGCATCAATGAGAGGACGACAGGGGGCACCTTTGGCGTCATCATGCAGATGTGGACGGCTTCTGCACAAGCGGCAAAATTGGATGCTTAGGGAATGAGAACGGGTTGTTTATACAGTGAATAGGAATGCATATTTTATAAACTGTACCCCCCAAACCAAACAACAAAGCTAAACCTAACCATCATTGGAGTAAAAATGTAACGTTAGAGGGGAAAATGCAACCTCCGAATCGCACTTGTCACTGATTATGCAAATGCAATTACTTCCTGGTTTCTGAATCTGGGCCTCCCTGCTGACGTGACACGCTTCAGGAGAAAGAAAACATGCTGGAGCCGATGCAAAAATGTCTGATAGGAGCTAACGCTTGTCGGTGAGTCAGCATAATGTCAACCCTAGGTTACTGGAACTTTCTGAAACTACATGCTGACTTCCCGTGTGATCATGTTGTTTTCTGGAGTTTGGACACAACTTTATGTGATAGTTCATCCAGAAATGGAAATTTTGTCATCATTTGCTTACCCACTTGCTGTTTCAATCCCGTGAACCTGTATATTCCACATAAACAGATGTTAGGCAGAATGTAAGGAAACATTATTCACTTTTATTATATGGAAAAAAAGAGCAGCGTCAACATTCTTCATTGTTCAAAAATACTACTCTTGTGAATTGACCCTTCGCTAAACTCCACCACTCTAGGTTATGGTTGCTCACTCTGACAAGCTCAGCAGAACTTCCATTTCAGTTGTTTGCAAGTTAATGTAATCCTGCCTTGAGGATAGTGTAAACGTGTGTGGCTCGTGGTCCTGGGCGAAGGGGGCTCGAAGCTCGAGACTCAGCCCGAGCTCGTATACCCCACCAGACTTAGATTAGTTATTGAGGAATAGATAGGAGAAGGGGAGGTGGAGGGATGCCGGAAGACTCAATGCCATGTAGAGGTAAGCAGCTGTTTATATACGTTTACTCTGGCAGTGTGATTGGTCGGATTAAATTAACTTGCTCCTCCTGAACCTTGTTAAATGAAACTCCATTAGGAATGAATGGGAGATTGCTGTGAACGTGGGGAATTTTTACGTGGGCTAGAATGAAGAGTGACACTGCAAGGAATATTATTCAGACATTTTCGTAAAAGAAATTGTTAAATTACAACTGTGGAGCCAGTGAATCAGAATTGAGACAAAATTATCACAGTCACTTGAAAAGAGAAAAGCATCTTTAAATGGTGATTCCACACCTGATAACAATAGCGCAAGGGCACAGAGCTGTCTCATATCACATTGACTTTGATGCTGTGAACTCTTTATTTACTATCACTTTTACTAAGACCTTAATAACACATAAATTAATTTATGTTAAATTATTAGCTTTAATTTACCTTGGAACAAATGTAGGTGTCCTTGCTGATGTTAAACATGTTCATTTGGGAATGAGGGCTGACACATAGCATGCTCTTCTCGAGATTTATTTAAACGTTTTTTTTTTTTTTTTGGTTTTTTTTTTGGTAAACTAACCCTTTAAAATATAGCACAACACACACACACACACACACACACACACACACACACACACAGACACACACACACACACGTTGGTGCGGCTATCCTTATGAGGACTCACCATAGAAATAATGATTTTTATACTGTACGAACTATAGATTCTTTCCCCTGACCCTACCCTTAAACCTAACCCTCACATACACTTTTTTTACATTTTCAAAAAGATATCGTTTAGTATGTTTTTTAAGTGATTTGAATTATGGGGACACTAGAAATGTCCTCATAAACTTCATTTATAGCATCATTCCCTTGTCATTACCAGTTTGTAATCTAAAAAAAGTGTCCTCGTAACACCCCCCCCCACCCCCCCACCCCCGTCAGACCTCTTAAAATATGTATTATATGAGCTTTATATATATTTATACTGTATATATAAAACCTTCCTCATTAAAATTCCATTGAATGAAAAACAAAAATCCAAATTTCAGTCAACAATATCCAATGTAACAAAAATGGGTTTTTGTAAAAAATATTTATATTAGTGCTACTATATGACTAATTTGTTTGTCTGATGTCATCTACATGGTTGAAAAAACAAAACAAAAAATACAAGCTGCACACATTATCGGCAGCATATTCTTCACATGTCATTCAGTAACAAATGACTTCTTAAAGCAAATATTGATAAAAAGAAGTACATTGTCATACTGTTTACCTACCTGTCAATAAGCTATGCACCTCTGAGTGGCTCATCTGTATCATACATTCTGAGCATTCCATTACAATACGTCTGACATTTATTGTCCCTGTCTCACTGTGTGAAATATAGATTTTCTGTATTCTGCAGGATTCTTACAGTCCACACCAATTATTACACTAATGGATTGATATAAAATAGAACAGGTAATTATAGGGCTAGCATTCACCAGTGCATCAACAGACGCCACATACAATGTACATGCTAAAGGTAAAAATAATACATGCTGCGATTTATTTTGCATGTATGTGTATATATATATATATATATATATATATATATATATATATATATATATATATATATATATATATATATATATATACTGTATTTACACTACCGTTCAAAAGTTTAGGGTCACTTACTCATACTTTTTTTTTTTTTTTTCACATTTTAGAATAATAGTAAAATCTTCACAACTATGGAATAATAGAAATGGAAATATGGGAATTATGTAGTGACTAAAAATCTAAAATAAATCAAAACTATGTTATATTTTAGCATCTTCAAAGTGGCCACACTTTGCCTAGATTTTGCAGAAATGTACTCTTGACATTTTCTCAACCAACTTCTTGAGGTATCACCCTGGGATGCTTTTTAAACAGTATTGGAGGAGTTCCAATCTATGTGCTGGGCACTTAGTGGCTGCTTTTCTTAATTTATAAAACTTTAGTTTTGTAATTAAATAAATTAATATGTTGGCACAATTATATTTTTGTCTACAAAACTAATTTCAAATGTTTAAGCATACACCTTCAGATCAAAAGGTTTTTAAGATCATTTTAAGATATAATATATAATGTTTTAAAAGTGCAATTTATAATTACAATGGCTATCTAATAACCTACTTAGCCAGATCGTGTAGATGCAAATAGCTGAAGCTTGCAGCCATTCGTCATGCAGGGTGAAGAAATAAGGTACATGGCACACACATGCACACACATAAGCAGGATCACAAAGCTGAATAAATCATCAGAGTAATGGCAGCACGATGACCGGTTTGTGTTTTCAAGTTGATTGAATGATAACAAAGTGCACGAGTCACAAGCATCTCCTCGTTTAACGACCCATCGGAGAGAGAGAGAGAGAGAGAGGCAGGAACAATTGGCAGGGCCTGGCAAACAGCTTGGCTCACCTCATTAAAAGCTTGTTGACATCTTGTAAATTTTCGAGGAACACGGGCTGGTAAAAATCAGCCGACAAACTTCCTCATAAGGAGAGAGAAGAGACCCAGGCCCCACCCATCAGAACCAAGCACTGGGCGAGAGGAGGAACAGGCATCTGAGGAGAAGGAAGAGACACAAACAGAGACAGAGACAAAAAGAGAGCTAGAGATGAGAAGGAAGTATACATACAGTACACAAGCCAACAATAAATAACAGACATATAAATTGCCTCGTTTTCTTGTTTTGGGTGATGTCGATTTAGCTGCTAATTGGTGACAGAATCTGTCAAACGGATGGCAGCTAGTGATTGCAGTGGCTTCTGTCAGAATTAGGTGAGAGGAAAAGAAAAAAAAAGCTTTTTATCTGAAGAGAGAATGAGCGATATGCTGGCAGCTACCTCCTATCTCCTCCTGTTGTCTGATATTTACCCAAAACACATTAAAAACACAAGGCAAAGAGAGCAAAAGAAACAATAAGCTCGGCATTATAGGCCCCAGTTCTCCCGCTGTGTCTCAGACTGATCAGTGTGTTTGTTTGTTGAATCTTTGTTTGTTTGCTTGCAGGAAGGAACTGAACACACAAACATCCATGCTAACCTATTCAGAGTGAGAGAGGGAGAAAGAGATAGATAAAGGCTGACTGACTGATCTCCTGGGGCTGTCTCCTCGAAACCCTGCCTTGACTCCCCCTCTGTCCCAGTGAATATTGAGATGAGCAGTAATTAGGCTTTGATACTCTGGCAAATGAACAGTAATTAGAGGCTGCGAGTCAGGCTCCTATGTCTGAGCTGCTCATCCAATATTCACATCATTATTGAACATTAGGATTATCTCTCTTCCATGCACAAATAGCATGGCGCAAACACTGCCTGTGCAGATGGCAACGGGGGAGGCCGCTGGTAGCACTGGTGCATGTTTGTGCGGAGTGTGTGGATATAAGTCAGATCTGTGTAAGTATTGCGCTATACAGTATATATCCAGGGAGCCGTGTGAGAAAGTGTGTGTGTGTGGGATTCAGAGATAGGTCACCCATGTCTGGTCGTCTCTCAGAGGGGATTTTCTGGTTATTAGAGCAGCGCCAGATCATGAGCCAATTATACAGAAAACTGTCAGTCAAGATTGTGTGGCTGCGTGATTAGAGCAAAAGGACAAAATCAGGTGAGGAGTGTGAATCTTTCCGGGGCAGCTTTGATTTGCTAATGAGGGGAAGAGGGGAGAGGACCAGGGCCACCGTCCCCAGCTGTAGCCCAACTCGCCTGCCTTCATTTTCACTCTGACCTTCTTAGCAGATGCTGATTTTTGATGCAGGAGCGAGACAAAGAGAGATAAAACGAGGGAGCAGGGGATGACTCTCTCTGGGGGTGGTGGGACCCTGGCTCTCAGCGGTGCATGCACCTGTGCAGTGGGTCACGGTCTGTAAATGAGACCCGCGTACCCTGCTCACACTGAGAGGGCCAACAATAATCAAAGTCAAGGCCCTCTCTATTACAGCACAGGCCAAAAGGCTGCTTTATTACCCTTAATAGCTTGAAACAAGCATATTTAAAAAACACACCCACAGGTGGAGAGGAGGAGTTTAAAGGACAAGAGGAAGGAGGGACAGTGTGTCAGCTGTCTCCTCCTAGAACACTTCTGGCCCCAGCCAGTCCCTCATTTTCAAAAAGGAAAAAAGGCTAGAGAATGAAGAAGGGAAAGCTGATGGAGGCTCCTAATTTAGTGGCTACTGTTTGGGGGGCTGACACTGAGAGGCGTGGTGAGGGGTCTTTGTCAGCTCAGCCTGGCAGCAGTGGCACCAACGTCCACGGGGCGGTTGAGGTAGTGGAGAACAAGAAGACGGTGCAAGCGGAGACAGGGTGCACACGGCAGGGGCCTGTAATGAATGGAGCTGGGGGAAGGGGAGGGGTATGACAGTTCTGGCAGCTGATGCATGAGCTCCATGCTAATTCCTCAGCCTGGCCGTGATGGATCCTGAAATCTTGACCAGACGTCCCATTAGCCTCTGTCTATGACAGGCCCAATAAAGATATTATCAAAATCCACTGAAACATTTGAAGGAAAGCTAGGGGGCTGTGTCAGAGGGCCAGAGAGCAGGGTCGAAGCAAAAGTCTCCCAAGTCTCTCGGCTATGTTAATCTCCCTCCGAAAGGTATTGATGAGTTAACCTCTTGGACGTGGGTTAGTGGTGATGAATATACTGGGAGTGGCGAACCACACAGGATAATGAGACAAGCACTGAATCACTGTCTCACCCCTGTTAAAAATAGAATCCATGCTCCACACTGTGTATGTCCTGCAAATAGAGTTGTGTTTTGTTTCAGCAGCAAAGATTATTCATGAACGCTGTTCTGTTAAAGAGAAATATGTGTGTATGCTGATGAACATACGTCTTACGCAATCTTAAAGACAGGAAGTACCTGCTCAGCTCAACGAACCTGCGTGCGCTTCGGCATGACCCTCATTTCGATGCAGTGCTGCAATTCGGATACAAAGTCTGGTTACCTTAGTTACCACAGGACCCAGACCAGGTGTGTTTACCATGAATCTTTTATCTTCCGCAGCGCATCAGGCTAATATTTTTGACAAGAAGCGCAGGAGATATAAATGACCCAGGCTTCAGACAAATAGGAAAACTGGTGCCTTGGCGTGCGGCGTCGGAGCGAGGGCGTTGGGAAAGCCACACGATTCCTGTGGTTGACAAATAGGGTGGGGAGAGCCAGGTAGGAAACAGAGAGAGAGGTTACAGTGACAGACAAGCAGCACAATTATCACACCATGATGAAAGAGCGGCAGCCGGCGAGCTCCACACCGTTAATTACACTCCTTTTTCCACAGGACTCTAATGTGAGGAAAAACACGCAATGACAAGTGTGTAAAAGAGCAAGAAGTAAATTACTGTCAGGAAAAATAAACTGAGGAGCGTGCGGCCTGCTCAATGATTTACAGGGGCAATTAGTCACCTCCCCACGGAGATGCTGAGGACAGCAGTGGAGTGAGAGAGTGTCAGATAGAGAGAAAGACATCGAGATGAGGGGGTTGGAGAAGGGGAGAGTAAGTAAAAGAACGATTGTGTGCATGAGGAAGACAGAGAGGTGCACTTCAGCTGCTGCCGAGAAAAGACAAGGAAGGAGAAAGTAAGAGGAAACACTCAGGCTATTATGAATGACCCTCTGCATGCTAAGAGAACCTTATGTGCCCCTCATGGGCTATTTCTGTTCAGCCGCCCACTGACATAGTCCTAGACCATGGACACACATGCCCTGGCCAAACATTCTACAGTCTGCTTACAAACTGAAACAGCACAGGACAGCTCAATAGAACTGGTTAAAACACTGCATAAGTGAATTTAATGCAGAACAAATGTGAAACAAATGTGATGGCAGAATTTTTAAATAGCTGCGCTCCATCTGAAAGGGGCCAACACCTGTGTTGGTAAAATAGGACAATAAACTCTTCTCTGCAGACTATGGACTGCCATGCACACCACTAGAAGTTTCCAAACTGAATCTATCCAAGTGCTAACAGAAGCGTGTTATCAGTGTGGAAAAGAGACATGCTGTCATTATGGTAGATTTACGGTAGGACATGAGGGGGCTTTAATCACTTAATGTTTGTATTGAACATTCCCACATGCATACACACTTTAATGGGTCTTAATCATCTTTAAAAGTGACACCACAATGTTTTGGTGGTTCAAAGCAGTTTCCACTTCCACTGTTGAGGCTTGATTTCCTTTTTTGCATCTGTGAATGCCGATATCTAACAGCAATGTCTTGCTTTCTGAAGACATATGTCCCTAATTTTTTTACTCATAAGATGACACATGGCAGCTTTCATCCCACATTAAATGCCTGTCGTACATTTAATAAATTAAGACCGCTGGGAATACTCCCAGTCACCGCTGAACCAAATGACATTAAATCGCTAAAGACAGATTGTGTTTAATTTCATCCATTCCAATCAAGTGAGCAAGACGAGACTGCATGTTTCCCTCAGAAAAATGTGCTGTGAAGTGATGGTGCCGAAAGAATCAGAGACAGCCCTCAATAAGACTGTCACTTTGGGTGATTGCTTACAGATAACTGATGAAATAAAAGCCTTTGTCAAGCGGGAAAAGAATTGCAGACAAACAAAAAGCTGTGCAATGTAGATGTCGGTACTAATTAGTCATGCTGCTTGGAGGATATCAGGTGAATCAAATGCCTTGAAAGGAATGCATAATCTCTTAACAGAAAGAATCTACAACAATCTATCATCTTTATTTTGTGGATGGATTTACATTCCCTCATGTACAAACAATAGGAACATTTTATAACACAAATTATTAACAATAATTCTTATCAATAAATTGACATTGAATTGTCTCATATGTATCCAGTAAACAATATAGGAACATTTTATCTAAAATTGAAAGTTCTGTCAATTTAATCACCCTTATGATGTTCTAAACCAATGTAGCCAAGTGTAGAAATGTTAGAATCTGAGTTTTGGGACACCTGCTTTCTTGCACTCTCTTGTGTTAGAGATGAGAGAAAAAACACTGTGCAAGAGAGCTCCCAGTTTTGTTCATCGGTTGAGAATTCTTGGGTAAATATTTTGAACAAGATGCTTATAAATTGCATTAAATATGTGTTCAGAAGAATCGTAGATTAAAATTGAGAAAATGGATGCATATGGATTGCATGTGTGGAGTTTGAACACGTTTTGTGTATATGCGAGGACTGGGTATGTCAATTTAGTATTAATTATATCTCACTTTAATGATTTATAGCCCTGAGTGTTTTACAATTAAGTGAATAGGTGTAATGAGAGTTTTGTTTTAAACTGTTATATGTGTCCTTGAAGCCTGGTTAAAAATGCATAAAATGCTTTGAGTGATTTAAGGATGTGTTAAATGCATAAAACGCTGTCAATGACATAAACATGTATTAAGGTGATGCATGGGGAAGCATATGGGGGGGCTAATGCCCTGTTTGTATTTTCATTTAACATGATCCCATACCGTATTTCATTTTTGTATTCCATTTCCATTTTTTATTTTACCATTTTTCATTGTACTGTGTTTCATTTTGCTGAGATTTATCATTCTTGTTTTTATACAGTACATATACCACTGTTTTTTTTTTTTTTTTTTTAATCAGCCATCAGAATAAAACCCCAAAAGATATTTTTGTATCTGTGTTGTTTCTTTACAACCCACCGGCTACACCCATATGATTTTGATCTTTTTATGTGAAACACAAAATGCGAAATGTTTATGTGTATTCCAGTCCATTTGTTTTTTTTTTTTCCACAATGTAATGGCGGTTAATAGGGACTCATATTAAAGTTTAAAAAAGGGAAACACAAGTAGTCCATACTACTGCTGAATCATATTACAAGTCTTCAGAAAGCATACAAGATATTTTATTGAGAAACAACCAGAAATTAAGTCATTTTTCAGCCTATGTTTTATTGTCCATTGCACGCTCATGAGAAGTTCTTGCATGAACATGAGATTTTCACTAAGCAATGACTTGCATTTCGGATTTTTTCTGACCAAAACCTATCATATGCCTTCAGAAGGCTTGAAATAAATAGCATGAACTACTTGTATGATACTTTTAGGTCCTTTTTTAAGCTTTAAAAGATGGATTGGCTTATACTTAAAAATTTCTCCTTTTGCATGCCACATAAGAAAAAGAACTCATTCAGGTTTAAATGACATTATGACATAATTTTCATTTTTGGGTGAACTATTCCTTTAATTATGTTATCATATGTAATTTTGTTTTTAAAACTACTGAAAAGTGTGCTTGATTGTTTAGTCTCTCACACTCTTATATATATATATATATATATATATATATATATATATATATATATATATATATATATATATATATATATATATATATAATGTTACCTCCTCATCAGACTTTCCCTGTCCTACGTGTGACTGACCCTCACACTGGACCCAAAGAGTGTCAGCCTCTTTCTAAAACTGCCATGCTTCACCCCAACACGATTAAGATTCAGGAGAAAAGAGAAAACAGCTGGTGATGAGTCAGAGTTTGATGGGTGAAGAAGCCCTGGCAATCAAACCAGAAAATCTATGCCAGCATTTTACCATCAGCCCACACTGGCTCTGGTCAAGGGCATCTTTCTTTGTGTATGACGCAAGTCCATGCATCTTTGTCACAGGTGCATCTTATTTTTATCTTTTAAATCCTTCCATTCCCCAGCTTCCTTCCCCCTGGCCACTGAAAATGATGGCTGTAGTGAGATATTCAGCTCAGACATTTTCTAAGTCATCTCACTGTAAGCTGTCAACACGCGCAAGGTTTATACAGTGACATTTACAATCAATAGCCGTTTTCAAAAGGCTAATATTTTCATGTCATGGCATGTCTTTGCTTTCCACTAAAATGACCTGTGGTGTATTTAGACTGATTTGCGCATTCTGGATTATTTCATCATTTTTGGTCTATTGTTTTGACTAATGCATCATATTTTTCTCCATTCTTTCTATCCATCTTTATGTTTCTTCTACTCTTTCTTTAGACCTCGAATCAAGGATTATGGGTACAATCCCGAGAGAATTAAAAAAGATGACTTTTACAAAAGATGATGGTATGGAGTTCACATTATGGACAACTCTTACAGAAACTCTAGCTATAATGGATATCATTGAAAAGTCTTATGTATCTCCAGTGCATGTGTTTATCCATAAGAACCCTGTTCTGATTTAGCCTGAATAAGCATGGCCATTCCACTGCAGGTGTGGGAATGAATTAAAACTTTATTTCACCTTGCTTATATCTGTCATTCAAGGTCTCATTCTCTCATGCAAAATTACTTGTTATTTAGCCTGTGAAAGTGAGAGGACCACGTTAATTGTTAATTTCCTGTTTAAATATTCTGTTTAAATATTCATCTTTCTTTACAAAGCTGTAATACTTCAACAACTCCCTCATTTGATGTCAAGTGCTGTTGAGGAAGGTGTCTTCGCCTTCATATGCCTGTTTCCATGCAGAAGGCCTGTGATCAGTTTTACATGTTCACCCCTACGCTTTATATATTCAAATTCTGTTGTAATGATATCCATGTGATGTAGGGAGTGGGGTGGCATATATAGAGCTTGTTGGAATGATGAATTAAAACAGCATCTTTGATTATGCTATTGTCCAGACAAAATGTTGGGAACTTTGCTCAGGGTTATGGGCTAAAGTTTAATTTTATAAATTTTAAAGATCAGTTTCTTTTTCCTCTTATGAAAAACTGGACATTATAAAATGGATAGTTGCAAATCTGAATTCTGATTAGATGAGCCACGTCTAAAGCAATTGTAAAAGTATGATAAACTCACACCAGTGACCGCACATTTTATATTATTGCATAATGTTACTTGGCAACCATAAGCAGCAAACAGTTAGTCTATAATGAGCTTTATTTATTTAGATTGTTATGAATAAATCAGGGCTGTCAATTTATTTTTATTTTTTTTTATCAAATCAATTACATGAAATTCTGATTGATTAATACATTAGTTGCAATTAATCATACACATCCATATTTGCTAAGAAAGCCCCTCAAATAAAGTTAATTTAATCTACTGTGATAAAAATAATTAAAAATAATAATAATATTAATAACAACCGACAAGTTATTAAATGATACAAAAAGTGGCTTTAGAAGTAAATACATTGTTTGGTTTATTACAATATTATTGAATATAAGCCTATCACTGGCCTACAGTCCACAGCAATGCATTTTGCAATTGAGTTCATCAATCTGTCCTAGGTAGACTCCCACGGGACACCTTCTTGCGTTTGTCTACTCTATTTTTGTTTGTCTATGTACACATGCATTAGACAAACACTTTTATGAGCTGTGGTTTACACTGTGGCTGTGTAGCATTTCACCATTTTCAGCTTAGCATATACACTGTGTTGTTAGGGCACTGTGTGAAGTTAAATGTAGTTTGAAAATTTGAAAAGCATGTCTTGAGACACCTGCATTCATAATTGTGCTCTGTCTAGCTGTCTTTGAATGCAAGAATGCCACAAGCTGCTCCTTCACTCATTTTGTGCTGCCTGTGTAACGGTAGCCAGCTGGTATGTGTTAGATGTGCAGCGTGAAAACCTCACTCTCCTGGCCTTAAGAGACGCACCAGCATCCGAGGCTAGAACTCATAGCTTTTCTAGCCTCATTGCTAGCACGTCTGTGGGTTGAGTAGGACCGGTGACACCTGCTCTTGGTAGGGGTGATTTGTTGCCTCTACAGTTGTGCATTACCTGTCTGGAATTGCGCTGACTGCCCCCTGCTGACTACGACTCACAAAAACATTAATCTAATTATTCCATTGGTTGGAAACTTTATTATTATGGACTTTACTTACAGTCAGGAGGCATGTTTATTTTATTTTTTTACCACGTTATTTTAAAATAATTAACACACTGAAAGAATGCTCTAAATCAACAACTTTAGAATAAATATGACTATTTATCGATCATTTGTGCCTTTGTCAAATTGCTCTCTCCACCATTTTACAAAGGCAATAAGCTTTTGATTTTATGACGGCCTCTCGAGGCTTGATACTTCAGTTTCAACACTGCCCCAGTATTTTGTAAAGTGGATTTTAATTAAGTGATAATTTGAAAAGGCGGTATTTTTTCATGTCCAGAAAACCAGTCTTTTCAGCTGTAAAACTGCTCAAGTATTTCCAGGATCACATTCAGTCACCTCAGCCAGCCATGCCATAAACCATAAAGAACATGGGGGAGAGAGAGAGAGAGATATAAAAACAGAATTTGTGGGCGTGTGCATGAGAGAGAGAGAGAGAGAGAGAGAGAGAGAGAGAGAAAGAGAGAGAGAGGAGCCATGAATCAATCTGTGTAATGGGGGAAGGCCAAATGTAATAAATAATACAATAACAGGCCAAACTAATGAGCCGTTGCCAAGGTGAATTTCACAGAATAGTCCCCCTGTACAAAACCCCACTTATAATCCAGGGGAGCCAGCGGATGATAAAGCGGCACCATAAGGCAGCACCTGCACAATTAAAACAGAGGATTCTTTCCCAATGTTACAGTAATTTCAGCCTTTTGTGAAGGCCCATTGAGCATGCTAATAATCTAGTCTACTTGACTCCATGTCTAGCCAAAAGAGGGTGTCTAATTAGGTAAAGGTAATTAATTAGAGATGGACAGAGCTAATCAAGAGCCGTTAGCGCTCTATTTGTCTCGTCATTAAGACGCACAAGCTCCTTATTCTCTCATTGGATGCTTTACCAGCTATTTAGCTACTGCCTAGAAAAGTGTGCTTTTAATACTTGTTCAGAGTTGAGATCAGAAAACTCACCCAGGAGTAGTATGTGCATAGAGCTGGTGGTGTAACAGAAGCATCTCCAAAAATGTCTTTCAAACTATCTAATACAATGGATCATTCAGAGAAAAAAAAAAAAAGTTCAAATGATGCCACATTCCTTGTTAATTGCAAATGTCTCATTCAACAGAGCATTTTGATGGCATAATTCATATGAGTCTCATCAGCCACTTTACTATGAAAAATCTGTTAACATGATTTTGATGATATGCCAATAAAAGCTAACTTAGCGGACCCTTGCGTTTCCTCTCAAAATTAATTGGTGGAGTAGTGCGCTCCGATTGTGCTGATGGTGAGGGAAGTAATGTGATGTTTAACACAGCATCATATTAGCAAAAATGAATAAAAATAACATGGATAGAAATTTGCGTATTACCTCTCACCCCCTCCTTTGGGAAAATGTATCAGGACTCGCGCTTCAAATATATCGGCTTGCTTCTCCGAGAGTCTCGTCAACGCTTCAGCTCTAATTATGAAAAGTGGAGCACTAAGCAGAAGCCAGAACTCACTCGAGACAAATGTTGAGCAGACAGTAAGCTCAAATAGATCCGAGAGGAAGGCCTCTCCTCTGATGCACATGTTCCCATCATGTCCAGTTGTCACTGATAAAAATCCTGCTCTCTGCTATGACTGGAAAAACATAACAAAAGTTGCACTTTAATGTTTAGCTTAATGGATGTTGACTCTGTATGGAATGGGAAGGGAGAGGAAAGTGGCAGAAAGATATGAGAGATTGAAAAAGTGCTAGATCTTGAAAAGATTTGGTGAATAGGATTTTTGAGAGTGGGTATTGGGTCTTTTGTGGAATATTTTAGGGATTATTAACACCCCCACACTTCGTCCTCACACACAAGGGACTCGTCTCCTACAAGAAGGCAGGCCGCTCCCTCGACACGCATCATTAGAGGTTTTTTTTACAAGCGACAAGCAGGCTATTTGGCTGTCATTGGGATTGTTTGAAGAGAATATGTTTATCCGCCCTTTACTCTAGGGAGGCTGGCATCAGAGAGAAAGGCAAGCAGATAACCATGAGTACTTGACACCACTGTTATGCATTTGTCAATATTAAGGATAATAGGTGGGGACTGTTGCTGTTAAATTGGCAGCTCGCTGCACCGTGCCATCACAAATATGACTAGACCTTCGATATTTACTGTCACATACCTAATGACCACAGAGTTCATCATTACTATGAGAGTTAATTGATAAGCTATGTGTCTGCACAACAAATAAAAATGTCCTCCCCATCTTTACATAAAAAGTGAAAACGTAAAGGACACAAAAAGAGCTATTTCTTCCTGATATGACCCTTAAAGTTTTTTTTTTTTTTTTTTTTTGTGTAACCATGTTCATTTATATTAAATAAATAGAATAAAATCAATTAATAAATGAAGTATTTTAATTTAGATGTTACATGAGGCATATACTATATACTGTTTATATATATATATATATATATATATATATATATATATATATATATATATATATATATATATATATATGTTATCTGACAAAAAGTTTTTTTTTTTACACCGTACCAAACCTTTAGAAACTGAAGATAAGCACTTTGTTCTCATTAAGAGAAAAGGAAAAAGAAAATGTTTTGACCTGGGCTGTTTCTGTAATAGGTTTTTAAATAGTCTGAACTCAACACTGAGAAAATAAAATAAATAAATAAAAAGGTCTCAGGTAACCTTAAAATGTGCTCCACATGTTAACATTTAAATTAAATGACTTATACTGTATGACTGAATCAACCTGACTACATACTGTACCTTTACACCTACAAAAGTAATTTTAATGGTTAGATCAAGTTAAAATAAAAAAATTAAGGTAACAATTGCAGGTTTGCACTTTTTACAGTGCAAAACTGTAAAATTCTTCTTAAATTCAAATTAAGATACAAATTAAGACAGGACTTGTTCATAAAGTTTATTGCAAAACAAACAAACAAACAAACAAACAAACAAACAAACAAACAAACAAAAAACTGTATGACTTGATTCTAATATAATTGTATGCTGCAACAGCACAATGCTGAAAAAGCAGTGTCACGTCTACTATGTGTTTTTTGTGAAAGCAGGATAGTGGCCAAGATACAGTGTTTAAGTAAGTGCAACAGAAGGAATGTGTGTTTTGTGTGTGTGTGTGTGAGAGAGAGAGAGAGAGAGAGAGAGAGAGAGAGAGAGAGAGAGAGAGAGAGAGAGATAGAGAGAGTATGTGGACATGATGGACTGTCAGACAAGAAATGAAGGACGATTATACGGCCATCACTGACCCAAAATGTAGGGTGTGCGACTGCTAGTGTGTGAGCGGCACTTCCAGTTGAAATGAGACAGAACTGAGGCATACAGATCCTCATTATCCCATTTCCCTTAGAGGGAGTGAAGGCAGCCTTTCAGTCAGAGGAAGACAAGAATAAAACGCTATCTCTCTCTCTCTCTTATTCTCTCTCTCTCTCTCTCTCTCTCTCTCTCTCTGCCTCTCTTTCTCACTCTACAACATTAATATTTGTTTTTTTTGGGGGGTGGGGGGGGGGAGCACAGCAGATGAAAACTACATCAAATTACAGTTAACAAACAAAACAAATTGTGTGGCAGTGCTGGCTGAGTGGCACAGCTAACCCTCTGAATCTGGGTTCCGTTAAGAGCCGTATAGTCACCAGGGGGAATGCGCCCAATACGAGATACAGGTCACATCACATTTCCCAGCAGAGGCCTGACAGTGAGGGAACAGGCCGCACATCACACGGACACGTCCTGTAGTATCGACTTCAGAGCGGCTGATTGCACCAGACACCGCCGGCGCTGTTTAGATAGTTTGACTACATCAAGCTGCCCTTCTCTGCGCCTCTTACTGGTGCGATTAGAGAGGAGAGAAGATGAAAGTGCTTGGTGTATTTTTAAAATTGTTGATTTTATCCTCTAATGATAGCTGGTGCAATTAAGCATGGCTTCAGGCTCTCTGTGTCCTTGTGTGAAAAAAATCTCAATTATATATGTGTGAGAGTGTGAGCATTTGTATATGAATACGAGTGCAGGGTTTGAAGAGTGTATATGCATATGTGTGTTTTCTGGACATTGCGTGAGGCAAGTGTTTGCGTAGATTGATGCTCAAGGGTGGAAATTGTTGTGTTTGTCACATTCAACATGATCAACTTTCAAAATAGCATCTCTCAGTACTAATATATATATATATATATATATATATATATATATATATATATATATATATATATGAAAATCATGTATAATATATATTTTAATTTGAAGTCATTAGAACATATATATTTACATTTAGGATGGTTTATCTTAGATGTAATTTTCTTATGTCTTCACCCATGTATTTACGTGCACTAATAAGGCAATAATTCTCAGAGGAAATGATAATTTCTCATAAATATATATAGAAGTCTGTAAATGTATTATATGTTTGTGAACATGTTCAGTGTAGGATGGTCGGTTGGGAAAAGGTTCTTCCCTGACATTCTAATTTGATGTAAAGATGTTCAAAAATTTCATTTTACAGTGATATGATGGAAAGAAATCAGGAATCACAATCTTTAATAAAAAAAAAACAAAAATAAAAAAACAAGGTTTATTGGTGCATGTATGTGTGTACAATGGAGATACAGCAGTTTAAAGGAATGTTCCAGATTCAATACAAATTAAGCTGAATTTGACAGCATTGTGGCTTAATGTTGATTACCACAAAAATTATTCTGAATCCCTCGATTATTTAAAAAATAATAATAATAATAATAATAAATATACTGTACACTATTTCAAAAGAATAGCAACAAGTTAAAAAACATTATATGTTAACATAATTTTAGTGTTACACGACTGTCTAAAATTACAACAAGATATTGTGGTAAATGCAGTAATGCTGCTAAATTCATGATTTTGATCACACTAAAATCATGTTAACATGTAACATGTTTGTGTCTTGTGCCTATGCCTTAGAAAAACATTAATGGATTGGTCCCATTTACTTCCATTGCAAGTGACTTAATTTTTTATAGATTTTTTTTATATAAACAAGGGATGAGTGGAAATATTTATTTATTTATTATTGTCTTTTTTTTTTTTTTTTTTTTTTTTTTTGTGGTTATCAACATAACGCTACAACGCTGTCAATGGAGCTTAAGTTATATTGAACCTGGAACGTTCAAGAAGAGTCACCCAAATACAAAACTGACTGACAAGTAGTTGAATATTTGTAACACAGCATTTCATTTACTTGGCATTGTGAACATTCATTGCTTATGCCAGGCTCTTTCAGCAAGCATCTCATCACCCCTTGACTCCAGCCCTGTGAAATCCGTTGCAATTTTGCAAGCAGTCACTTGGTTTCGTAGAGGATGTAAAAAAAAAAAAAAAAAAAAAAGTGTTTTCAGCAGAGACTGTGAAGAGGGGATTGAGAAGAACACTTTTTCTGTTCCCTTTTGATGCACACTCCATACCTCAAGGCACTGGAAAATTTGGCATGAACTTTCGGCACTTAAATGCTAAAATGCGATTGATTTGGGATGATAATACCCACCCTAATAGAAGTGGATCCACAGCTATGGCTTCCAGTGCTGTTTTCTTTTTGACTTAATGAAATGTGAGCAGACAGGAGGGAGGGAGAAAAGACAAAAGAAGAGAGAGAGAGTGAGAAAAATAGCATGATACTCCTTGCCAGCAGAGAGGGGAACGGATCTTACAGCTCCCCTATTGTATGGGAGGAGTGTTAATGGCCAGGAGAACAGCAGCTCAATACTATTAAGAGAAAGTTCCCTATCTGTCACTCACTCTACGTTGTGTTGATGTAGTGACACTAGGGGTCGCTCTTGGGAGCCCCAAACACCTCTGATCTTTGAGAAAAGGCCAATGGGAATTGGCGAGTGGAATTTGCATGCCACTCCCCCTGACATACGGGTATAAAAGGAGCTGGCTCGCAACCACTCATTCAGATTTTTTCTTCGGAGCCGAGCGGTTGATTCACAGAGAGCTGAATTCCACTGCCGGTCCATTCACCTCTGCATGCTATTGGATTTATGGTGCATTACAACGGTTTCTCCCCCTCGTGCACGGATTGAGTGCAGAGAACGCCCTTGGGCGCTTCGAGAGCCTAAAAGAGTATATATTCTTACAAAAAAGAGAGTATATTTTCTCTAAAAGAGTGGCACTGATGGAGAGCGTCTTTTTAAAGAAGTCTTTCCGTCTGTGTTTAGTTACTGGTTACGGTCGCTACCTCTCCGCCTCTGACGGCCACGATCGCTGTCTCACCTGCATGGGACAGCATTCGTGGATGGATCATGTTCTCACTGTTAGAACATGACCATGGCAATGTTGTGGTCGTGGCTTTCCTTCTTCAGAGTGAAAGCCACTCCAACTGCTCCCCACCCCGGTCCTTCTACCTACGAGTATGAGGCCACGACGGTTAGCACTGGGGGCGATTTGGGGACCCTAATGGGAGTGGTTCCGCTGGGTAATCCCCCACGGACCTCCCATTCCCCAGTACGCTCGTTTTCCTCGGTCAAGTTCTGGGATGAGAAGGCGACTCGCCCCATGGTGAGTTTAATGTCTCATTCGGGACTCGGGAACAGGATGAGCTATCGATCGCAGCATCGGAGGGTGGGCTGATCCAGTCAGACGAGGAGGACTCGACTGGGCTCCCACCTTTGGGTTGGGTTAGACTCCCGTTCAAGATGCTGATGCTGATTTTGGTGTGTGTCCGGCATCAAGACCTGTAGGACGCGTACTTCCACGTCTCGGTTTTACCTCGGCACAGGCCCGGTTGGGGCTTTGGGTCAACTGGGAAAAGAGCAAGCTCTCCCTGGTTCAGAGAATCTCTTTTCTCGGGATGGAGTTAGACTCAGTCTTTATGTTTGCATGCCTCACGAGCAAGCGCGTGCAGTTGGTGCTGAACTGCCTGAAGTCATTCAGGTGGAGAACAGCGGTCCCACTGAAACAATTTCAGAGGCTCCTGGGGCATATGGCGTCCTCGGCGGTGGTCACACCGCTCGGGTTGATGCATATGAGACCGCTCCAGCACTGGCTTCAGACTTGAGTCCCGAGATGGGCATGGCACCACGGCACACATTGCATGGCCATCACGCCAATCTGCCGCCACTTGTTCAGCCCTTGGGCGGACCTTGCATTTCTGCGGGCAGGGGTCCCCTTAGTGCAAGTGTCTAGGCGTGTCATTGTTATGACAGACAGTAACGAAGACAACTCCAGCACCACACCTGGAGTGCTCTGGGTGCAAAATAAACAAAGAAAATCTCTAAACAACAGGATCACTGTAAATTATTTTGTTGTTTTACAGTATTATTGCTGTATTTCCTACTTCAGCTTACTATAAAAAACTGTTTACAGTATGTTTCTGTCAAACTGAGCTGAATTCTTAAGTAAACAATTAGCGTAAAACCTGCACATAAACAATTTAGAGGTGAAATTTGTGGTGTTATTCAGTGATCTATTATCAAAAAGACAAAACCTAGGAAATGTCTTCTCTGCATTGGATTTACTCATACAATTGCATAAAAAACAGAACTGTATGGGAATGCAACTGGCAACCTATGAACATTGAGCCTGCACTCAACTCCTCGTCACTTTGAGAGGAGCAGAAGCAAAATTATCTCTATTCGACTTAACCAGGTGAGCACCAAAATAACACAAAACATCTTTTATCAGTTTGTCAAACATTCATCATTTGACAGTGAAGATCTGCATATAAGTTTTGACAAGTAGCTTTGTAACGATAAAGTTTACGTTTTCAAACAGATACTAGCATTAGTTATAACGGCCATTCTGTTTAGTATTGAAGTAAGCACTTACAAGTTTTGAAGTACTGTAAGTAGCCAAATGACCTTGTCTGTGAACAAATGTTGTTTTTACACTGGTCGAGCATGCGCAACTCGTTGGACGCCCCGTTTTTATTTTTATTTTGATGTGCTGCAGAGTTATACCGGCCACTTTATTTGACCCATTCATCTAAAATAAAGTTATGTTATGTACAAATATAACATGTGTAAATGTTTTTTCTTTTTTTTTTTTTTTTTTTTTTACTTTTTTTTTCAGAATTGTATTCAATAGTAAGTAAATTCTGTCTCAGTCCTTTCTGAATGATGCACAACATGGTTGTTGTGAGTTTATTCTCTCCCTTGTAGCTTAAATGCCATGTTGATATAAAAACAAGACTGAAGTTCTATGATATTAATTGATTTTTGTATTTTGTTCTGTAGGTCTGGACAGACAAAAAATTTGAGGGTATTCTTTCAGTCATTTGGACATCTGGTGAACTTAATATTGAAGTTTTTGAATGGACTTTTATGTGTGCAGTCATAATTAACCTTTATGAGTAACATTTGTGTGATAGTTGAGTTGTCATTGTGCAATAAATGTTCTGTTTGCAAAAAAAAGGCTTCTTTTTTTAACTAGTAATAAAAGTTAGTTACTCTAACTCTGTAAGCTAAAACTGTGCTTACTTTGTTTAGTTCTACAGTATGGACACTGCAATTTAATATACAACTAACAAACAATGACTGTAATTTGACTTTTCAGCTAATATACTGTATTTTAATATACATCATATAAACAACTACCATAATTGATTTTACTGTACAACACATAGTGTAAATTATACAGTATGCTGTAAACTACTGTAGATAGTTTTACAGTAATTTTACTGTGATATGGAATACAGCTACTTGCTGGCTATTAGTTGCCAGTGGCGTCTCCGGCGGCTTGGGAGGCGGACGCGCTAACAAGGAGGCTAAAGGCTGCAGCCTCTAATGTCAGTTGTTAGTGTACCTCTTGAAGTTTACACACTGCACAGCTACCTACCAGCTGGCTACTGTTACACTCACCCACCTAAACCTCACTCCCATCCAGGTCAAGGCACCACTGTAACTGGTCTTGCTTGACCTGCTCCGAGCGGGATTTGAACCGGGGTCTCTGACATAAGAGGTGGGTGGACTAACAAGGAGGCTAAAGGCTACAGCCTCTAGCGTCAGTCGCTAGTGCGCCTCTTGAGGCCAGGGAAGTGAGGTTTACACGCTGCACAGCTACCTACCAGCTGGCTACCATTACACTCACCCCCACAACTACAACTTCACTCCAATCTGGGTCACTACACCAATGTAACCGGTCTTTCCCTCACTCTGCGTTGTGTTTCAAAAAAGGAATCCGGACACCACAAATAGTGATCAAACAGGCCTCTTTTTTTATTCTGCACAAATAAAAGAATGTGGAGTGAATATCTTATCTGTGGCCTTTCTGCAATATACTTGACCAACCTCTCCTCATTCGCATTAACTGCGAACTGAAACATCTTACAATCTTTTGCATATAATCACATTAATTACATGACATGACATTTTATCCAGTTTGAGACACTTCAAGTTGATTCAAAAAAATACTTTCAACAATAGTAACAAAAACATATGGAAAACATACCTGCACGAATAAAAGAATGTGGAGTGAATATCTTATCTGTGGCTTTTCTGCAATATACTTGACCAACCTGCCAGCAGAAATAATTAATTAGGCCACTCACTCCAACCACATTTCACATACATTCGCAAAATAACCTTTGTGTTTCTTGAAATACTCCGAATTCATGCTCAAGTAACACTACATCCCATTTTAGAACAAAAATGCGTGTTTCCCTAATAAAACATCAGTTGTTAGCGGAGCTACTGCAAAACTCACCTCTCCTCATTCGCATTAACCACAAACTGAGCGATAGCGTGGTCGAAACCGGAACATGAGTCTCTCTTAAAGGACACATGCTACATTTTCACTAGAGATCCACCCATAACAAAATGGAATAAAATAATTAATAACATTAAACATTAAATGTATATAACATTGTTTTTTTTTGGGGGGGGGGGGGGGTTGTATAACAATTTACTCACACATAACAGAACATATATGAAATATGGAAGCAATTAAATATATGTTTATATATTAATAATGAAAGTATTAATATTCTGAAAATAATAATAATTTCAAAGGGAAATAACACAATAATACCAATAATACCAATAACTTTCCAACTAAAAAGAGGATGGATTTTGTGTGAAATTAACTTAACATATGTTACACCAGTAAGTTACTGTTGATTTGACTTCCAGTTTCAACATGAGCGAGTAGCACGTTTCACAACCGTGAATCTAGTTGGATCATCTTTTTAAGATTTTCTGCAGTTAGGAAAGGTACAGATATTCATCCTACAACTTGTGAATCATCATACAGTGGTTTATTACAATCAGTTAAGCATGCCGGACAAATCTCGTAAAGCAACGGATCAGGCCACGGCTGCCTCAGACTGTGCTGTGGGGGGCATGCCAGATGATAACGGTCCTCAGTGCGATCTCCGCTCTTCGTACGGAACTACTCTCATTTAAATCTGACATTGGAGAAATAATAGACTCAAAGATCGAACAGCTTGCTGTCTTTATCAGAGGAGAGATTACGGCATTCAAAAATTAGGCCAGTGTGGCTATTTCTGCTGTTAAAATTACTGTGAATGAGCATGCTATAAAAGTAGCAAGTATGGAAAACAATGTTTCTACGTCTTTGGATATGGTCGTTAGGTTGGAAAAAGAAGTGGGGCGCTTAAAACAGGTGGTAGAGAGCTCACGGACAAATGCACTGACTTCGAAGGCCATAGTAGGAGACAGAACATCCGCATACTTCATATCAAGGAGGGAGCCGAATCCAGAATGAAACCAAGGGATTTCGCTGCTCAACTTTTGATGGAGGCATTATCGTTAGATAAACCTTCACTTGTGGATCACACCCACCGGGCATTGCGAAATCGTCCCGGGGATGATGAACCACCATGGGCTTTTGTTCTTCGCTTACACTACACCCACGAGATGGAAGAAATTCTGCAAAAAGCACCCAAGATGCAACGAATTGTCTTCAATGGGCAGAGAATTAACATCTTTCCGGATTATCCCCCAGCAGTGGTAAAAGGCTGTGCGCTTTTCAAACAGGCAAGGGAGTTGCTGAAAGACAAACCTGGCGGCAGGTATGGTCTACAATACCCAGCAAAATTAAGGATCTCGTACAACGGCAAGGAACATTAATTCACTGACCCGAACAAAGCCGTTAAGTTTGCAGAAAACTGTTTTGGTACTAGGTGACTGGTCTAACAGATGACATTTAACTGAGCTGAGTACAATTAACATATCACTCGCTGGGTGAAAACTATTTTGGTAACTGCCAACTGCAAAATTCTTAGAACTATAACCATTCTGTAACTATATATATGTTCCTCCCTATTACTTTAGTGAATGTCTATGGCCCAAACTCTGATGATCCAGATTTTTTCAAGAAGGTTTTCTCTTTTACTCCCAATATATTTCAGACAAATCTCATTGGGGGGGGGTACTTTAACTGTGTTCTGGATCTGTACATCCTGGACAGATCATCCCCTAAGAGATCCCCACAGTCAAACACAAGATTTTTTTTTAAACGCTTTTATTAACAATTCCAATTTAGTGGATATATGAAGACTTTTTCATCCAAACGAGAGAGATTATACGTTTCATTCGCAAGTTCATAATGTATACACACGTATACACACGCATTGATTACTTTCTGGTAGAACCTCAAGATCCATGATATATTAATTTCTGATCACGCTCCAGTTACATTTGAGCTTATCCTCAATAACTTGTCGTCCTCTGTCAATGATCCTAAAATTTACAACTTCATGCTTATACAAATGGAAATATTCTTTGAGAATAATGACACCTCCGATGTCTCACCAGGGCTCCTCTGAGAGACACTGAAAGCTTATTTAAGAGGATGTGTAATTTCATATCAGGGGTCCAGAATTGTACAAACCTAAACTTTTGGATCTTGGGAAACAAATGAATCAATTAGATAATGAAACCGCACAAAATCCTTCATTGGATACATACAAAAAAATCTTATAGTTGAGGCTTGAATATAATAAAATCGTTTCCTCTAAATTAAACAAATCATTTATTTTTGTTAAACAAAAATATTTTGAATTTGGGGAAAAGCCACACAAATTAATTGCTAGGCAGCTACGAAAGGTAGAAAATGATTCATAAGATCAATATACCACGTCTATGGATATAAATGAGTGTTTTAAGAAATTTTACACAATGCTATACTCTTCTGATCCTTGCATTGTACACAAGCTATTGATAAGTTCTTAAATAAATGTAATGTTCCATCTCTTTCCTAAGAAGACCGTGCCCTTCTTAATAAGGATATATCTATAGAGGATTTAAAAGGCACAATAAATTCTTTAAAGAGTGGAAAACTCCAGGCCCCCTTACCTTCTGAATTATATAAAAAAATTTAGTGACATTCTTAATCCCTACTTGCTTAAAACATTTTCGCAGGCATTAGTGACTGGGCTACCATCATCATTCAATGAAGCATTTATAACTGTTCCCAAAAAAGGAAGAGGTTGAAGGATATAGGCCCATTTCTCTTCTTAATGTTGACCAAAAGATACTGTCTAAGACTCTCGCAAATAGACTCAGCAGACTAATTAGTGGATTAATTCATCCTGATCAGAATGGATTTATTCCAGGTAGGAACACTTTGCACAATATTAGGCACATTTTTAACATAATGCATCATTCCAAAGCCATTCAAGACAATCTGGTAATAATCTCCCTTGATGCTGAAAAGGCTTTCGATTGAGTGGAGTGGCACTATTTGTTTGCAATGCTAGAAAAATTTGACATGGGTGATACATTTATAGATTGGATTAAGATTCTGTATGGAAATCTTACAGCTCAAATTTTACCCCTTTAATGACCAAACTACAAGCTAATATACAGTTTTGGAGAACTATTCCTCTGATTGGCAGAATAAATGCAATTAAAATGATATTCCTGCCACAGCAATTGTATTGTATTCCTTCTACAAAGATACTTAAAGATGAATGGGAGAAAGAGTTAGGAGTGGAAATTTCTGAGGAAAATTGGCAGAATAGTTTAGAAGATATTAATGAACACTCTATTAACTCTAGACACTGCTTCATCCAGTTTAAGATCATCCACAGATTGCATTATTCTAAAAAGAAACTGCATAGGATTTTTCTAAATATTCCCCCTCTCTGTGATAAATGCAATGCAGTTGACGCTGATCTGTCTCATAGTTTTGTCTTCTCCAAGATACAGAGTTACTGGTACAAAATATTTGATATGCTTTCAGAAATACTCAGTGTTCAAATTAAACCAGATCCTGCTTTCATCATTCTGGGACTTTCTGACCTTACACATACACTAAGCAGAGCGCAACACAAGCTGCTTGCATACAGTTTGATTACAGCCAAGAAGCTGTTACTGCTTTTTTGGAAGGGAAATGAGGTCCCCACTGTCAAATTATGGCTTAAAGAATTGAAGTCTACTTTACACTTTGAACAAATTAGGTACCATCTGAAAGGTAAATTTGATCACTTTGATAAGATCTGGCACCCTTTTATCTGTTATCTTAAAGGAAACTCTATTGACTAACACATAACTCCAGCAATGTAATGTATTAATACATTTTCACCATACCTTTTTTATTTTAATTTGACTGTAGAACAGGTCTGGAAAGGTAAGGGATATACTGTTTAGGAGACTGTTGTGACTATTATGCTGTTTTTGTTTCGTTTTGTTTTTCTTCTTTAAATGTTTTTTTCTTTGTATATATACACAAATGTATATGCAAAGGAAATGGAATCTGTAAAGAGGGTAATCCTATTTTAAATTCTGTTTTCCAATAAAACTAATAAAAAATAAAATAAAAAAAAATATTACTGTTGATTTTACTTCAGTAATTTTTTTACAGTGTTCAAGTTTAAAAAGGCACTTTTTGTATGTTAAATTGCTAGAACTAAATATTACAAATAAGGCATTTTTCAAAGAATAAACCTTAGAGAGTGTTCATATATCAGACAAGATGTGTTCTACAAGTGCCAATATTTACAACTTTTTCTCTCTCCCAAGATGTCAAATAGTGATGGTTGTGCAAGAGCCCAAGTGTTAATATGTGGGTGACAAAAGCAACCTTCGATGTCTTTTTCACAATGCGTCTGGGTCGACAAAATCTTTGCTTTCAATGAAAAACTTTTGCCGTCAATAGACTGTTGCAAAGGGCATCGTGAAATTATATATTGGGATACAATTTTGTCAGTGTGGCATGATATGTTGGGGTATAATTTTTAGTTCATTTCAACTCAGAAACATTTATTTACAGTAGGTATGCACGTTCGATCAACCACCGATTGTGATCAGCCAGTCTTCGTCTTGAATCTATGATCGGTGATCAGCCGATCATACCTAGATTCTAGATAGTGTGCAGCGAAGCTATTATTTGTATCTATATCTGTTGCAATAGCAAAGTTATCTTTCAGATGTAATTCAGATGAATATGCCGGTTTGTTTTTAAAATGTACACTGGCAGCCAAAAGTTTGGAATAATGTACAGATTTTGCTGTTTCTATAGTCAGGACATTACTGATGTAAAAAACAGTACCATCAATATCATTTTTGATCAAATCTAGACAGGCCCCATTTCCAGCAGCCATCACTCCAACACCTTATCCTTGAGTAATCATGCTAAATTGCTAATTTGGTACTAGAAAATCAATTGCCATTATATCAAACACTGCTGAAAGTTATTTGGTTCATTAAATGAAGCTTAACATTGTCTTTGTGTTTGTTTTTGAGTTGCCACAGTATGCAATAGACTGGCATGTCTTAAGGTCAATATTAGGACAAAAATGGCAAAAAAGAAACTGCTTTCTCTAGAAACTAATCAGTCGATCATTGTTTTGAGGAATGGAGGCTATACAATGCTTGAAATTTCCAAAAAACTGAAGATTTCATACAAAGGTGTTCACTACAGTCTTCAAAGACAAAGGATAACTGGCTCAAACAAGGACAGAAAGAGATGCGGCAGGCCAGATGTACAACTAAACAAGAGGATAAGTGCATCAGAATCCCTAGTTTGAGAAATAGACACTTCACATGTCCTCAGCTGACAGCTTCATTGAATTGTACCTGCTCAACACCAGCTTCATGTACAACAGTAAAGAGAAGACTCAGGGGTGCAGGCCTTATGGGAAGAATTGCAAAGAAAAAGCCACTTTTGAAACAGAAAAACAAAAAGAAAAAGTTAGAGTGGGCAAAGAAACACAGACATTGGACAACAGATAATTAGAAAAGAGTGTTATGGATATTAAACCCATTGAGCTTTTGTGGGATCAGCTAGACTGTAAGGTGCATGAGAAGTGTCTGACAAGACAGCCACATCTATGGCAAGTGCTACAGGAAGCATGGGGTGAAATGTCACCTGAGTATCTGGACAAACTGACAGCTAGAATGCCAAGGATCTGCAAAGCTGTCATTGCTGCACGTGGAGGATTTTTTGATGAGAACACTTTGAAGAAGTTTACATTTTTTTCAAATTGTAATTTTTCTTGTTATTAATGTCCTGACCATACATTGTGATTAGTTGAATGCCACTTTGGTGAATAAAAATACCAATTATTTTCCATAAGAGCAAAATCTGTACATGAATTACAGAGTGAATATTAAGGTGCCTGTTTTCAAGAGTCATTACAGTAGTAATTTGAAATTTCTGACTCGCTGTACAGTGATGGAGAGGACAAAGATACTGCAAAGCAATGTAAAAATGTATTAAACAAATGAACAAATAAAGATGTGAATACTAATCTTGAGTATACATTAAATAACTTAGGCTAAGTCGTGACAGTCAGACGGTGTGTGGAGCGATAGAGACAGTTTTAGTGAATATGCACACTCTCATTATCACTCATACCAATATGCGTGCTCCCAGTGTCATTTAAACTTACATGCTCTAAGTCTCTCATCAGTCACTCATCCCAGTG
This sequence comes from Myxocyprinus asiaticus, assembly GCF_019703515.2. Classification (NCBI taxonomy): domain Eukaryota; kingdom Metazoa; phylum Chordata; class Actinopteri; order Cypriniformes; family Catostomidae; genus Myxocyprinus; species Myxocyprinus asiaticus. The sequence goes on from NC_059355.1 coordinate 22,434,178, forward strand.
CTATCTTGAGAGAACCCTGATTTAAATTAGAGATATACAGTATGTTTGTCAGAATACCTCTAATAAAAGCAATAACAGTTTAAACTTCAATAATGGCACTGCGTCTTCACGTAGATGTTTAATTGTTAGTGATTAAAAGATGGTTAACAAATCATAGATGATGATTCCTTACTGGAGCAGTTTTGGAGCTTGAAATCAATATATCTTTATTATTATTTAAAGTATCTCTGCTGTGTATGATGCTCTTAAGGTGTTTACTGGTTTCCAGTATCTCACAATGATCCGTGACAGTGACAACAGAACTATTTATAGCTGTTTTCAAATCAAATGAATGTTTCACAATGAATCTAAATTGAATTGAATTTTTACAGTGTGGGGCATAACTTCTCAGCAGCATATAATTTGTAAAAGTGTGTGTAACGTTGGTACAAGGAAGAGAGGAGATGCAGGAGTAACTTCCAATCTTTTAATAGTAGATGCTGGAGTGGAACAAATACAGGGAATCAGTCAAGGTAACACGCTGGAGTGGAAACTAACATCTTACAAGGAGTCTAACAAGGAAATATGCTGGAGTGGAAAAAAACATCATACTAAACATCACAACGTAACAATTCAAGAACTGACCAAGAAATGGAGAAAACAGGAGGGTATTTATACAAGAAGGTGCTGATGAGGGAATGGAGAACAGGTTAGGAGGATTGGAAACAGATGGCAGTGATGAGGGAATTGCATTATGGGAAATGTAGTTGGAGAAAACTGAAGACAAGGACAAAAAAAACATTTCAAAATAAGAGTCCATGGAACAGAATGGAGAATAACTGTGTCACTTCCAAGTATTCCAAGTCTTCTGATCACCTTCTGTGAAGAACAGACTTAAAGTTACGTTTTTATTCAACTATTACGCCTCCCCCACCCACACCAATCCTCCCCCATCCACTGTTAAAAATCCAGCATTTGTTTTACCATTAAAAAATTGCCGCCTTAAGCGTTATGACACAGGTTTGACATCAGCAATGTCAAATGTCATTAGCTCTCGCGAGCCTTGTGACCGACTGCAACAAGCTCAAGTTCGGATGTATCCTTTGAATGAGATGTGACCGGTATTTTAGAGCTCCTTGGGTGTTACTGCCTTAACAGACAGGGAAGATTTTCAGTGGTTAAAGTCCCTCTCCAGTCACTGGTTTAACCCCTAAAAACTAATCTTTGTTAATCAAAATTACATATTTTAAAAAAAAAATTCTCCATGAAAATAATCCCTTCATGCCTTAAAATGGCTTAGATATAATTCTACATCTTTGCCTCATTTAGTATGCACGTATCTATGAATATGTAAATTAGTCCCCGCCTCCACCTCCTCTCACCCCTGCACTGCTTGCCTGCAGCTCAGGCTCGCTGTGTCCCCAGGATAAATTGATGTAACCGTGTTGGGCTTCAATATAAGTTTAGTGGCAAACCCCATCTGTTTTTGGGTAACATTTTCAAAACAGTTCTCTGGAAAATGACTGCTGCAAACCCAAGTATTCTCTGGAAGATTTGCTGGGACATTATGATTTTTCCAAATAAACTGCACCCATTTATCTTGGATTTTCAGATCCTTTGGTAATACATGAAGGCTCACATTTGTCCTTTCGCAACATTGCATCTGAAAACAGAACATGTCTTGCAAAATACCAATACGTAGCTACACTTGGCTTCTCCTGATACCCCTTGCTTCGCCGTAGCGTATGCTATTGATATGGAAAGCCCCACCCTGCAAGTTGACAGGATTGGTTCCTTAGGTTTGTGACGTATGAAACCTTGGCAGTCTGAATCTGTGTTTTTGAGATTTTCTTTGGTACACTGCAGTTCCAAGGCGAAAATGCTCGAAAGTGCATGTTAAAAACAATAGAAAGAAAGAAAGAAAGCAAAGGCACACTGCCCTAAAGATCTGTGCACATTGTACAGTATATTTCACAGCAGGGGCATTTATAGGCTTTCATCATTACTGGGGAGTCTGGGGCCCATCAAGTACAATCCATTGTACCATGAAATTGTATTTATTGTATTTATTTATTTAGCTGAAACTGCCCCAAGGCATTGATTTCTGGTGATTTTAGGAGCATCATTTGAACATTTTCTTTAGTAGCCTATTTATATACACTGATCAGCCACAACACAGCCATAAGTGAATAACATTTTTTATCTCATTACAATGGCACCTGTCAAGGGGTGAGATATATTAGGCAACAAGTGAACAGTCAGTTCTTGAATTTCATGTGTTGGAAGCAGGAAAAATGGGCAAGTGTAAGGATCTGAGCAACTTTGACAAGGGCCAAATTGTGATGGCTAGACGACTGGGTCAGAGCATCTTCAAAACGGCAGGTCCTGTGGGGTGTTCCCGGTATGCAGTGGTTAGTACCTACCAAAAGTGGTCCAAGGAAGGACAACTGGTGAACCAGCGACAGGGTCATGGTCACCCAAAGCTCATTTGATGCACGTGGGGAGCGAAGGTTTGCCCATCTGGTACGATCCCACAGAAGAGCTACTGTAGAACAAATTGCTGAAAATCGTAATGCTGGCCATGATAGAAAGGTGTCAGAACCAGTGGCGATTTCTCAGCAAAGCCTTCTCTGCTGGCCTAACATGCCAAAAAAATAAATATTTTTCATCCTTTCATTCTCAAACACCTTTTCGACTATGTATTTTTAATCGCTTTCCACTCTTAATTAATCTACAAACAAATAGAGACAAACGAAAAGTTTATCCAGTTAGAATTTATTCCTTGATGCTTACAAGCAGCACATGAGTCTGAGCTCCACCCCATCAGGCCTTCAGCATTTCCACAGAATAGGCATCTAAAGTCAGATTGTCAGATTCATCAGCCAATCAGATTGATTTATTTATTCTTGGTGGGTGTGATCTTTAGGCTATGTCCCGGTTGAGGCCTTCTAGCTGGCCTTGAGTGAAGCAATCACACTTTAAGTGATGTATGTAATTTGAAAGTGAAGAGTGCGAGATCTTGCTGACAAGTAGGCTGTCATCAATACTGGTATTACCGTTGAGAAAGAGATCCTTATGGATTTACAAACACGAGATGTTCTGCATGATCGTGTGATTGTTTAATTTATTAAACAGGAAAGGAGGACTGATTTTCACTTCAAGCAAATTGGTAAGTGCTTTTTGCATTGTTATAGCAACATCAGGAGTTTTCTAAGTATAAATTAGGCTGCTTGAGCATTCAGTGTCGGATCAAGTTTTGAAAAGTAGTGCTGCATTCCATTCAACATGGAAAGTCGGATTTCACAACTTCCTACTAGGAAAAGTGCAATGGAATGCATCTTGAAGTCAGAATTACAACTTGTAGGCTCGTGCAGAAATTCTCAACTCAAAAGCCGAGATGCAGGGGCATGATGTCACACAAACATGTCGACACTCAGGGAGATATACAAAGTAAGCGATAAACATTCACTTTAGTAAGTAATATCGATAAATGAGTTCATTTCCACATTACATGATATTAAAGCTTGTTTAACAAACGCCTGCAGAAACAGGTGTATAAAACATTATAATCTCTTTTGATAATTGTACACCTGTAGCACAAATTCTAACGCTGCAGCATTGTTTATCAGCTGGGTTGCTGGGAGACACCTCTAATGAGAGTCAAACCTCTGCTAAGCTAATGGGACAGTTGCAATTTTGTTTCCTTACATGTCATCTTCCGAATATTGGGGAATGGAATGCATTTATGGCCGGAGATATTAAGTAGGAATATCCCACATCCAACTTTAATGGAACGCAGCATAACCGTGTACCCTGACAAAATTAAATGTATTGCGGACAACATTTAAATCGCAAATATTATTAGATAGATTTTCCAGGTATTATAGACCTCCTTGGTATGAAAAATTATGATTTTTTAATGTCTGTTCGGGAGACGTTCATTTCACAAAACAGTCATGCTGCAGTTAAAATTAGGCTTGCTTTAGCATTAAGTGTCATTTCAAGTTTTGGCTTTCGTGCGTGGACGTGTTTTTAAAATGTCAAATGGTATTATTAGTTAGCTGCGACATAATGTATGATGATGCCCAAAGGCATAGGTTGTCTTATTCACTGTGACACTGTGTTTTCTTAATGGCATGAATCACACTGAAGGCTTAGACTTAAAATGCACAGCCCGCCATTGGTCAGAACACACAGTGCATCACAGCTTGCTGCGTATGGGGCTGCATAGCCGCAGACCAGTTAGAGTGACTATGCTGACCCCTGTCCACTGCCGAAAGCACCTACAATGGGCGTGTGAGCATCAGAACTGGACCATGGAGCAATGGAAGAAGGTGGCCTGGTCTGATGAATCACGTTTTCTTTTAGATCATATGGGAAGAAGGCAGGCTGGTGGAGGCAATGTGATGCTCTGGGCAATGTCCTGCTGGGAAACCTTGGGTCCTGGTATTCATGTGGATGTTTCTTTGACACGTACCACCTACCTAAAGATTGTTGCAGACCACGTACACCCCTTAATGGCATTGGTATTCCCTGATGCCAGTGGCCTCTTTCACCAGGATAATGCACCATGCAACACTGCAAAAATTGTTCAGGAATGGTTTGAGGAACATGACAAAGAGCTCAAGGTGTTGACTTAGCCTCCAAATTCCCCAGATCTCAATCCAATTGAGCATCTATGGGATGTGCTGGACCAACAAGTCCGATCCATGGAGACCCCACCTCACAACTTACAGGACTTAAAGGATCTGTTGCTAATTTCTTGGTGCCAGATACCACAGGACACCTTCAGAGGTCTTGTGGAGTCCATATCTTGATGGGTCAGAGCTGTTTTGGTGGCACAAGGGGGACCTACATGATATTAGGCAGATGGTTTTAATGTTGTGACTGATCGGTTAATATTGTGTAGCATTAATTAAACTATGGACTTAAAACATTGTGACACCTTTTCACATTACACAGCACAAGATGAAGTTGATCAAATTTACCTTTCTCAAAAGCCTGCTGTGGCAGTATCATGGTACAATGATGGTACACTATGGTAAAACCTTTTAAACATTATAATATATCATGGTATTTATGTGGTAGGTAGGCTACTCCAAGTAACATGTCCTGTAAACATGGTATTGGCTTGGTAATTTTTGGTACTTTTAAGTGCTTTCATGTATCGTCAGTATTTTGATACAGTTTTATTTACCTACAGTAGACAATTACTGGCTGCACATGCACTCGCACATGACCTTCTTCATCACTGGCAAACATATGAATGCAGCTGCAAGTTTTGTTTCAATGAATTGTAAGTAAATATCAACTTCATTCAGCATTGTTTTTGTTCTCTGTCTTCTAAAGCATCCCATTACTATTTTACTGTGTGACAAAGAGCTTCAAATGATTCAGCGCCCACGTTAGACATATTCTTTGAGAAGAACTGACGCAAAAGAGTGATTATTTCACACATTGGACATAGCTCCGATTCGTGAGCCTATGGCCGTGTTCACAGTGGCCATGTTCACAATGCATACTTCTCTCACTGTTTTTGCCAAACACAGATATAACAGAAACCGTAAGAATAGTATGGTAGTAAGGCATTTAGTACACTGTCTATTTGTTCCATGGATGGCACCACAACACATTATCGGGACACACAGGGTGCATTTTGTTCAACACAGATTGGACACACTTTTTGGCTTGGTAGATCAGTGCCCCCAAAGCGACACCTCCCTAGGCACTCGCCTATGTCACCTAATGGGTTGACCGGCCCTGATACAGCGCATGTATTTGTGCAGTGATAGGTGTGGTAGTAGTTTGAAGCTGAAAGCTTGTAGCCACAAAAAATGAGTGACACTGACCACGGATCATTCAAAAAGGCAACCCTCTGGTGGAATCACCTGTTTTCAGAACCAAGATACCCAAGAAGAGTCAGCAAGCAAAAAGGGACAATAACAGAGCCTGTATTAATAAAACACGAAACAACATAGGATTGCTTTTCAGAGGTGGCAACAACTCCGAGATCTTAAAGGATTTAAAACCGAACCAGAGATGGAGTTTTTCTTGCTCGACATGTAAGATATTTTATTGGACAGATAGTTAGCCAGATAGCTCACTTAGCGTGGTATTTCATTGTGGTATCACTCTAATGTGGCATTTTATTATGGAATGTGGTACATGAAAAAAAAAAAACTTTATGCTGGTAACAATGCCAATCTTTAAGTCAGTTACTACCTTGGTCTATTTGCCTGCTAGCTAAGTTGTAATAGTTTCCACCATTTTAATTAATCTGATATGACACAATCTTATTTTCTAATGCCATCGTTGTCTAACTTTTGAAACTTTATTTTAAAACAATTGTTTTCAAAAGTACAAACAACAGTGGAAGACTTACCTTACTTACCTGCTCAAAATACATATTTTTCGGATATCTGACTTTTTCTTCCTTTCGTTATTTATTTATTTATTGAGGGGAGGGAGCGAGTTTTGTTGTGGTTAGTGACATTCGCTCTGATAAGACCTTGAACCGATAAGATGATCACCTGTAACTATGGTTACACCAGTACTCCTCAAGCCATCAGATTCATCTGTGCAGAAGAGCAGAGCTGAAGCCAGAAGTTCCTCTGCAAGTAACTTGCAGTTTTACGCTTCAACCGCTAGATGGCCAAAAGTTACATAGTGTAGCTTTAACAGAGACAAAATAGACAAAACAATAGGCCATAATGTGTCTAAAATGTAAGTTACTAAGCTTCTTGTTTATAGAAGAGCTGTATAAAAGCAACAATCACACTTGCAATTGTGCAGTTGTACTTAGTATGAGCATGACTGTTTATACAAGCGGCCTCGTACCTACATCCAAATCGCAGCTGTGAAACAACAGTACAATAGCACTCTTGCTTGCTTGATATTACTTAAATTTGTGCCACCACAGGAGTAATTACTGTGTAATAAGTATTGCATTATGACTATAATTACATAGTAATTAACCTAAGTAATGGTTAATTAATTCACAGTGGAAAACATGTCGTTTCAACTTCTCTCTAATGACAACAGAATTAGGTGTAATTGGCCATGAGACACTTTAGCAAAGATTAGTCATTGTCCGTCCCATGAAAATCCTTTTAGATGAGTTAAGCCTCATCTGGACTCCTGATTAATGGAAAGTACACAGAGGTAGGGATGCTGTGAGAGCAATTGTTAAGACGAATCTGCCTGTCGAGGTGTCCAGGTCAACTGAATGTGTTCTTTAAACTTGACCATGACTGTAATCACCTTGTCAACCCATGCAGGAGTCTTGCAGTGTTCTGTCACACACTGACAGAGCATTTGTTAAGAAGTTTAATTAGTCTTGCAGTCTCAGAGGCCTGAGTACAGAGTGGGCCTGTACATATAATACTCATCTCTTTTCCTTGCTTTCCGTTTTTTTGCCTTGGTGCTGTAGTGTGCAATGCATATGTGTTAAAAGATACTGTCGATAGAGAGAAAGAGAGAGTGAAAGAGAAAAAAAGTGAAAAACTGTGAATGGACCTAAATTACAATGTAATGTTCCCCCTAACTTCAATAACAAGTCATTAGCAAACTGTCAGAGTGTTTCATTTATTTGTTAATACAGTGCCCACAGTGAAAATCACAGAGCTGGGAATGTACACTGACTGCAATTAGACTGAAAGAAAGAATGCACAAAATATCTTTTAACAGCACATTGTTGAGAAATGGAGAAGTGAGCAACATTTTAACGCCTCTGTGCATCGTTTTCATGCCTTGTTTCTGGTGTAATTTGCAATAATGGTGTTTGCATCATCAGCATCCTTGTTATCATATCAAGAACCATGGGAGAGCGTGTAATCGGGTTGATGTGTTCTAGAGGCACTTTCTCCACCGTGTCTCACAGCCAGGGATAAAATACAGCAGGTCCTCCCTCTGAAAGAGCCGGAAACCTCCGGCAGTGTCGCACAGGCTTGCATTATTATTATCATTTCTGATGCGTTTAATAGCCCCTGTTTTAGCTTTGAAGCAGTCTTTAGGGAATATTGAATCAGAGCATTATTTTCTGCCCTGGATTCCTTGCACAGACAAAACTCTGTTAATTAGCCCCATACCTATAAGCAGACTTTTCCTTTTCCCTATGCCTTCATAATATTATTAGCCATGACTCCTTCAACCCAACCCCCCTAATTTCCACTCTACCCTAGTGTTGTTTTGTAATCAGAACACCCCATTGGCACTCATGTTTTTTGCATAGATGATTGGGCTGAGCATTTTTCACCCAACATCCTCTCCTCCCATTAGTGTTCGAAGCCTGGGGAAGGCCCTGTGCAAAGACTGATGTGAGTGGCTTCTTTCATCAGCATGGTGGGCAGAAAAGACCCTGTGTATCCTCTAGACTACCGTAATACTTTACATCGTTCAGAGCCTCTTTAGAGCTGGTTTGTGAGGAGTTCCTGCTTGTGAGGTGTTCAAAGTCCTTGTTAAACCCAACTGCCCCACAGTAAAACGGGCCGGGGACGCTTTAGAATGCATTTCACAAATCAATAAGCCCTCCCTAAGGATCTCCCTCTCTCTCTCGGTAACATCTTTAGGCTTGTCACAGAGGCTGTTGTAATGCAGAAGAAATTCCTTAAAGAATAAACAGAGATAACCACAAGCAAGACAGAACACAGTGAGAAGATGTTTTACACAGCCAAAGGGGCAATACCAGGTACTCCCCACCAACCCAGATGGAAGTTATTCACAAACAATATGCTAAACTCGTCACACGGGATTTCGATTGTGTAGGAAGGTTGGCTAGGGATAAAATTTCAGAAACTGACATGTTTTAAAAGCACGTTTTGTCTGTTCTTTCTTCAAGTTGGAGACAAGTGTATTGGCTTCAGTTAGGATTTAAATGTAAATGTTGTTCAGGCTTGTATGTTTTAGTTTTATGGCTATAAGAATGCTTTGTGTATTCATGAGAAATGATTCCTCTTTGGGAAACCTTCTGTAAAGAATGAAAAATATATAGAATGCTGTCTATTAACGACAGATATCACTAACAAAAAAGTGAGCTTTTACAAACCCCTGAAAGCAAAACTAAACTTATTGTTAACACTTTACAATAAGGTTCCATTCATTAACATTAGTTAATGAATCAGGTATCATGAACAAACAATTAACAGTATATTTTTTACAGCATTTATTCATCTTTGTTAATGTTAGTTAATAAAAATACAATTGCTCATTGTTTGTTCATGTTAGTTCATAGTGCATTAACTAATGTTAACAAATATAACTTTTGATTTATTTTATTTTATTTTTTTATTTTTATTTTTTTTATGTGTTGAAATTAACATTAACTAAGATTAATAAATGCAGTAAAAGTATTGTTCATTGTTAGTTCATGTTAATTAGTGTTGTTAACTAATGTCAACAAATGGTACCTTATTGTAAAGTGTTACTAACTTATTAAATGTACAGCAGAGAGACAGCTTAACTTTATATGACTGTTGGGGCAAGGTGTGCTGCAAATCTGTGGTCAGATTTTGGCCTAGGGCTGTTCAGAGATCGAGCAAAACTGAAACACTCCTCAATCATTCCGACACAGAGCAGAGAGAGCAAGTGGTGTAGAGACAGAGGCAGGAGATAAGGGGAGAGAGAGAACAAGAGCTGTGTTGTGAAGAGATGGCATTTATGATGGGAGAGGGCTGCTTGATGTGCACTGTGGCGCTGTAACAGCATTGTAAAGCCTGCTGACAGGCTGTTGTACTTGCGTACTGATCACAGGCAGTAAAACTATGCAGATGGTGGCAGATGATCAGTGCTCTGTGAGCAGAATATAAATATGGCTGCCGTTAGAGAGAACACACTCCTCTTAGACAAACACAACACCCCAGCTTTAAATCTGGCTTTAACTTCATCATCTTAAACAACAACAGACACATTAATGAATACCTTCCTGCTTGTTTTACAGCCCCAAAACTAGTCATCAATTTAATTGTGCATATTCTGCATGTTACGAAAAATGTGACCACATAAAAGGTTTTGTCAGGTAACTTCATATGGAAAAAAAATTGCTTTATGTGTAAAAATTTTAATTATCTAGTTTTAATCAAGACAAAAATATTATTTAATTTGACTGCTTCAACTTGACTTATTTCTTAGGTTATCTATTAGTTTTTAATTAGTTATTAATTTTGGTAAGACTTTACATTAATGTTCCATTTGTTTATTAATGACTAATAAGTCATTTACAGATGCATTATAAATCATTGATATGCAGTTACAACAACATGAATAAAAAGGACAACTTTCATGAAAACTTACCAAATAGTGAGCATTTTAACTTACATGTTATACATGCTTTATAAATACACTTATTCATACTTCATATTAATTAATACCATAAAATGCCCTAATTGGATTTGTGTCTCAATGCAGCAAAAAGTGTGCTTTATATGCAAATGAATAACTGTAATATTGTGACTCACTTATGTGTCATTTTCCTTGTCACGATGATGTCAAAAGAATGGTGCTGCACCAAGTGGTGTCCCAACTCTCCTAGTCATAGTTATCGAAAGTTTTCTGCAAAAAAAGATGCTCATTTATACTACTAGCATATATTTAATAATAAACCCCAATGTCCATTAAACCATACAAAACTTATGGCTACATAGTTTTGTAATGTTGGCAATTCCTTAATATATTTTTCGGGTCATTCACTTTACATTAAGGTCCATTTTCATAGATTACTAATGTTGAATACATGTTATTAAGCATTTGAGATAAAATGGCTCACTTTTTGCCAGGTATTGCATGAAAGTCACCCTTTTATGCATTATTGTTATAACAGCATATAAAATATGTATAATACATTTATAAATGTATTATTAGTCATGAATAACTCCTTAAGTTAACAACAGCACATACCCACTTTCAAAAGTGTATTTTGCTTTAGAAAAGCCAACTTGTTTTTAAATTAGATGAAGCCTGTGTCTCATTTTATAAATGGCTTGATAAATTCATTTATATTAGCCTGCGTTGTATGTTGAACTTAATGCGAGCTCAGGGACACTATATATCTACCGACCTGCTGAGTTTTTACTGAGACACTTCAGATTAAGTAGCCCCCCTCCCTGCCTCGGTCCCACCTGGGGATGGTGCCTTCTGCTCTTTAAAAACCAGCACTACTAATTGGCAAGCACCATTTCCCGTGTACTATAGCCTGGTATCCATGAAAATCATGTTTGCAGTGTTTCAGGCTTTCATCTTGACTGTGATAAAATTAATTTGTATCAAGATACCACTATTCTGAGGTCAGATCTCAACTTAGCTGTACAAATAATAAAAAATTAGCTCTATATTGTAGAAGGATTGAAATCAGCAGAGGCAAATTAATGTGACAGGATGTAATCACATCTTAACCACTGCTGGAGAGAGAGAGAAAGAGAGATAGAGAGAGAGAGATAGATAGATAGAGAGAGAGAGAGAGAGAGAGAGAGAGAGAGAGAGAGAGAGAGAGAGAGAGCGAGACTATGAGGTGGCTGCCGGCTACGTAGTCTCTGTTGTGTAATTAATGTAGCATTAAATTCTCCCATTAAGGTGACAGATGACATATCACTGTATATCACTGATGCAGTCTACAGTGCCATCTTTGCAGGTGATAAGAAGTGTGGTTTTATAAAAGATGGCCATGTATGAAATACTGTATGCATTAATTATTCATTTTGATCATTTTATTGTAGAAAGGACCAATCATTTGAGAGGTAGATGTATAAAACAGGTTAATTTATGTTGACTATATGCTTGAACTGATTTTGGCAAAGGTTCAGAATGTTTATGTATGTTTGTGCACGAGGTGGACATGCCCTTTAACGTCTGAGCTTTGATTGAAGCATGCATAATTGGATGGCCACTGCTTTGGCTAATTAGCACCACATTAATGCGTACTGCCCTTTGGCTTGTGTGGGGCGCTGTCTGTCTGTGTGGGGGTCTGGCCAGGCTCTTTTCTACATAAGCCATGCTCGTGGCTGCCTGTGGGTGAGCCTGTGATGCTACATAACAGCACTGATCCAGTAGGAACCTTCAAGCAGAGGCCAAGGACACCCTGAGATGGTCACCATCTTGTGAAGTCTTCAGCAGACGAGCTCCTTCCTTTGCCCTGCATGATATCATCACATTCACATGGCCGGCCATTCCCTTTGTCTGCAGACTATTAAGCTTTGCTGAGGGCTCTGACATCACAGAGTAGAACTGTTGATTTTCAGTTCAGGCCAGAGAACGACTGCTAATTCAAATGAGCTCAGTGTTCTGCTTATTGACCTGTTCATTGACCTGTCTGTGAGTCTGCTTTCATTCTTTCTGTTGATACTTGGCAAATCCAAAAGCCTCCACTGCTGGAGGAAACAGCCATTGCTGTGACTGGCCAGGGTGATCTCATTACTATTTGAAGGTATTCATATATAATGTTTACATGTGCCTGTTTATGTACATATTTTGTTGAGAGCATATAAACTTAAAAGCTTTTATGTACGTACAACTTTGTACAAATCTTTATGAATCCTCTTATGACTGGTAGGAATAAAATATTCACAGAATATGATCAATACTCAGACAAAATTCCCACAGCAGGACCTATTTATCAGTGAGTGATGTTGAAAATTGGTCCAACAAATAAATTTTTTGGACCCTCCTATTATGTTCTGGTCATTTTTGACCCATTTAACAGTTGAAAACAGTGAAAAACTCATTTTAATCTTGTATTTGGTAAAAAAGTTTTGGATACTCCACAACAATGAAGAGTTTATTGTATATGTATTGTAAAAGGATAGTATACCACCGCGGACAAGGTGGTGCTCTTTCCAGATGAAACGCTATAAAGCTTGTTTCAGTGTGAAAAACAATATGTGAATGTTCATGTTTATAATCAAAAAGGGAGGTGTGCTGTATCTGATCTTACAGTGAAATCAGAAACAGTAGGTTGGCTTTTCTTTTGCTAAAATCGGTCTGTGCTTACTGAAATTGGAAACACTGCCACCAGTGCTAAACCTGTAAGTGTTGGTGGCTATATGGGCATGTGTGAGCTCCATTTTCTTTGTGTAATGTCCACAGAGGAGCACCAAAAGTGAGTTGTGAAGCTAATTGTTTTCAACCGTAAAGGCTGTAATACATTGGAGAGAAATGCATATTTTATAAACTGTTCTCCCCAACATAAATTCCAAAACTAAATCTAACCATCAGTGGGGTAAAGATGTAATGTGAACGGGAAAAATGCCACCTCCAAATCGCATTCGGCACTGATTATGCAAATACTTCCTGGTTTCAGCACAGGATTCAAACCCAGGTTTCCCATGCTGCTGATGCAACTACTGGTCATGCCACAAGGGAAGGTAAACACACTGGAGCCAATGCAAACATGTCTGAGAGGAGATGGTGCTTGTCAATGAGTTGGCATAATGTGGCTTATCATTGGGTACTGGAACTCTCGGAAACAACATGTTGACTTTCCGTATGGTCATGTTGGCTGTATCTACTGTAATCTACAGGGTAAGAAACTTTTTTTTGTTTTGTTTTGTTTTGTTTTGTTTTGTTTTGTTTTTTGTGGTAAATGCTAGTTCTGTTTTATAAATGAAATCCATATGGAACTAAGTCATATCTCATATGGCCAAACTGAATTATAATCAAACCTCACTAAATATGAAATATTAGTGAAATACTTGGTTATATTGAGGGAAGAGGTGTGTGTTGATAACTAAAAATTGATTACTAAAAACAGTAATGATATTAAGAAGACGCTTAGCATTAATCTGAGCAGTGGTTGGTGGTGGAGTCTGGTGGCAGAGTGATTGATGTAGGCCGTACTGTCTCACACAGGGTGGCTGCTTGTAGATCACACTGAGTACATGCAATTGCTGTGGAGACTGTCTCCTCCACTCAGTCCACTACATAAGCAGCTATCTACTCATAATGAGCCATGCAGGATGGGCATGAGACTCAGAATGTGTCCAGTGAAACCTCTAGAACTTTCTGGATTGTACATGCCATTGTACAACACAGAGTTAATCTGTGTTACTCAGGTTCATCCATTAATGGATAACACTAAGGATTCATTAAAGGAGCAGTTCACCCAAAAATTTAAATTCTCTCATCATATACTCACCTTCATGCCATCCCAGATGTGTATGGCTTTCTTTCTTCTGTGGAACACAAACAAAGATTTATAGAAGAATATCTCAGCTCTGAAGGTCCTCACAATGCAAGTGAATGGTGACCAGACCTTTGATGCACCAAAAATCACATAAAGGCAGCAGAAATGTGATCCACAAGATTTGTTTTTGGGTGAGAACAGACAAAAATGTTACTCCTTTTGGACATCAGCACTCCTTGGCGATCACAATATCAAGCTTGATTACTCTTCTCAGCGCCATCTAGTGCTCTGCACATGCGTCAAGCAACAGGAAGTGGAATCAAGCTTGAAATCATGATCATACTTAGAGACTGCAATGGATAGATGCACATTGAAAAAGGAGTTAGCGTTTGAGCTGTACTCACCCAAAACTGGGTGAGTACATGTTTGTTTGATTATGCTTTCCGCAACCAATACAAATGTGATACTCTCAGCTCCATTAGCTCATTTTACAATGTTTAAATACCTTCTGTAAAATTCTGCAGATTTTACCTAAGTCAGTAGATTCCATCTACTAACAATTCAAAAAAATGCATTCTAATCCATTAATATGTGTTAATAACAACATGCATAAAAAGGGTGATTTTCTTACAATACCTGCCAAGTTATGAGCCATTTTCCCTTCCATGTTATAAATGCTTAATAACACTTATTTATTACATTACAGATCAAAACCTTTTCATTACAAACCTATGCAAATTCACCTTATGGAAGGTGGACACATATGAAGCATTTATTAAATAGTTGCCAACATTAGAAACCTACTTAAACATCTGTACGGTTTAATGGTCATCAGGCTTCATTATATGATATATGCTGAGTATAAGCAAGAAGACTTAAAAAAAAAGTGTTTTTTTGCAGAGGATTTTAGGTAAGTTGGGACACTACTCTGAGTAGCACCATTCTTTTGACATCATTGTGTCACAGAAAGTGGCAACATAAGTGAGTCAAGAGATTTGAGTAATGCATATAAAAAAGTGCACTGTAGAAAAAAAAAAACATAATCCCTTATTTTAATCTCACTATAATGGTCTATTTTTTGCTGCATTGTGATATAAATCATGAAAGAGATTGTGAGTGTTTGATTGATGTATGTATGAATAAGTGTATTTATTAAGCACTGATAACATGTAAGTTAAAATGCTCATTATTTGGCAAGTATAGCATAAAAGCCATTCTTATTAATGTTGTTATAAATTAATCTCAATGATTTCAAATGCATTTGTAAATTATGTATTAATCATTAATAAACTCCTTTATAAACCCTTAACAAATGGAACATTAATGTAAAGTCTTAGCCATAAATGTATGTTAATAGGTTTATAGATAAATACAATAATATATCAACTATTTAATACCATGAATGGATGGTTGCAACTTCAGTACACTATGCATTTGTGTTCTTGCTTTTAAAACACACAGAAAGTGGTGTAATCAATTCTCAGTTACTACATTAAATTTTGAAGGACTGCACCAAATAAGAAGGAAATGTTGATTGTGTTGTGTTCCTCAGTAAGATAAATGACTATTACCATTGTTTTTATTCAGCTTATTGATTTAAATAAACACTTCAATGACCCCATTTAAGGGGCAGTGAGAGGATAATAAAAGTCTTTAAATATCTTCATTGTCTTTAAATTCGGGTGGGTGGATAAATCATAATGACGAGAGAAGTCACCCACATCTACTGTCTCCTGGTCCCTGTGTCTTCTGCTAGTTTCCTAGTTTTGTGTAAGAAAGAAATAAGTGCTTCTCCTGAGATGACCCTCTGAGCCCAAATTGCCTTTCACTTCTAGGTCAGAATGTCCAGGATGTGCATGCTTAAGTCCTTGCAATTAATCACACATAGACTGGTCTGAGATCAGTAAAGGTGTCACAGTGAAATAAAATACACTAAAGGTACTTGACCGAAGGACATCTTAAATTACAATGACAACTATTATAATAAACAAAAACAGATGAGTTTTGCCTTGCCACATTTTGGTTGGTTCAGTCCAGCCCAATACTTGTCTCATTATGAAATTAAAATACTTACACATAAATTTGAGCTATTGTATTCCAAACATTTATCCAAAAGTACAATTGCTTTAAGAGAGGGTGTGGTCTCTGTAGCTGTAATAGAGATGTCAGGATGGACTGAGGGGTCACTGGGTCAGAAGGGCTTTTCACTCCAGGTTGACCTTGGGCTAGACAGATTTATCCTCTGTCAGGTCTCTGGTTGAGATGGGGGACTCCAGCGGACCATTTTTGGCTGCAGGACAATATAGCACATGTTGCTCATAGCAGGCACGCGTCTGTAACATTCTCCCTTTGTTCTTTGACACGTTTGTTTCAAACATCTTAATGTCTTTCCGCACTCCTGTTCTCTCTCTCTTCTCTCTATTTCTCTCACTCACGATTTTTGTCACACGTTTCTTTTCTCTGTTGTCACATAGCAAATAATGCTCTTGGCTATAAGAGTGAGGTGCGGACATGAAGGGATAATCTTTTTTAACACTTTGTCGAACACAAGCAAATTAAAAACAAGTCTACCCATTTGCACGCATAATCACAGCAAATTGCTTATAGCTCATTTGTGTATTGTTTGTTGGGTAAGATCAAGCTGATTCTACTCGTTTGACAGCTTAGTTAGCAGTTGATAGAGCTGTGAAATATCACACTCTCCATAACCATGGACTTATTTTCAATTTGTAAACCACATCCACAGTTCTGCATTAGAGTGTTTATTCAAGTGCACCCAAAGAGCATTCCGTTAAATCATTGTGTAAAAGTCTCTTATGACGACTGATTGTATGAACTAGCAATATTTTAGCATTTTTCCCATTTTGTTACAAAAATGATACAATGTTTGTTTCAATAAAATATCAAGGTAATTTCAACCGCTGTCTTTCATTTCTTGTGTCCTTTTTATCCTCACCTAGTGTGTGTATGTGTATGAAAACTGAGGGTTTACATGACTTAATTATTGATTAAACATGATGGAGACACAA
Organism: Myxocyprinus asiaticus; assembly: GCF_019703515.2. Taxonomy (NCBI): domain Eukaryota; kingdom Metazoa; phylum Chordata; class Actinopteri; order Cypriniformes; family Catostomidae; genus Myxocyprinus; species Myxocyprinus asiaticus. Next base: position 22,451,293 of record NC_059355.1, read on the forward strand.
AAAATAAAAAGCAATGTCTTCCTTCGGGACTAACCAAAACTCACTGGGAAGCCGCATGCTACACAGCCACATTTTCCCATGAGCCTCCGCCCCGGCGAGACCACTGGCTTGGTAATGAGTTGTTTGCAGACCTCAAGAACACAGTGAGGATGACCTGTGACCTCCAACCACATTGTCTGGGGAGCATGAGGTAAGGGAGAGAAAACAGCGGGACAGCAGAGAGAAAAGAGGAGGAGGGAGAACAGTGTTTTAGCTCAAGTGTTTTCTTGTTGGTGGTGTCTTTGCTCTCATGTTAAACCCCTGTGGCCTGGAGAGCTAGAGGATAACATGGTGCTTTGTCTTTGAGCTTGGATCGATTCTCCACTTGATAAAATGCATCCAGTTTTTTGTTGATAAACTGTAACTCTGTCATTGCTTGTTTGTATGGCAGACCCATTCACACACCAGAACTCAAGGACAGACACTCAACGCTGATGCACATAGCACACACTCACATACAAACACATTAATGGCTATGATTAATGTTCCATATCTCTGAGAAAAATAAACCAGTTTGTCCTGTGTGTCGCACAGAGGTGCTAAAGGAGAAACAGTTTATCAACCGTGTTTATCATGCGCATGTTCAGTTTGATCCCTCATTGTGAAAGTTTTGTAATTATCTTACAGCACAATCCCTTTTCAGTTTCCATGCATCCTCATGAAATTCCCATTCTTTCAATGGAAATATGGGTTTGTTCCCACATAATCCTTGATCACCCTCAACAGCATATTTACAAAGTTTCAACATAAAGCGTGAGTCATTATTGATGATATTTTCTTGGCTAACAGGAGGTAAAAATAAACAGATAAAAGCTGAGATGGCAGTGAGTAAACAGCACATGCTCCCTTCTCTGCTCTGTAAAATTCCTCACAGATGGGGAGAGCATTTCCATACGGATATCCACAGCACTCAGGCAGGTCTATGTCGTTCATAATGATCACAGTGACAATCTGATGGAGGAGAGATCTCAGTCTGGTCATAGGATGCCAGTATTCCAGGCTGGCACCACTGTGCCCAGTGAGGGGAAAAGCCCATCTAATTAATCCTCCTGGTTCCATGTCATGTGATTAAAATAATGAAGCCCCCCCATGGGCCCGCCCTGCTACAAACACTTCCGATAATCATCTGTTTTGCTTTCCTATTTAAGCCTGTTTCAGCTCTCTGATGAGGAGATAATTACCGCCACGGCTTCGCTTGCGCTTCCCATACGTCCAATGTTCATTAATAACAAATTGAGGTTGAGGGTTAATAACTCATTTAATTGCGTTTATGTTAATGACATTATGAATAGCCACAGAGGCAGATATTCGAATTCTGTCCAGTATTTGGTTCTAATGCCTGACCCCCAAGAGGGCTGCTCATTTCACCAGCAAAGCAGGTGGGTTCTTCTGCAAAGACAGAATTAATGTTCATAGCACTTTAGCATCCATGAATAACACATTCCCGCTCTGCCAGCCAGAATTATCATGAGAGTTGAGCAAGGATTTTAAAGTAAAAGCACATGCACGTATACAAACATACTCACAGGTTTGAAATACACAGAGGGCAAGAATGAAATACAACCATTTTCTAAAAAGTGCACAAAAGGACATGTTCTACGGGTGCTTTCACACAAGCACTTTTGGTGTGCACCCGAGTTCGAATGACGTCAAAGTTCGGTTAGTTTGGGTGGTGTGAACACTGTTTTCTGTGTGCACATGCAAACCGAACCAGAGTCTGCTTGAAAATGTGGTTTGGGTACGATTCATGTGAACTCCAGTGAGGTTCGATGCTGATATGAACGCAATCGTATTAAATTGTAGAAGTGAACCGCTATTGATTACGTATAATTAGCATCTTTGCAGGCTCTTGATCACAATTATTAATACCTATTATTAATTATTAATTCATACCTGAGAGCATCTCGCATTCTTCACATCTCTTGCAACACATCCACAGGCTCTCGGCAGACAGACGCATATATTCTTCACATCATTGCACATTCAATGCTTTTGTGGCAGACAAACATAATTGTCATTTTGTGCTTGTGAAGTTTTGGTGGTAAATCCAAAGAGATGAATACTTTAATAACAAGGCGAAGCTGATGTCTTCTTGAGTTGTTGCCTAGTTACAGTAGTAAACAGCTGCCGCTTGTACGCACGTTGATGACGTAATTGGACAGCAGTTCGGACCCAAAAAATATGATGTGAACATAGACCTGCGAGCAGGGGGAGGGGGAAGGAAACTAACTTGGATTTGAACCATTCCCTGCAGTTTCAAGGAGAAATGAACACTAGAGGCACTAGAATAAATGTGTGTTTTATTCACTTTTATTCACTTTTCACTTAGCTTTTTGCACCCCCTGCTAGACATTTCACTTGAAACCTGCAGCCAAACGTGTTATACAGCAGGCAAATTTAGCAAAAATGTTGTCATGTTCATGTAAATTTCATGAGACCAGTCTGGTAATTTTAATGGTAAAAGACTGTGAAAATGCTACAGTAAAAAAATAAAAAAAATAAACCTTAATTGGTTAAGGGGTAGTTACCTTAAAATATACAGTAAAATGTTTTAAAGAGCACCTATTATGGTTTTTCAAATATTACCTTTCATGTAGTGTGTTATATAGCTGTTTGTGTATGTAAAAAAGTCTGCAAAGTTTCAAAAATCAAAGTGCACAACAAATTGAGTTATTGACTCCCAAAAGAAAGAACCGATTCTGAACACCTGAAACGAGTTGTTAGTAATTCCATACTTACTTCCTGTACTAACCTACGTAATTTGGTAACAAAAAACCCACCTCTGGTCTTCATTGGCTGCTCACGAACAGCTTTGACCCGCCCTCAAACACTACACTAAGCAGTAGACCATTCACAACAGACTGGGACATCTGACCAATCAGAGCAGAGTAGGCTCTCTGAAAGGAGTTTAGAATGAATCCTTTAGAAGCGATCATTGAACAAGTTGTTTTTGACACTGGGAAAAAAAAAGGTAATGCTGCAATTTAAATTATGAGCAAATTAAAGTGTTTTTTGATCTTGGATGCATGCAAATCTATTGTATGAAACCTTTAAAACAAAATTAGGCATGTTTAAAAATCATAATAGGTGCTCATTAATATATTCAAAAAGACAATACATGTAGTTTTATAGTAAACAGTAAAGAAAAAAAATGTATGTAAAAAGAATGATTTTCTCATATAATTAACAGTAAAAATGTATATTATGTTTAACAAGAGAGTACATGTACTTCTTAGGGTAGACTGTTGTTAAGATTACAGGGGAAAAAAAACAATAATCGGGCGTTCCCAGAATTCCCTGCGTGACCCATTACATTTTATCATATTTTATGAGAATAGATTTGTTTCTTCTTATTTTTAATATAATTTATGCACATTGGGGTGTTCTGTGTAATATTTGATGTAGTTTAGTTATTAGGTAGTTTGCATTATTTTAATTTCACATGTGTTACCCTGATGGTGTTTAGTGTTTGTGTGAGTGACACTGAGCACAGTCTCTACATGTTTACTGGTTATTGCTCGTGGTAGGGCTACTGATGATGAATTTCTGGCAACCACAGCTGCCAGTATTTTAACAGTGGGGGTTCATTAATGACTAATTCTGTAATTAATTTACAAATGCATTATAAATCATTTATATGTGGTTATAACAACACATAAAAACATGCAATACCTGACAAATAGTGAACCAGTTCACCTCACATGTTTTAAATGCTTAATAACACCTATACAACATTAGTAACCTTTGAAAATGTACCTTGATGTAAAGTGGACACATATAAAGCATTTATTAAAAGGACAGTTCACCCAAAAATTACAATTATCTCATGATTTACTCGCTGTCATGCCATCCAAGATGTGTATGATTTTCTTCTGCTGAACACAAAGATTTTTTTGAAGAATATCTCAGCTCTGTAGGTCCTCACAATGCAAGTGAATGGGTACAAAAATGTTAAAGCTCCAAAATGCACTTAAAGGCAGCAAAATTAATCCATAAGACTCCAGTAGTTAAATCTGTATCTTCAGAAGTGATTTTGTAGGTGTGGATGAGAAACAGATCAATAATCAATATTTAAGTATTGAATATTTAAGTTAAATTAATAGTAAAAAAAAAAAAAAAAATACTATGAATACTCCTCACTGCCAAGTAGGTGGCGATATGAATGAAGAATGCGAATCACCAAAAACAAAAGAAGAGAAAGTGAAAGTGGAGACTGACTATATTGATTGGAGAATGTGGATGGCTTTACTACACAATATATGCTGTGGAGGAGCATGAAGACCTGAAAAGTGTTTTGGCAGAGGACTTTAGTTAACTAGGATTAGGTAAATTGTGACACCACTCAGAGTAGCCCTATTCTTTTGACGTTGTTTTTTTTTTGTTTGTTTTTTTTTATGTCCATCTGTCCATTGTTTTAAACATATGAGTAAACATGCGTTAGATGGACGTCTTTGACCTTCGCGCCTCGTCTAGTTGTTTTTTTAGCGTCTCACTAAGGAGCCCTTTGTCTCTTCGATGCTGTGTCAGTTAAAAAAGAATGTGTTTTTATAAGTGCATTTTAAGATACATGCATTTTGTTATATGCGTTGCTCTGCATCTAGCTTTTAACGTTCGGTCTAAGCTCATTAGATTGCATCCTCTCATTTGCACAAGTGAGAATGACAAGGTTCATGGCAAAATCATAGCAGCTTCCTCCTCCCTCTTGCTGCAAATACAGCATGTTCTATGTGAATGGCCCTTAAAGCAGTAGGATTACAATCCCCTTACATTTCTCCTTATAGTTGCACTAAAGACCAAATGCAAGGAATTGTTATAGAAATAAATCTAGCTTCATACATGATTTTGTATGTACTGTACATGTAGTTAATATACTATGAAATGTGCATTCTTCAATCTGCTTTGAAGCAGGAAGCATAATGAAGGAAAGCTAGGAGCATGTGGAAGTTGTTAGTTTACAGCCATCTCCAGGCAGAAACCAGGCCAAGGGGGTGATGATGAATGAGTCCATCTCCCCAAGCAAAAGAATGACCTGGATCCCCCCTCTCCTCTCCTCCTCTGCTCCTCCTCTCGCTTTCTCGCTCCACCGCCAAGTGGGCCAACATTTTTCAACCACCTCGCTTTTAGCCAAAGACAAGCCCTCCTTCCGGCAGCCCTGACCCACCGCGACCCCTCCTCCTCCCTCTTTACTTCTCCTATTCTCTTCTTTCCTCCCCCTGAAGAACAGTAATCCCTTTCGCCAGTTCCCCAGTAATTTGATCAAATAGCATGCGCCCTTCCTTACCACTTATTGGCCAATTAAGTCAAGTTCTCATGCAGGGGGTCTGGCTTCATGCGTGTTATCTGTGGATGAATTGATTGAAGCCATTCGGCAATCGCTGAACCCTGCTTTAATGATCTAGGTGCTAATATTTGTAATTCTTCTCAGTCAGGGGACCGGCAGGCGCAGCTGTTGGCACGGTAATCCCTGCCCTGATACACTGAAGTACCAGAGAAGCACTTTTTTTTTTAAATCTTTCTCTCCCTGTCCCCTCCATCCTCTTTTACTCTTCTTGTATAATAATGAATACATGTGTGAAAAGTGACATTTAGGATCGCAAAAATCGAGGAGAAATAAAAAAATCAACAAAGCATTCATGTTATTTCATCAGTTACATATCTGTGTTATATCCACACTGCACATGTAAGGCTTGGAACAGAGAATAAAACCAAAACAAGATTAAACCAATGGCTTTGGGAGGCGTTACACAGATAAGCACTAAAAATCAATGGCTACATGCCTCATTTTCAAAGGCAGACATTAATATTATAAAAGAGACAGCACACATAATCCAGCCTCCGGCTATTGAGTTAAAATATCAAATTATCATAATGAAGTCTAAACGCATATAAATGTTCAGCAGTTTTAAACCGAGGGAAATTGCATTTAATGTACTAAAATTATGTTGCTAAATGTATCTTTTTGCTGTGTAAATGAAATTTGGTACAAATCTTTAATGCAACCATGCTCAACAGTAAACGCCTTACTGTATACAGTACATACAGATTTAGGGCACGATCTTTTATTCTGCATTATGGCTTATTATCTCTCTCTCTCTCTCTCTCTCTCTCTCTCTCTAACTCACTCACTCACTCACTCACTCACTCACTCACACACACACACACACACACACACACATGTTGGTGCGGCTATCCTTATGAGGACTCTCCATAGACATAATGATTTTTATACTGTACGAACTATAGATTCTATCCCATAACCCTACCCCTAAACCTAACCCTCACCAAAAAAAAAATCTGCATTTTTACATTTTCAAAAAAACATCGTTTAGTATGTTTTTTAAGCAATTTGAACATCCCACCCCCCCCCCCCACACACACAGATAAATTTACACCCACACGCTAATTTTCCAGGTTCCTTTTATCATATTAGAGCTTAATGAGAGATGGTACATTTGTTATTCCAAAAAAGCTGTTATCCCCATAGACGTGTTAGGTGAATATTACAACTTTTAAGGTAAAATTAAAGATACAGCAGCTCAGAGTCAGATTCAAAAAAGGTTATCCACAAAAAGGCACGTACACTCCTTTAAATTTACTGGAGCTGGCTTTAAAGTCAAAATCAGAGCAGGAGAATTCACAGGAAATGATCTGAAAAGAGAAAGAGAGTCAGTGTGAGTTTCTAGTCTGGGTCAGACAGCAAATTACTTTTGATCTGAGTATCCCACACTGAGAAGGCCACACAGTGAGGGCTGAGTTCAATCCTCTCAGCCAATTACACCTCTGTACAGAACCTTTAATCTGTGCCATTATACAGTACCCATCCACAGCATATATACCACTGGCCTTAAGACATCACTTAACCAGAAAACTTACACACTCCCACACTCATCCCCTTAATTCACTGTGCCAAGGCTATACAGGGGGAGGTCAGCCCCTCACATCCCAGAGGGCTTGCCACATTTGCAGATGTCAAAGGTGGCTAAAGCCAGGTGGAGGAGGGGACTTTACCCGGGGAATAAGATCATGTGTAGTTTTAAGGATAATCAGCAGGACTGCAACCAGGACACACAGCTGCTGATCATATAAGAGAGAGTCAACACCTGCCAATAAAAAGTAATCACATACTCATAAAAACATAATTATGGAATGTTTGGTTATTTTATTCACCTCTGTAGGCAAGAACACATTGTTTTTCCAAATAAACAGCTTGTATTGTATTCTCTGTGATTGGTCAGGTTTGGTCACCTGGCTCCTCCACGCACAGGGTTGTTTCTCATTCAAGTGTGCTTTCCCATCATTGTTGCTCAGTCACCACCAAAGCAGTACACCTCTTCAAGACTTAACTCATTGCTCTTTACTGTAAACTCATTGCATAAAACAACGATATAAAAAAATAGTTGTAACACTATACATAAATGCTCCCTTTTTTATAGATTTATAAAGGGGTTCTTTAATGACTAATAAGTCATTTACAAATGTATAGGTTACAAATGTTGAATAAATGTTACTAAGTATTTATAACATGTGAGGAAAAATGGCTCACTATTTCACAAGTGAATTAGAGTTACCAATTTATGCTATGTGTACATGCTCAGTAACACTTTACAATAAGATTCCATTTGTTAATATCAGTTAACAACATTAGTTAACATTAACAATGAACAATACTTTTACAGCATTTATTAATCTTCAACATATACTACTACATTTTTTTATTAAAATGTTTTATTTGTTAACATTAGTTAATGCACTATGATCTAACATGAACTAATAATGAACAATTGTATTTTTATTAACTAACATTAACAAAGATCAACAAATGCTGCAAAAATATATTGTTAATTGTTTGTTCATCATACCTAAACCATTAATTAATTTTAACAATTGGAACCTTATTGCAAAGTGTTACCAATTTCTCTGTATTTATTTATTTATTTATTTTGTCTTTTGCCCCATATTTTTTCTCTGAAATGTTGTTTGATTGTATAAAAACTATGTGGGTGCTCATTATTGTTGTCCTAAAAAAAATGTATATATTGTTTTATTGTGTCTCAAGATAATTATTTTAGTACATTTTATTTGTGTTTTATAGTAGAAAATGCATGTTTTGGTGTTGTCCCCAACCCTGAGTTTCAAATATAATACTATATTTAAATGAAAGATTTCCTACAAAATTTTGCAATTTTTTGTGTTTTTTAATTAAACATTGTTTAAGCTAGCATATTATTAGCAAATTGTAAGTATACATCTGGATTTTGTTCTTTATTTCCTTTCATTTATACCTGTCCCTTAATGTATCCGTCATTACCAATACACTCTACATAATGCACTAAAACATTAAGTTTACTAGGTAGCTACTTTAGTGGAGCACATACACTATATTGCCAAAAGTATACGCTCACCCATCCAAATAATTGAATTCAGTTGTTCCAATCACTTCCATGGCCATAGGTGTATAAAATGAAGCACCTAGGCATGCAGACTGCTTCTACAAACATTTGTGAAAGAATGGGCCGCTCTCAGGAGCTCAGTGAATTCCAGCGTGGTACTGTGATAGGATGCCACCTGTGCAACAAGTCCAGTCGTGAAATTTCCTTGCTACTAAATATTCCACAGTCAACTGTCAGTGGTATTATAACAAAGGGGAAGCGATTGGGAATGACAGCAACTCAGCCACGAAGAGGTAGGCCACGTAAAATGACAGAGCGGGGTCAGTGGATGCTGAGGCGCATGGTGCACAGAGGTCGCCAACTTTCTGCAGAGTCAATTGCTACAGACCTCCAAAGTTCATGTGGCCTTCAGATTAGCTCAAGAACAGTGCGTAGAGAGCTTCATGGAATGGGTTTCCATGGCCGAGCAGCTGCATCCAAGCCATACATCACCAAGTGCAATGCAAAGCGTCGGATGCAGTGGTGTAAAGCATGCCACCACTGGACTCTAGAGCAGTGGAGACGCATTCTCTGGAGTGACGAATCACGCTTCTCCATCAGGCAATCTGATGGACGAGTCTGGGTTTGGCGGTTGCCAGGAGAACGGTACTTGTCTGACTGCATTGTACCAACTGTGAAATTTGGTGTGGGGTTGTTTTTCAGGAGCTGGGCTTGGCCCCTTAGTTCCAGTGAAAGGAACTCTGAATGCTTCAGCATACCAAGAGATTTTGGACAATTCCATGCTCCCAACTTTGTGGGAACAGTTTGGGGATGGCCCCTTCCTGTTCCAACATGACTGCGCACTAGTGCACAAAGCAAGGTCCATAAAGACATGGATGAGCGAGTTTGGTGTGGAAGAACTTGACTGGCCTGCACAGAGTCCTGATCTCATCCCGATAGAGCACATTTAGGATGAATTAGAGCAAAGACTGCGAGCCAGGCCTTCTCGTCCAACATCAGTGTCTGACCTCACAAATGCGCTTCTGGAAGAATGGTCAAAAATTCCCATAAACACACTCCTAAACCTTGTGGAAAGCCTTCCTAGAAAAGTTGAAGCTGTTATAGCTGCAAAGGGTGGGCCAACGTCATATTAAACCCTATGGATTAAGAATGGGATGTCACTTAAGTTCATATGTGGTAAAAGGCAGATGAGCGAATACTTTTGGCAATATAGTGTATCTGTCAAAAAAGAAGACTGTTTTTTTTTTTTTTTTATGTATAGAAAGGTAAGAAAATGTACTCTTTATTCTTAGTGATAAGTATGTACACTTATTAAGTGTTATCATCAAACAAGTTATATATATATATATATATATATATTTTTATTTTTTTATTTTTACTTTAATAATTTTGATGACTTTTTACTATTTTCTATTTAATTTACTGTACTTTACATATAGCTATCCAGCTAAACTTGCTAGTCACCCATGTGGCTAGCTTTTATTTATTTATTTATTTATTTATTTATTTTTTAAATGACAAAGATGTCATCACCAGCACAGTTATCACCAGCACGTCAAAGCTTGTGATAGTGATTACGGGTCGTGGCGGTAATGACAAAATTCCAGCAACCCAATTCTGCCTCTATTCTGAGAAATGCCCTTACATAAAATAAAAATGGTAAGAAAGAGTCTTCTTAGAATGTCAGTGTACTGTAAATGAACAGCTGAGAATTTAACAATGCAACATTCTGTATATGGACCATATCAGTGGCAGGCCGTGCATTTAAAGTCTAGGCCTTCAGTGTGATTCATGCCATTAAGAAAACACAGTTTCACAATGAATAAGACACCCTTTGCCTATGGGCATCATACATTATGTCACAGCTAACTAATAATACCAATTGACATTTTAAAAACACGTCCACGCACGAAAGCCATAACTTGAAACTACACTTAATGCCCAAACAAGCCTAATTTTAACTGCAGCATGACTGTTGTGAAATGAACGTCTCCTGAACAGACATTCAAAAATCATAATTTTTCATATGAATCTACCAAGGAGGTCTATAATACCTGGAAAAATCTATCTAATAATACTTGCGATTTAAATGTTGTTTGCAATAAATTACGTTTCGTCAGGGTAAATGGTTATGCTGCGTTCCATTCAGGTTGGATCTGGGATATTCCTGCTTGATATCTCCGACCATTAATGCATTCCATTCCCCGATATTCGGAAGATGACATTTAAGGAAACAAAACTGCAATGCTCCCGTTAGCTTAGCAGGGGTTTGATTCTCATTAAAGATGTATCCCAGCAACCCAACTGATAAATGCTGTAGTGTTAGCATTTGTGCTACAGGTGTACGATTATCAAAAGAGATTATAATATTTTAAATTTATACACCTGTTTCTGCAGGAGTTTGTTAAACAAACTTTAATATCATGTAATGTGGATACAAACTCATTTATCAATATTACTTAATAAAGTGAATGATTATCACTTACTTTGTAGATCTCCCTGAGTGTCGACATGTTTGTGTGACATCATGCCCCTGCATCTCGGCTTTTGAGTTGAGAATTTCTGCATGAGCCTACAAGTTGTAATTCTGATTTCAAGATGTATTCCATTGCACTTTTCCTAGTAGGAAGTTGTAAAATCCGACTTTCCAAGTTGAATGGAATGCAGCAATACTTTTCAAAACTTGATCCAACACTGAATGCTCAAGCAGCCTAATTTAAACTCCTGATGTTGCTATAACAATGCTAAAAGCACTTACCAATTTACTTGAAGTGAAAATCAGCCCTCCTTTCATGTTTAATAAATGAAGCAATCACACGGTCATGCAGAACATCTCGTGTTTGTAAATCCATAAGGATCTCTTTCTCAGTGGTGATGTGGCAGTGACAGCCGATTCGTCAGCAAGATCTCGCGCTCTTCGCTTTCAAATTACGTACATAACTTAAAGTGTGAATGCGTCACTCAAGGCCAGCTAGAAGGCCTCGCTCGGGGACATATCCTAAAGATCACACCCACCAAGAACAAATAAATCAATCTGATTGGCTGATGAATCTGACAGTCTGACATTAGATGCACATTCACTTGCACTGTTGAGGGATTCTGAAGAAATTCTGAAGGTCTGAGGGGGTGGAGCTCAGACTCACGCGCTGCTTCGGCTTTGGACTCTGGGCATGCGATTTGTGAAATAGCTGTCACTCTTCGCTTGTAAGCATCAGGGAATAAATTCTGACAGGATAAACTTTTTGTTTTTCTCTATTTGTTTGTAGATTAATTAAGAGTGGAAAGCGATTAAAAATATATAGGCAAAAAGGTGTTTGAGAATGAAAGGATGAAAAATATTTATTTATTTGGCATGTTAGGCCAGCAGAGAAGGCTTTGCTAGCCCTGAGAATTCGCCACTGGACCATCTATACCAACCCATTCAAGTATACTTACCCAAAATAATATATTTTTTATTGAGTTTAATTTGTAAACCTTTGTCATATTTTTCTTTCGGTTAATAAATGTGCAACTTGAGAGTGTTACCCCAATTTGCTGAGCATTCTGAAGGGATTGAATATTACATGAGTTCTGAATAAATGAGGGCAGACTGGGATTTAGCACAGATTCAGTTTGTGCCCCATCTTGAAGTGTAGCATTGGATGCCACAGAAGATATGGCTGTTAAGGATGAGAAATTGGGTGCGTACGCACTACTGGCAAGCTTGATTAGTCTCATGGCAAACAGTTTAGCGAGGAGGCATAATCACAGAGCTTATACTCTGTTGGCTCCCAGCTGAACAATGTCGCTGCCCACTGCATCTGAAGCATGGTGATGCCCACGTTCTCGTGCTGACACGACTGACAGAAAAGTTGAGCTGCGATAATGCTTCCACTAACTCGCCCTCCCCCACAAACAGACATCCCACCCCGCTGAAATGTTACATAAGTGTGCTCAAGGAATCTTTGCTAATGTGCTGCGGCATGCTGTCTGAAGTATCATATGTGTTTCTGTGTGTGGTTGTAAGGAAAGAGTCAGCAGTGGGGGAATACCAACAACCTTCCTTAATTAACTGCTGTGATAGGAGGACATTGTAAATAAATTGCTATGCCACTGTTTTTTAGGCCACTGATCAAGTTAAAGAAAAAATTTGGCAGATAAATCAACTCACAAAATGTATGGTATGTGTAAATCTACACTAGTCAAATGATTGGCCCTGTAAACATGGGTGTATATGAGCATATGTTAGTTTGTCTCCTTATATTTTTCGGGGTTGCATTTGTTTCCCTCTGCCTGCTTCGGCCAGATTATCATTCCAATCTGTAGAGTAGGGCAGGGTCACATTAATTTGTAGTAATTAATAGCACTGAGGCATCTGACAGCACAAGTTAAAGAGAGCCTTTGATTGTTTGTATCTCTAACTGCCACTCCCCTTGTTTGCATCACCTTCAAGGAATTTGTAATATCAAAGCAGCACTATCTGATACTTGTCAAAATTCAATTTATAAAAGTTTAATTCTTTTATTGATTTAGTTTGGGTTAATGCCCGCAGTGTCAGCTCCCCTGGTAGAACTTAGTAGATTCAAATGCTTGTCACCAGCACAGCCTCCTTTCTACTGAGAAGAATTGCCATAGGCCAGCCCAACAGGCATGGTTTAATTGCCATTAATTAAAAGCATAAATCTTTTTTTCTTCACTGGCTCTGCTCTTAAACAGGGCTTTATGTAGCTGTCTTTTCCCTCCGCTTGTCAGAATCCCTTCTGGCTAGTGAAGGTTACCCCCCCCCCCCCCCCCATTTCCCTCTCTCTCCCTCCCCTTCGTCTCCTCACCAGACGTTTCTAAAATCATCTTTTTAGCAAGCTCCTCTGCATGATATGATGTGAAGTGTGAGTGGTGCAGTGATATTTAGCAAACCGGCTTCTTGCTTTATTGCAGTATAATGAGGTCAAATGAATCCCCTTGTACGCATGCTTAGACGCCTCCTCATTTCAAATGCCTTCTGACAGCTAGTAAAACAGCCGGCAAACAAAACACCAGCTCCCAGAGAGAATGGACATTAGGGGGAAAAAAAACTCACTGTAAATACACTTATTTTTCATTCGTTCCCTTTAAAATGATATTTCAGAACCACTTTTAATGAATGTTCCCTTTGTTAAGGTTTGTAAACGGGTTCATTAATGACTAATGAGTCAATTACAAATGCATTGTAAATCACTGATATGCAGTTTTAACAAGTATGAAAAGGGTGAATTTAATATGATACTTGCCAAATACAGAGCCATTTTAGCCTACATGTTATGAATGCTTAATAGCACTTATTCAGCATTTATAAACTACACAATTTACATCAATGTAAAGTGGCTACACACAAAGAAATCTATGTACATAAAGTTCTGTATGATTTAATTGTCATCGGGCATTATTATATGATATAGTATAATATATTTTATTTTATAACATAGTATAAGATCACATATTATTATATAGATTATATAATAATAATAATAATAATAATAATAATTTTTTGCTGAATTGTGACATAAGTAGGGTACTTTATTTTTTTATTAATATAAGTATATGTGTATTTATTAAGCATTTATAAAATGTTTAATTTTTGGCAAGTATTTCATGAAAGCCTTTATGTTTATTCATGTTGTTAGAATTGCATATCAGTGATTTATAATGCATTTGTAAATGACTTATTATTCATTAACGAACCCCTTTAAAGACACTTAACAAACAATGTAAAGTGATATTTCTTTCTTTTTCTGTTCCATGTTCTGCCCTTTTCACTCACACTAAGAACAAAAAAGACATGCCATTTATGTTATAATATTTTATATTCAATTAAAAAATATTCATTATGTGATGAACAAGCAAAAATATAATGTGATGTCAAGGTAGAGGGTCTGTGTGTGTGTTTGTGTGTGTGTGTGTGTGTGTGTGTGTGTGTGTATGCGTGCATGTGTAATTCAAGGGTGCAATTAGTCTTCACTATAGATGATAAACCATCATTGTCATATCAAAACAAATTTTCTCCTCCTTTGAAAGCTGACTGACATCGCCCTTGGCTGTCAAGCCCCATGCATCGGCGATCGCCGTTTATGCATGTTAGTCAATGCCACATCTGGTGGCTTTCGCAGTTATTTCCTGAGCAAGAGGGTCCTGCACAGCCCCTGGTGCTGGATTAAAAACAGTGACAAGAGCAAAGCTCAGCTCCAGGACACCAGGAGAGTGTTGAGCATAAATATGCAGCAGCTGCACTATCAGGCGGTCAGTTTAGCCAGATCGATACTAGCCCACATACGCTCCAAACAAATGACTTCAGCGGATGCAGTATTGCTTAATTGGAAGCTTTGCAGGCCAGACTCAGGCACATCCATGCACATGATTAAGTCCCTGGAAACCACCCCTGAGGATTTTTGTAAACTAACGTGTTTGCTCGCTGTCTTCATTTGTAAGCTAGTCACAACTCTAACCTGTCAATTTGACCTACATAGCATAACACTTTAGAGCTAATTCTCAAGGTCCTTAACTCTCTCAACTCGACATAGACACTGCATATGCTCAAAGGCACACAGACACTGGGAAGTGTTCTTTTTTCATATTCTTGCAGTTGCTATGAAGTAGGAAGGAAGTTCCAATTAGAATAAAAAAAAGCTAATTTAACGGTCTCTTAAATTGACAACTGAACAATGATTTTAGTATTAGTATCTGTCAGTGGTCTGGGAAAATCCTCAGTTGATGAGGCCCAATGCTTCCAATTAGGAGCTGAGCAGGACCTTAGCCGCTAATGATTTCTAGCTCCCTAAAGATGTGGTGTGGTCACTTATTTCAAATTACAGACAAAAAGCTACGCTGTATTGATGAGAAGGAGAACAGCCAGCACTCCATGTTCCCATCTAGAGAGCAAGTAACGAGAAGAAACCATAGGAGAGGCTTGCCTCTCTCCATCTTTCCATCTCTCTCTCTCTCTCCTTAACCATGGTCTTGAAATCAGACATATGGAGTCTTGCTGGTATGACAGTGCATTCACTGTTTGTTTACTGCAACTCCAAAGAAGCAAACATAGCATTTGTGTGTGCTGTTACGTCCATTGGTCCTCTTGTATGCAATTTATGATCTGTGGTAATGTACAATAAAGAATACTGACATACTCTTGAGTGTGAGTTTAGAAATGTGTCTATAGCCAGAATGTTGTTTCTGAAATTAGCAAATGCCTATTTACTTTATACTGCTCCTTTTGAATAATTATAGTCGAGGTCAAATCATTCTTCAGTTCTCTTTTTGATAATAAATCATTTGTACTGTATGTATATGTCAATAAATCCATATTTCAGTGATTACCAAATTCCCTAAAGCCAGTTGATACGTGAATAAATGCTATGACTGTACGTTTTGCACAACTTACTGTGTAATTCAGGCCTTAACTTCATGCTAACTTTTGTGGAATAAGAACACCCCAAGAGCTAGGGAGCTTGGCCACTCATTTCTTCTTATTGAGTTTAATTTGTAAACCTTTGTCATATTTTTCTTTCTCAGAACCACATTTTTCATGTAGAGAAAACACAAAAACAATAAATAAATGTGTGATGTACTGCACAATCTCTTCCATAGTTTACTGCCAGCTAAAATGATCATTCATCATCAGAAGGCATTTATTTTTTGTTATTTATAAAAATAAAAAAGATAATAATAAATAAATAAATAAAAAATAGCAAGAGAATACTTTACAAAAATAATAAAAGCTAATTCAAGTGACTACTTGCATGAATTATTATTACACACTACACTAATTTCATTGCAAATAGAACATCTGTGGGAGCAAAATGTTAATTTGAGTAACTTGTTGACTGTTGCTTACATGCACTTTTTTTGGTTGAAATTTGCCTGAACTTCTATCGTACTTGGGCTTCTTTGAGATGAAATATCCTGTCTTCCTTTGATATCCACCATCCTTATGTCAGAGTGAGTGACAGCTCGGCTGACAGGGCAGGTAGTATTCCTGAAATTGCCAGTGAAAATCCTTCTTTGTCGCAATCTTTCGCCCTGGGCTGTAGGTGTCAGAGACAAGAGCCCAACTACTTTATATCAAATGTTTATCAAAGCCACTGATTAAATTGTATTTTAGTGCAGTGAGACATCAAATACCCTGCTCAACCCTGGAAAGCAACAAATGTTAGAGAGGCCAAAAAATGTAAAACACACACACACACACACACACACACACACACACACACACACACACACACATACATACATACATGTTGGTGCGGCTATCCTTATAAGGGCTCTCCATAGACATAATGATTTTTATTCTGTACAAACTATAGATTCTATCCCTAACCATACCCTTAAATCTAACCCTCACAAAAAACTTTCTGCATTTTTACATTTACAAAAAAAAAACAAAAAAAGCGATTTGAATTATGGGGACACAAGTCCTCATAAACCACATTTATAGCATAATACCCTTGTAATTACCAGTTTGTAACCTAAAACAATGGTCCTCGTCAACCACCCAACCCCCCCCCCCCCCCCCCACACACACACACAACATGAATGCTTCTAAGGAAACTATGCCATGTATGTTTATTGCTAGCAATGTTACACACTGAGTGGATAGAAATATAAGATCTCTTTTGTTGTCACACTAAAGTGCCACATAGTCTGAGATCTGTTAATATTCTCACTTTCCTTCATATATTCATTCACTCAGTCCACACCAACTTTTCATCCCTTCTTTATTCTTGCTGGAGGTAATATGTCTTGCCCTTGTGGTCAGTGCCATGATGGCTTCCTCTGGTTGCAGCTCTTGTGTATTGTTTTAAAAAGGCAGTGCGGGCGAGTGAGTGCCCTGCAGTGGCAAGCCTGGGGCCATGTCAGCCTCAGCTGCTCCATCACCAGGAGACTGGCCTAACATCTCCTGACTGCACTTTGCTGTGTTTCCCCTGATATGGTCATATCACATCTACCCACTCTCCTGTGACAGAACCACCACCTCCAACTTTAAACATTTTGCTGCTCTCTTCACCTTTCCAGTTTTTCAACTGTATATGAATGGTGTTTAGACATGTTTTCCACAGCCACTGTAAGTTGATATCACGTACCAGAGCCTGAGATTTTTTTTATTTTATTGGCAAGAACTAGGCCTGGACCCCTCCCCCCACCAGCCCTTCCTCCTCCTCACCACTGCATTTGAATTTCCAGATAATAGGCTTTGACTTCTGGCTGCACGTTTATGGGTCTTTTCATGTTATCTGCTTAGCTCATAGCATGAAGCTAAAGAACACAGACTCCCAGTGACAGGCCAGCCAGTCAACCAGGCAGGCCTGTCAGGAGCTCTCATACATTAATGATTTCCCTTTAGTCTATTTTCTGTCTCATTGGCCGTTTCCTTCAAAAACAGAATTGCTCATTTAAATTCTCATGCCTGGGGCATTTTGGTCTTCAAATATTGTTGAAAAGTGAATGGATTAGGCAAAATATGTTTTATTTTTATTTTTTTTTAAAATGTTAATACATATTCTGGTTCACTTTCTCCTCTGAGGCCAATTAGGGAATTTCTGCTGGCTGCATTAATGTCAAACTGACATTCCCAGCTATAATTACACTGTGCTTGAAACCAAACTTTCACTTGTAGGTAGATGAGTGTGCTTGGCAGTGACATGGAGACTCACTTCGCCAGCTTTTGATCATTTAATCATTGCTTTGCTTTTCCCCTCTTTTTCAACCCCTGCTCCCGCTCATTGATGATTTCACCTTTATTTTGGGTGTTGCAAAATGCAGTGTTATCTCTCATTACTCGCGCTAGGGTTTTGCCGGGGTTCGTCAGTGAGTTCGTTCTGCTGCCTTCAGGTGCAGCAGCAATATGCACAGTGTTTACCCGCTTGATTCTCGATTAAATTGTGTTGTCTTGTGTTTTTGCCGTGTGTTTTCTCGAACGCACAGTGCGCACGTATGAGTGAACGGCCGACATATTTGCGATGAGATATAATGAATATAAATGTTCTTGACACAGGCGATCGTCATCCTCTTTCGCCACGCCAACTGTCGCTTAGCTGCTATAGGGCAGGATCATAATTTGTGACTCTCTCAGAAAGAGCAAGAATAAGATATTATTATTATTATTATTATTATTATTATTATTATTATTATTAGCCAAATCCACATGTCAAATGGTGCGAAATAAGGCAAACTTTATTATTTAGCATCTACTGGGCCTAATAATAATAACCTTTAATACTTTAATATTAATATGTAATATAATTAAATATGGTAGCATAGCCTAATTATTTAGAGATCTGTGTTCACACAAATTACATTTTAAACAAATAATGTAACCTAATAAAATAATATTGGACATTGTAAATAATATGTGTTAACTGTACTATTAACTGTACTATTACTGTTGTTATTGTTAATCTTTATTGATCTAAAGTGTATCGGCACATACATTTGATTATATAGGCTACCAAGCAGATCACAATAGCATTCAACTATTCAACTAATAGTTAAAATGCGCATTTAGGTTTTAAAAGGGGGTAGCAAACAATATATATAGCGCAATCCACGGCCTACATTGTTATAAAAACGCGTTGCTTGTTAATAGACCTATTAATTCTAATAATCTATATTCACTTCAGCTGTCTTTATAAGTACACACTTCTGAATTAAGTTATAATTAACGAAGCATTAAGAAAAAAAAAATACTTGGAAATTAAAATGTTTTGTTTTGCGAAACCTCTGGAGATAAACTTGTTTTGAAAGACGAGTCTGCCATAGGTGCCAAACTAAGTTTGGATGACTGCAGTTAAAACAGCACTCCAGCACACACACAGATAGGCCTATCCCAGATTTAGCCTCCAAACATTCTGTCAGTGTTGATGCCTATCACAGTAATAAAGTGCGAATGGTTTTAAATCTGACTAAACCAATGCTGGACAATCTCAATCTGCCTTTTGTTGCTTTGAATGGAAATCATTTTCGCGTCTTGCTCAATTGCTCGGTCGCCCCTTGTGCAATGTTCAGTGTTCCCACCCTCCACCTCTGTCTCCCACTCTTTTCTCTTATTTTTTTAATTTATTTATTTTTTCTTCACTTTTAGACTTCAGGTAATAGGAAATGACACTGACCCCCTCCTGATCCCCCCGATTACCTCCGTGAAGCGTGCACGCGCTATAGAATCACACGTCATGAGGCTCGATGCCATCAGCATGGATCAATCACGCGCTCAGCCGCGCGCAGGAATGCAGCTCGCGGACACATTCTGAGGCAGCAGCGGACGGCCCTGACTGACAGCTCTGGTAATAAGGTGATTGTAAAGACCCTTCTGACTGCTAGAACAACGTTGTCAGGGCCAGTCTGTGGCCAGAGCGCACAAATCAATGTGCTTTCCTTGAGCATGCTCTATAGAAAAGACCATGAAAAAAAAATAAAAAAAAAAAATAATACAAATTAAAAAAAAAAAAAAAAATAAAAATAAAAAAAAAAAGAGAGAAGAGAAGTAATGTAGGGATGACATTCGTGTGATGAATGTGTCACCTTACTAAAATTTAGATTTTAGCTGTTGGAGGGATAGCTGCTTTAAGCAGACACAATGAGATCGCTGATGCTCACGGGCACTTGAGTTCTCCCTTTTTGCGCTCTCATTTTAACATTTGATTTGAGTGTTGAATTAAAACTGTAATTGGTGTCTAGGCCACGGGCTCTTGTCCTTCTCAAAGGGTTATTATTTCCCCTCCTTGTTTGCCTTTGGATTAATACTAGCTGCACTTCAAATTAAACTTGAATGTCACATGTTTTATTACAGTGTAAATTCAGGCACAGTTGAAAGGAAGCGGGGAAATACTGTTAAGATCTAGTAAAAACTGTAATATTGGGATCTTGAAAGTCACTGCTGTAAATGTCAGAGCTCACAGAGAGCACCAACCTTTCATACAAGAGCTTCTAAAATTATATTTCCTGTTGAATTTTGACTCTCATAACAATTTTATGTTAGCCTTTTCCTGTCCATGTTACACATGTTTAGTGATAGACTGCTAATTTGTCTTCTGTCAGACCCATGATTCTCTGAGTAAAGATGTATTTTTGTGTAAGACAGGGTGATCTGTTCAATGCTGTCCTTTCTTATTTGCACTGGCAGTTACATGCATCCCTTACAACCTGTTTTACTAATAGTATAATGGCACCTGCACTGAAAAACACATTTTAAATACACAACATACACAACAATACACAACCATTTTTAGGCAACAGAAAGGGTTTGACAATGTAATTGTATGTGTGTATAGTATAGTACAGCGGCGTTTAACAGGTAGGCCTACCATTAAACATTTTGTTGTTTAATGCAAATAGAAATGAGGTGGTATTTTGTGCTTACGGTAACACTAACATCATTGTGGTTTTGGCCGGTTTATTTATTAATAAGTAATAATAGCCACATACGTTGAATAACAACTCTTCTTCTTTACATTACATTGCTCAAAGAGCTTTAAAGATTACACAAAATATAAACCGATTGTGATTATAAGCCCTTGTCACTGGACCCATTTCCATAGATCTCTGGCTACTAAGCACATTCGTCTTTAATATCCTGATTTGGAGATTGCATATTATTTTGAGTTTTTGCAGGGCCTTATGCACAGCAGCATATTGGTCATGGATGTGTGAAGTTCAAAATTTTGATAGTTTTGATTGCCAGTCTTTCATTCAAATGGACATCCTTTGTGTCATCATTTGAATCTGCAAGTACTTCAATACTCTTAGGGAAAAGAATAGGAAGAAGCATGTATTTTGACAAAGATATGGTAAAAAAAAAAGAAAAAAGAAAAAAGAAAAGAACATTCGTTTTACTCTTCAAATGACAGTGCATCTAGGTCTGGCAGGGACATCAGGGACATTTGATTCAGTGCCTCATAATTTAGCACTAATTAGGCTACATATAGTAAACCTTTCCTTGGACTATGAATAAACTTAAATGTATCATCATACCGAAACTATTGTTAATGCAATCTAAAAATAAATAAATAAATAAATAAACAAACAGTGAGGGTAATAAGAAAATGAGCATTCTGATTTTTGTTACCACAAATTAATTATCCTGCATTCAGCATAACCACAAAAAGTGACAGTTTCAACAGTGACCCTCGAGGGTCAATTGTAGTGCAAACTACAATTTCACTGTCCGATCATCGACCATCAGATGAAACCCTGACTGGTTGTGTTCAATTTGTTCCAGCGGCGCCCTTAAACCCAATAAAGCGATTGACTGAATCCCAATGAGTTGCTGCAATTAGTGAACTGTTAATGAACATGCTGCTGTAGTCTCATGAGACAGACGAGCGTGTTGAACCATCGCTTTGATATTCTTCAGCGAAACAACATACATTGCCAGTAGATCGTTTTCACATATCTTGGGGCAAAACACAGTTCAGACCTCTAACTCAATTAACTGTTAATTTGAATATATGTTTAAAATGGCAAGTAGCCTACATCAGTAGGCTAGGACACCAAATGGGCGTATCTGGGCAAAACATTATATTTAGAGAAATGGAAGATCTCTATAAGGAATTTTAGGTATGTAGCCTATATAATGCCTTCAGGTGTGACCTTAAAATTGTTAGGCTAGATGTTGACTAAATTCAGAAATGTAAATTGAGGAGGCTACATCAAGTAGGCTACCACCATGGGTGTAAGCAAATTGTTTTGTTATTTGATTACTTCGGATATGCAATATGGTTAGAGCCATTTAGCTGAATTTAGCTTGGAAGTAAAACTTTAGCCTACTCTACATGGGTATGAAGAGTGGTTTTGCCCTGCGTAAACCAGCAACTTCAAGCGATTAATGACAGGGATTCAGAGTTAGCTTTGCCGCCGCCTAGTGTACATACTGAACGTGTGTAAAACAATTTCAGCGTGTGTGTTTCACCACAAGGATATTACAAGCATATTAACGTACTACGACTTCAGTTCATGATAAACAACGACTTCACTTCGTAATCAGAGCAGTACAGATATGAGGCATTTGAAGAATTACAAGCCAAGCACAATATTTGTATAATTCAGATTGACATAAACATATGCTATATAAATCGTAATATAGCCTACCCTATGTGTAGCCTAGTATTATATTTACAAAACCTTGTGTTGGCCATTTTAAATTAACTTTAAACCACATATCTGATAATAAGTAATAAATAAGGTCGCACCGAGAAACAACAAACTACGTGAGACAGAAAATAAATAAATAAATAAATAAATAAAAGAAAAAAATAAACATGTAAACATCTTACATTCTTCAGAAATGTATTAAAAAATCTAAAAGACAATCTCCAGTATAATCATTATGAATGATTAAACAGCCAGCAATTATTTTTTCTTTTTTTTATTTTTTTTTCAGGCGAAACATTTGATGTAGCCGAACATGAAATCCTTTATATTCATCATTGTAGCCGATTTTTGTTTTTCTTTTTTTCCCTAACGTTTACTACCGATTACAGCTTAATCACATAATCATTACAGCATAAAATATATTGGCTTTGGCTATAAATAAACACGCATAAAATGTGTAAACATATATAAAATTGTTTCCAGATGCCAGTGTAAAATGTATGAATATTTACATTTTAACTAATTCTTTTTTCTTCTTAAAAAATAAATAAATAAATAAATAAAAATAAAAATATAAATGAAGAAAATTGAAGCGGTGCTGAGAACAAACCTATATGATGACTCCCACGTCGATTAGTTAATTAAATAGGCTAAGGAATCTCGGTTCGGTCCATTATAGGATGAGGCTGTTAACAGGTTTGAGAGCTCAGTCGGAAGATCCACGGGAAACACGATCGTAACAAACCTAGAAAATGTAATGAGCAGCCTGATACAACCAGCTCTGAGTCCGTCTGTTGGAGAACACATGAGGCATCAGATACGTCCAGGTATATCGCATCGTCATCTCGATATAAATCTTCACACTTAACCGTGTACACAAAAACATTTGGAGCTGGAATTTAAAAAAGAAGAGAAAAAAAAAAAAAAGAAAAGAAAAAAAATCAAAGATAAGTGTCTAACATAGTCTAATTTTTATATCGTGACAGTTAGTTTACTCATAATGTTCCTTATAAGAGAGGTGAAGACTGTTTTGAATTCGTTAGTATTTCCTTTGGTTAATTTCTGCTCCCCAGTCTGAAAAATCCCAATTTAACGTATTTTGTCCTCTCGTGTATAAACATATAAACTGAACTAAAGCTGATAAAAGGCAAGATAGGAGTCGAGCATGTGTCATGTACAATATTCGCCATCATTTCATTCCCTTGAGCTATTTAGAATCAGTGCTTTCACTCAAAGACCCTGACACACACAGTGACTATCAGCCCAAAAACGGGCTTGTTTCCCCAGCACGTTTCACTGATTCCAGCTCTTAAAAGAATAAATGACACAATTTGGATTTGCCAATAGCGATTATTATTGTGAGGTTTCTTTCGAAGAAATAATTATCAACTTAACATCCATTGGAGCCTAGGCTAATTCAGTTAATGAATAGGCCTACCAAACAAACCAGAAATGCAATGCTTAACTAAAGTTCAACACTAAATAATGGAAACATATTGCCATTTACAATAGATGGCAATGCCTGTATAGTAGCCTATAATTTACAATACATTAAAGAGTTAATATAAAAGAATTGCATTAGTAAGCACTGGATAATATTAATTTAATTTTGTGAAATTATTTTGAGGAGCCGCTATCTCTGTTACTGATATTATCCACGGAACCGTAGTAATTAATTATAGTAACATCTAATATGTATTACATGGGTATTGTGATGTAAAGCGTTACCATTAATGTTTAAAAATAAGTGTTTAAGTCTAATGAAGATGTTGTCTGAGACAGTGTTGCAGTGGGAAGGTTTCAAGAGAAATCGACGAGAGGTTCTAAAGCGTAATGATGAAGTAAAAATCGCTGATTGGACAAACGCGTCACCATGTAACCAATGAGAGGAGAGATCGGGGACACGAGGAGTGTGTTATGATAAAGGAGAAGATATGACGTCAATGTAGGAAGTCATTGTAGAGCAACACTACAACGATTAGTGGCAAAAGGGAGCGTGATGTCGAGGAGTTAGAGCATCTCAATCTCTCCACACCTCAATTTTGAAAAAAAGTTCAATAACCATAACAAAAAGGACGTGGACTACACAGATCCACTTGCTTTCCACCTTTCACCTTGAATGTAACAACATCTTGGAGCGCGGGCTATATTTCTCTTTCTCTTTGCTTAAGTGCAATGATTTTATTTATTTTTAATTGCGCTTTAGATATGTTTATTTTATACTTTTTTCGGGGTTTTTAATTGCGTTAACTTTTTAAGTTCCGTAAGTTTGTTCGTAATATATTTTGTTTGATTGCTGTTTTTTCTTTCTTTCTTCTTCTTCTTCTTCTTTTTTTTTTTTTTCTTTTAAAAAGTTGTACAGGAAAGTTGTTATGAAGACGACTTAAGCACTCATTCTTTTCTTATACTATGGAAGGATCCAGCGGGTCTAGTTTCGGAATAGACACTATTTTGTCCACAACCAATTCTGGCAGCTCAGTACTGATGAACGGAGATTTTCGCCTTTGTGACAGCAACAGAACAGCGGATTTCAGGAGCCAGGCGACCCCATCACCATGTTCGGAGATAGACACTGTGGGAACAGCCCCCTCATCTCCTATCTCGGTCACGATGGAGCATCCCGAACCGCATCTGGTCCAAGATAGCCTTCAGCATCACCATCACCATCATCATCACAGTCAGGCTCAGAGTTTGCAGCTTTCACCCCAGCCTCATCCGCTCGGGCAGGCCGGCTGTGCCCCTAGGACTGCCACCTCCTCCTTTCTAATCAAAGACATTTTGGGTGATAGTAAACCGCTGGCAGCGTGCGCTCCTTACAGCACCAGTGTACCATCTCCACTCCACAGCCCCAAAACAGACAGCGGAACCGGCCCGGACGGCATCAGGCCCAAACTAGAGCAAGATGAAAACAGAAGCAAACTAGACAAAAGAGATGACATGCAGAGCGACTTTAAGTGTAACGGTAAGAGTGTGTTTTTACATGCAAAAAATGAACAAATACGGTGAAACTATGTAAATATAATTAATTGCAATAATAATTACAATGTGTTATTAGAAGAATCAAAAAGCACTCACAATAAATATACGGATTTTATTTATTACTACGATGTTCTTTATTACGTTGTACAGAGTATCCAAATAAATACATAGGAAATAAAAACGAATGAATAAGTGCTCAGAAAACATCTTTAAAGCCATTTTAATTGTAAAATGGCTTTCAATATTATTTCGGTGTACTTTAACAATGCAAATCTAAGAATATGAGTTCAAATGAGAGTATTTAGCATTGAACAGTTAAAGGCGCATTGAGTTATGGAATGCTTTACGACTGTGGGTCAGGCTTACATTAAGTAACATAAGAACATTTCACGTTTTATTTATTTATTTATTTATTGGGGGCCAAAAAGTAAAGACTTCTGTATTAGATTTTAAAACACTGTGAATCCATCAGTGGAACATTAGCTATCGTGCATGTGATTTCAGTGCATGGTAATATCTACTCTGAGTCTGAACATTTTTGTTAAGTTTTTAAAATATGTTGTCGTTCACGTAGAAATGTAAATGTAAGGTTTTGTTAATTCGTCTGTTTTTCTTCTTCTTCTTCTTCTTCTTCTTCTTCTTCTTCTTCTTCTTCTTCTTCTTCTTCTTCTTTAAGAACCAGTGGTCAAAACAATATTGGTAGTCTTTCATTGAGGTTATTCTCTGATATTAGCATAACAGATGTAAAGGCTGGTGAATTTTGCCCGGTGTGGGATCCTCCCTAGTGGGTCAATTAGAGAGATTATTGTTGTTCCTTAAGGGGGGATCACGGAGCCCCGTAAAAATATCGATTCTGCTCGTTTTGGCGTAATGTTATTTTATTTATTTATTTATTAATTTATTTTGTCTTCATTTGATCGACTTATTTTATGTGGGAGGCAAATATAAACACATTTTGTTTTACCTGCTCTTTGAATTTTCTAAACACTCTGGTAGTCCACAAAAACAAATTTAAATAATCAGATCTAACCAGATTTGCAGATTTCCGTGGATAATAAAAGGCCTGTAGCCATCACAAGTTATCAGATGAAACCCTTTATACAACAATTAACACATAGAATGTACTTTTTACTCATGCTGTGTAAACTTACTAAAGTAATATTAAAATGAATACCTTTTACCATTTTTAAATAATTTTTTATAACATTTGGTACCATATTTTTATTTTTATTATCATTATTTTATTTATTTATTTATGTATTTAATTTTTAGGAACAAAAGAAGAGGGCGATCGGGAAATTTCCAGTTCCAGAGACAGTCCGCCCGTCCGCTCTAAAAAACCTCGCAAAGCGCGGACGGCTTTTTCCGACCATCAGCTCAACCAGCTGGAGCGCAGTTTCGAGCGTCAGAAATACCTCAGTGTTCAAGACCGAATGGACCTAGCAGCAGCCCTCAACCTCACAGACACACAAGTCAAGACCTGGTACCAAAACCGACGGTAAGGCTTCATATAATAGTCAATAACAATAATATTCTAGCCTATAGCTCCAAATAAAATACAACAACAACAACAACAACAACAACAATAATAATAATAATAATAATAATAATAATAATAATAATAATAATAAAATAATAATAATAATAGGCCTAATAATAATAGGCTATTAATAAAAATAGTAATAAAACGAAAGAGGTTTTGTTGTTCTTATCAGATGTTCGTAATAAGATTGAAACAGAAAAAAGTGCACGCTCTGTATTTTGTTTGTACAAGCATTTTGTTTAAAATGTAGTTTATGTTGATAAAATGTTAAGCTAGTCCCACGATTGTGTGGCCTTTTTTTGTTTTTTTCCGCTGAAGACTATTTATTTCATTATATATATTTGGCTTTGCCAAAATTCAAGCTTTTTTCATACTTATTGCATACGTTTTTGTCATGTCAAACAATTAGGTAATTTGATTGTAACTTATAAATATTTTTAAGTAAGGCCCCAAATATTTTATACATATTTGCCTATAATTTTCAGTTTTAACTTTCATATATATATTTTTTTGTACCTTTATTTGTTACTCATACCATCTAGTGCTTTAAAGAGTTCACTGAACTTTTAATTATAAATGCATTAAAAAACACAATTTGCCAGAATAATAATAATAAAAAATAAATGTTAAAAAAAGAAAAAGAAAAATGGAAATTGAAAAAATTTCATAAACACAATATAGATATTCTTATATAGCCTGTAGAATTGAACAAACCTTCCTGCATGCCTAACTGTTTTATTTTATTAAAGTGGTTTCTTATTTATTTTCATTTATTATTATTTGGGTTGTGCCGGATCAACCAAACACGTCCCGAATAATCTGGTCCATAATGATTTTGATGATGAATTTGAGAAGTTTATTAATTTGTTATTGTATTTTGATCTCATTACAGGACGAAATGGAAGAGGCAGACGGCTGTCGGATTAGAACTGCTGGCTGAAGCTGGAAATTATTCGGCTTTACAGAGAATGTTCCCGTCTCCGTATTTCTATCACCCGAGTTTGTTAGGGACCGTGGACAGCACGACAGCGGCCGCCGCCGCCGCTGCCATGTACAGCAGTATGTACCGGACTCCGTCCACGCCGCATCCATCTCTCCAGAGACCGCTCGTCCCCAGAGTGCTCATTCACGGTCTCGGGCCCGGGGGACAACCGGCACTAAACCCAATACCGGGCACACCGCATCCTCGGTAAAACTATGAACAAACACTGAGAGACAAATGTGTCACACGTGATGTGAGGGACTGCGCTGAACATTCTCAAGACGCATTTTTACCTGCAGAATACATTGAGAGACGATTTTATCGAAGAAAAAGATGTATTATTTCAAATCGACCATTTCTGATTTAGAGGCCAAATTAAAAACAGACGAGCCTGTGACCGTGACAGTAAATGAACTGCTCATTGTCAGATTGTTTGTTTTGTCTTTTTTTCTTTTTTTGGTACAAATACACTTATACTAGTACATAAGCTTATAAAGTTTATTAGATGGAAAGAAAGGGTGAAATAAAGAGGAAATGATTTAAAAAGTTCATGAGATGTCAGACGCTTTCTCTTGAAGGTTGGCTGTATATTTATTCTTTTTAATGCGACCATCTGAGGGCTCTTCTATTAAAAAACAAGTAAAAAAAAAAAATGCCTTCCATAATTCTTCAATTCAAGAAATATACATTTTGGTCTGAATTCCGTCAACTTCCGTCATTTTTTTAAGACCTAGAAAACGTAGGCCTTTAATTTTAAAGATCTAAATCTAATTATCGTCTTATAAAACAGCAGTTTAAGATGAATGAACAAAACATGCATTTTGTTTTAAGCTGATATTGCCTCTCTCTCTCTCTCTCTCTCTCTCTCTCTCTCTCTCTCTCTATATATATATATATATAGCCTACCTTTTCATACATAGGGTAAAACACAAGTTCTTTGTAAACTCTATAAGCCCGTCTGAACTCATTAGCATAGGCGTGCATTCAAGTACTCTCGGGACCGGTATGCTATATGAGAAAAGATGGTTTGATGCATTTGCTCTGGGAATGGCTAAGCTGCTCCCGGTCTGGCAGCTGTTCTGTGGGAGAACCGCCGCGGACAGACAGCAGGCGTGAGCCTTCTCAGCGTGAGTGAATTAAAAGAAACATTTCATATAAACAATTATAGGCTTCTGTAGAAGTCTCCCGAGATTAATATTTACTGTTGTTCATTCGTTGTAATCAGCAACACTTGGGGCACCCGCTGTAAAGAACACAATTAACCAAACACAGGACCCTCTTCGTTCTTAAACATATAAATGTAGGTTATAAATATATATTTTTTCTTCTCTAGTTAATATTGCATTCCTACTTCGTACCTGTCGTATAATGTATGGCAAAAGCCTAACACTAACCTAATTAATTTAAAAGTCTGAGAGGTCTAAATTGAACAAACGGAATTTTAAATAAGAAACGCAGCAAAATCGAAATGAGAAGGGGCCCAAAAATTAAACACAACACTAAAAATATATACATAATACATGACCAAAGTCGTTTATATCCCGGTAAAAAGAGAAAAACTGTGGTTATAGAGGCACAGATTTATCTTTGTCCAAAAAAAAAAAAAAAAAAGAAAAAAAAATGGTTACACTAAATGAGACTATTCTACACGAGACGTAAATAATCACGTGAGTGTTCTGTTCATAGGGGAACATAATTAAGTGAACATTGCAATGCTATTCTTTTCTGAGCATAATAACATCCCCTGGAGGACTGAATAGACTGTAGGAAAGATTCGCCTCAGGGCGCGTTTGTTTGGGCTCCTCTAATTGGAGAATAGGTTGCTGATTTCTGCATTATTAAATTATTGTTAAAGCCAAGTTGACCTTTGCTGTGTGGTTTGAAACAACGTGGCATGAGTACGCCAGTACGTGTCTTACATTTTCTCTATAATAGGCTATGATCAGAGAAATAAAAATATAAGGACAGATTAAGAAAGTCAGGTACATCTCAGAATGAAATAAAATCCAATCAAAGCATAATTTGACAGAGTAAAAATTTGAAAATTCAGAATAAATATATAAATAAATTGATACAAGGAAGAGAATTTTGGGGTTTAAATAATAATAATAATAATAATAATAAAACTAACTAAATGTTATAAGGTCAAAACTGCCAATCTCTCAGATATTGATGACTATGTCAAGTTATGGATTATTATCAGCAGGGATGGATTATTACTGAGTGTAATTTGTGTCTTCATAGCATAGGCTATGCAGTCAGTTGTACATTTAAACTAACAACCATTAACTCAATTGCAGAGCCAATGGCATACATATAGGCAACTATTTGTTTTAGAAAGCTTGCGTTTATCTGCAATGCTGTTGTCTCCGGCTTGCTTGTTCTACCACCAAATAACCTGACTTAGTATGGTGCAATAATCAGAGCTGGTCCAAGCCTTTTGGGGGCCCTAAGCAAAAACTTGTGTGGGTGGCCCTGTCAGTATGTTTGTAACACTACTTGCAATGTCTTTGACAGTGTGGGGGGCCCCTGGTGGATTGGGGCCCTAAGCAACTTGCTTTTTGCCTATAGAGAGGACCAGCACTGGCAATAATACAGGCTGTGCATGGATGTTCCTCTTGCATCAACATAATTAGTCTCCTTGGCGCCCATTAATGAATTGCCGTACCTTTTTATTATTATTATTATTATTATGTATTTTTTGTTGCTAATTTGATATTTAAATCGCTTTCCACCAAAAATAATCTTAATAAGGGCTTATCGGTATTGAATATGCCGTATGGTAGGACATAGCTGAAATTTAAATTCAATAAACAGGCGTGCATTGCTTGTCACAAAAGGCTTTGTAACCCAATGTATGAGTGTTCTATATTAAAGGAAAGTCAATTCTATAACAACATCATATTAAAATAGGCCTAAAAGAGTGAAAAAGGACAAAATGCAACAGTTAATTCCGACGTATTCTCTTGGTTTTGCATTTTCCATTGCTCCTCCATTTTAAGGCTTCTCGAAAGATGAACTTTGTTTAGATTATGAGAAAACACAGGAAATAAACATTTGAAGTAGACAAGGTACCTCATAGTGCCTTTAAATGATGATGATGATGATTATTATTATTATTACTATTATTATTATTATTATTATTTTTATTTTTTTAGACAAGTAAAATGCTGACATGGTATTATGCGCTCCACCAGCAAACATGGTGACCATTAGCCGAGTATTGCTGAAAATTTAATATAGGCCTAATTTTAGTACATAGAAATGATGCTTGATAGCAGCATCCTCAAAACATTGTGGGCCAGTAATTTACCAATTTGTTGTTGCCTTCTGACCATGATTTGTGCATTTTATTTAACCTATGGTTAAAATGGACTTCCAAATGGTGGCAATGAGGGAAGCCAGCCAGGCATCGGTAACGAGCTAGGTGAGGTGTTGAAATTAAAAGAGGATGTTCAGACCTTTCATTTACATGACACACATTATACAGAACAGATTGCTGCAAGGGATTGGTTTGTTCTTGTTGCTCCAAGGAGCCAAAGTAAGGTTTTGTAATTGCCACATTTTCCAGCTGATGTCATTTTAGGGATGTCTTATTATCCTAATGAGGGAAACGCACCAGCTCTCAAAGGCCCGCTCACATTACATGTCCTCACTTTCTTTTAATGCACCACGTCACCGCCATCTCTCATATTCAAGCGGTAATATCCAGCCGAACTTCTTTAAGATGGTAATGTTGCAAGGTCACTCACTGAATCTTTGAAAAGTCGACCATCAATTGTGTGGGATTTATATGACGCCATCAAGGCCCAAGTCATCGCAGTGCCTAGGAAGAACATCACAGAAGCGGCACATTAAGCATCTGGGTGTCCCTTAATTATCGTGGGTTTGATTCTTAATCTTGCCCTGTGGTGATGGCGAGGTGTCAGGATGATGAATTTTAAGATGGTAGGTTGTCAATGTGCGCATTTTCAATGCTGGTGAAATTGGAAGAACGGTTGTAAGAAGGTTAGAATCGTTTAATGTGTGAAACAGGATTTCTACCAGGAGGCAGGAATAGTTGACTGGCATCTTGGTGTACCTTTGCTTTAATAGCAAGTTTAAAATTTTTTAGTGAAGCTGTGAAATGGACTAATATAAAATCCTTTAAAAAGGCTTTTAAGAAGCTTACTTATCATGATTAAGTGCCATCTGTCCCTTAACACTCAAATTACTGAACACTACATTCAACAGTCTTTTTTTTTTTCCATGAGTATATTACTTTCAACAGACTTGCTTGCAAAAAATCAAATTAAATATATATAAAAAAATTAAATGTACCATTAAATTACTAAAAAAAAACCTGTTGATTGAACTGATTTAAAGCGTATTTTGCTTCACATTCACAGTCTTTGTATTCTTTCAGCACAAATAATTTATATTAAATAACATACAGACAGGAAATGCCAACTCAGTTTATTTAAATATCTAGATTATAATATGCATGCATCAGTTAAAATGTATTTATTTATTGACTTGATAATACTTATTATTCAGAGCTTATAGGCTGAAAGAATGTGTTAAAATCTGGCACCAAATATCTTTCTCGTCAGTTATCATTTCGATCATTATAGCAAATGTCGATCAGGATATTATTGATGTAAGGAATCTGGAGTTTAAGAGAGAGGGACAAATACATAGCACAACTTCAAAGGCAAATGTAGAAGGAATGTGCAGAATGTTCAGGACATTTTCAGGAATATGGGGTGTTCTTTGGTATACACTATTGTGCCATGTTTCTGGAAGAAGGGTTCAAGTTTTTGCTGAATTACAATGATTGTCAAAGGTGAACACTCTCCTACACAAATTAAAACAGGATATTGCCTTGAGTTCCACCTCACTGCCTTTGCACCACACCATTTACTGCCAATAGAAAGTAAGCAGGGAGAATACTGCCATTAGTTCCTCAGTCTTTCATGAAAAGCAGAAAATGAAATAATGCATCCCACATTGTATTAGGTGTCTTGTATATTATATGTAGTTACATTAAGAATTTGACAAAATTAACTTATCGTGTACAAACGTGTTGCTTGTACTGTACCAACATTTAGGGTGAGTAGCAACTCAGATGGTAACCCTCGTTCTGTGAAAAGTCTCCCAAGAATTATATGCAATATTCATACACTGTGCTGATTTGGAGTCTTGCATCAACCCTACCCCTAATCCTTACCCTACCCTTACACTTACACCCTATACCCCTAACCCTAGCCTTGATAGAAGCAAATGCAAATCTTTCGATAGGTTCACAGAACTACGCATATTTACACAAAAATTTCATTGTAAAATGTATGAACTTAATTTAAATATATTTAATATGAAGTGGGAACAATTTATGTTTTAAAAATGTCAAAAAAAAAACAAAAATGTCAAACAGATAGTGAGTAGGCCATTATAACAGTACTGTTATGAGTAGATTTACTAGAAAGTGCACAATGTCTTCCTGGTGGACTTACACATCTAACACTAACTGTGTCTGAAATCACCAGTGAATGGTTATTTCTTTAAATCCTACAGTCCTCTGTTTACTGCCAGTTGTTTGAGGGAGGAAACTTATTAAAAGTGTCCTGAGCCATCATTTCGTCAGCCTTTTCCTGTCTAAGCTGGAACAGTCATCTGCCTACTCCTGTCATGACATTAACGCACATCCATGACACTTCTGATGAATGATGTATTAGCCGAGTGTTATCACAGTTTAAACGCTCTCATAATTTTAGCAAAACCAGCCTTTCCCCTCTCCTTTTTCTTCACAAGTGACGGGACAGCTGATGGCGTAGAAGTTCTGCTAGCTTTCAAGTATCAACCCAGCTGCTGACATTGTACGTGTGGCCACATGAAGGAGCACAAGAAAGGAAGGGGAAAAAGTCTGTCAGCAGCAATGTCAAAAGCTTCCATTTTTACAGAGCAATTAGGGGTTTCATCATCTCCGAGAGGTGTCAGCATTCATTATGCCTCAACAACAGCTAATTGCTTCAAGGTTAAAATTACAGATCTGACAGCATTATTTTAAGTGACAGACTCTAGCTTTGTGATGCTTCACAGTGGCAACACACTGATATTAAGAGAGTCGATCAAGCAGCTGGATCATAGAGAGAGAGATAGAAAGATAAAACGAGTGAGGTAGAGATAAAGTCAGGGTAAGAGAAATCTTGTTCATATTACTGCATATTATCAGTGTGATTTTAGATTCTCTCATAGGAATTCACCCAATTTTCTTACTGCCTATTAAAAGGCCTATGTGATACATTTATGTAATGTAATGAGAAGTGAAAAAAGACTGAAATGAGACCCTAAAGCCCAAAGTATACTTCGGTCAGATGTTGACGTGTGACGCAAATCTAGTCATCAGCAGAGTGCTCGAGCACTGAACGTGTGCAGCCCGATTTTTCTAACCGTGCATCTTTGAATGCGCATGCGCCTGGAATTATTTGCACAAATTAGTGGATCAACAAGGTGGTAATATTCACATTTGAACCATTGCTGTCATGAAAAAACGCTAGAAGAAGACGTAATCGCCGGTAAATAACAGGAGACGGAGGTAAAAACAACAACAGTAGATATGCACATCAAGAGCGCGTGTGTGAGGAGGTCAGGACATACCTGCATTTGTATAACTCAAGTCTGAAAGAATATAAAGACATCTTTATGGTTCTAAACTCCCGAAGAGAAATTGCCCGGCATCTCATAGCAGACGTAGCACGCATATGCCAACCGCCTGTGTATGCGCACACCGTTAAATGGAATATACTTTGACAGGCTTGAGTTCGACTGTACACAGACACTGAGCGTTTGTGTCAAAATTGAATTATACTTTGGGCTTTAGTGTAATGCATTTCAGCCTTCTTTGTGGTTAAAACACTTGTTCCATCGCTCATTTTACAACAGTTTAGTACAGTGCTGTTCATTTGTTTTCTTTGTTGTGATTGGGTTCCTAATAGTTATTAAGTTCAATGACTATAATGTGAATGAATTACTGGAAGCTTGATCTAATTCTGGAAAATGCTTTACACTCACTGGATTCAGCACAGGTAAGATGTCTGTTTGCAATGTCATTACTGCAAGCTGCGTGAAGCTCATTGTTAGTGCTGGCCATTCTCTATTCTTTGTTTTTCTCTTTTTTGGAGCTTTGGTCTGGCTTTTGCCCGCAGTCATCATATGGGTGAAGGTGCATGAGTGTGTGGACTACACTTCAAATTAGATGGCTGGTACATAGGGAAAAATTGAGTGTTTTTGAGTGAAATGAATTATTGATTGGTGCATGCATGCAGGGCAATGGCTGGAATAATTTCTTTCAAGTGAGCAGTTGTTTACCCTTCACTTTTCTCCACTTCTTAAAGTGGAATACCTGATCCTTTGAAATGGTTGTTTGTTTAACTGCTGTTGGGAACGTAGAATCCCTGAGGTCTGAGCAAGTGTTGATCTAAGATTGGATTTAAAATCGTCTAATGAGGAACTCTTTGGATAATTAGCACAGGCTGAAATGGTTGTGGATAATTTGAGTACTTCACTGAACAGTTCAGGGGAAAGGGGGAGGGTAGATGAAAGCATACAGAGAGCAGGGTTAATGAAAATTATCACATAAACTTGGTCTCTACCTTTTGTTGTTATCCTTTGTCCTGTTTTGACTGCGTCATTAGGGGAGCAATGGAACAATTAGCTGTGTAGTTCACGGAAAGGCTAGGACTTCACACTGGAGAGCTGCAGATGTGGCTTTAGCTCCATATAGTGGTAATTAGACACTTGTAAGTGTCGTTCAGCGAGGTCCAGCAGGAAATAAGGCAGTGGTTACTGGGCCATAAGGGAATGATTGATGTCCTAACCTGTATCCAAACCTTGAGCTGTGGAAGAACACAAACAAGAGCTGCGCCCATTTTCAACAATCATACAAGTCACGACTAGCTTGTTGTAGACCAGAAGCAATTTACTGATGGGTGTTTCCTTTGATTGATCCATTTGGCACTGGCCTGTAGAAAATAAATGCATTTACATGCACTTTAAAAATCTGATTTCAATTGGACTAAAGCAACAATTCATCTTTTAAAAATGTTGTTTTTTGCAAAAGCAAACTAACAGACCTAGATAATGTGGATGAAGATGCAGTCTTGCATGTACACACTTCATTCGGTCAGCAATAGGCATAGGTGTTATTCGCATGCTCTGAAAAACAGAGGTGCCGAGCTACGTGTATTTAACCCGGAAGTGGAACGCAACACAAAGCAGAGAAGAAGAAGAGCAACAGTAATAACACAGTGGGTGTGTTTCATCAAGTTAAGTTATCATCCCTATGCCCTATTCTCTTCAAAGACTTTTACCATTCACTATGAGAGCTGTAGAGCGCTGAAAGGTGTGGGGCTCAAAAATAATGTTTATTCAGAACTCACTTTTTAATTCAGATTTATACGAAATTCAGTTTGAAGCGATCTTACAGCATGGCTACTCTGATTGTTATTCCTTTGAAGTGCCCTTCGGAAGCTGATTTATCTTGTTTGTAACACAGGGACACATGGGGAATGCTAGAAAATTTTTGGACAGATCAGCAGTCTGTAAACCATTCAAAGATGTGCCTCTAATTACTATTCTTTTGTCAACTGACTAACCCTTCAATCTGTCTGCCATAGTGACACTCATATCATCCATATATCACCAAAAACCAATCATTGCAGTAGCAATAAATGTATTTTGTTTAATAAAACAAGTCTCTCTCTCTCTCTCTCTCTCTCTCTCTCTCTATATATATATATATATATATATATAAACTTTTGCATGATCTTACATGGACTACTTTTACACATTCCATCATAAAATACAATAAAAGAGGGTAACAGGCATACTATGGCCAAGGTTAGCATGCTAGCATTAGCGCTATGAATTCAGGATGTAAACATTACAAATATCACACTGTTTACTGCACATATCTTCTTCAACTATCAATGAGTGGTTATAACAGGTTTTTTTTTTTTTATAGATTTTTATAGAATGAGGCAGAAAGCATGATTTAACAGCAATTGACACCTACATATATAGAACTGTTTAAGTATTCAGACAAGAAATACCAGTGATCGCAAGAAAAACAGACAAACCATATATTTTCTTAATCTTCTATTTCCTCAGGACATCTCTCATTAGTCTAAATGTTATATTTATGCTTTAAGCAGAGTTTATAAGGATAAAAGTGAAGCAAAGCGGAGCTCGTATTGTTAGAACAATCCAGGAGAAATTGTGTCTTGTTCTACCTTCGGACATCATCGTACACACAACGGATCATAGTCAACGTGTAAAGAATTTAAGAAATGCATGTGATTGTAAAGTTGTCCATGTTGTTGTTGTTGTGGCTGTTGTATGGGCCTGCTGTAGATGACTTCTTCGATGTGCTACTATGACACAAAAGGTCAACCATAGAACATCTACATCACTTTCTCAGCTGATGTCCTTTCTTCATCTTCATTTATTTGATTGTGCATAATATCATGCATACTTGGTCAAAGAGATTAAGACTATAGCAAAGACTGCGGTAGTCTGATTATAACTGTCCATGTAAACATACTCACTGGTGTACACACATTGCAGTGTAGTCATATCCATTGTACTTCTCCAAACCAATATAAGCATTAGAGCATTGCCCAACAGCGACTCTCAAGAGCTAAAAATTCTCACCGCAAGCACCCATGGCATTTTATGAAATGTGCTTTCCAATAGTGTTTGCATAGTTTGTTTCCTTCTTCTCACTACATTTGTTGGGTGATAGGTTGCTTGTGTTTTGTCTTTATAATTTTTTTTCCCCCTCTGAAGACCCAGAATGTAGAGCAAGGAGAGCTCATGTCACAGTTAATTACATTTTTAAATTGAGGTTTTCTTTGGGCAGGCTGCTGGGGAAGAGTGACAAAGCCAGGCTATTAAGAGCATGGAGGGTGTGAGGAAATAGGGCTGAGACAAGACAGCAGATACCTGTGAGGTACAAGTCCAGGCCTGCCGCATGGCAGAAATGTGATTAGAAGCCAGTGTTAAGCGTCAGCAGGTCTTCCTCTACCCCTCTCGATGGCTGTGGGGATCCAGCTAGAAAACAAGTTGTTGATTGCTGCTGAATTGTCAGCTTTTTTATGTCGTAACTTTGTAGGCCTGTGAGGACTGGTAGTTGGGCTCCATTCTATTAATATCCGCTCCTTGCACCTGTGTGGACAACTGGAAAGATGGAGAGAAATTGGAATATAGAAGAAATGCTATGAAGCAGCCCTTCAAATGTGTTGGTGACAGTGGATCTTCTTGTTATTTCAGCTTGGTGTTCGTCTGGCATAGGGTTTTCAGAGTTGGCAACAATAAATCTCTCACCATTGGTGGAGGTATTTTTTTCCCTCTTTCCTCTCCTTGCTGCCTCCAGCCAGTAGACTTCAGATTTGGAGTTGTCTGGAGCAGCTAAACAAAACCGATCTGCCTCTCCCAAGACTGCAGGGATGCTCTTTTTAACCAAGTTATTTTCTTCATTGCTTCACAAAGAAACTGGCCCCCTCAGCTGAAACGATTTGCAGTCCACAATACCTCAGCTTAACCAGCCAGGTCGGGTCAAGTTGAGCCAGACAATGGGCTAAAGTCTCTCACCCAAGACTGCTCTGAACCAATTCCCTCTGACTACCAAAGCCGAAATAAAGTATAGCACAAACAAAGAGCTACACATTGAAGAACACAGAATTGTGAACATTCCTAAGATGGAAAAGGGAGCTTTGTACTTTAGATACTTTAAATTAAAATTTCAGAATCATTGTATTAATCAAATTAAGTATAGAAGAATTTCCAGTTAGAATAACGATGCACACATACAGGGCAGACGAGCAAGGAATTTCAATTACTAAGAAAGTGTTTTTTTTTTATTATTATGCTATATTTGTGCACTTTACCATGAAATGTGATTCATATTAAAGTGTGACAAACAATCTAAAGTGTGTGATGCCATACAATCAGCACATAT
Source organism: Myxocyprinus asiaticus (assembly GCF_019703515.2). NCBI lineage: Eukaryota > Metazoa > Chordata > Actinopteri > Cypriniformes > Catostomidae > Myxocyprinus > Myxocyprinus asiaticus. The sequence goes on from NC_059355.1 coordinate 22,490,313, forward strand.
ACTGTATGTGAGGAAAAAAACTGTACATTGTTTTACAAGAATTCAAGACAAATACCAATTAGAAGTTTATAAAAATATGTATTTTGTTCTTGGGAATTCATACAAACATCACTGCGGTTTTCATCAAAAATGCATACCTTGGTCAAACAGTAATTACTTCCACTTAGTTTTATACCTGGGGTATCATCACCAAGTACAAAGTAGATCATTCTGCCTAAGGTCATTCAGGCAAAATTAAGCAAAAGGTAATTGATTATAAGTCATTGACAAATAAGGTTGTCCGAGGTGATAAAAATGTAGAATTAAAAAAAAGAAAAATCTAGTTTAAAACAGATGTGTCAAGTTCGTAGAAATGTAATCTTTGTGTCCATGTTGGTTTCATAATGTTTTTGAAGAATAGTTATAGAATTTTCAACAAAACATTTATTCAATACCTTTAAAAATGTAAAAAATGAAAAGGTTTTAAAATACTTTCTTTCAATACACATGAGTGTACACAACTTTAGCATTAATTTCAAAATGTTTCCTAGCATTTTTCAAAATAATTTTTTTTTTTTTACAAATATCATTTATTTTTTAATCATGGATATCAACACATTATTGCATTTGACCAAAACATAATGTGCCTATTCAGAAAATGTCTTTGTTTAAGAAATAATAATAAAAGATTATTCCAAACTATGTATGCCAACATTTCTTTTCTTTTTCTTTCTTTTTTAAAATAAATGTATGTATTTATTTATTTATATTTGCTTATATTTGCACATAAACCCCCAGAAAAAAAAGAAAAAAAGTTTAAACTCAGAAATGATATACATGTTCATCATAGCAAAGGTGTATACAAGTATTTGGGTTGTGTAGTATTAATATATTTTTAAATAACTTAATAGATCCAGACAAAAACATCAGTGTCACAGCATTGACCCTTACACAACTAATCTAGGGGCAGTTCTAGGGTCAGTGGATATTTGGGAGCCATCCTTTGATAAATATAGAATCATTTATACACTTTATACTGTATATGTAAATACGTATACTTCTAACATGAGAGAGTTCTGGAAAGCAGGTGTGGCAAAACTCCGGTCTAAAATTTATGATAACTTACATTAAATTTCTTCATATATATATATATATATATATATATATATATATATATATATATATATATATATATATATATATATATATATATAATATATATTAGGGGTGTAAAGGCACATGTGTTTGTCCTGAACCTTCATGGTACTGATGTCACGGTTAGGTGCATGCAGTCAGATGCATATGAGTCAGTCACAGGTGATCCACACTCCAATCCAGAAGGGGGCGCATGCGGTAATGCAATGCTGTTTGCTAACTGCCACAACAGGAAAAAGAGCAGAAGAAGACCATCTATGCACCAACCCAAAACAAGAATGGCTTCTCCTAATGCACAAGTTTTATTTTTCATTATTCTATTTATTTTGTACTTTTATAACACAAGAGATGCTTTTCAGTTTTGTAGCTGATTGTGACCAAATACCTTTTGTTTTTTATCAACCCTACAAAAAAATATGAGTGCATTCTGTTTACTACTTAGTGCTTAATACACTAAAGGAGGCTGTACTGTACCAACTACCTCAGGGGGGACTAAATGCCGCTAGGTGGAACAAACTGTAATTTGCACTACTGTCTGTTCAAAATAGAAAAGAAACCTAGCATTTGGGATTTGTTGCTTTTTCCTGTTGTACCGAACTCATATCAAACCGTGACCCCAAAACCGAGGTACATACCGAACCGTGACTTCTGTGTACCGTTACACCCCTAATATATATATTAGTAGTAGGCTCACTGGGGGAAACGCATACTAGCGTGGCCCCCAGGGCCAGCTGTGTGCCAGCGCATCTGTGCTGAGGGAAGCATCAGTCAGGGCATACCAGAGCAGGCAGTGGGAGGATTCCTGGGAAGTGAACAGGCCTACCTGCGCTTGACCGAATCGACTCCAAACCAGTTGGACCACCTGGGGTGGAGTCTCCATTCTCCCCTGAGCATGACCTGTCACGGCAGTGTGTCTGCCGCTCGGAGGCATCTGTCGTAAACACAACGCGCCTGGGGAACTTGCACTAAGGGGATTTGTCTCGTGACTCGAGTCTGACGCCATGTGCATCGACCCGAGTGGCATGACCACCGTCGAGGACGCCATTTGCCCCAGGAGCCTCTGAAAATGCTTCAGTGGGACCGCCGTGCTCCGCCTGAACAACTTCAGGCAGTTCAGCACTGACTGCGTGCACTCGCTCGTGAGGTGCGCCATTATAGAGACTGAGTCTAACTCCAACCCGAGAAAAGAGATGCTCTGTACCGGGGACAGCTGCTCTTACCCTAGTTGACCTGAAGTCCCAACCGGCTGAGGTGCCTGAGCACCAGGTCCCTGTGCACACACAACAAGTCTTGAGAGTGAGCTAGAGCCAGCCAGTCGACGAGACAGTTGAGGATGCGGACTTCCCTTAGTGGGGCAAGGGCTACCTCTGCAACTTCTGTGAAGACGCGAGGTGACAGGGACCGACCGAAGGGGAGGAGGCGAACTGAAGGAAGGGCCTGTGCTGAGGAGAAACCGAGACGTTGAAGTATGCGTCCTTCAGGTCTACCGCTGTGAACCAATCCTGATGCCGGACGCTTGGTAAAATGTGTTTCTGGGTCAGCATCTCGAACGGGAGTCTGTGCAAGGCCCGGTTCAGAACTCGCAGGTATGATAAACCACTTGGTATGATAAAGTAGTGGCTGTAGAACACCTTCTTCATCTCGGCTGGAGGGACAGGCTCTATCGTGTCCTTCTGCAGAAGGTTCGCGATCTCCGCGCATAGGGTGGCGGCATTCTCGCACTTCACTGAGGTAAAACGGATGCCGCTGAACCCGGGCGGACACCTGGCGAACTGAATCGCATAGCTGAGTCGAAAGGTCCTGATCAGCCATCGCGACGGGTTGGGGAGCGCAAGCCATGCCTCCAAGCTCCGGGCGAGGGGGACCAAGGGGACAATCACGTCGGACGTACTGGTGGGTGGGGCCTCGCAGTGGGGCAGAGCCAAAGGCGCTATGTCAAGGGGGCTCGAGCCCCAAGCTCATGGCTGTGCTGAGTCGGGAGACATCGAAGCACTTACCTGCCTCTGGGTACCCACCATGTTACCAGTCAGCGACGGGGGAGGAGGGGACCGGTCCTCGTAATCCGTCACAACCGCCCGGGCATGGGTGTGTTTTTGCCACAGCTGGGCACGCAGGGGCAGGGGGCCCGCCTCCGCAGTGCTGTGCCTGCCGTAAATGTGCGGTGTCTGGCGATTGTGATAACGACGGCCGTAAACACCAGGTGTGTGACCCAGGGGGTGAGGAAACCGCTCTTTTTTTGTGGGTACCGCAGCCCCTCGGGCATGCGGTGAAATGAAAAGAAAAGGGAACAAAAGATTCTCCTCCCGGCCCTCCACTGGAGGATGGAGTGGTCTTCTTACCAGCTCCAAGTCTGCAGCGGGTCTCCACGTCCCTGGGTCGCCCATCTCAGGGGTGCTTAGAAGCCTTCCTCGGGTTCTTGGCGGCAGACCGTGAGACGGGGGGCATCTGCTTCCTGCGGGTGGCTCTACGTTGGGGCCGGGCCGCTGGCACGGGCTGTGGCGGAGCTGGTGTCATTGCCGTAGGGGGACGCCCCAGCCGACGAGCAGACGGGGTGCGGGATCTTGCGCCGGGGCAGGATATGCTGAATAGCCTCCGTCTACTTCTTAACCACCGAGAACTGCTGGGCAAAGTCCTCGACGGTGTCGCAGAATAGGCCAACCTGGGAGATGGGGGCGTCAAGGAACCGTACCTTGTCAGCCTCCCTAATCTCGACTAAGTTGAGCCATAGGCGGCGCTCCTGGACCACCAAGGTGGACATCGCCTGCCCGAGAGTCTGCGCCGTGACATTCTCCACCCAGAGGATGAGATAGGTTAAAAGGCACAGCTCCTGCATCAATCCCGGGTCAGAACTACCCCCGCGCAGTTCTCTTAGTGCCTTGGCTTGGTACACCTGCAGGAGAGCCATGGCTTGCAGGGCGGAGGCGGGCTGTCCAGCGGCACTGTAGGCTTTAGTCACCAGAGACGACGTAAACCTACAGGTCCTGGACGGGAGTCTCGGGCAGTTCTGCCAGGTGGTGGTGTTTTGTGGGCACAGGTGCACCACAACCACCTTATCCACCTGGGGAATCGTCGAGTACCCCCTGGCAGTCGAGGGTAGTGAGAGCGAAGGAGCTCAGAGACCAGGTCTGGGCAGTGAAAGGTGCCCGCCACAATTTCGTGAGCTCCTCATGCACCTCCGGGAAGAAAGGGACCAGGGCAGGGTGCGGCCATGAGCTGCGCTTTGAGCCCAGGAACCAATCATCAAGCCGCGAGGGTTCAGGGGGGAGTGGAGGGTTCCACTCCAGCCCGACGCTTGCAGCCGCCCGAGCAAGCATGGCCGCCAGCTCTGCATCGGCCTGCGACTGGGCGACCGCACCCGAAGGTGGGAGCCCAGTCGAGTCCTCGACGTCAGACTGGAGCAGCCCGCTCTCTGATGCTGCGATATATACTCTTTTAGGCTGTTGAAGCGCCCAGGGGTGTTCTCTGCACTCAAGAGTGCACGAGGGGGAGAAACCGCTGTAATGCAGCGTAAATCCAACAGCTTTCTCAGAGATGAATGGAATGGCAGAGGGATTCAGATCGCTGAACACAACCGCTCGGCTCTGAATGAGTGGTTGCGAGCCAGCTCCTTTTATACCCATGTCCTGGGGAGTGGCATGCAAATTCCACTCGCCAATTCCCACTGGCCTTTTCTCAAAGATCAGAGGTGTCTGGGGCTCCCAAGAGCGACCCCTAGTGTCACTACATTGACACAACTTCGAGTGAGTGACAGATAGGGAACAATAAGCATGTCTCATCCAATGGAAGGATTAATCAGTCTGCTGAACTGATTGCTACCAAAGGAGGGCCAATTACAGCCGCTGTGCTGTGATAATAAGGAGGTACTGTAATTGCTTATTATCAGTTATACCATCTTACGGCCCTGTGTCCTCAGGTAGCAGACAACAGCTCTCTCTCTTATGCAGTGAACAAAGACTACAGCTGAGCTCCTTCTCAACTGGCCATGCTCTCACTGGTCTCTGTGGAACACAGACACACGAACAATCAAGAATGTGTGTGTGGGTATTAATGTGAAAACTCACTGTGGTTCATAACATGCTGTACATAATCATGCAATCAATGTAATCTCTATAAATGGACAAAAAATTATGCTTGTTTATTATACATGGTCTCCTACCACTTGTAGATGGGCACAAATAATTATATGCAGGTATGATAAACTATAATAAATTGTCCAGTACTAGCATGCTTAATTATATGTAAAATATACATATGTGTACTCATGCATACACCCACCCACAGCAAAACTGCAAACACACAAACCCATGAAAAACTCTCCACATGTACATCCTTCCGGCAACAACAATGGAGGCAGGATGCAGGAGACGAACATCTGATTTGTCACATTTGAAATGCTAATGTTTAAACCAAAAGGAAGAGCACACAGTAATGTGTTCATTCATCTGCATAAACACCACCTGTCCCAGCACAGACAGCTCCTCAAGCACCGAAAGTTTAGTGGCAGCCTACACGCCAGCCAATCAACGCCAGCCCAGATGTGGTACCACCATACTGATCGTTTTCAAGTGTCAGAAAGAGCTCAAGACAGAAAGTGCTGTTGGTGCTGGAGAGATAATGATAATGTCATCTGACAGTGAAAAGAAGAGGAGACACACTAACACAAAGAAAAACAGGGCACACAATCACAATTGACATCCAATGGTAATTTATGCTGCCCCTTTATTTAAGATTGCAACTAACCCATATATTCCTCAGGACTTGCTTGATGGATAATTTGGATCATATTTGGCATCTTGCAGGCTTATTTTTACAAAAATATCCCATCATTTGTCTCACGTGTGTGCAACTGAGTTGTAAAATTGCATGGTCCCATTGATTGCTGCATCTCCCTTTAATATGTAATCACGCCTGGAACAGATCTCTAATATCAGAGGCCTTTGAAACAGAGGTAAAACAACTTCATACTTTATCTACATTGTAGGCATTACTGTACTGATTCTAAACTACTGTCCCTTGATCCTCTTTGCAAACAGACATTTAGACAGGCTGATGTAATGTCTTATGTAATGACAATGGATCCCTACTAAATTAGAATTAGATGACCATGTCATTTTTTTGTTCAAAAAATACTTTGAAGAGCATCAAGAAATACAGGGCCTTGAACATTTTTAAGCCCCTGCTACAATGCAATATGTAATAATAGCAAATTTTGTAATACCCTACCAAAATGTAATACATTTTCACACAATCGTGTAATAACACACGCATTTTGTAACAAGCATCTTAAGTGAAAGATAAATTTGCTTGCATTTTGTAACAACATATTCATAAATTATGAAAAGGATATGAAACAATTGTCAAGTGTTTGGAAGTCCCATTTGGCACTATTGGTTCAATTAACAGGAAGCATGGGCATCAAACATCCCAACACTGCCTAGAGAAGGTTGTGCCTCAAAGCTCTCCATGAACACCTGAGGGAAACTTGTGAGAGAAGCCAGAGAGAGCCCAATGATCACTTTGAAGTTCAGTAGCCGAGAAGAATGTAAGTAAGTGCATTAGTCAATATCAAGGGCTCTGCATAAGACTGGCCTGAGTGAACAATACGCAAAGGTAAGCCAGCTGAGAAGCAGTAAATGATACAAACTACAAGAAAATAATGCAAGATAACCTATTTCAGTCTACTAAATCACTGAGGTTTGGAACATTACATGCTTTTACATGTACGATTCTTCATTGATTTTGCTTAATAAGCCAATAACTTGTAAGGTTATGAAAATGCTTTGAGTGATTTTCTTTTATCAGGGTATGGTTATAAAATGTTTAAGCAAAAAATTATCAGCAAAGGTTGATTTTTGCCAGTTACCCCGATTTTGTGTTGTTTGTAAACACCTTTAATGCCATTATTATCGGCTTATCCAGTGTGCAGAAGTGTTGTACGGGTGCCTGTATACGTTTTGACATCAAAAGCAGAGAATAACTCGATGATTTCAAGTATCATGTATACACAGTTTTCATGCTGTAACGTCTGGAAGGAAGTCACGAGAGCTGGATCTAGGTGTGGCAAAACAGTATTTAATAAAATAAACAAAGTACAGGATAACGGGAATAAAAGAAACATCCATGATGGGAAAACACAGGAACAGAGAAAACATACACAATGGGCACTGGTCATACACAGGAGGTCAAAACACATAACAACTGACAAGGACTGAACAGAAATCAGGGCATTATATACACAAAGACTAACAAGTTAATGAAACACAGGTGAGGACAATCAAGGACAGCTGGCAGTGATGAGGGCAGGGAATTATGGGAAGTGTAGTCTGGGAGGAACAGATAACAGGGGAGAAACACCAGGCAAACAACAGTGAATCATGACAGAACCCCCCCTCTAATGGGTGGCTCCTGAAGCCCAAGGAAGGCTGGTCAGGGAGGCAGCGCCAAGATGGAGCCAGAGACCAAGGATACCAGAGCAGAACAGGCAGAAGGCCAGGAGACCAGGGAGACCAGGGAGACCAGAGCAGATCGGGTGGACGGCCGAGAGACCAAGGGGACCAGAGCAGATCAGGAGGATGGCCAGGAGACCAAGGAGACCAGAGCAGATCAGGTGGATGGCTGAGAGACCAAGGAGACCAGAGCAGATCAGGCAGATGGTCAGGAGACCCAGAAGACCAGAGCAGATCAGGCAGATGGCCAGGAGACTCAGAAGACCAGAGCAGATCAGGCGGAGCCATGGGAGGCTCGAGGGGTGATGCCATAGAAGGTGGAGCCATGGCAGGCTCGAGGGGCAAAGCCGTAGAAGGTGGAGCCGTGGCAGGCTCGAGGGGCAAAGCCGTGGAAGGCGGAGCCATGGGAGGCTTGAGGTGCGAAGCCGTAGAAGGCGGATCCCTGGCAGGCTCGAAGGGCGAAGCCGTAGAAGGTGAAGCCATGGAAGGCGGAGCCATGGCAGGCTCATAGGGCAAAACCATAGAAGGCAGAGCCATGGCCGGCTCAAGGCTAAGAGTCCAGGATGACTGGGAAATGACCTCAGTGGTTGTGAACATGAGCAGAGTCTCGGGAGCGACCTCTGTGGTTGTGAGCATAGACAGAGTCTCAGGAGCGACCTCTGTGGTCGTGGGCATAGACAGAGACTCGGGAACAACCTCTGTGGTCATGGGCATGGACTGAGACTCGGGAATGACCTCTGTGGTCGTGGGCATGGACTTAGACTCGGGAATGACCTCTGTGATCGTGGGCGTAGACAGAGATTCGGGAATGACCTCTGTGGTTGTGAACCTGGGCTGAGACATAGAGGCATGGGCGTTGACTCGTTGGCCGTTGCAGGCATGGGCATGGGCTCGATGGCCGTGGCAGGCGTGGGCGTGTTGGCCGTGGCAGGCGTGGGCGTGGGCTCGTTGGCCATGGCAGGCATGGGCGTCAGCTTGTTGGCCGTAGCAGGCGTGGGTGTCGGCTCGTTGGCTGTGGCAGGCAGGGGCAATGACAATTTGTGGGGAAGGGTCTTCGTGGCCCTATGCACCGATATCAGTGGCGGATAATTCAACTTGGAGACAAAGGCCGTGAAGGCCTTCAAGCAATGAGTCGCGGAAGGCTGGACTGTGGCATGGCGTGGAGCCGACTCAGATTTGACTGTGACATGGCGTGGAACAGACTCAGACGTGGCTGTGACATGACATGGAGCAGACTCAGACGTGGCTGTGACATGGCATGGAGCAGGATGTGGTTTGGCTATGACATGGCATGGAGCAGGCTGAGGCATTGCTGTGACATGGCATGGATCAGGCTGAGGCGTGGCTGTGACATGGCATGGAGCAGGCTGAGGCATGGCTGTGACATGGCATGGAGCAGGCTCAGGCGTGGCTGTGACATGGCATGGAGCAGGCTGAGGTGTGACTGTGACATGGCATGGAGCAGGCTGAGATTTGGCTGTGACATGGCATGGAGCAGGCTGAGGCATGGCTGTGACATGGCATGGAGCAGACTCAGGCGTGGAAGACTCGGAAGCCGGAACTGGGATTGAAAGAGGAGGATCCTCTGCAGCGAGTGTCTCTAAGATTAGCCTCACATATTCTCCCAAGTGCAATCTCCGGACTTCGGCAATTCCTTTCACCGGCATGTTGTTAGTCCGATTCGGTAGATGGATATCAGGGTATCATCATCAAAACCTGTGTGGAAGGCAACAGTGGAGAAGAAATGGGAGAACTCTCTTATTGATAAGTCCGCTTGGCTCAGCTGTACGAAGATCCATTTTTGCAGTCAGTTGTTCTGTAACATCTGGAAGGAAGTCACAAGAGCTGGATCTAGGTACGGCGAAACAGTATTCGCATTGTCAGATTTTCGGTATGTTATCAGTATATTGGTGTGCATGTAAATGCACTCATTGATACCAAACACAAGGGCAAATTAATACTAGATTGACTAGAATAAACATAAAGGTAAATATTCTGGAAAGGCCCAATGAAAGCCCTAAAGTCAGCCCAGCTGATAGTCCAGATATTAATTAAATACTCATATAAGCAGTGACTATTTTTATTTTCAAAGCTATACGAATTATACAGTAATTTAGCAAACATTTTGTGGGGTTTCTGTTCTTTGAAAAGAAAATATTACAGAGAACAAAATTTGATCTGAATAGTTTTGAACTGTATTCATAGTACATTCTTCCAATTTCATCACTATGATGTTGTTTAAAACAATACATTGGAAGTCTCTTCTTAGTCCTTCTTGGTACAAACATCTCTTCATAAAAATAACAGTAAATATCAGTTCATTTTAATATTTACTAAAATGCCCTGAGATTTCTCCAGACTGAAAGCAAAATAAATAAATTACACTTTTCCTTTGATAGATACAATACTGGAAAATTGTCAGTTGTCTGTTTTTTATGGAAGTATGACATAAGTAATAGCCCTTGTCTCAACCTCACTCTTCTTTCAAGAGAAGCTTTCAGAGACACAATTGCAGACAAAGTCATTCAACTGCCATGGATATCATATAAGGAATACAGGAGGAAGAAAGGAACAATTAGAGATAATTTGGTGAAAGAGGCTTTCCAAGCTTTCAATCCAAAGGCCTTTGTCTTTTGTTGACCCCTCAAAGAGCAGAGTGGAAAGAGGAGGGGGCCATCCCTTAGTCTCAGAATTGGAAACACATACCTGACTCTTTCATCTTTGTGGAAGGGAAAAGAGTACAAATACTAGTGTCTGCCAACCACTTTAATCAACCTAATGCAACCAGCAGTCACTTACAAAGAGCTCCACAGATGGCATGAGATAGAGCTTTCAGGAAGCCCCATGGCCCAACAGAGGGTGGAAAGACTGGGCCAGGGGTTCAGGAGAGGACAAGGGCTGCAGGACATAGGGGTGACACTCAGACAACCTATCAGCCAAGTCATACTGGTCCTCATTGGTTTTACTTGCTTTCAGACTTTCTCCTTCCCTTTCTTTTTCTGTATTTTTCTGCAGTGTCGTCTATACAAGGGCTACAAGCACTTCTGACATGATGTGCGGGTGATGGACCTTTGTTTAGTTCAAAGGTTTATACCTCTTTATTCCAGTCTCTTTGTGGATTGTAGAGCCCTGAAATATGTATCACTGTCCCCTTTTATTCTTGCCATCAGAAAGGGAAGGAAATCAAAGCTCAAAGTTTCTCTGAAAGTCAGTTTGGAACCACAAGTCCACACAATGTCATCATCCGCTAACCTGCTATCCAGAGTGAAAGGGCTGGGGAAGGCCACAATCTGAAGGGTCATTGGTCAAAATATAACCCATACACAGAAACTAGTTTTACCCATTCTCGCTCTTGCTAATATTATAAAACGCACATACAAGTTATTACGGGAAGCAGAAAGTCACACAATAGATTGATAAATAAATAAATAAATAAATAAATAAATATATAATTAGGGGAAGCACAGACACGTCTAGTAGTGAGCATCTTTTCTAATTATAAATCTGGCCTGAAACCAAGGATACACCTTGGCAGCAGCACCAACAAAACCAATGGTAATTTGTCACATGGCAACATTTTTACCCTAGTACCTCTAGGAGCAGTTTTGGGTTTGGGTGCTTTTGCTAAACAATACAACACTAGCAAAGAATTGTGGTCTCTGAAAGTGTCCAAAGTTGTTTGGTCACTCCCATGTCTTACCACTTTTTAGGAATACAACCACATAACTTCTTGTACCAGCCTAGATTATCCATGTTCAGCCTATTGAGACATCTTCATTTACGGATGCGACTTAGTGGTTTGTGGCTTAGATGCAGAGTAACCACCATGGGGCCAGAGACTCTCTTCTATGCATGTGTGATCTTTGAAGCTCAGGAGAGGGGTAGATGGGATTATGGAGTCTCCATTGTCTCCCCAGTGGGACAACTAATGATGTTCCTCAGTCGTGACATCTCTTGTAGACCATGCAAGCATCTTCCCACCTACCATGCGTCCTATGAAATGCACCAAATACTGATCTTACAGTAAGCCCTCTAAAGCTGCACTCAGAGTTGAAAAGACACCCAGTGTAAATACTGCAAGCATCACCAACAGCAGCTGCAGTCAGTCCACTGAGAGGCTGATTAGCTTTCCAATGGATCCCTCAGAGAGAGCTATCTGATTCTCTGCTCATCCAGTGATCCCCCTGTATTGATGTTTAGCATTAGATAAGACACCTGCTGTTAGTCAATTAATTCAATTGTGTACATCAGGACATCATTTAAGTTGCATTGTGTTGCGAGAAGAGCAGTGTAAGCAAAGATTAAAACAAGGCTTATTCTAGATGCTTTAATGAACAAATCGGCAGGATCAAGGGAACATAATATTATACGAACTTAACTCCCACTAAAGATTAAAGTCACAAAAGATCAGCACACAATGCATCCTGTAGTACTGTAATAATTAATAAAACTCTTTCAAAAACAGAGAAGCCACCAGGCCTCTCTTCATGACATATGCAAGCTCTCTCTTCATGACAGAGCTTTCCATCCTTTCTGGAACAACAAAGTAGATGCTTCCAGGCTACTATTCCCATTGCTGTGGCAATAATCATCTGCATATACTGCAGTGCTTGATTTGCTAGTTTTAGGCACTCGTACTGCTAATGCTTTCATTTGGCTATCATCCAGCATGCAAACTGGAAGTTGTCTAGATGCATATTTTGGAAAACTACAAACAATATAGAATTGAATGATGAATGAAACTTACAAAAAGTACATTGTTACTTTGTTAGCCATACTAGATTACACTGTGTAACAATTTAATTTTTATTTTTTATTTTTTTGTTCCTGGGTAGTAAGAGTTATTTCCTAATTGCTTATGCCTCAAAAGTATAGAAAATGGCTATTATTCCCCACAAACTTTGCTTTTGTGACCAGGACAGTGATATTTTGAAATTTAACTATTTCCAATGAGAAAACGGTCGAATTTGTGTCTTTTCGTTCACATAAAGTCAGAAAAAAACAACATATGAATCCAAATTAACATGTATTTATACTAAAGTATTCAAAGCCGTGCTGTCCATAATGGTAACAAGTACCCATCTCTTCCTCCTGGCTCACTCGGTGCACCTCAAAGAGGATTACAACAGCATCAAGACCTTACTGGATGCCTTGAAGTAGGATGAGTATGGCTGGGAGGTCATAGGAAACTTCAAAATGGTGGCATTCCTGATGGGTATCCAAGGCGGTTTTACCAAGTTTCCTTGCTATCATTGCCACTGGGACAGCAGGGACACCAAGGCGCACTACCACATACGGGACTGGCCACAGTGGACCGAGTTCTCTGTGAGGAGGAACAACATCAAGTGGGAGCCACTGATGGACCCCCGGAAGATGCTGATGCTACCACTGCACATCAAATTTGGCCTCATGAACAATTTGTCAGAGCTCTAGATAAGGAGTCGGCAGCCTTCAAGTACCTTCAATACTTCTTCCCTAAGCTGTCTGAGGCAAAGGTCAAAACTGGTGTCTTCGTTGGACCACAGATAAAGAAGGATTTTGGATTCATATGATGTTTTTTCTGACTTTATGTGAACGAAAGACACAAATTCACCCGTTTTCTCATTGGAAATAGGTGAATTTCAAAATATCACTGTCCTGGTCACAAAAGTAAAGTTTGTGGGGAATAATAGCCATTTTCTATACTTTTGAGGCATAAGCAATTAGGAAATAACACTTACTACCCAGGAACAAAAATTGTGTTACATAGTGTTTGAAGAGCACACAGCTCTCAACTGATTACAATATATAGTCAGGACATTGATAACGAGGAAAATTACTATTACAATTTGAATTTGTTTTTCAGAACTTCTGAAACTACTTCAAAAAATCCTCCACGTGCATCAATGACAGCTTTGCAGATCCTTGTCATTCTAGCTGTCAGTTTGTCCAGATACTCAGGTGACATTTCACCCCTCGCTTCCTGTAGCACATGTGATGTGGCTGTCTTGTCAGGTACTTCTCATGCACCTTACAGTCTAGCTGATCCCACAAAAGCTCAATGGGGTTAAGATCCATAACACTCTTTTCCAATTATCTGTTGGAAAAGATAATTGTGTCTGTGTATCTTTGCTCTAACCATTTCTTTTTGTTTTTCTATTTCAAAACTGGCTTTTTCTTTGCAATTCTTCCCATAAGGCCTGCACCCCCGAGTCTTCTCTTTACTGTTGTACATGAAACTGGTGTTGAGCGGGTAAAATTCAATGAAGTTGTCAGCTGAGGACATGTGAGGCATCTATTTCTCAAACTAGTGACTCTGATGGACTTATTCTCTTTCAGTCCTTGTTGAAGCCAGTTGTCCTTTGTCTTTGAAGACTATAGTGTACACCTTTGTTTGAAATCTTCAGATTCTTTGGCAATTTCAAGCATTGACTGATGAGTTTCTAGAGAAAGCAGTTTCTTTTTTGCCATTTTTGATCTAATATTGACCTTAAGACATGCCAGTCTATTGCAAACTGTGGAAACTCAAAAAACAAAGACAATGTTACGTTTCATTTAATGAACCAAATAGCTTTCAACTGTGTTTGATATAACGGCTAGTGATTTTCTAGTACCAAATTAGCAATTTAGCATGATTACTCAAGGATAAGGATTTGATCAAAAATTACTTTTTTCAAATAGTGATGGTGCTGTTTTTTACATCAGCAATGTCCTGACTATCCTTTGTGATCAGCTGAATGCCACTTTGGTGAATTAAAGAACCAATTTTCCTTCCGAAACATCCTGACATTTGGCCGCCAGTGTATATGTATATATGTTTTTTTTTTATTTATATATATATATATAGTTGGAGCTGTATAGTGAATTTTTAAGAGACCTTTGCAACAAATTTTGTTCCAGTAAACATATTCTCTAACAGATAGAAATACTGTTACATGAAAGAATAATCATAACTTTACAATCAAAGTAGATTCATAAAGGTAATGTTTGAAATTGTGTGTCCAGTCTTGGATGTGGTGTTGGGCATTAGACAGCTTAGTATCCTGTAAGTGACATGGTCACATGTCTCCCTTTGATTTGTAAACAATAGTGGGATGCTATAGCTGAACTGGGAGCAAAAACAGTGACTCTGAGGATGATGTCTCCTTGTCTCTAAGATATTAGACAGCAACTTTTACTGAGTGATGTATGTGCCACTGTGAGTTGAAGTGATTGTGGGCATGACATAGTTTTTAACTTAATACAATGCTGACTTGTACACCTGGCTGAAGATTAGCAGTCAGACTTTGCAGGAATTGAAACCCCTCTTGTACTCATGCCCATTTTAGTGCAGAACTTGTTTGCTTCAATCATGACATATTTTTAATAGGGCCTTGTCTGTCATTAGATTGGTGATCCTAATGAGTGGTCCAAAAAATTATAGTAGGCTAATTTATGTGTACTTTGTTATATTATATTGGGTAACATATTTCACTACAGTGTCTATGTTACACAAAGTACATTTTATGATAATAATTAATGTACTAACAACAATAGTTGCTAATAATTATTAATACATAATGAATATCAATGTAATTACATTGTAATAACAATGTAATGTAAAACATGTGAAGTAATATTTATCATATTTATGTATGTCTATTTGATTTAAAAGCTACACTATTGCTTTCTTTACCCTGTTTTTTAGTCAAAACATAGTCAAACATAGATTCTTCCAATTAAAGAGTTCAAATTTTTCCAATAAATTATTTGAACTCTTGCTGAGTATGTTATAAGATGAATGCTATCGATACATTTTTAAGCAGCTCTGCTGAATTAAACAGAACAGAGTGCTTTTGTTCTTGATCTTTGGTGAAAGCAAGCTTAGGTGCCTTTTAAATTGGCCAGTGCTCTCACCAGGGTCAAATAACAGATTAATAGGTTCAATAATGAGCTCCCTGGAGTGTCCTCTGTATGCGGCACATTTCCCTGGCCTCCTTTAGTCCTTCCCTTGATGGATGGTGGCAAGTATCGCTCACACATCACAGAGGAAAATGACTTGGATGCCATTTATTGGAGGGAGAAACTTTTCTTTGTTGCACTGACATGTTGTTCTTTGTGTCTGTATTTGTCTTGTAAAGTCTCATTGTCAATGCTTTGGCTTTGCTCTGTCTCAAGAGGGCAGAGCGACAGAACATTTTAAATGTTATTCAGAGTTCTCTGTGCTTGTATTCCTTTAAAAAAGATATCTAATGCCTACTGCTGGCAGGATTTAAAAAAAAAAAACGATGGCGTAAATCCACACTGGAAACAGTATTGTTACACTCTCTTTGTCTTTTTTCTAAATATACTGTAAGCTTCATAATGATATTTTGTATTAGTCCTCTAAATTAATCTGATTTCCCTAAACACCTCAACTTCATTAAAAGATCTTTAAAAAACCTAAGCAATTTTGTGTCAGTTAGTCTGTAACATGAAGGTATGATACAGTCAATTAGTCTGTATCATGAAAATCTATAAAGCAAAAACCAACTAGAAACTGATGTTTTCAACCTGTTGAATAGTTGCACCTTCTTCACTAATTTAACGGATGTTTAGATAAAACTGTACCCCAACTGAGACTTCCTGCACAACAGTGCTTTTGTCAGAACCAATAAAAGGAATTGGCTTCCATTTCAGTCACACTGGACACTTTTTCTACCCCCCTGCAATCACTTTACAAACAAACATCAGAAAACCACCTCAGCTGAAAATCCCTGCTACCTTTGTGTCTTGTTACTGATGAGGAGGTGTAGGACGAGAAGCATTATCAAGCCAGGCTGTGACTGCTGCAGTCTGAAGTCTCTGTCCTGCATCATTAGCTGCTGGTCTGTGTGTCTAGCAGCTCTGCAAGTGAAGAACAGGCAGAGTGTAAGATGAGGGAGACACTCTAAAACTGATTGCTTTATGCTACACCATGCAGTGATACTAATAACCTCTGTGTTCCTGCATTAATGCTCTCTGCCGTCACTCTTTCCCTTGCTAGACACTTGGTCGGAAGATTTTTGGCAATTCAGATGGATTTTGGTAGGTCCTCTTGTTAAAGAGTGTAAGCTCCTGTTGATTTTTGGAACAGAGGAGCTCCTGAGATACAGAGTATACATATATATATATATATATATATATATATATATATATATATATATATATATATATATATATATATATATATGGGACAGGACCAATTTAAATGTTACGGTAATATAATTACAATAAGGTACCATTTGTTGACATGAGTTAACAACATTAGTTAACATGAACAAACAATGAACAATACTTTTACAGCATTTATTAATCTTGGTTAATGTCAACATATACTAATAATTTTTTAAATCAAAAGTTGTATTTGTTAACATTAGGTAATGTACTATGAACTAACATGAACAATACTATTTTTATTAACTAATATTAACAAATATTAATAAGTGCTGTAAAAGTATTGTTCATTGTTTGTTCATGTTATCTTATGTTGTTAACTAATGTCAACAAATGGTACTTTATTGTAAAGTGTTACCAGTTTTAATTGTTAATGTTATTATAAATAAATCCATTAGGTATCATGAATTAACAATGAACAATATATATATATATATATATATATATATATATATATATATATATATATATATATATAAACATTATTGGTGGTTAATCTTAATTTATAAAAAGAAAATTGTTAGTTCATGTAGGTTCATAATACATTACCTAATGTTAACATATACATTATTTGATGTTAAAAATGTGTTCAAGATTGGTAAGTACTGTAAAGTATTTTTCATTGTTAATTCAAGTTAACTATGTAGTTAATCAATGGTAACGAATGCAACCTTACTGTAAAGTGTTGCCGATGTTATACACCATTGTCCTGTGTCAAACACTGATTTTAATATATCTACGCTGAATTGAATATTAAGAGAATGCTTTGCACTCAGACTGAAGACACAGTGTAAAGACAAACTCCTCTTTAAAAAAATAAATTTTATGATTCTTTATGTTGTTGTCTAACATTTTCCCTCGGATCCATCTCATGTGGATGATATGGACTGAAAATATTTCTTTTCCACATACAAAGTGCACATTTTAGAAACTTGAAGCTAACTTCAGTCTGTTAAAATTGATCTCTTAACTAAATTTAAAGAGCATTTAGACAGTTTGACTTCATCATGAATTTGCCTGATGTTCCTAGAACTGTCCTTAGAACATGTGGAATAACTTTTTGAAATGTAAAAAAAAAAAAAAAATGTTTGATCCATATTAGTAAAAAATCCAAAATATCCATAATCCTAATAAAACACAAGTGACAAAAATAAAACCACACAAAAAAGTACATTCTCAATTATTTTTGTCAAACCAAGCTACCCAATAGATCAATGCTACTCAACATGCGGCCCATCTTTAGTGGCCCGCGTTATGATTTCATCATCAAATATATTTATCAATAGCTAATGAAATGAGTATGAAATGTGAGGTGTCCATCTTCAAGAGTATTAACAGAAGTTCTCTGTATTGCTGAATCACAGTACAGTTAGAGAGAGAAATAAATTGCAAAAAGATGCAACAAATGAAATGAACAACAAAGAATATTTAAGCATAGCTGATATTACATGTGAGCGGCGGTCAGTCTGTGCTTGCGTTGATAGAATTGTATATGTGTGCACAAGCAGTATGTCAGTCAAAAATACTTTTAAAAAAGGGACAAATTTCATTTGTGAGTCACTCATCACAGTGCGAATCTGTGTCAAACCCATTTAAATAGCTCATCAGAGATATTACGATATCAGTAATAACAGAAAAAATAATCATTTATCCTGCAAAAATAGCATTGAGATGCTTTCACGGACATGCGTAATAGTGATCAGCATTACAGTACTTCACTGCAAAAAGCTAAAGAGGGTGAACAAATCTTTATGATTTGTCACTGGAGAAGTTTTGGATCTAATATTTGACATACCTCTCTTAACACTCTTGGTTTATAAGTTGACAGTGTCTTTGACAGTGACAACAGAACTGATCACATCTGTTTTCTATATTGCAATGAATGTGTTATAAAGTAGCTCTTTGGAAAATGTAAACCTAACAATGAGAAACATGTTCCATCCCTATATATTGGCTATATATGATGTATAAATATTAACTTTTGGCCGTTGAGGCTACAGGGATCCAGCTCTGCAGCCGCTGAGCTTTCCAAAGTTGAGTAGCCCTGCTTTAATTTATCTTAAGTAATTGAATTGGTAGGAGCTGTAATATCTGTGGCATCTTGCTTATTTTACATCAAGTGGGGCCAGAATTTTTCTCTGTTTGTGCATTTGTGTATGTGAGCTGGGGATGACCAAGTGGCAGTCCCACACCGAGGTTAGCATAAACATTTTTCTGTCCCTGTTGCGTGCAAGCAGATTCCAGGGACAAGACTGTCCTTAAATCCAATGGGTTGGCTGGCTAAATCTCTACGGGTTAATGTGTCTCAAGCACACAAATCAAAAGAGCATTGTACAGGGACATGCTGCTTTTGTACAGACCAATCCAAACTGCTCATGTAATGTTGCCTTCCCTGGTGAAAGAAAAAAGAAACTGCACATGGCTTTAGACTGAATTTTAATCACTTTTTAATTTTGCTAAATGCACAACAGAATAGACATGCAGTAATTCCAAAGCATTTTTTCCCCTATTTAAATGTTTTAAGAAGTGTTATCACGGTAAGCCAAACCCTGACTCTCTCTCTCTCTCTCTCTCTCTCTCTCTCTCTCTCTCTCTCTCTCTCTCTCTCTAGTGTTGAGGGCTACAGTGGCTAAATGACCAGTGTGATTCTTGCATCATTAGTAGATCAAGCCTGGAGGAGAGTCCTCTCCTTTGAAATCGCTGTAGAGTCCCATTTCTCCACACAGCTCACCCTTGAAGTTTTTTCCTTCCCTCTCTCAAAAGAGATCAGGATTGCTCTTTAGAAAAAAAAAAAAAAAATGAAAGAAAGCAAAACCTGGGATTGCTTTTAATCTGGGGAATGAGTGCTCTGCCATGAAACACAAGCAATGAGCAAGTGCCTACCAGGCCTGGCCAGAGTATTAATATTTAAATTCACATCTAGATAATCAATAGAAGGGAGCACTTCAGTGCATGGTTAGCCCCGAATGGGACTTTCAGAGTGAGAAAACCTCCTGATTAAGGCTCTTAGAGGCTCTCCACACTGTGTTGTGCTCAATACTTATCACTGATTATAACCTATTGAGGCAGAAAACCTGATCGAATATAACCTCTTTTGAATTCCTTGTTCCCTCAATGGAGTGTCAAAAAGAGCATTCAGGAGTCTGTGTAACAAAATGGCAGCCTGTCTAAATTGTTCTCCATTTCTTCTTTGCACATGGTGCGCAAGAGAAAATTTCAGGTGCCTTTATTTTCTAACATAATGCTTTGATTTGAGAGCCAGTGTCATAACGGGCAGCAATAGGGAACTTATATCTTATTCTTCTTTTCAGTGTACATAAAAAATCCCAGCTTAGTCCTCTTTGTCTTTTGAATGCTTTGAACTCTTTTCAGCTTAAAGGGACACTTTTTTTGCTTTAGATGGTGGTGTGCATTCACTGTAAAAGCACTCAATACCACAAGAAGACCACAAGCAAAACTGTGAGTGTCTTCAGCCAGACCATACATCTTAAGCATTTGCATAATTTAAGGAATAAAAAGAAAGAGAGAAATCTCTGCTCATTTACAAGCGAGTGGGCGAATCCTTGCCTCATACTTCCACCAGCCTAAAGGGTTAACCAGTGCAAGTTTCTGTCAAATTGTGCCAACAAATGTTGAAACAATGTCTTGGAATCCAGACCTTTGAGAACGGGCTGAGCTCTTTTGTCATTGTCTACGCTTAGCTAAGACATCTTAGACAGAGGAGAAGAAAAGCATCACGGGCTCATGCAAGCGCAGAATCTGGGGATAATATCTAATTTGAAGGGCCAGCAGAAAAGAGAGCAGAAGGCGCAGAAGAAGAGGCCAAGAAAATATTGAAAGACAGCAAGTCCAAAGCTGAACTGCTCAGTTTATTTTCCAGCTCACTGGCCTTCGTAATCCAACTGGGCCAGCTGCTAACAAGATTGGGTCTGAAGTTTACCTCCACAATGACTTAATCAGATTAAGAGCCACAAAGATCAAATAATGACCCAGCTTTGGGGCAAGTTCACTCGGCCCTTGATTGCGTTGTGTGGTCCCTGAGATTTATTAAGGAATTGTATAGGTGACGGTTAAAATGATTCAAAATAATTAATCATTTTCTTCCACAAAGGTAATATGCGGTATTGAATATATCAGACATTAACAATAAAGGTTTGAAAATTATAAATATGCTACTGAACTCTCGAGCAGGGTGTACAAAGATGCACACTGCAATAAATAAGTTTTTCAATTACAAGAGGATCTTCCTGCCATTACCACTCAGTAGTTTTTGCACTCTAGAACCCAAGGTATGATTTCAGTTAAATAAGATTTCAGGAAAAGGTTGTGCTTCTTTTGCAAAGTGGATGCTAAATATCTCACATGACTCCATGATTTTAAGGGTCCCACTGTTTTGCTTTCCGAGTTTATCTGTCTCTCCCACTCTCTCTTTCACTCTTCCCCATTCCCCTGTTCTTAAAAGGGGTAACGGGATTATTGGCAGAGGCATAGAAACGTGATTGTCTCACAGCAGATGGTGCGCACTGCTTCACCTTTGAGAAAAGTTAATTAAGCCCGCCATATTGTGCCCATCCAGGGGAAAAATGTAGATGAATATTGAGCAATCAAACTCTGTGTCTCCTTTTCAAGCCATTTCTGTGGAATGGAGGAGCCCATTCAGGGAGAATTATGTACAGAGCCAAACTAATTCAAGGCCAGGCCCCCACAGTCCCTTCCCACGTCTGCACCAGCCAACCCACCCACCCAAAAATAGATTGCTCTATGGTAAGTGCACTGTGATGTGGTGTCCACCAAATGAAACCAGACTGCCCACAATAATCTGATGTGTGATTGCAGATGGGGATTTGGGGAATTTTGCCATAAAGGATGATGCAGCACTCTGTAGTAGAGCAGGAGTTTTACTGTTAAAGAAAATTAAGCCTGGACCTGGTGGTAAAATAACAGAGAGCTAACTTTTATTCCTCTTTGAGCAGATTTGTTTGGAGGACTGGAGAGTTCTTTGAGGCTGAGTGAGGGATTGAGAGTTAGAAATTTGAAAGCTTTGAGTCTGGCAGCGTTTTATTGGGAAACAGGGAGATCTGGATTAGGAGCCCAAGTGAAATCAGAATAACAAAATAGTGTTCAAAGTGCACAACATGGAGGGAAGAGCCTGCTGGGCACAAAATAAAAGTTGGGGTTAAGCTTATTGTAAACTCCTTCCACAACGTTCCGATGGTAGATGTTACATATGATTAGAGGACCTTTGGTGTGGAGGTCCTGTTGCGGTTCTTCCGTTCCAGTGGAGCATTGATAATTTCTTAAAACCCTGACCATGGCTTTTGCTACGCTTGTACCTGTTTTCACCCATGTCCCCTCTTTCTTTTTTGCTTGATTTTCTAAAGTCTAAACTGAATGGTGAATCAGCTACAGTATTTTAATCATTTCCTCAAATGTTTATCCTACTTAGCACACACATACTGATTGGTCACGAGTGTTTACATTTAATACCTCTTTGAAAGTGGATAAACAAATTGATTAAATAAATTATATTCTTTGCTTTCTCAGATTTAAAAATGAAATAGCACAACTACAGTCTTCCTTTTACCTTCACACTTCTGTGTTGTGCTTTTGCAAATATTATCACATTTTTCAAATATATTTCAATTGTAAATATGGTGCCATATAACAATAAATGCAAAAAAAAAAAAAAAATGTATAGACTTTGCAGCGTGGTGAAAGAGAGCAACGTTTGGCTGATCAGAGTAAGTATACTGGTCAGGGTGCAATTCTTGGGCAGTGTTAACCAAGTCAATTGTCTCTTCATTGAAAGGATCTCATCCTCTTGAATGTGTTTGTGGAGTGTTCCACAGCATTCTCTCCAGAGACTGTTTGTATGGGTATTACGTCCCCTTGAAGTGTGGCCTCCTCCCTTCAGAGCCATTGATATCTCTCTATTGGTTCAGAGAGCAGTGGACAGACCTACCAGGATAAAAGTGACTCACACTAATCACCCAGTCACTTGGGGGCCAGAATGAATCCAGACAATACCCTTTATTCGCTTTCCATTAAGTCCATCTCAAGACCTATCAACTTTCATCGGAGAAGTTATAGTTTTATAAGTGGCACATTATATCACTTTTGTATGTGAGGGATGTTAATGTGAGTATGTGGTCTGCTGAAGGTAAGCTGGGAGTCCAGCATGTATGAATAGACTAAGTTAGACAGGCTGCTTTTCAAACCTTGCTGGCTGGCATTTCTATGTGTGAAAATTACTCCTCACACCAGCCACAAAGCACACAATACAGCCCAATTAAATCAAAAGACAATCTCCACTTCACTGAACAGTGGTACAATGGTGACTGATGAATCCCAAAACGATCTTAGTTTTCTAGATTCAATTGGGTTTAACATAACTGGATAAATGATAACTGGTTGACAAGATGAAATTTATAACAATCATAAGTAACTATTATCAGATGGAAAAAGTCACTACATAAATAAATTACCTGTAATATGAAGCAAATGTTTAGTTTAAAAATCATTATTATATATTAAGGTCAGGCCCACAGTCATTTACTGACATATTTAAAGCACAAAGCAATTCATTTCAGTAAGTAGGTCCTCTTTGATTAATGTAATAATAATAATAATAATAATAATAAATAAAATAAAACAAAAAATATTTTTGTATTTGTACCATGATATGGAAGGAAATCAGATGGATATCAAGATATTATTTGAAGTCAGTCAAATGATGTATTTCAGTCCACATTTTTATTTAAAGCTATTGCAACATACAAAAAGATAAATTATTCAGAGCATTACTGTAATACTGCAAATTCAAAATATAGCCTTCAAAGGATGTTGTATATATACGTGACATGCCAATCATTAGTGTGTGATAAGGCCAGATTTAGCTCAGGGGCCAGAACCAGGTTGTTACCTCATCAGCCACAACTTGACAACAAGATTTACACGTATTCATAATTGTAGTTCCTCTTATCCACAGTTACACCAACTAATGACAGCAGAAACTTGAAGGTCTCTCTTGGCTTGTTTTAATGAGACCCCCTTCTTTTAAAAACCACAAAATGCCACCAATTTAAGGTCTGCCAATTTTCTCCACTTCTATTTGAGAACTACCCAGGGAGAGGAGAAATCATCATACTGGTCAGAAGCAGCGACACTTAAAGAGAAAGTCAGCATGGGTCTGCTTTCCCTGAATGACCTGGACCAGATTAAAATTCAGGAAATAATGTCTTTCTGTCATGTGCTCGTCATGATTTCCTCAACAACTTTTAATTAAGAGAAAAAATAGTTTCTCCTTTTCAGTGTTACCAGTGTGAATAAAGAAAGGAAAAAGTGAAAGGGAGCAGTAATCAGACTTCTGCTGTTTATTTTCTAGCCCTGATAATTGTAACCATTTGGTCCATCAGTTTCAATAATGTTATAAGGTATTTTATGCAGATTTCTGCAGATGCAGATTACATTTTTGATCACCTTTTTTAAGCCATATGATCACATGGGTAGTCCCAGTGGTGTAGTCTAGTTTTTTTGTAGTGAGTATACTGTGATTTTTTCCCTCCCAGCCTCATACTCACCTGTCACAGAGCGACACCCCATAAGCACCACCACACTCACTAATGCATACAGTATGCATCTTCATGTAATTGAGAGCATTCTGAAAGACTGCTTATGTGTTATCAACATGTCAATTTATTATAAGCAACACAAAACTTTAACAGCCAATGACATTTACAGCTGGGGAGACTGGACTAATTTTCTACTGTTTAGTGTTAATCACCATCTAACTCAGCCAGTTAAGAGCTACATTTAGCCTTAGATGTTATATGAATATGGTCCCTGGGGCACAGGTTTTATCAGCTGGCAATTTTCAACGCACATTTAAGAGTGCAAGTTGCAACTATTATTAACAATAATGGAAAGCTGAGGCTTATCAGTAGCAGTATTAACAATGAACATTTGTGTAGTTCCATCACCAACACTCATTCATTACAGAATATTATGAACTGAATTATGAGGACACAAAAGGTGGTCCAGATCTTCAAGCACACTTATCTTCCAAAACCATTGTCAAACTTAGGCTATGTACTGTATCAGCTTAAATGCATGAGAAAGCATTCAAGAACTGCTACAAGACAAATAAGCTTCAAATAAGAAAAAACAAACAAGGTTAATTAACAAATAAGCTTCACCTCAATAAATGAAGGCTGAAAAGGCACTTAACATCGTCAAAGTATCCATACTGGTTTCACTGTGTTAGTCCACAGGCCCTGGAAAAGAACGGAACACTTACAGACAGCCAAGCACCTGTTCCACCAAGATTGCTGGCAGTGTCCTTGGGGTGGGGTAAGAAGGGGAGGAATGGGGTCACTAAGTCACTATGGGGGGGGTAGCCTGGTAGTCTACAAAGCTTTCCAAATGTGTTTGTACTCGGGCATCTGAGGTGTGCATTGCCTCCTTGCTTGCGTGGCAGAGTGATGGCTTCTTAACCATGTTGTAATGTACTTCCTTGGCTCAAAAAGTCTTACAGGGGGCCCATTTATGCTGATCATCATCAAATTACTTACATTGGACAACAACAGTGTAGATCTTTTGTCCGTGCATACATTGTTCATGAGACTGAAGCCCCTTTCACACTCGGCAGTGCTGCTAGGGATGGTCTGCATGCATTGTATGAGTGGTTTTAGGCTTTCAAACTCACTGTCTGGGTGCTCAAGTCATTTCACTTGTGCCTCACCATGCCATATGCCAGGTGTTGATGGCCAGTTGCCTGTATCCAGAATGCTGAGATCATGAAGCATTTCACCTTCAAATGAGAGGCGCTTCTCCACGTTGTTGATCAGACTTTGTAGGAACTGCTTTGCATTGATTGGTGTGAGTTTTGCATTTGACTCCAGGGGAACCGATCCAAAAACCCCAAAGCCTTTGCTGTCAGTGTCGCCTCTGATTTCTCTCCTGGGGTGTCTTTGAATGATGACAGTACTCTGATGGTGCGCTTCAGAAGCTGGTCTGCTCTCAAGAGTGTGATTGAATGGGCCTGGAGTTGCCGAGACAGGTTTGCAAGTTCAGACAGTGCATCGTACATGAGTCCAAGGTCACACATGAATTCCTTCTTTGCATATGACATGCCAGGCCTCTGTAAGTTTGTCTCTCTTTGCAGTTTCTCGTTTGGTCTCTCACAGCATTTTCAAAGTGTCTGTTGAGTGCTTCATACGACCTCCACACAGCCTTTACAGAACAGAAGCTGCTGGCCACCCATCGCATACTTAAAACTCTGCCAATTTTCAGGACTTGTGAGCCCACTTCTTGCGCTGCTTCCAGAAGCTCCCGTGAATTTTTATTGGACTGACTGTAGAGATTGTGGATCTTCTCCATGAACGCTTTGAAGTGGTTGACTGCCTGAACCTCATCCACAGCATCAGATACAGCCAGTTCCAAATGGTGGTTCATGCAGTGCCATGTGAAGAGGAGTGCCATGTGAAGACAAATACAGGAGTAGCTCCATCTACTGAGGCTTTCACGTTGACAATCATGGCAGATTTGTGACTAAGAGATGTAGCCTCGTCAATGAGAACAGACAACTTGCTTGAAGACGACAATACTGTGAACTATTTTTTTCTGCATCTCTTTTGCTGTGTGTTCCACAATTTTTGTGGAACTGTACCTTGAGTGCAGACTAGTGCCCATGTTGACACAATTTTTTTCTTGAAGCTCAATGAGATTGTCATGGTCAGTGAAAGGTCGGTTCATCTTCACAAGATAGTATGCTGTTCTGAATACAGCATCTGTTTCAGCCAACACAGTCTCTGACACAGTTCTCACCAAATTTCCAAGTAAATCCTGTCCACCCTTTTCAGTGAGCTCCTGGGCTATTTTGTGTGCCCTGGATGTCTCATGTCATCATATCTTGTTCCTCAAAGAGGCCAGAGATGTTGATCTGTTTGCGTTTGAGGACTGGATCTTAAAGTACACCCACTCCTCAGATATGGACACTCTTTTTTCTGTGAGGATGCCAGTTGATTTTGTTGCGCTGCAAACAGCACAACCTGGAAGTAAACAAAACCATGACTAATTAGCATCATCATACAAGTTTTGTATCTATATTAGCAATAACATCTGCAGAACAGGGCAAAAATTTACTCAAAAGTATTTAATAAACTGTTTACAATCTTCACACCATGGCTAACAAATGCATGAAAAGCAGGCGAAAGGAGAAAAATGTTCCAGTCTTTCAATTGCTAATTATCTGACAACTATTGATAACTAACATTACCATATAGTAATTTAATGGTGTAAATGTTTTAAATTAATGCACGTTTAAGATGACCATGAATTAACTCTCATTTGCATAGTCATTGACTTTATGAATTTCAATCATTTATATCAGCTTTGCATGTGTGCTGATATCTACCTAACTTTCTGTCCCTCCACTCTAACCAAGGATGGCTGTTTTTAAATTCTCTTGCCTGACTTTCAGTCCACAAGTCTGGCCAGGAGTTCTCATCTCTCTCATCATCTGAAACAAGGAGATATAAACATTGTATTCTGTTTACTACAGTACACAGACACACACAGTAGCCAAGTTATCTCTCCCCTTCTCCCGCATTCATTGATCCACCACACTAACATTAGTGAAGTTATCTAGTTCTAGATACAATTCAATATACCAACAATCCCCTGCTGTTACAGTTACGTTAATGATAACTTATATGCTGCTTTTACTTACCAGGTAATGTTACGATAACGTCAGGCTCATTTTCTGTACCGTGTAGGATAGCATCAGCCTCATCTGGCTCATTTTCTGTAGTTTCTGTAACGTTAATGTTTGTGTCATCTGCTGCAGCTGCAGTGTCACCCGAAGTGGCAGTAGCTTCAGGGGCAGGCTTATGAAAACACTGAAAGAGTGTAGTTTGAGTTTGCCTTAGTTTCATATTCCCTTTAGTGATTCACATTAGTTAATTTCAAACTTGCGCCGAGAAAGACCGCCAAGCAACTGTGTTGTTGTTCCTTGGTAGGTGACGTCAGATCCAGGTCCAATGGTCCAAAAGTCAGTGCTTCGCAACACAGACGGGGTGAATTTATGAATGAAGGTGTGAAAGTTCTGTCACAAAATTATGTTGTTACGTATCCTCGTGCTTTTTTAAGTGGTTATACGGAAATCCTTGACCTTTCCTAGTGGGTATACGGCGTATACCTGTGCATCACATAGACTACACCACTAGGTAGTTCTCATGTTACTTCCAAATTTTCCAGTACTCTGGCATTGGTCCCATCATGCTGAGATGCTGACAAGCACGATCTCCCATCAGACATTTATGCATCGGTTCAAAAAAATTTAGCTTCTCCTGTGATGCAACCAGAATCTTGTTGCATCAGCAGCGCAGGAGACCCGGGTTTGTGTCCCATGCGGAAACCAGGAAATAATAGCATTTGCATAAAGAGTGACAAGCATGATATGGAGATTCCATTTGCCCTCTAACATACATTTATTACTCCACTGACTTCAGTTGGTTCAGTTTTGGGGTTTGGGAGTAGAGTTAATAAAATAAGCATTCATCTTCACTGTATTACATCATTTTCATCTAAAAGCAACTCACTTTTGGTGCGCTTCTGAGTACAATTTACCCGGAAAATGGAGTTCACTCGTGCCATTACATAAAAATAAAATCCCGCTTTGGCAACTAGGGGTACTGCTTGGAATTTCAGGTAAGCATAGACCAAGTTTAGAAAAGAAAAGTCAACCTATCAGTCTAATTGAAAATCATGGTTTCCGGTTTAAACCTGTTTCAACAAAAAACTCCCATTAGAAAAACTTAAACAGTTTAGGTTAAATAGTATTTTTGGTTGACACCAGAGGTTTTCATGTCACATGACCACATGATGTTGCATCAGGTCGCTCGGTGTTGTTTTGCTGTCCACCATTACTTCGCTTCGAAAGTGAAGACCCTCTGGTGTACAAGAAAATTCTTTTAAACAAGGTAAACATTTTAAATTGTGTTGTTTTAAGGGAAGCTTATGTTTTCTATGCGCATTTAGGGTTAGTGACAGGATGGCCAATTAGTTTACAGACTGTCTTGTAAAGTAGTTGTTGCACGCCATTGACTTAAGGCTAACTGCTAAGCTAACCTAATTCAAAAGGACAATACTTTCATTGCCTCCGTTTGACAAGTGCAAAGTTAATATTGTTGCTAATGTAATTTTGCTGTCACTTAAGAAAAAATAATGGTAGTATGATAGGGCTAATTTTTCTGTAGTGCTTGAATAAATTATGAGAGGGCATGTCCTGCTCTGTGTCTGGACATGTTTTTGCCGAGGGCGAGGTTGGGCTCCCCTGACCCACACATTTTGTTATATAAATATTGTGAACTCATATGAAAACTAATTTTATTCTTTTATGCATAATAAAAAATGAGAATGGATTACATGCAAGACAGTGAGTACTGCCTGAAGAGGAAGAATTCATATTACATTCTTACATCTGTCAGCATAATGCAGTATAGATGTAAGGCCACAACCAGAGACTCACTCATCCCACCACCAGAGGGAGCCCTCTCCCGAATATTGACTCTATTCTGTTCCTTCTACAGTTACTTCCTTTGTAGGTTTAAAAGCCATGTGCTTCCATATGCACATTGTGAAGTATTGCCAGTTCCCTATCTGTCACTCACTCGATGTTGTGTCGATGTAGTGACACTAGGGGTCACTCTTGGGAGCCCGAGACACCTCTGGTCTTTGATAAAAGGCCAATGAAAATTGGCGAGTGGTATTTGCATGCCACTCCCCCGGACATACGGGTATAAAAGGAGCTGGTATGCAACCACTCTTTCAGATTTTCTCTTCGGAGCCAAACAGTCAATGTCTACTGAGCTGACTGTTCATTCACCTCTGCTGGATCTGACAGCACATTTCAGCGGCTTCTCCCTCCTCTGCACTGGTGCACTGCAGAGAACGCCCCTGGGCGCTTCGGCAGAAAAAAAAATAAATAAATAAAAAATAAAAAGTATATTTTCCTGAAAGAGTATATTTCTCTAAAAGAGTGGCACACACGGAACATCTTTTTAAAGACGCGTCTTTTTAAAGATGCCTTTCGACACTTGCATTCAAGGGTCAGGCGTTTCAGTACAAGGTCCTCCCTTTAGGCCTGTCCTTGTCCCCTCGCGTCTTCACAAAGGTCGCAGAGGCAGCTCTTGCCCCGTTAAGGGATGTGGGCATTCGCATTCTCAACTATCTTGACAATTTGCTAATCCTAGCTCACTCTCGGGACATGTTGTGTGCACACAGGGACTTGGTGCTCTCACACCTCAGCCGATTAGGTCTTCGGGTCAACTGAGAAAAGAGCAAGCTCCTCCCGGTTCAGAGCATCTCTTTTCTCGGTTTGGAGTTGGACTCGGTCTCATTGACAGCACGCCTCATGAACGAACGCGCACAGTCGGTGCTGACCTGTTTGAAGGTGTTCAAACAGAAAACAGCGGTTACACTGAAACTCTTTCAGAGGCTCCTGGGGCATATGGCATCCTCAGCGGTGGCCACCCCGCTCAGGTTGATGCATATGAGACTGCTTCAGCACTGGCTTCAGACTCGAGTCCCAATATTGGCATGGCGCCCCGGGACACATCGCGTGGCCATCACACCGGTCTGTCACCGTCTCTTCAGCCCTTGGACCGACCTCTCATTTCTACGGGCAGGTGTTCCCCTAGAGCAGATTTCCAGACATGTCGTGGTCATGACAGATGCCTCCAAAATGGGCTGGGGCGCTGTTTGCAATGGGCATGCAGCCGACGGCTTATGGACGGGCCCGCAGCTGCGTTGGCACATCAATTGCCTCGAGTTGCTGGCAATTCTGCATGCCCTGCAGAGGTTCCGGCTGTTGATCCAGGGCAAGCACATGTTAGTTTGGACAGACAACATGGCAACGGTAGCATATATCAACCACCAAGGCGGTCTGCGCTCTTGTTGTATGTCACAACTCACCCGCCGTCTCCTCCTCTGGAGTCAGCAGCACTTCAATTCACTGCAAGCCACTCACATCCCGGGAACCTCAACACTGCAGCGGATGTGCTGTCATGGCAGGTTACCTCAGGGGAGAGTGGGGACTCCACCCTCAGGTGGTCCAGCTGATTTGGAGTCGATTCAGACAGGCACAGATAGACCTGTTCGCCTCCCAAAAATCCTCCCACTGCCCGCTCTGGTACACCCTGACTGAGGCACCTCTCGGCATAGATGCGCTGGCACACAGCTGACCTCCTGGCCTTCACAAATATGCGTTTCCCCCAGTGAGCCTACTTGCACAGACTCTGTGCAAGGTCAGGGAGGACGAGGAGCAGGTCATCCTGCTACCACCCTACTGGCCCACCCAGACATGGTTCTCAGACCTCACGCTCCTCGCGACAGCCCCCCCACAATGAGTTCCCCTGAGGAAGGACCTTCTTTCTCAGGGACGGGGCACCATCTGGCACCCGCGACCAGACCTCTGGAATCTCCATGTCTGGCACCTGGACGGGACGTGGAAGACCTAAGCGGTCTACCACCCGCGGTGGTAGACACGATCACTCAGGCTAGGGCCCCCTCTATGAGGCGCCTGTATGCCTTTAAGTGGCGTCTGTTCATTAAGTGGTGTTCTTCCCGATGGGAAGCCCCCAGAGATGCGCAGTCGGATCGGTGCTTTCCTTCCTGCAGGAGAGGTTGGAAGGGCGGCTGTCCCCTTCCACCTTGAAGTGGAACATTGTACGTTGCTTCTATAGCAGCATATCATGACACAGTGGACGGTAAGTCCTTAGGGAACCATGACCTGATCATCAGGTTCCTGAGAGGCACCAGGAGGCTGAACCCCTCCAGACCGTGCCTCGTTCCCTCATGGGACCTTTCTGTAGTTCTTCAGGGTTTACAGAGAGCCCCCTTTGAGCCCCCCTTCAAGCATTCTGTCAGCGAAATGTGCCTGGAGTTCGGTCCGGGCTACTCTCACATGATCTTGAGACCCCGACCGGGCTATGTGCCCAAGGTTCCCACGACCCCTTTTAGGGACCAGGTGGTGAACCTGCGAGCGCTGCCCCAGGAGGAGGCAGACCCAGCCCTGTCATTGCTGTGTCCGGTGCATGCTTTATGCATCTATTTGGATTGCACGCAGAACCTTAGGATCTCTGAGCAGCTCTTTGTCTGCTTTGGTGCACAGCGGAAAGGAAGCGCTGTCTCCAAGCAGAGGATCGCCCACTGGCTCACTGACGCCATAGCTATGGCATATCACACCCAGGACGTGCACCCCCGGTAGGGCTACAGGCCCATTTTACCAGGGGTGTAGCGGCCTCCTGGGCCCTTGCCAGGGGTGCCTCTCTAACAGACAGTTGCAGAGCAGCGGGCTGGGCAACACCCAACACCTTTGAAAGGTTCTTCAACCTCTGGTTGGAACCGGTTTTGTCCCAGGTAGTGGCACGCAATACAAGTGGATAAGCCCAGGATAGCTGGCTGGGTGTATCACTTGCACATAGCGCCTTTCACCTCCTCTGAGCTGAAGACGTGCGCCATTAATTCCCAGTAGTGTTCACAAACTATGTTCCCTGGTTGACTTCCTCCGAGCCCTGTGGCAGTCGAGTTTTCGGAGAGACTCGCAGTCGGCCCAGTACACGTGCTAATTAAGAGCCCTGTTCTGGGGTAGGTGCTCCGCATGTGGTGGTTCCCTGTAAGGTAACCCCATGCAATGTATATCTTCCGTTAATTTGTTTCCCTGTTGGCAAACTACGTCTTCCTTGGTCAGAGCCCCCTCTACCACAGTCTCCATGTTTGTAGTAACTCCTCCCCCGTTGGGTAGGATCTACCATGAGATTTCTCCACATGGTCGGCAAGACCATGTGATGTATTTTCCACTTAAATATTCCCCCCCTCTCTGGGCAAGGTGTGGTCTCCGCTGTGTCCTCCCCTTGGGAGGGACACCCCCCCGACTAGACCTGGCGGCCCAGTCGGATAATCTCCCTTGTTTTTTAGGGAGTGGAAAAAAAAGAAGGGGAAAAGGAGGCCACGACTGGGCTAGCCTGCCTCTATCTTTTGGGTAGTCGACTTGTCCCCAAAGGGCCGTTCGACACTCATAACTATGTTGGGGGAGGTTACGTGTCGGCCTGGTGCGCTGGCTACGAGGCACACAGTTGTCTGCCTGTCACACACCGCCAGTTCACGTAACACAGTTCAACCAGTTGTGGCGTTTTGTATAGGGACCCCTAGTGTCACTACATCAACACAACGTCGAGTGAGTGACAGATAGGGAACATCCTGGTTACTTGCGTAATCTCCGTTCCCTGATGGAGGGAACGAGACGTTGTGTCCCTCCTGCCACAACGCTGAACTTCCTGCTGAAATGGCCGGACCTTGTTTTGGCTCCTCAGCATAAAACCTGAATGAGTGGTTGCATACCAGCTCCTTTTATACCCGTATGTCCGGGGGAGTGGCATGCAAATCAAACCCTGCATTGACTACTGCGGCCTCAATTCAGTGATGGTCAAATATAGATATCCACTGCCACTAGTTCCTTCTACCCTGGAACAACTGTGTGGCGCTCGAATTTTCACCAAATTAGACCTCCGAAGCACATAAAACCTCATCCGAATCAGAGAAGGAAATGAGTGGAAAAGGGCCTCTCACCACAAGGGGGCACTGTGAATATCAGGTCATGCCATATGGCCTTGCCAACTCACCAGCTGTATTCCAGTCCTTCATAAATGAAATTTTCCGTGACCTTCTAAACCAGTGTGTCATCACCTACATAGACGACATCCTTATTTACTCACAAACCAGAGCACAGCACATTCAACATGTGAAGACTGTACTAACTCGGCTACAAGAGAACCAATTGTATGTTAAAGCTGAGAAATGTGAGTTTCATACCACCAGTACTACTATCCTAGGATAAAATATCAGTCACCAAGGGGTGGAGATGAATATGTCAAAGATCAAGGTAGTAACAGAATGGCCATGTCCCATGACTATCAAAGATCTACAAAGGTTTCTAGGCTTTGCAAACTTCTACAGACTGTTCATTAGAAACTATAGTATCACCACAGCCCGTTGAAGGTAAAGGTAAACCCAAGAAGTTGCAATGGACTAACTCAGCACAAACAGTGTTCGAAATGCTCAAAATCAAGTTCATGACAGCCCCTATTCTCAAACACCCTGACCCTATTCTTCCAATCATTATAGAAGTTGATGCTTCTGACTTTGGAATAGGAGCTGTTCTCTCACAAAGACACGGCACACCAGGAATTTATCCATGCGCTTTCTTTCCCAGGAAGTTGACTACTGTAGAGTGGAACTATGATGTGGGCAACAAGGAGCTTCTCTCCATCAAACGACATTAGAAGAGTGGAGACACTGGCTGGAGGGGGCAGCTCACCCATTCCAGGTAATAACAGACCACAAGAATTTAGAATACATTAAGAGTGTGAAACATCTGAACCCAAGACAAGCATGATGATCATTATTCTTCACAAGATTTCAGTTCACAGTCCCGTATCGACCCGGCAGCAAAAACAGCAAAGCAGATGCCCTCTCCAGTCTGAGTTCGTTACAATAATACACTACTATCAGTATGTACAAGGTCTAGTTAATAAATTAGTCTGCAGTAACAATTATGCAAACTGTCCCAACAAAACCTAAATGTGAAATCTCACCTTTCCTTTTGTGTTAACAGGTTTGTTGTTGTTTCCTGAAAAGGTTGCAATTTTAGACATATTGCTGAAGTTGGTATTCCCAAAATGAACAACTGTGAACATTGTGCATGTATGCTTAAATACAAAATAGAAATGCAGCACTTTCCAAGAATAGCTTGGAACTTACCACAGATGTATACTTACTAATGTAGTATGTAAAAGTTCAGTAATTTCAGTTGAATTTGTAGTGGAAATTACATGACAGTATGAAATTTAATGGCATGTTCAATTCACATTAGTATTTTTATTTAAAATCTTTCAAGAATTGCAAACACAAATCAAAACAAACAAAGAAATTACCCACCCAATGTAATGTAAGTTAATTTTACCAGACAGTAACAATAAATAAAATGGTAAGTGATTTCATGCAGTTTTAAATATCCTGAAAACTTTAATATTTTAGATTGATTTAAGAGAATGATTGCTGTTATCGTGCAAAGAAAGTGATTATGTTTTTTGTGTCTCATACAGTATAAACCTATTCACCTATTTCAGCTTTTGAATCATTGCAGATTATGCAGATTTTCAGCATGGTGTGATAAATTTTTTGAATTTATCGAGACAAACAATAGAAAAGGTTACAAGAAGCATCCATGCCTCTCTGAATCTGGTTCTTACAATGGTTGCTACAGGTGGAAGCAGTGGCTGAAGACAAAAATGGGCAACTACCGAACTCCACTAAAGGGCATTGGGTGTTCTGAATTGCTTGCAAATTCACTTAAGTCCAAAGCTCCAGAGGATGCACTGCCAGCAATAAAAGTGACCTAGGAGAGGAGAGGCCAACCACATACCCGACATTCCAACTGGAGTGAACCCAGACAAATTGGAAAATGAGACAGTCACTTTTAAGTGAAGTGAAGAAGCAAAACAATCATGCAGGGATAAAGGACAAAATGGCCATGACTTTTTCACTGCAAAGACAGGAAATTGTGGAAAAGGAATCAGGAGTGGAAGAGTTGAGAGATTGCCTGCATTGTTCACAATAGATGAGATAAGTAATTTAATCAGTGGCAATAGGTCAGTTGTGGCCTGTAAAGTAAATTATATTATCTCCTATCATAAGAAACCTGCTAAGAAATTGAGCCAAAGCAACTCAAATTGCATGTTTTGGCCTTTGATGTCAAAAATAAGATCTTACAAACCAAACAGTCGTAATGTAACATTTGCATGTGCTATTTTTTTTATTTTTTATAGATCAATGCTGAATTTCTGAGAATTACAACCGTTCCACTTCAACCACGATTCCTGGCTTCCTTGGACAAGCACCACAGCAAGCTGATTGAGATCATCAGAAACAGGGGAGGAGTTGTCAGAGAGAAGACCCAGAATACACTAAAAGTTCTTGATCAGGTATGTACTACTTGCTCAATACATTAAAATTAGCCATATCACATAAATAGTAACACTGTAAATAGAAGCAATAGTGTTCATTTTGTCAACACATTTGATTGTGAAGTTAGATTACACATTGGAAGATGTAGTACACTTATCTTCTGAGCTTGACAGGCCTTTTAACTGGTTTGCCCAAAGCATTTGTAAATCACAATTACTGTAACTCCAAGTGCCCATTTGTGTAGTGTTTGCATCTTCAGTCAAGTTGCAAAATTGGACAGCATCATTTTGCATTTTGTGTGTGTTTGCACTCTCACCTAGAGCCTCGAATCTAAAAAGAGAGTGTCTGCTGAAGTGCCTCTTTGTCCACATCTTCTCCAAGGTACACAATCTTACTGTAACGTTCTATAACGTCTGTTGCTGGTACTGACAAAGACAATGATGAAAGTGTAAAGAACCCAAGTGCAAATTTATTCCAATGTGTGATCCAAAAAACCCTAACATAAACTAGACTTGACATAAACTAGACTTGACATCAACTTGAACTCACAACCAAAGTTACAAACAACAATACTTGACAATGGAAAACATGAGGGTTAAATACACGAACATGGGAGAACAAGACAATCAAGTTAACCAATGAAAAGACAGAACTGATAACAAGATAACTAGACAATAAACCAATGAAAACAAGACACATGAACATGGAGGGAATCACATGAGGGAACAGATCACATGCCAAGAAACAGGAATTAAACTTTCAAAATAAAAGACATGAAATACATGAACAAACACATCAAACATTACACTTACACTATGTAACACAGTTTTTGTTCCTGGGTAGGAAGTGTTATTTCCTAATTGCTTATGCCTCAAAGTATAGAAAATGGCTATTATTCCCCACAAACTTTTTGACCAGGACAGTGATATTTTGAAATTCACCTATTTCCAATAAGAAAAAGGGCAAATTTGTGACTTTTCGTTCACATAAATTCAGAAAAAACAACATATGAATCCAAAATCCTTCTTTATCTGTGGTCCAACGAAGACACCGGCTTTGACCTTTGCCTAAGAGAGCATAGGGAAGAAGTCTTGAAGGTACTTGAAGGCTGCCAACTCTTAATCTAGAGCTCTGACAAATTGTTTCATAAGGCCCAATTTGATGTGCAGTGGTGGTATCAGCGCCTTCCAGGGGTCCACCAGTGGCTCCCACTTGACGTTGTTCCTCCCCACAGAGAACTTGGTCCACTAGGCCAGTCCCGCCTGTGGTAGTGCGCCTCGGTGTCCCTGCTGTCCCAAAGGCAAGGATAGAAGGGAATCTTGGTAAAACCGCCTTGGAGACCCATCAGGAATGCCACCATTTTGAAGTCTCCTATGATCTCCCAGCAGTACACATCATACTTCAAGGCGTCCAGCAAGGTCTTGATGCTGTTGTAATCTTCTTTGAGGTGCACCGAGTGAACCAGGGGAAGAGACGGGTACTCATGGCCATATCCATCATTGAGGTCACCGAGGTCCGGACCTCGGTATTTTTTTCCGAGGTGTATATTAAAAGTCATAAAATAATATCCTAATAATAACTCTTTGGTGTCGCAAAGTTAACCGACCTTCTCAGGTGACTGCTTGCTTTAGTTGACCAATGAAATCGGCTGGGGGGCAGGCTTTGCACTCCACTGTGCTGGA
This sequence comes from Myxocyprinus asiaticus, assembly GCF_019703515.2. NCBI lineage: Eukaryota > Metazoa > Chordata > Actinopteri > Cypriniformes > Catostomidae > Myxocyprinus > Myxocyprinus asiaticus. The sequence goes on from NC_059355.1 coordinate 22,527,754, forward strand.
CTACGTCAACAAACCGAGCAGGGCAGGCACCTTAATCCGCCGAAGCGTTACGAGGTAACTAGAGAATTTTACTAGTCTTCTGCTTGTAGTTCATTGCCATGATTCATCCCCACCCAGTGAGACATCATCTGACAAATAGCTCCTGTGCGCGGTCATGCTTCGTTAAACAGTGGCCGTCCATCATGAGTGAATTAACTAGCTAGCTGCCAGCTAACATTAATTCCATCATCCAATGATGGACTGATAATGATATGCTTTTCTTTCATATCAGTTTGTGTAGGGTTGAAATGCATGTTAAAATGATGAGGTACCAATATATTTTTATTTTCATTGAAAGATTATCCTAGCAGAGGCCGGTAACTTTTGCAAATAAATATCAATTTACTGTGCCCAGAATATGATTAGCATTATGTTACTGTGCTGTTTAACACAAACAAAAACTGACCTGATCTCATTCAAACAATGTAGGCCTAATTACCACAGAGATATATGTTCTTTTGTAATTACAGTGAAGCCTATAGGTTCAATTTAATTTCATAAGTATAGTGTCATAATACAGTATAGATATTATTTTGTATAAAACACATTTTTCCTATGTTTATGTACTGCTTGAGACACATTTTTATAATTCAAATCAAAAATGATGCAAACACAAAGACTAAATAAAGGTGTTTTTAATTTTACTAAATCATTTTTACTACACTTTGGCAGGAGACACAAGTGAGGAGTCACAAAGAAAGGGACAGGCAGTGAATACAGAGGGAGAGAGAGAAGAAAGAGAAGAAGAGGACGGAGAGAGATATGAACAGAAAGATTGTAATGTTGAAGGCAGAGAGACAAGATGAGATGAGAAACAAGGAGTAGGTTATGGAGAGCAGAGAGATACAGAAAAAGAGGCTGAGAGAAAGAGCACAGGAGACACAAAAGGAAAAGACTCAGAGAGACCACACAAGCAGAGCAATACTGGAGCAGACCAGGCTGAGATGAGAGGTGATAGAGCTGATGTCATTCAAAGAGACACATTTCTACACAAATTTGATCCAGCCCAGTTGAAAAATAAGCCACTAACAGATGAAGACAAATACTGCCTTCTCAAGAATAAGTGCTTCAAACATATCTATAATTACCCAAAAACAAAGTTTGGTGAATGTATTACTGCTTGACAGATCATTTATGCTACTGCACACTGACATGGTTTTAAAGCTATTATTATCCAACGTCTTAAAATGTACATATGTTGATCAGGGAAATCAATATTTTTCACCCCCCAACCCCGCTAGCAAACGTAGTTTTTGGACCTCTGTATTTTTTAAACCCTGCATACGGCCATGTGGGTACTTGTTACCATTATGGACCAGCACGGCTTTGAATATTACTTTAGTTTAAATACATGTTAATTTGGATTCATATGATTTTTTTCTGACTTTATGTGAACGAAAAGACACAAATTTGCCCGTTTTCTCATTGGAAATAGGTACATTTCAAAATATCACTGTCCTGGTCACAAAAGCAAAGTTTGTGGGGAATAATAGCCATTTTCTATACTTTTGAGGCATAAGCAATTAGGAAATAACACTTACTACCCAGGAAAAAACACTTGTTACACAGTGTTATGAGTATTTGGAAAGTAGTTTTGCATTAATCACTTAAACTTTAGGCAAGATAAAACATTGAATATTTAAACTTTAAAGCCCATATACATGGCCTCAGTTCCTACAAAAATACTCAGGCTTATTGTATATTTGCTTGTTTGCATATTTGCCTATGCCTATAATTATTGTTAAGTTGTCTGTTCCCCCAGTGGTCATTAATCTACACATTTTTTTAAAAAAAATTGTATTTATTTTTTTTTTAGAATTGAATGTTTAATACACAAACTAAGGTTTCTGTGCTGGTTTATATTTTATATTTTGTAAAACACTATATAGTGTGGCTATACTGTATGTGGCTGGAACATATCAAGATATTTTTATTACAATGTGAAATATTTGTCACTTCAGCAGTGCAGATGAAGCAGTGAAAACCTGGGCATAAAATGGATATTAAATCCAAATATTGTATTGTGGAAACTGTCCAGATTATGAAATTAATGAAAATATGAAAACAAAAGGCAGTTTTATCTTTTAACATTATAGTGAATCTTAATTGAAGTATGTACAGGTGCATCTCAATAAATTAGAATGTCGTGGAAAAGTTCATTTATTTCAGTAATTCAACTCAAATTGTGAAACTCGTGTATTAAATAAATTCAATGCACACAGACTGAAGTAGTTTAAGTCCTTGGTTCTTTTAACTGTGATGATTTTGGCTCACATTTAACAAAAACCCACCAATTCACTATCTCAAAAAATTAGAATACATCATAAGACCAATAAAAAAAACATTTTTAGTGAATTGTTGGCCTTCTGGAAAGTATGTTCATTTACTGTATATGTACTCAATACTTGGTAGGGGCTCCTTTTGCTTTAATTACTGCCTCAATTCGGCGTGGCATGGAGGTGATCAGTTTGTGGCACTGCTGAGGTGGTATGGAAGCCCAGGTTTCTTTGACAGTGGCCTTCAGCTCATCTGCATTTTTTGGTCTCTTGTTTCTCATTTTCCTCTTGACAATACCCCATAGATTCTCTATGGGGTTCAGGTCTGGTGAGTTTGCTGGCCAGTCAAGCACACCAACACCATGGTCATTTAACCAACTTTTGGTGCTTTTGGCAGTGTGGGCAGGTGCCAAATCCTGCTGGAAAATGAAATCAGCATCTTTAAAAAGCTGGTCAGCAGAAGGAAGCCTGAAGTGCTCCAAAATTTCTTGGTAAACGGGTGCAGTGACTTTGGTTTTCAAAAAACACAATGGACCAACACCAGCAGATGACATTGCACCCCAAATCATCACAGACTGTGGAAACTTAACACTGGACTTCAAGCAACTTGGGCTATGAGCTTCTCCACCCTTCCTCCAGACTCTAGGACCTTGGTTTCCAAATGAAATACAAAACTTGCTCTCATCTGAAAAGAGGACTTTGGACCACTGGGCAACAGTCCGGTTCTTCTTCTCCTTAGCCCAGGTAAGACGCCTCTGACGTTGTCTGTGGTTCAGGAGTGGCTTAACAAGAGGAATACGACAACTGTAGCCAAATTCCTTGACACGTCTGTGTGTGGTGGCTCTTGATGCCTTGACCCCAGCCTCAGTCCATTCCTTGTGAAGTTCACCCAAATTCTTGAATCGATTTTGCTTGACAATCCTCATAAGGCTGCGGTTCTCTCGGTTGGTTGTGCATCTTTTTCTTCCACACTTTTTCCTTCCACTCAACTTTCTGTTAACATGCTTGGATACAGCACTCTCTGAACAGCCAGCTTCTTTGGCAATGAATGTTTGTGGCTTACATGCTTGTCTTCTGGACAACTGTCAGATCAGCAGTCTTCCCCATGATTGTGTAGCCTAGTGAACCAAACTGAGAGACCATTTTGAAGGCTCAGGAAACCTTTGCAGGTGTTTTGAGTTGATTAGCTGATTGGCATGTCACCATATTCAAATTTTTTGATCGTGAATTGGTGGGTTTTTGTTAGATGTGAGCCAAAATCATCACAATTAAAAGAACCAAAGACTTAAACTACTGCAGTCTGTGTGCATTGAATTTATTTAATACATGAGTTTCACAATTTGAGTTGAATTACTGAAATAAATGAACTTTTCCACGACATTCTAATTTATTGAGATGCACCTGTATACTACTGTATTGTACTATTTAATATTTTTTGTCACAGCAGATGTTAAAAGTTTTGGGGGGATAGCTATTATTAATACTTGTACCAATGCTTTACTTGCGATAAAGTCAAATGTTTGCTATGAGAAAAATACTTAGAGGAGCCTCCGTTAACTCTGCTGGACTTTGTAAGTCATTACATTTTTGCATCACTAGAACCACAATTTAAGGTTGTTATTGAGATTTGATTGGGAGAATTGTGTAGATAATTTTTTTATATTGGTACATCAGACACTTGTTTCATCAGAATATCTTTCTAATAATATCTTTTATCAGGTTGTTCAGAAGGATGAAGTTGAAACGGAGCTTGAGAGGTGCACAATGGCAGTGTTTGTCATCAGGGAGGAGGAGAATCCTCTCCAGCCTCCACATGAAATTGGGATTGTAATTGAAGGTGTGGAAGTCCTTAATGAGTTACCATCAGTTGCACATGCATTTGCTCTGTTATTTGGCCTCATCTATACTCTAAACTTGAGCTATCCAAGTAAGCTCATATACACTTTTGATGCGCTGCAGAAAGTATTAATGGAGATAGAACCAATGAAAATGACATGCAGAGTGTGCAGTCTGAGTGTCAAGCTCTAAATATTGGAATAACCAACGAAAAACATTTGGATACAGCTTGTTTTTTGTTCTGATTTATAGCTTGTATTCAAATACATTCTGGTCATTTTGTTTTTCAAAGTATAGCCAAGTTTTAACACTTAGAAACTCTATTTTTACACTTATTAATGGCTATTACATTACATATATCAAGTTTTAAAGGAGAGATGTAGACCGGTTTTACATGTTAATATTTATGTGGTTAAGGTTACAGAAAGGTTGCAGAATGTTTAAAACATATCGAAAAGACAACAATTTGCTTAATTTTATACTTAGTATGTTTTTTTTTTTCCTCAAGTGTTGATGTGTAAAACACACTGTGGCAGTGGGGGTGTGGTCAAGCATCTCTCCGGAGAGAGAGAAAGCGGTAAGGGCACTTACACCTGAGCTAAATTATGTCTAACACCTGTCTCTAATTTCAGTGAGCACGGGGAGAGCGGCATAAAAGAGCCACACCGCCAGTAGACGTGGTGAGAGAGAGACTGGTGCAAGAAAGGCCACGACGTGTCATTCTGTTATATGAATTGGAAGTATTTAAGTAAATGTTTGCCTGTAAAACCGACGAGTGTGAACTGTAAGAGTCTGAGTGCAAGATTAAATCTCCTACCTGAACCAGGAAATCTGCTTCTCGCCTCCTCCTTTCCACTAAGTAGTGTTACACACACATACTGCCAAGCTGTAATGTTTGCATTCAGTCTGTCCATTGATCTGGGGGTGATAACCAGAGGAGAGGCTCACTGACACACCTAGGAGGGAGAAGAAGACCTTCCATACTCTCGAGGTGAATTGGGGACCGCAATCTGAAATGATGTCCTCTGGCAGACTGAAGTTCTGGAAGATGTGGTGGAACAGGGCTTCTGCAGTCTCTAGAGCTGTGGGAAGGGCGACACGCCTTGGAGAATCGATCTACGGCGACCAATATACAGGTGAAGTCATCGGAGGAAGGGAAATCAGTGATAAAATCCTCTCCTAGGTGTGACCAGGGTCGATGTGGAATGGGTAGTGGAACCAGTTTGCCTGAAGGAAGGTGATGGGGGGATTTAGAGATGGCTCGGTCTGTGCAGGATTGGACGAACCGTAGAACCTCACGGGACATACAGGGCCACCAATAATGATCCTTGAGGAGCGAGGGGGTCTGATGAATTCCTGAATGCCCTATTCCCAAGGAGGAGTGGACTGCTTCCATGAGTTGTTGATGGAGTGGAGTGGGAAACGTAAGAGCGCCTCTCTGGGCACCACAGCGGAGCAGGTTCAGTGATGGTAGCTTCCACAATTTGGTTGTCCAGGGCCCAGTGGATAGGATTGATGATCAGGGAAGATGGCACAATGGTTTCAGGAGTAGTAGAAATGGAATCCGGAGTGTGTAGTTGGGAGAGAGCGTCTGCCTTGGTGTTTTTGGACCCTGGAAGATAAGTGATGTGGAAGTTGAACCTGGTGAAGAATAATGCCCATCGGGCCTGGTGAGGGTTCAACCGACGAGCGTCCCTTAGGTACTCCAGGTTCAGATGGTCTGTGATAACTTGAGAGGGGTGACGGGAACCCTCCAACCAGTGGCGTCACTCTTCAAGTGCCAGCTTGATGGCCAGAAGCTCCCAGTTGCCAACATCATAATTCTGCTCTGCTGGGGATAACTTACGGGAAAAGGCACAGGGGTGTAATTTGGAAGGATTACCCTGCCGCTGGGAGAATATCGCTCTGATGCCAGTGGTGGAGGCGTCTACTTTGACCACGAAAGGAAGGTCAGGATTGGGGTGTACAAAGATTGGTGCTGAAGTGAAGGCATCTTTGAGCCGCTGGAAGGCTGCGGACGCAAGCGGAGACCAGTACAGAAGTTTTGGTTTGGAGCGGAGGAGTGAAGTGAGCAGTGCACCGAGGGTGCTATAATTCCAGATGAATCGGTGGTAGAAGTTAGCAAATCCGAGGAAATGATGGAGTTCCTTAATCGTGGTCAGGGGTGGCCAAGACTGGACTGGCTGTACCATCCCTTGGTCCATCTCCACTCCCTCTGGGCCAATGTTGTATTCCAGGAATTGCACTGAGGGCTGTTGGAAGGTGCACTTCTCAGATTTGAGGAACAGACGGTGTTCACGTAGCCTTTGCAGGACCTGTGTGACATGACAGATTTGTTCCGGGAGACTTAGGGAGAAGATGAGGATGTCGTCTATGTATACGAAAACAAAGCATTGGAGAAATTCTCTGAAGATCTCGTTCATGAAATTTTGGAAAACAGAGGGGGCATTGGCCTGGCCATATGGCAACACCCGATATTCATAGTGCCCCGTGGGCATGATGAATGGCGGTCTTACACTCATCCCCCTTCTGTATCCGGATTATGTTGTAAGCACTGCGCAGGTCCAGTTTGGTGAACAATGTTGCTCCTCTAAGCAATTCCAGGGCGTCTGGAACCAAGGGAAGGGGATAGCGGTACTTGACGGTGACACTGTTGAGGTCCCGGTAGTCTATGCAGGGTCTTAGGCCCCCATCCTTTTTGGCCATGAAGAAGAAGCTGGAAGCGGCAGGGGAAGTGGATGGATGAATGTATCCTTGGGACAGGGCTTCCTCGACATACTCCTCCATGGCCTTCTGTTCGGGTAGTGACAGTGGGTAAATTCTTTTTTTATTATTGATTATTGATGGCGCAATCCCAAGGTCTGTGAAGAGGAAGTTGCGTAGCAAGCTGAGGGCTGAAGACATCCTGGTACTCAGAGTAAGCCGGGGGAATGTTAATCTGACATTTAAGCAGGGGACTCTCCATGGAGGTTGCCAAGACCTAGGCTGGAGTAGGGCCTCTGGTGGGGACCGTATTTCTCGGCAGTTGGCGAGTATTTGTGCCATCCAATACCAGGAAGGAGATGGATTCTAGGTGGGTTGCACCCATTCGCAGGTATATTAGAGCTGTCTGGTGAGTGATAAATCCCTTGCCCAATGGTTGGCCAATTACGGAGTGGACTGGGTAGGCATTGGGGCACGTGGTCAGATGGAGGTGGAGCTGTTTGCAGAGTGTCTGTGAGATGTAGTTGGCCGCAGCACGGGAGTCGAGGTGGGCAGAGACTGTGAAGGAGTAAGTTGCAGATGAGACGGTCACTGTGGTGCTTAAGGGTGAATAGATGGCAGGTGTGGTGGTGGCTGAACTCACCGCAAGTCTTGGAGGACGGATTGGGCATTGGGCAATGTGATGGTCAGCCACACTGCAATAGAGACAGAGATGGGAGCCAATGCACTGTTGTCGTTCAGAAGGGCTCAGGTGAGAGGAGTCTACTTGCATGGGCTCTTCTGATGGCCCAGGGTGATGGCTGGAAGGTACTGAACTGAGTGGAGACTGGGTCTTGCTGGTACGTTAAACCAAACAGGACATAATTTGATTGGCCACACGTATGGAGAGCTGGATAAAACATTCCAGTCCCAAACTGTCATCATAAGCAGAGAGCTGAAGCCGGAGAGCTGGTTCCAGTCCCTGACGATTGATGGTAAGGAGAGCTGGTTCGTTCCATCCGCATGCAGAAGCCACGGTTCGAAATTGGAGTGCCTAATCTGACACTTGTCATCTGCTTTGGCAGAGTCTATAAAGCTGTTCATGGACCTGTGAGTCCCCAACTGGGCATCCGAACACCTCCTTGAAATGTGTAATAAAACTGTAGGTTTGAATCACAGGGCCATCTTGATTCCATATGGTGGTTGCCCACTGCAGAGCTCGCCCAGAGAGAAGAGATATCAAATATGCCACCTTGGAACGTTCCGTAGTGAATCTACCTGGCTGCATCTCCATAGACAATGAACATTGCAAAAGGAAGCCGGTGCAGCACCATGGGCGTGGGAAGGTGCGTCGAGGAAGATGTGGAAGTAGTGGAAGGCATGGCTGCCGCTGTCCCGCTTGGCTCGTGTTGTGATGATACAGGGGCATTGCTGGCTGCAGCGGTGAGTAATGTTTGTCTCAGTTGATTCACTAATAGAACGATGGTACTTTCGATGGCGTTCTGATCGGCTCCTGCTGGGTTCATATTTCGCTGGTCAAGTCTTCTGTAATGTAGCACACAGACACAGATGTCTGGTTAACCCAGATGCAGGAGTTTTATTGAACACACAGATCAGAGAGCAGTCAGTTTAGTAAGGAGGCAAACTTAGCTTATAGACAACGGAGTTGGAGATTGCAGAAACGTTGATGAAGAGTGAGCACAGGAAGTCTCTGGGAGACAAAGGAGCATTAGAAGGACTTGGATGAAGGTTAGTGGAGAGGAGTTCTGCTTCCGAGTTCAGCTTCACGTTTAGAACAGGGAGAGCTAGTGAGTCAAGGTTTCCTTGACAATGAGTCTTGACAATGACGAAGTGGCGGAGTGAATATTTATAGTGGAGAGTGATGAGCCATGGATTGGGAACAAGTGTGGGCAATTAATAATCAGATGAGAGAGAGCGGAGTGTGGAATGGGAATGGGAGTCCGGTGTGGATGTGACACTAGCTTTATTGACTGCAGAAATTATTGTGGGTTTTATTTTTTTTATTTTTTATTTTTTGTACATAACGGAAAAGGTGATGTATATTTTTAAAATACATCACAATAAACATTAAGGTCTTTCGAAGAGAATATTCCTGTCTTTATTTATAGTAAGTAAACTAAATTAAACATTGACTAACACATTTTTTTAATTTTTTTATCTTAAGTGAAAATTCTACTTTTATATTATAGCTACTTTAGCTTTTGTTTATGGTGAAAAGTTGTTAAAAGCAACAAAAAAATAAATAAAATAAATAAAAATAAAATAATATATATATATATATATATATATATATATATATATATATATATATATATATATATATATTGACCTACATTAACATTTTGACTTGTGTTTAAAGAAATTATATTAATTAAGGTATAATTAGAAATGATAGTTTCTACAGAATCAAAAATGTAATTTGAGAAGTTAATAAAATTGCCTGTAACAAAATTAGAGTTTTGTAATTAGTTTATTAAAAAGTAAAAACTATACTTACATGTAATAGTAAATATTAGGTTATTCCAAATGGAAAAAAAAATATATATATATATATATATATATATATATATAAGCTGAAATGTTGTAAGATCTTTTTACTTTGTGTGAATGTACATTTTTGTCTTTGGAATAATAATATTTTTTTTGTTAATATTAAGTCAAAATTTAAGGTTTGAACCAAATCATAAATATAATTTGAGAAAAACAATCAAACAAGAAAATTGGGTGTAACAAATCAGAGTAATTTTAAGTTGGTCCAAAGTATCATTTTTTTCAGTGTATATATTCCCCTTCAAATGCATAACTTTATGTCCTTGAATTTGTTAAGACTATGGAATGCAGCTTAACCCAACCTTCAGTTGCATTTCATTGTTTTGGGGATTGCGTCTTTCTCAGGGTTCTCTTTAAAACCTTCTGATCTTTTGAGTGCTGGCCACCTTTTAAAAACCAACCACAAGCTTAGTCTGCTTTAATCTGTTTGTGCTGCTTACAGCTTTAATCTGTTTGTGCTGCTTACAAACCAAAATGAAACCTATCTAAGAGCAATCTGGATCAGTTAGCGGGTGTAAATGAGAAAGCCTTGGTGCTTGGAATGGATCAAACAGGGGCTTCATTAAATTTTGTTCACCCATTTTGGCGAAGCGCTGATCAAGAAAAGATTTTCTGACAAATCTGGTCACACCTTTCATAAATCCTCAAGATTAAAAGCAAATTAATCTGTTTCATTATTATTTCAACATGTTGTGGTTAGAAACCCCACAGTGGGCAATTTAAGCGCTTTTTAAAAAAAATTAATGTAGATTGTAGTAATTTTATGTAGATTGGAATGTGTATATACTGAAAATGGCACATACAGTTATGAGACTCCATGGTAACACTTTACATTAATGTAACCTTTATTAAGGTTTAAAATGGTGTTCATTATAAATGTATAATAAATCATTAATATGCGGTTATAGCAACATTAAAACAGGGCGACTTTCATGCAATACATCCCAAATAGTGAGCATTTTAAACTATATGTTATAACTGTTTATAAAATACACTTATTCTTACATATAAATCAAAAACATAAAATGCCATAAGTGATGATTTGTCACAATACAGCAATTTAGACATGATTTAGTAATTTTGCTTCAGTCCTCATTGTGTTTCTATTAATTACAGTAATTATGTCTTGACTCACTTGTGTTGTCACTTTTCAAGTCTCCATGCTCATTCACAGTATGTATCATATAATAAGGCCTGATGACCATTAAACTGTGCATAACTTTATGCACATAGGTTTTATAATGTTGGCAACTCTATACATGCTTCAAATGTGTCAACTTTACATTAAGATATATTTTCATAGGTAAATAATGTTGAATACGTGTGAGCTTACTAAACTGGCTCACTATTTGGCAGGTGTTGCATGAGTCACCCTTTTGTGCATACCATGTTCATTTTGTGTTTTGGGGTGTGTGTGCAAAGTTTAGGGACTGCAGAGTGATTTGAGGTAATAGTTTAGATAGTCTTTCCTTGCCACATTTGTGTTTCAAGTGTATGATGGTAGTCAACGGTGACTGTGGTTCTTTCTCCCTTAGTTATAATGCAGAAACAGTTCACACATCTCTCTCAGGTGCATTGCATGCTGGGAGTGTGAAGTTTGTGTGTGTGAGAGTTGCGTGTGGGAGAGCATGAAGTTTCCAAACTGTTTTTACCCAAAAGCGGCATCTGGGTTAAGGAAACTTTAACACCACTGTTATGACAATGTGCCTTCATTTGCCAGAGATGACACGATAGTTAAAAAAACTTGATTTGGTAAAATGGCAGGTGCTGTTAAGGTGATTCCTTTGGATTGTAAATCTGCAGTGCTCAAACATGTGTTGTCTGTCAGATGACAAGTGTTCATGTTTTTATCCTCTCCCACTAAAACACTGGATGTATCATTCCAGGTGTCTCATGGAGAGAGCTCATACATGGTTTATGCCAGCACTGACAGTTTGCACTGTTTTGAGTGTGGGGATAATGGCCATAAGAGATTTACTTGCCCTAATAAACAATGACCTGATGAAGAAGCAGGCACATCAAAGACGGTGGCTGTTGCGATACGTGCGGCAATGGTTAGTGGAACGTGTCCAGAGGAGAGGCTGCCGAGTAATGCGAGAGTTCTAGAAACCGAAAGAGGAATGGAGATGGAAAATGAAGCAGATGATAGTGCCGAGGCAGGTTTAAGTGGTTCTGAAAATTCTGAAGAAAGAGATAAAGATTCTTTATTTAATGTTTGTGGTTGTAGGGCTTTACTGGTTGTTTAGATCAGTGTTACTATCAGAAATAATTAATAATTATTTCTTTAGTTATTAGTTAATATTTATATTAATTAATTGAATCTAACTCATTAAAACCTCATATGGGGCTCCAGTAAATGTAGTGCGCTACGTTTAGGAGCGGGTTTGGTTATTAGCAATAATTAATATTATCAAAGATAATTATTAATTATTAAAATCAATAGAACATTGATGAGAATCAATGTTAGCTTTTTTGAATCCTTTAAATCAACAATTATCAAAGATTATCATTAATTGTTAACACCGATGAAACATTAATTAAAATTAACACTAGCTTATTGATCATTCAAATTCAACAATTATCAAAGATAATGATCAATTATCAAAAATCAATAGAATATTAATAAGGATTAATATTGACGGGGCACCACCCTGGAATCAGGGATTAATAACCAGATAGTATAACAATCTCAATATTAGATTGTTTTCTTAGGAAAATCGACATCCAAAGAATATCGATTTTCGAAAAAAAAAAAAAACAATGAATGAAGGCTTGAATCTGAGCACTGACATCCCGTCAGCATGACACAGGTGTATGCAAAACAAACCAAAACACTTCTCTTTGTAATATAACAAAGTTTATTTATGCAGTAATATCAATTAATAATTAATACAATGCAGTCAATAAACTTCCGACTTACAACTACAAACTAAACAGTGATATGATTAGATATGGAAACCAAAATAATCCTATAACACATAAGGTGTGTGTGTGTGTAAGGAGGGATGCGCACAAAATGGCGGACGTGACTCTCATGGAGAGTATGTCGTGCGAGACTTCCAACCAGAGAATATGGCCGCGAATGTGGGCGGAGAGAAACCAGTCAATGGTGTCTACCGGTTTACCGCGTGTATCTGCTTGTATGATAGCTTAGGGACAAAGCTGAGCTTTATCACGAAGCTATCTACCAGCCAAAAATGTGTGCGAGAATGTTTTTGAGGGGTCGTGTGTGTGTGTGTGTTTGTGGTTAGTACGAGAGAGAGAGAATTAAGTGATGGCCCCAAAGCCGGTTTCACGATCGTGGGAGAGAAAGCAGCTGTTAGTTTATCACTCAGAGATGCGGTGGACGGCTCGTAAACCGTCCCGCGGTCTTTGATTCTTTAATGGATAAAGTCAGTGTGCCGGTCTCACCTGCGATGGCGGAAATGCACAACAGTCCAATGTGGTTGGACTACAATACAGCAAATCTCATTCGCGATAATTAAATACCTTGAGTATTAGCAATGAGCGGACACGGCGGTCCATAAACTGTACAAGCAATAACGCTAATACTCAAGAATAACACACTATAATATTCTATCTCTGCCCAGACGTAAACCTCTTACTTGAAATGCATGAGGACACAGGTAGAATGTGTGTTCATCCGTACTTTAACTCTGACTCAGTTCCTCGAGTCTCGGGTGATGACGGGAGGCAGTTTCCTCACTCTGTCAGCGGGCGGTACGGCTGCTGATTCTCGGCAGGCTGGCGGAGATATCAGCGACATCGACTTGATTGAAGATGGAAGAGAAATCTTTCATCTCTTCACTTCTGCAGGCAAACGGATGAAGGTGCAGATTGCTCAGCGGTCTCCTTCGGATCCGTTAGTGTTCGGTGGAACACAGAGTAATCTCAACTCGTCCAGCGAGATGGAGATTGTATGGTCACAGTTTCAAGTCGGACATTACTTCCTTGTGCCTCGAGGCTGCACCTGAGAGCAGCGTTGAGCTGCATCTATACACGGCGAGCAAAGTTGCTGGAAGCAAATCCCAGAAACATTTCAGAGGTATTTCTACTCCTGATGATCCTTTAGTGAGCAAGGCTTCATGGGATTTGTAGTCTGTTTTGAACTCCCTTTGTTTGATTTTGGTGTGGTTTTTATCAGTAAGATTTATGACTTGTTATGTGGGCCTGAGTTTGGTTTTACGACTGTGTTAGGCCTGCCTTTGTCTTCTATCTGAATACATGAGGCCCAACATGGTGACACTGGTGTTTTGGATCATAAGTAGATGAGCAAGATGGTGCTAAGGGATTGATGGATGAAATGGAAAAAGTGTCTGATGATGAGAGTATTAGAGATGATGACTCATTCTTTGATGTAGATATTGATAAATCTGGTGATTTTTACACAGTTGAGCAAATAAACACCTTTCTGGATGAAATTAAAGGCAAGTGTGTTGAACTTGAGGAGTTTTTTCACGATTTGGGAAACATTTGTTGCATCTGTAATTAAAGCCCATAAAGAGAGTAGTTTTTAAGTTCTATCACATCAAAAAAAAAAAAAAAAAAAAGGTTCAGATTAAAGAAATACTTGACAACAGCCAGAAAAACAACGAGATCTGGCAAGATAAAATGTAGACCTATGAGAAGGAACTCAGAATAAATACACATGGGGGTCTGTCTTTTTTCTTCCTCTTTGCTCCTTTACTATGGATGTCATAAAAATGGGATCCTTAAAAATAAATGGGGATAGGGATAGAAGTAAATGGTCATTATTTAAAGAATGTATGGATCTGAAACACATAGTAATGAAAATAATGAATTAGACTGGGGTATGTGGTGGGAGGGGGATTATGCTCTGAGTCATGGCACCAACCTTAGCGTAGGTGTGGCAATACTTTTTCACCTAGAATCAAGGTAAATATTTAGTCTAAAAGTGAGATCAAGAAGGGACATTTACTTGTTATCAGGTTTGAGATAAAATATAGGGTTTTTGTTTTTATAAACATTTATTCTCCTACAATAGGTTGAGATAGAATATATATATATATATACACAGTGCATCCAGAAAGTATTCACAACGCTTCACTTTTTCCACATTTTGTTATGTTACAGCCTTATTCCAAAATGGATTAAATTCATTATTTTCCTCAAAATTCTACAAACGATACCCCATAATGACAACGTGAAAGAAGTTTGTTTTAAATCTTTGCAAATTTATTAAAAATAAAAAACGGAAAAAAAAAAAAAATAAAATCACATGTACATAAGTATTCACAGCCTTTGCTCAATACTTTGTTGAAGCACCTTTGGCACCAATTACAGCCTCAAGTCTTTTTGAGTATGATGCCACAATCTTGGCACACCTATTTTTGGGCAGTTTCTCCCATTCTTCTTTGCAGGACCTCTCAAGCTCCATCAGGTTGGATGGGGAACATCGGTGCACAGCCATTTTCAGATCTCCCCAGAGATGTTCAATCGGGTTCAAGTCTGGGATCTGGCCACTCAAGGATATTCACAGAGTTGTCCCGTAGCCACTCCTTTGTTATCTTGGCTGTGTGCTTAGGGTTGTTGTCCTGTTGGAAGATGAACCTTCGCCCCAGTCTGAGGTCCAGAGTGCTCTGGAGCAGGTTTTCATCAAGGATGCCTCTGTACATTGCTGCATTCATCTTTCCCTCGATCCTGACTAGTCTCCCAGTTCCTGCCAAGAAAAACATCCACACAGCATGATGCTGCCACCACCATGCTTCACTGTAGGGATGGTATTGGCCAGGTGATGAGCGGTGCCTTGTTTCCTCCAGACATGATGCTTGCCATTCAGGCCAAAGAGTTCAATCTTTGTTTCTCATGGTCTGAGAGTCCTTCAGGTGCCTTTTGGCAAACTCCAGGCAGGCTGTCATGTGCCTTTTACTGTCATGCTTCCATCTGGCCACTCTACCATACAGGCCTGATTGGTGGAGTGCTGCAGAGATGGTTGTTCTTCTGGAAGGTTCTCCTCTCTCCACAGAGAAATTCTGGAGCTCTGTCAGAGTGACCATCGGGTTCTTGGTCACCTCCCTGACTAAGGCCCTTCTCCCCCGATCACTCAGTTTGGCCAGGCGGCCAGCTCTAGGAAGAGTCCTTGTGGTTCCAAACTTCTTCCATTTATGGATGATGGAGGCCACTGTGCTCATTGGGACCTTCAATGCTGCAGAAATTTTTCTGTACCCTTCCCCAGATCTGTGCCTCGATACAATCCTGTCTCGGAGGTCTACAGATAATTCCTTGGACTTCATGGCTTGATTTGTGCTCTGACATGCACTGTTAACTGTGGGACCTTATATAGACAGGTGTTTGCCTTTCCAAATCATGTCCAATCAACTGAATTTACCACAGGTGGACTCCAATCAAGTTGTAGAAGCATCTCAAGGATGATCAGTGGAAACAGGATGCACCTGAGCTCAATTTTGAGTGTCATGGCAAAGGCTGTGAATACTTATGTACATGTGATTTTTTTCATTTTTTATTTTTAATAAATTTGCAAAGATTTCAAACAAACTTCTTTCACATTGTCATTATGGGGTATTGTTTGTAGAATTTTGAGGAAAATAATGAATTTAATCCATTTTGGAATAAGGCTGTAACATAACAAAATGTTGAAAAAGTGAAGCGCTGTGAATACTTTCCGGATGCACTGTATATATATATATATATATATATATATATATATATATATATATATTATAAATTAAAGATGTAATTTGTTCTTATGCGCATGAGGAATTTCTAATCATTGGAGGGGACTGGAATTGTACTTTAGATTTTATCTGTGATAGAAATGGAGAAGAACCTTATCTCTTGTCTGCAACATCTTTAAAAGATGTTATTAAGCAGTTTGAGCTTGTTGATATTTGGAGGGAGAAAAATAAGGGAATAAAACAATATATATGGGTTAAAGTGACAGAAAATAGAGTAAGTGCAGCATGTTTGGATAGTTTTTATGTAAATAATAAAATCAGTAGCAGGGTAGAAAGAACCCATAAACCCAAGTATTATTTCTGATCATCACCTTATTTATTTGCACATAATCTTAACACAAACAACCCCTAGGCCATTTTATTGCCATTTCAATAAGTTGTAAGAGGACATTTTTTGGAATTAGTGGATAGAACATAAAAGCGATTATGAAAATCTTCTGCAATGGTAGGAGGTGGGAAAAGTTCAAATTAAACAATTTTGTCAACAGTTTTCATCACAAGCTATGGATAGAGTTAAGAAAGCTATGTCTAAATTAGAATATGACATTTTTTTGTGTTACAAGAGTGTTTGATAAATTAAAATAATATAGGAGCTCAAGAAAATGTACTTTTTTAGAAACAAGAGCTTAGTACAATTTTACATGAAAAAGTTAAATCAGCGCTTGTTAGAACATGTTTCATTTCTGTAAATGATATGGATGCACCTAGAAAAATATTGTTTTTTATTCTAACTTATATGCAAAAGAAGACACTGATCTGTGCAATTCAAGTGAACATTTTGATGACTTAACTAGCCTTAATGAAAAAGAAAGACAGTCTTTTGAATAAGATCTTATTTTTGGGGAAATAACAGAAAGAGTGAGACAACTCTCATCTGGATGAGCACCAGGGTTTGATGGTTTACCAGGGGAATTCTACAAAACCTTTTGGAGTGTTATTGGAAAATGCTTTTTTAATGTTTTAAAAGAAAGCTACAGAATGAAGATACTTCCTAAAAGCTGTCAAAGAGCAGTTCTTTATCTTCTCCCAAAGAAAGGAAACTTGTGTCTCTAAAAAAAAAAAAAAAAAAAAAAAAACTGGAGGCCTGTCACTTTCCTCAACTCTGTTTACAAGATATTGTCTAAAAGTATTGAAAATCGAATTAAAAATGTCTTGGGTGTTTTGATTCATGAAGACCAGTTCTATTGTTTATGCAAAACATCTATCTATGATAATTTGTTTTTAATAAGAGATCTTTTAGAATTTTCAAAAGTGTATAATGTTGATGTTAGTCTCATTTCCCTGGACCATGAAAAAGCTTTTGACAGTGTAGATCATCAGTACATGTTTTATGTTCTTAAGTGTTTTGGTTTTGGGGATAACTTTTTATCATGGATAAAAATGTTGTACAATGAAGCTTCATGTATGATAAAAGCAGGAGGTGGTCTAAGTGTACCAGTTAACATGGATAAAGGAATTAGGCAAGGCTGTCAAACTGTCTGGCCAACTGTACAGCTTAGCAATCGAACCTTTACTGTGCTTGCTGAGACATAAATTAACAGGTATAACCATAAATGGGAGGTTAAGGAAAGAGACTATTATTTTGTCAGCATATGCTAATGATGTTACTGTTTTAGTTCAACCAAATGATGTAAAGCATTTGAAAGAGGCATTAGAAATGTATGAAAGCGCTTCATCAGCTTGACTTAACTGGACAAAAACTGAAACTGTGTGGTATAATCTTTAGTCTTTGACTAAACTTCCTAACAATATTCAGTGGGACACAGTTGGTTTTAAATATATGGGAGTATATCTTGGGCAAGAGGACTATAAAAATAAAAATTGGGAGGGCTTGATGGAGAAAGTTCATGCTAGGTTGTCTAGTTGGAAATAGATGCTACTACAATTATCACACAGGGGGATAGTACTGATAGCTAACAACCTTATTGCCTCTACACTTTGGCACAAGTTTATGGTTTTGGACCCACCAATGATTTTGATTCAACAAATACAAAAGACACATGTTGTATTTTTTGTCCGGTCAGCATTGGCTGAGAGCAGCTGTCCTCTATCTGCCAGTGAATTAGGGTGGACAAGGGCTGATAGATATTCAATCAAGGCTTGCTGCTTTTTGTCTGCAGGCTGTAAAACACCTTCTATACCACCAACATCATGAGTGGATGGACGTTATGTGTACTCTTTTACGTAAAGCTGGACATATGGGCTTGGACAATCAGTTATTTACCTTGTCCTTACAGAAAATACCTATTGGTGGACTTACCACGTTTTATCTTAATGTTCTGGATTTGTGGAAAATGTTCTCAGTCTTAAGAGAATGGGAAAAACCTGGACTATGGCTGTTTGAGGAATCTTTATTTTCTAATCCACTTTTCTCCACTGGTATTCTGTTCTCTGATACCATTAGGACGAGCCTGATAACTGATGGAATATATAAAATACATGATTTGAGGAAAGGATGTGGATGGATAGATCCAGAAAATTGGGCTTCAAAGGGCAGTTGAAGTTGGTGGTTCAGTGGTTAAGGTTCTGGGTTACTGACCAGAAGATCAGGGGTTCAAGCCCCAGCACTGCCAAAATGCCATGGTTTCAATGCAGTGGTTTCCTACTCCAATGAGCTGCCTTAACGAATTACCCACCTTTCAGTCCCCACCTTTCCCTTCACTGAGGTCCACTCTCCAGATCCTAGCAATGAGCCCATGCAGATGGATGCTTTTCATCTTTCCACTGTAGAGTGCCTACACTGGCTGAGCCAGGGTCTGTGCCTGTACTGTGGTGGTAAGGGACACGTAATCTCTGCGTGTCCCACTCGACCTCCCCGTCCTCAGGTGAGCCACCTGACCACAACTATGGTCAGTACTTCTCCTTTTGTAACTGGTGTAATGCTTACAACTCCTGATATCTCTCTTTCAGTACCCGCACTACTCGACTCAGGCTCAGCCGGCAACTTCATGTCGGACGCGCTCTGTCACCAACTCCAGCTTCAAAAACGACCATGCGAACTGTCTGAAGGATCGGGATGCTTAAGTATGGGAGTGTTGGTGAAGCATGCTTTGAGGTCCGCAAATGCCTTATCAGCTGCAAGAGTCCATTTCAGAGAATGTGGTTTTCCCCAGAGTAAAGAGGTGAAAGGTTCAACTACCAGACTGAAGTTGCAGAAGAATTGTCTGTAGAAATTTGCAAATCCTAGGAAACGTTGTAACTCCTTTACAGACGTTGGAGTAGGCCATTCCACCACCGCCTGGGTCTTTGCAGAATCCTTAGGAGGAAATAGTGGGGACATGGAACACACATTTTTCTGCTTTCACGAACAACTGATTCTCTGCCAGATGTTGTAGTACCACACATACATGTTCTCTGTGTGCTTCTAGAAAAGGAGAAAAATGAGAATATTGTCAATGTAGACCACAGCAAATTAGTTGATGATGTCTTTGAATATCTCATTCATGAATGCTTGGAATACAGAAGGTGAGTTTGAAATGTTGGTTACGAATGCTGTCTTCCACTCATCTCCCTCGCAGATGCGAATCAAGTTATAGACACTGCGCAAGTCCAGCTCTCTGTGCAGGTTTGTAGAGAGACAGCATACAGGGCGAGGAGCTTTCAGACATGTGACATAACAAGAAGGACTCCTACTTGTAACGACGTGGTTTTAGTTATCTTCTGAATGACACTGGACTCTAATGGGTGTCCGTCTAGCGCTGCGATACACAAAGGGGAACACAAGGTACGGTATCAATAGCCAAAGAGTGAACTAGGAATGCATCAATGAAATTCCCCGCTGAACCAGAGACAATTAGAGCAGTAACTGTAGTAGACTGTCCATTATAGCTTATTGTCACCAGTACAGAGAGATGAGAGTTAGCGATGGGACTCACCGGAGGATGTTTGGAGTTAGAGGCTCCTGAATGACAAGGGCAGACGGCAAGCAGATGACCAGATTTACCACAATAAATGCATAGACCCAGGCGACGTTGGCGTTGGTGTCCCATATGCGTAAAGTGAATTCGGCCGTCGGTAATGGGCTTTGAGTGGAGCGTCAGTCCATCCATTTTGAGCAGTCAGCATGTGAAATTGTAAAGCATATTCAGCAGCAGTAGAAGTTCCCTGTGGTATTGCGAGAAGGTGATCTTCAACACTCATTCCTCCTACCGGATGTCCAAACACTTCCTGAAGATGAGTTAAAGATCTTGAGAGAATCGCAGATAGTGGGATTGTTATTCCACACAGCGGAAGCCCATTCCAGTGCACTTCCACACAACAAATTAATGACAAAAGCTACCTTAGCTTGTTCAGAGGGAAAAGCATGAGCAAGCTGCACAAAGTAGAGAGAACACTGGAGCAAAAATCCGTTACAGCGACACGGAGTTCCATCAAACTTCTCCGGTAAGGCAATGAGAGGATAAACTTGGGTGGAAGTGAGCGTTGCATGAGGGTTGGAAGCAGAAACTAGAGGACTGGGTGTCACGGGTGCTTGTGTTGCGGTTTGTCGGCAGAGATGTCTAAGCACTTCGTCCATAGCGGTAGATAGCCAAGTGAGCTGTTGGTGATGCTCACTTAACATGGTTGCTTGTGTAGCCAGCGTGGTCTGAACCGCCACCTCTGCTGGATCTATTGTAGGTGAAGACTTCTGTAATGAAGGAGACTCATTCGGTTAATTTAGATCCATGTGCAGTATTTATTTTGCAGCAAGCAGTTCGGGGTCATAAACAGGCAGATAGTCCAGTACACAGTAATCAGTTCAACCAGGCAAACAAATCCAAAACGTGAGACACAGAGAATAAACAAAAAACAGGCAGCAAGGTAATACACAGGATATCCAGATAATGCAGGTAAGTAATGCTCAATAATGTTCGGTGACAAGACAAGATTAGCAAAAGTAGAGAGTGAGTCCAGGACTATTTATAGTGATCTTAATGAGTTGATGGCTAGCAGGTGTGTGGAGAGTTCAGAATTCGGTTGAGGGTCCCCTCTGCTGGCGCAGAGGGGGAATGGCAGAAGCACATGTGACAGACATAAGTATTTTAAACTAGATTTTTAAAAGGTTTCTCATTTTAATTTTGGGTGTAATTTGTCAATGACCCATAAGTAAAAAAAAAACTTTGACTACACCACCCCCCTTAAAAATGTTTTACAAAAAAAAAAAAAAATCATCTTTGGGGATGTGAAGATTTTTTATGTGAACCTGATCAGAATGGAGGTTTTAAATTAAATATTCTTAAATAAAATATTTATAAGAATGTATGCATATATGTAATAAAGATATGTAGTTGTTTCTTTGTGTGTGTGTGTATGTGTGTGTGTGTGTGTGTGTGTGTGCGTGTGTGTGTGTGTGTGTGTGTGTGTGTGTGTTTTGGTTTTAAAAAAAAAAACATGTATTCCATACATAAAAAATTCAAATAATAATAACAGCAATAATAATAAATATAGCAGCAAGCAGCAATACCGGGGTCAAGTCAATTATCGGCAGTATGAGCAGCGAAAGAAGAATCGTGACACATTTTAAGTTAGAATTCTGATGAATGCTGTAGGAGCTAAAGATGAAAAAAACAAATATCTATGGCCATGTTTCTCAAGATACACTACTGTTCTATTTACATGTACTAGTTGCACATTAAAATCTCTATCATCGGCAGTGCTTGCTCTTTTGGCTATTAGTACATTGATATAAAATTTATAATTGAAAACAATTTGTCTAATTGATTGAAATATTTCAAGCAAGCACATTTAGCCATTGTTTACTACAGGGCATCAAGAATTCACAATGACCCCCCAGGGCAAGGTCCTAAAATAGTTTCATTTTACTAAGCAAATGCAACAGCATTAATTCCTCTTTGGTATTTTTTTTTTTATTTTATTTATTTATTTTTTTTAAATAAATTTGGTACTTTCAAATTTGTTTGTGAAACAATTCTAAATAACAAAAATTTATTATAATATTTAATATTTTCAGGCATGTTCTGCAAATAATCAGCAGATTTCAATTTCATGTTGATTGGACAAATTTTATAGGAGTACAACAACAAAACGTTTGCATAAAATCAAATCATGGCCAACCATGGTATCATTGTTCTCTGCATGACCCACACAATCTAACAAGACAAGTCTCACAAAAATTAAAAAAGATACATACAGCCTCAAGTCCATTTTGGTGTGCTCAATGTCAAATTTGTTGATGATTGGCCAATGGCTGCCATGTTTCTCAATATATGCAACTGTCCTCATGATCAATGATGGCAACTCCCACAAAGACACTGAATGCAAAGACACTGCATGCAAATTTTGAAATTAATCGGACCAATATTTAGAGTCACTTTCATATTGTTCCCTGTTATAGCACCACCAAACAGCCAAACCCCGCAACTTTTTCTGTGCGTTCTAAGGTTGAGCCCTTATATAAGTGTGTCAAGTTTGGTGAAAATATCTCATTTCACTTAAGAGTTATATCAATTTACGTAAAAGCAGAGACCACTTTTAAAATTCATCGGCCTGTTTTTGGTATTTACAAGCAAAATGTTACCATTTTCTCTTTTACATTAAGAAACTTACCAATGACACTTCTTATTTTGGTGGTTTCGTTCCGACTGGACGAACGGCTTTGAAGCAATTCGCTAAAGTAGTTTCGGAACTATTTTAGAAATGGCAACAAGCCATAAGGTGAACCATAGCAAATATGGTATTGTTGCGCTCGGCAAGTCCTCCCGAACTTAACGAGACCAGTACTGTGAAAATAGACCAACACCACTAAAAGTTATAAGCTCACAAAGAAAAAAAAAAAAAAAAACATTTTCCACCACTAGGTGGCACCGGACCCAAACTTCTCAGGCACTTTCAGGGCATGGTCTCGATGACACATACAAAGTTTTGTAATGATACGCCAATGCGTTCATAAAATACAGCATTTTGCGATAAAATTCAAAATGGTCGATGCCCAAAATGGCAGACATTGGAAAATTGGGTATTCGGAATGTTTCACTGAATCTAAAGAGATTCTTGAATCTTATCATTTTTATCATTCATTCTAATTGTCTTCATGTCACAGTCACCATGCCATGTTTGACTACCAGTGTTGAAAGTCCTGAGAACCAAGCTCAAATCCAGGTCCCCAGGGAATATTATGAATTCACGAGGTATTCAGAGTTATAAGCCAAAATAGCCGTTTTTGCTATCTCCTGACCAGTTGGGGGCAGTGTGGCGAAACGCTGCAGGTGACCTCAAGGCATGATGACAATGACACATACCAAGTTTTGTCACAATCCATCAAAGTGTTGCGGAGATAAAGCATGAAGTCTATTTTGGCATGCTTGCCGTCAACTTCGTGAAGCCATTTCTCAGGAACGTTTTCAAACAGCAAAAAAAAAAAAAAAAAGTGATAACTTTTGTGTAGCTCTATCTCACGATCGCTTTAAAACAATTTTGGTGGAAATCGGACAAAAATTGGAGAAGTAGTGAAAAAACTTGTTTCCTTAAAATTCTAAATGGTGGAAAATCTAGTCAGGCAGAAATCGAAACCAAGGTATGCATTCGACTCAGCATAAGCTCAGGAATCAGGGAAAAATAATTTTGTCTCTAGGACTTACAGTTCAAAGTTATAAGCGTAAACTTGAGTGAAACTTTGACCTGTTGGTGGCCCTAAAGTGTTTGAGTTACAGACTCCAAATCTGCTGTGGTATCAGTTCAGACTGTCATCTAGCTGTGTGCAAAATTTCATAACTTTCCTGTGAAGGCTTCTATAGACTCCCATGAAAGAAAAAAAAAGAATAATAAGAACATTAATTATTACAGTAGGGGTCTTCACCCTTTCAGGGCTTGACCCCTAATAACAATAATAATAAGCATACAGGTAAGAACATTAACGATTACAGTAGGGGTCTTCGCCTTTTCAGGGCTTGACCCCTAATAATAATAATAATAAGCATACAGGTAAGTGCACAAAATGTAAAGTATCTACAGAGAACAATGAGTAACAGTAATTTAACATATGTGTGTCTGATGGTCTCATATTTACTGCTCTCAGTGAGGAAGTGTAGTTCATCCTCTATGACTTCCTGAGTGCAGTGTGAACACAGTCTGTCCTCTCTGGGTCTCCAGTTCTGTCTGTGCCTACCTGTCTCTACAGCCAGACTGTGCTCATTCACATGATACTTTGCCAGAAACTTCCTGTGATGGTAGTCTTTAATTTTGGTCAGATATGCTGCCAATTTATATTCTCTCTTAAGTTTTTGGAAATAGGTCATTTGTTTTCTTTGCCAGTGATGAATATATTCTTCTCGGGTTGTGTTTTGTATTTGTTTTAATTATGCCTGCCTGAATTGAAATGATGAATTTAGCTGGTGTTTGTCCACTAAATACTGTAAAGGGTCACTCTCTGTGTGTGCTGCTCTGTGTATAAACAGTGATGGTGTATTTTCCGGGGAAGAGTCTGATAGGTGGAACGAGAATTTACTGGCTCTCTTTTGAATGTCAGTCAAAAGAGAGAAGCACTTCTTTGAAATCCCAGGATATTTTTACAAAATTCAAGGTGGAAGATTTCAACTGGACTTTTGTCCCAGGATTCATAATTTAGTTTATATTTGGGTCCCCAGATTTCACTGCCATACAGAAGGATGTGTTTGATGACACTGTCAAATATTTTCCGCCACAATTGATTGGGGGGTTAAATTTGAATAATATTTTTATTACACTGTAAAACGTCATGGTTACTGGTGTAACCTCCGTTCCCTGATGGAGGGAACGAGACGTTGGTGTCGATGTAGTGACACTAGGGGTCACTCTTGGGAGCCCGAGACACCTCTGGTCTTTGATAAAAGGCCAATGAAAATTGGCGAGTGGTATTTGCATGCCACTCCCCCGAACATACGGGTATAAAAGGAGCTGGTATGCAACCACTCATTCAGGTTTTATGCTGAGGAGCCGATATAAGGTCCGGCCATTTCAGCGGGTAGTTCAGCGTTGTGGCAGGAGGGACCAACATCTCGTTCCCTCCATCAGGGAACGGAGGTTACACCAGTAACCATGACGTTCCCTATCTGTCACTCACTCGACGTTGGTGTCGATGTAGTGACACTAGGGGTCCCTATACAAAACGCCACAAGGCTGAACTGTGTTACGTGAACTGGCGGTGTGTGGTGGGCAGACTTGCTGTGTGCCTCATTGCCAGCGCACCTGGTCGACACGTAACCTCCCCCAACACAGTTATGAGTGTCAAACGGCCCTATTTGGGGACAAGTCGACTACCCAGAGATAGAGACAGGCTTAACGCAGTCGTGGCCTCTTTCCCCTTCTCTTTTTCCACTCCCTAAAAAAGAAGGGGGATTATCTGACTGGGCCGCCAGGTCTAGTCGGGGGGTGTCCCTCCCAAGGGGAGGACACCGCAGAGACCACACCTCGCCCCAAGAGAGGGGGGGATATTTAAGTGGAAGAATACATCACATGGTCTTTCCAACCATGTGGAGAGCCTTCAAGGTAGATCCTGCCCAATGGGGGAGGAGTTACTACAACATGCAGACTGAGGGGCTCTGCCCAAGGAAGACGCAGTTTGCCAGTAGGGAAACGAACTAGCGGAAGATATAGATCACATGGGGTTAGCCTTACAGGGAACCGCCACATGCGGAGCACCTACCCCAGAACCGGGCTCTTAGCGCGTGTACTGGGCCAGCAGCAAGTCTCTCTGAAAACTCGACTGCCACAGGGCTCGGAGGAAGTCAACCAGGGAACAACTTTTGTGAACACTACTGGGAATTAACAGCGCACATCTTCAGCTCAAAAGGAGGTGGAAGGCACTATGTGCAAGCGATACACCCGGCCGGCTATCCCGGGCTTATCCGCTTGTGTTGCATGCCACTACCTGGGACGAAACCGGTTCCACCCGGAGGTTGTAGAACCTTGCAAAGGTGTTGGGTGTTGCCCAGCCCGCTGCTCTGCAATGTCTGTTAGAGAGGCACCTCTGGCCAGGGCCCAAGAAGCCGCTACACCACGGGTAGAATGGGCTCATAGCCCTACCGGGGGCGGCATGTTTTGGGCAAGACATGCCATAGTTATGGCGTCAATGAGCCAGTGGGTGATCCTCTGCTTGGAGACAGCGCTTCCTTTCCGCTGTGCACCAAAGCAGACAAAGAGCTGCTCAGAGATTCTAAAGCTCTGCGTGCGATCCAAATAGATGCGTAAAGCACGCACCGGACACAGCAACGACAGGGCTGGGTCTGCCTCCTCCTGGGGCAGCACTTGCAGGTTCACCACCTGGTCCCTAAAAGGAGTGGTGAGAACCTTGGGCACATAGCCCGGTCGGGGGTCTCAGGATCACGTGAGAATAGCCCGGACCGAACTCCAGGCACGTTTCGCTGACAGAGAACGCTTGCAGGTCACCTACCCTCTTGATGGAAGTGAGCGCAGTCAGGAGGGCAGTCTTCAAGGAGAGTGCCTTAAGCCGGCTGACTGCAAAACTCAAAGGGGGCTCTCTGTAGACCCTGCAAAACTACAGAGGTCCGATGAGGGAACAAGGCGTGGCCTGGAGGGATTCAGCCTCCTGGCGCCTCTTAGGAACCTGATGATCAGATCATGCTTCCCTAAGGACTTACCGTCGACTGCGTCATGGTGTGCTGCTATGGCAGCAACGTACACCTTCAAGGTGGAAGGGGACAGCCTCCCTTCCAACCTCTCTTGCAGGAAGGAAAGCACTGATCTGACTGTGCACCTCTGGGGGTCTTCCTGATGGGAAGAACACCACTTAGCGAACAGACACCACTTAAAGGCATACAGGCGCCTCGTAGAGGGAGCCCTAGCCTGAGTGAACGTGTCTACCACCGCAGGTGGGAGACAGCTTAGGTTTTCCACATCCCGTCCAGGGGCCAGACATGGAGATTCCAGAGGTCTGGGCGCGGGTGCCGGATGGTGCCCCTTCCCTGAGAAAGAAGGGCCTTCCTCAGGGGAATTTGCCCGGGGGGAGCTGTCACGAGGAGCGTGAGGTCCGAGCACCACGTCTGGGCGGGCCAGTAGGGTGCTTACCAGGACGACCTTCTCCTCGTCCTCCCTGATCTTGCACAGGGTCTGTGCGAGCAGGCTCACTGGGGAAAACGCATATTTGCGAATGCCAGGGGACCAGCTGTGTGCCAGCGCGTCTATGCCAAGGAAGGCCTCGGTGAGGGCGTACCAGAGCGGGCAGTGGGAGGATTCTTGGGAGGTGAACAGGTGCACCTGTGCCTGACTGAATCGACTCCAAATCAGCTGGACCACCTGAAGGTGGAGTCTCCACTCTCCCTTGAGGGTAACCTGTTGTTACGGCGCGTCCGCCGGAGTGTTGAGGTTGCCCGGGATGTGAGTGGCTTGCAGCAACTTGGTGCTGCTAACTCCTTTGGAGGAGACGGCGGGCAAGTTATGACCTACAGCGGGAGCGCAGACCGCCTTGGCGGTTGACATATGCTACCGCTGCCGTGCTGTC
Source organism: Myxocyprinus asiaticus (assembly GCF_019703515.2). Classification (NCBI taxonomy): domain Eukaryota; kingdom Metazoa; phylum Chordata; class Actinopteri; order Cypriniformes; family Catostomidae; genus Myxocyprinus; species Myxocyprinus asiaticus. The sequence continues at coordinate 22,555,308 of NC_059355.1, forward strand.
TGTCCGAACTAGCACGTGCTTGCCCTGGATCAACGGCCGGAACCTCCGCAGGGCGAGCAGAATTGCCAGTAACTCGAGGCAGTTGATGTGCCAACGCAGCCGCGGACCCATCTAGAGGCCGGCGGCTGCGTGCCCGTTGCCAACAGTGCCCCAGCCCATTTTGGAGGCATCTGTCGTGACCACGACGCGCCTGGAGACCAGTTCTAGCGGAACACCTGCTCGTGGAAACGAGAGGTCGGTCCAAGGGCTGAAAAGACGGTGACAGACCGACTTAATGGCCACGCGGTGTGTCCCGTGGCGCCATGCCCATCTCGGGACTCGAGTCTGGAGCCAGTGCTGAAGCGGCCTCATATGCCCCAGGAGCCTCTGAAAATGTTTCAGTGGAACCGCTGTTTTCTGTTTGAACGCCTTCAAACAGGCCAGCACCGACTGGGCGCGCTCGTTCGTAAGGTGCGCTGTCAAGGAGACTGAGTCCAACTCCAAACCGAGAAAAGAGATGCTCTGAACCGGGAGGAGCTTGCTCTTTTCCCAGCTGACCCGAAGCCCTAGTCGGCTGAGGTGTGAGAGCACCAGGTCCCTGTGTGCGCATAACCCGTCTAGAGAGTGAGCTAGGATTAACCAGTCGTCGAGATAGTTGAGAATGCGAATGCCCACCTCCCTTAACGGGGCAAGGGCAGCCTCTGCAATCTTCGTAAAGATGCGAGGAGACAGGGACAGGCCGAAAGGGAGGACTTGTACCGATACGCCTGACCCTCGAACGCGAACCGCAGGAAGGGTCTGTGTCGAGGAAGGATCGAGATGTGAAAGTACGCATCCTTCGGGTCTACCGCCGCGAACCAATCTTGATGCCGGACGCTCGCTAGAATGCGTCTTTGCGTCAGCATCTTGAAAGGGAGTCTGTGTGAGGCCCGGTTCAGTACTCGCAGGTCCAAGATTGGCCGCAACCCACTGCCTTTTTTCGGTACAATGAAGTAGGGGCTGTAAAACCCCTTCTTCATCTCGGCTGGAGGAACAGGTTCTATCGCGTCCTTCCGTAGGAGGGTAGCAATCTCCGCGCAAGGTAGCAGCGTTTCCGTCTTTCACCAAGGTGAAGTGGACACCGCTGGACCTGGGCGGATGTCCAGCGAAGTGAATCGTGCAGCCGAGTCGGACGGTCCGGACCAGCCCTCGTGACGGACTGGAAAGCGCAAGCCATGTGTCCGAGTTCCGCGCAAGGGGGACCAAAGGGACAACGTCATCGGATGTACCGGCGGGTGGGGCCTCGTGGCGGGGCGGAGCTTGAGGTGCCACACCACATCGTGGCCGTGCTGAGTCCGAGGACATCGAAGCACTTACCTGGCTCCTTGTGACCACCCCCGGAACAGCCTGGGACGGGGGAGGAAGAGGCCTGTCCTCATGACCCGTGGAGACTGTCACATCGGGGGCGGATTTGTGCCAAAGCTGGGCACTCAGGGCGGGAGACCGCCGCTGGAGCGCCAACCTGCCAAATGGAGTGGTGGACGGTGGTTGTGATGCCAGCCGTACACACCGAATATGTGACCCAGGGAACAAGGAAACCACTCTTGCGGAGCTCTTGAGTACTGCAGCCACTTGGGCATGCAGCGCAATTAAATGCAAAAGGTAACAAAAAGAAGATCTGCTTACCAGCTCCAGAGCAGCGGGTTTCGTTGTCCCTGGGTCGCCCGTCTCAGGGGTGCTTCGAAGACCTCCGTGGGTTCTTCGGTGCCGGCTGTGAGACGGGTGGCGTCGGCTTCCTGCGGTGGGCTCCACGCCGGGGCCGGGCCGGAGGGGCGGGCTGCGGCAGAGCCGGTGCAGTCACCGCAGGGGGACGCCCTCGGCGATGAGTAGATGGGGTGCGGGATCTTGAGCCACGCCGGGGCAGGACAAGCCGGCTAGCATCCATCTACTGCTCTACCATCGAGAACTGCTGGGCAAAGTCCTCGACGGTGTCGCCGAATAGGCCCGCCTGGGAAATGGGGGCAGCAAGGAATCGTGTCCTGTCGGCCTCATCTCGACCAGGTTGAGCCAAAGGTGGTGCTCCTGGACCACTAGTGTGGCCATCGTCCGCCCGAGAGACCGCGCCGTGACCTCCGTCGCTCGGAGAGCGAGGTCGGTTGCCGAGCGCAGTTCCTGCATCAATCCCGGGGCGGAACTACCCTCGTGCAGTTCCTTTAGCGCCTTGGCGGACTTGCAGGAGAGCCATGGCGTGCAGGGCGGAGGCGGCTTGTCCAGCAGCACCGTAGGCTTTGACCGTCAGAGACGACGTAAACCTACAGGCCTTGGACGGGGGCTTTGGGCACCCGCGCCAGGTGGCGGCGCTCTGCGGGCATAGGTGCACCGCGAGCGCCTTTATCCACCGGGGGATTGCCGAATAACCCTTGGCCGCCCCACCATTGAGGGTAGTGAGAGCGGGTAAGCTGAAAAGATCGGGACCGGGCAGTAAAAGGTGCCTCCCGCGACCTTGTCAGCTCTTCATGCACTTCCGGGAAGAAAGGAATGGGGCGGGGCGTGGCTTTGAGCAGCGCCGCGAGCCCAGGAACCAATCACAGAGCCGCGAGGGTTCAGGGAAGAGCAGTGAAATCCACTCTAACCGACGCTCGCGGCTGTCCGGGAAAGCATGTCGTCATCTCCGCGTCAGCCTGTGACTGGGCGATCGACCCCGAAGGGAGGAGCCCAGCTGAGGCTTCCGACTGGACGAGCCCGCTCTCCGATGCTGCGCTCGAGAGCTCATCACTTTCGCGGGCTCCGAATAAGAGGTCGAACTCGCCGTGAGACGAGCCGGCGGACTCACCCGGAAGCCCGATCGGGGCAGACGAGCGTGCTGGGGAATGGGAGGTCCGCGGGGGGATACCCGGCGGAGGCGGTCCCATTGGGGTCCCCAAATCGCCCCCAGTGCTAGCCGCGCTGGCCTCAAACCCGTGGGTAAAAGGACCGAGGCGGGAGCCTCTGGGGTGGCTCGCTTCCTTACGAAGGCGAGCCGCGACCACAACGTTGCCATGGACACATTCTCGCAATGAGAATGTGACCATCCACGAACGCTGTCTCCGCGTGAGCAGTGCCCAGACATGAAAGACAGTGATCGTGACCGTTAGAAGGCGAGAGATAACGAGCACAACCAGGAATAACACACAATCGGAAAAGCATCTTTAAAAAGATGCGTCTTTAAAAAGACGTTCCATGTGTGCGCTCTTTTAGAGAAATATATACTCTTTTAGAGGGAAACAATGCTCTTTCAGAAAATATACTCTCTAGTTTTTCTGCCGAAGCGCCCAGGGGTGTTCTCTGCAGTGCACCAGTGCAGAGGAGGGAGAAGCCGCTGAAATGCGCCGTCAGATCCAGCAGGTGAATGAACAGTAGTATTCAGCTCAATGAGCATGACCGTTCGGCTCCGAAGAGAAAATCTGAATGAGTGGTTGCATACCAGCTCCTTTTATACCCGTATGTTTGGGGGAGTGGCATGCAAATACCACTCGCCAATTTTCATTGGCCTTTTATCAAAGACCAGAGGTGTTTCGGGCTCCCAAGGGTGACCCCTAGTGTCACTACATCGACACCAACGTCGAGTGAGTGACAGATAGGGAATGCCCTATGCGCCTTGTCTGTTAGGTCCTTTACAGCCATGTCAAATTGTCCAGAAGCAGAGATTGTCAGATCTAAATAATCGTAACTGGTAACATGGCTAAGAATTTCTACCCCAAATGTAAAAACATATTTTTTGTCTTTAAGACAATTTTTATTTTGAATAATTATGACTTTAGACTTGTCCATGTTTATTGGTATGGCACAGTTACTACAGTAATATTCTAGAATTAAGAGGCTTTTACGTAATCCCTCTGCTGTAGGTGACAGCAGGTCATCTGCGTATAGAAGACATTTAATTTCTCTGTCCTTTAGATTGAGCCCATGGCTAGAAGAGTTTTGAAGCATTGTGGCCAATTCATTGATATAAATATTAAAGAAAGTTGGGCTTAGGCTGCAGCCTTGACAAACTCCCTTATTCTGGCTGAAATATTCAGTTCTTTTGTTGTTTATTTTAATGCAGCATTTGTTGTCTTTGTACATGTCCTTTATTAAATCATAAACCTTTCGTCCTATTCCATTCTGAATCACTTTTAGGAAGAGTGCATTATGCCAAACTGAATCAAAGGCTTTTTTTAAATCAATGAAGCAAACTGTAACGAATGAGGCTGGTTACCCTTCAGCTGACCACCAGAGGGAGCCCTCTCCCGAATACTGACACTATACTGTTTCTTCTATGGTGACTTCCTGTTTGTACTATATAAATAGCCATGCTTCTCCATTGTGACTTTGCGAAGTATTGCCAGTTTCACTGCCTTACCAAGCATTATTCTCATTGCCTGTTTATTGCCTATTTGTTATGACCATTGTGCCTGTTTCACTGGATTATCAATATTGGATTACTGTTTTGCTCTGTTTGCCTGGTTGGACTAATTACCTGTGAAACGACTACTTTGCTTGCTTCAATGATTACGTCTCTGCCTTGTGTCTTGGATTTGTTTGCTGATTATAATAAACTTCTTGCATATGGATTCTACCTTCACCTCCATGTCGAGTCCCTTACAGAATACTTCGCCAACAATGAATCCAGCTTAAGTTTCTCAGCTCTAGGCTGCATTCGCTTCCCATAGCAAATTTCTCAAATGTTACCAGGAACAACTTAACCACCTAAGAGCTGCAAATGAGAACCTCACCCACTATATCCATTCTCTTCCATCGCCACAAGCTACACCGGTAAGATTTGCTCTTCCTGATAAATTTGATGGCTCGCCAGAGAAATGTAAGGGGTTTTTATGTCAATGTAAAATATATTTTTCCAACCAACAAGAGTAATTCAGTCAGGAGTCCAAGAAATGTGAATTTATGATGACGTTACTTACCGGAAAAGCGTTAGACTGGGCCTCAGCTGTTTGGGAGAGCGATAATCAGATTCAAACGTCTTTCGATTACTTTGCTTCCCAGATCCCTGAAGTGTTTGAATACCCAGAGGAAGGTAAAAATGTCTCTGTTAAGCTGCTTCATGTACGCCAGGGTTCACGTTCTGCAGCTGACTTTGCCATACACTTCAGGACATTAGCAGCCCAAAGTGGATGGAATGAGATTGCACTGAAGACTGTGTTCAGAGAGGGACTGAACTACAATCTGCAGGCCAAACTCGCATGTAAGGGTGAGGATGCAACACTTACTGAATTAATTTTGTTGGCAGTAAGGATTGATAATTTACTGCGTAATTCACCACACTCAAGGATTAGCTCTAAGTCACAACCATCAGTCCAAAGTCAAGTCCAGGCATGCCCCGAAGCTCCTGAACCGATGCAGATCACCTATACCAGAGTTTCTGATGAAGAATGCGATCGTCGTCATAAGGAGCGACTGTGTTATTACTGTGGTGAAAGAAATCATCGAAACTCCACATGCCCTCACAAAGGCAAGAAACATCAAGACTCCAGAACTATTGTAAGTACCATGAATATTTCATCTTCCACACACCACAGTTTTACTCTTCCCATTGAGCTCTCCTTTGATGATAAACTAAAATGTGTTTCTGCACTCATAGACTCAGGAGCTGCCATGAATTTAATTCGCCAAGGTCTAGTACAGGAACTCCATATCCCTACAATACCTTGTATACCCACCATTATCATTGCTGCTGTGAATAATGCACCTATAGGCGCAGACATCACTCACCAAACAGTGTTCCAGTGACACTATGAATTGGATTGTTTCATACAGAGATCACATCTCTTTATATCATCAACTCACCCAACTCACCCAAGTATCCTCTCATCCTGGGTCATCCATGGCTGGCTATCCATGATCCCATCATCTCCTGGAACCAGGGTGAGTTAAAACAATGGTCAGATTATTGTCAGTCTAATTGTCTTCATGTCACAGTCACCATGCCATGTTTGACTACCAGCATTGAAAGTCCTGAGAACCAAGCTCAAATCCAGGTCCCCAAGGAATATTATGAATTCACGAGGTATTCAGAAAAGTCAAGGCAACCCAACTACCCCCTCATCGTCCTAGGGACTGTGCTGTTGAATTACTTCCCAACATGGCACCCCCTAGGAGCAAAGCCTATCCATTGTCAAGACCTGAAACCACGGCCACGGAGACTTACGTCGAGGAGGCTTTAGTTTCAGGGTTCATTCGTCCTTCCACTTCACCAGCTGCAGCAGGTTTCTTCTTCGTTGAGAAGAAAGATGGAGGGCTCCATCCATGCATTGACTACAGAGGATTGAACATAGTAACAATCAAGTACAGGCACTCACTCCCTCTTGTTCCGTCTGCCCTAGAACAACTACGTGAAGCACGCATCTACACAAAACTGGATTTGAGAAGTGCATACAACCTGATTCGAATCAGAGAGGTAGACGAGTGGAAAACTACATTTATCACCACTAGGGGGCACTATGAATACCAGATGATGTCTTATGGCCTGGCCAACGCACCAACTGTGTTCCAGTCATTCATAAATGAGATCTTCAGAGACCTCCTCAACAGATGTGTCATCGCCTACACTGACGACATAATCATATACTCCCAGGATAAAGCACAACACATCAAATGGATTAAAATGGTCCTCTCCTGCCTGCTGAAACACTAACTCTATGTGAAATCAGAGAAATGTGAGTTCCATGTTACCCATACAACATTCTTTGGGTATATCATCAGCCATAGAGGTGTTGAGATGGTTGACTCCAAAATCAAGGCAGTCACGGAGTGGCCAAGACCCAACACTGTTAAGGAGATACAATGTTTCCTGGGTTTTGCGATCTTCTACAGGAGGTTTATCTGCAACAACAGTCTCATCTCTGCCCCCTTAATGTCTTTGCTCAAAGGAAAACCATCCAAGCCTCCATGGAGTGACTCTGCTCAAAAAGCCTTCGACAACCTCAAGACAATTTTCACGACTGCCCCATTCTAAAGCACCCAGATCCTAACCAACCGTTCATTGTGGAAGTGGATGCCTCAGACTGCGGCATAGGGGCAGTTCTCTCTCAATGCCACGATAACCCTGGAAAACGTCTTTGTTACTTTCGTAACCTCCGTTCCCTGATGGAGGGAATGAGACGTTGTGTCGATGTAGTGACACTAGGTCACTCTTGGGAGCCCCAAACACCTCTGATCTTTGAGAAAAGGCCAGTGGGAATTTGCAAGTGGAATTTGCATGGCACTCCCCCAGACATATGGGTATAAAAGGAGCTGGCTCACAACCACTCATTCAGGTTTTGTGCTGAGGAGCCTAGAGAAGGTTACGAAAGGAACCAAGTTTCTGTCACTCACTTGACTTCTCCCCAAAAAAGAGTGGAAATCATTTATCGACTGGGGGCCATAAGTGTCCGTGTCGGGGGGGGTGTCGCTTTCAAGGGGAAGACACCACGGAGACCACACCCTGCCCGAGGGGGAGGAAATTGTGTGGAAATACTTCACATGGTCTTACTGAGTGGGCAGTGTCTCATGTGGAGAAGTCCACATGGTAGGTCCTACCTAGGGGGGGAGGAGCTCTACAAACACGGCGATGGGGGGCAGAGGAGCCTCTGCCCATGGAAGACATGGGTTCACCATCTCACGGAAGATACATCACACGGGGTTACATATGGGCAATCAGCGCATTTGTGGAGCACCTACCCCAGTACAGGGCCAAGTTAGCACATGTACTGGGCCGGCAACGAGTTTCTCCGCAAACTCGCCTGCCACAGGCCTAAGGAGGAAGGACATCCAGGGTCAACGACTTTGTGAACACGACTGGGGGTAAAAAGCGCACGTCTTCGCCTCTGGGAGGGGAAAGGCGCTATACGCAAGCGGTACACCCGGCCAGCTGTCCTGCAACTTACCTGCTCATACCTGACAACACACAGGATGAGACCAGCTCAACCCAGAGATTGCAGAACCTCGTGAAGGTCTTGGGTGTTGCCCAGCCCGCTGCTCTGCAGATGTCTGCTAAAAAGGCACCATTGGTCAGAACCCAGGAGGCCGCCACACTCCTAGTAGAGTGTGCTCGTAGCCCCGAGGGGGGCAGCACATCCTGGGAGTGATATGCCAAAGCGATGGCGTCAATGATCCAGTGGGCAATCCTCTGTTTGGAGGCAGCGCTCCCTTTCCGCTGTCCTCCAAAGTAGACAAAGAGCTGCTCAGAGCGTCTAAAATTCTGCGTACGATCCAAATAGATGCGCAAAGTGCGCACCGGACACTGCAATGACAAGGCTGGGTCTGCCTCCTCCTGGGGCAGCGCTTGCAGGTTCACCACCTGATCCCGAAATGGGGTCATGGGAACCTTGGGCACATAGCCCGGTCAGGGTCTCAGGACCACGTGAGAGTATCCTGGACTGAAATCCAGGCACATGTCGCTGACAGAGAAGGACTGCAGGTCCCCTACCCTCTTGATGGAAGTGAACGCAGTCAGGAGGGCAGTCTTCAAAGAGAGTGCCTTTAACTCAACTGACTCCAGGGGCTCAAAGGGGGCTCCCCGCAGGCCCCTTAGGACCACGGAGAGATCCCATGAGGGAATGAGGCGCGGTCTGGGAGGGTTTAGCCTCCTCGCGCCTCTAATGAACCTGATGATCAGGTCTTGCTTCCCGAGAGACTTACCGTCTACTGCGTCTTGGTGCACCGCTATAACGGCCATGTACACCTTCAAGGTGGAGGGGGACAGCCGCCCCTCCAACCTCTCCTGCATGAAGGAAAGCACCGACTCGACTGTGTTGAGCCTCAAGTATTCAGATAGAAGAAAAAGGCAGGCCTAACACAGTCATAAAACCTAACTCAGGCCCACATAAATTTCATAAAAGTCATAAATTTTACTGATAAAAATCGCGCCAAAATCAAACAAAGGGAGTCCAAAACAGACTACAAATCCCATTAAGCCTTGCTCACTAATGAATCGAACTCTCAACTCCTATTGGATGAGGCACACGACAGAACGCACCTCAACCATGACATCATCAGGAGGAGAAATACCTCTGAAATGCTTCCGGGATTTGCTTCCAGCAACATTGCTCGCTCATCGCTGCTCTCAGGTGTAGCCTTGTGGCACAAGGAAGTAACGTCCGACTTGAAACTGTGGCCATACAATCTCCATCTCGCTGGACGAGTTGAGATTACTCTGTGTTCCACCGAACACTAACGGATCCGAAGGAGACCGCCGAGCAATCTGCATCTTCATCCGTTTGCCTGCAGAAGTGAAGAGATAAAAGATTGCTCTTCCATCTTCAATCAAGTCAACGTCGCTGATTTCTCCGCCCGCCCACAGAGTGAGGAAATGGCCTCCCATCATCACCCAAGCCTCAAGGAACCGAGTCGGAGTTAAAGGATGGATGAACACACATTCTACGTCCTTGTACGATTCAAGTAAGAGGTTTACGTCTGGGCAGAGATAGAATATTATAGTGTGTTATTCTTGTGTATCAAGGTTATTGCTTGTACAGTTTACGGACCGCCATGTCTGCTCATTGCTAACACTCAGGGTATTAATTATCACAAATGAGATTTGCTGTATTGTAGTCCAACCACATTGGACTGTTGTGCATTTCCGCCATCGCGGGTGAGACCGGCACACTGAGTTTATCCATTAAAGAATCAAAGACCACGGGACGGTTTACGAGCCGTCCACCGCGTCTCTGAGTGATAAACTAACAGCTGCTTTCTCTCCCACGATCGCGAAAAACCAGCTTTGGGGCCGTCACTTAATTCTCTCTCTCTCTCTCACACTAACCACACACACACACATGCACACACACACACACACGCACACACACACACACACACACACGCACGCACACACACACACACACACACACACACACGCACGCGCGACCCCTCACAAACATTCTCGCACACATTTTTGGCTAGCAGATAGCTTCGTGATAAAGCTCAGCTTTGTCCCTAAGCTATCGTACAAGCAGATACACGCGGTAAACTGGTAGACACCATTGACTGGTTTCTCTCCGCCCACATTCGCAGCCATATTCTCTGGTTGGAAGTCTCGCGTGACATACTCTCCACGAGAGTCATGTCCGCCATTTTGTGCGCGTCCCTCCTTACACACACACACCTTATGTGTTATAGGATTATTTTGGTTTCCATATCACTGTTTAGTTTGTAGTTGTAAGTCGGAAGTTTATTGACTGCTTTGTATTAATTATTAATTGATATTACTGCATAAATAAACTTTGTTATATTACAAAGAGAAGTGTTTTGGTTTTTGCATACACCTGTGTCATGCTGACGGGATGTCATTGCTCGGATTCAAGCCTTCATTCATTGTTTTTTTTTCCGAAAATCGATATTCTTCGGATGCCGATTTTCCTAAGAAAACAATCTAATATTGAGACTGTTATACTATCTGGTTATTAGTCCCCGATTCCAGGGTGGTGCCCCGTCAATATTAATCCTTATTAATATTCTATTGATTTTTGATAATTGATCATTATCTTTTATGATTGTTGAATTTGAATGATCAATAAGTTAGTGTTAATTTTAATTAATGTTTCATTGATGTTAATGATTAGTGATTATCTTTGATAATTGTTGATTTAAAGGATTTAAAAAAAGCTAACATTGATTTTCATCAATGTTCTATTGATTTTAATAATTAATAATTATCTTTGATAATTATTAATTATTGCTAATAACCAAACCCACTCCTAAACGTAGCACACTACATTTACTGGAGCCCCATATGAGGTTTTAATGAGTTAGATTCAATTAATTAATTTAAATATTAATTAATAACTAAAATAATTATTAATTATTTCTGATAGTAACACTCATCTAAACAACCAGTAAAGCCCTACAACTGCGTATCTCTGGGGATCTTTGCGTCGGGAAGAACACCACTTAGCGAACAGATGCCACTTCAAGGCATACAGGTGCCTCGTAGAGGGAGCCCTAGCCTGAGTGATCATGTCTACCACCGCGGGTGGTAGGCCACTTAGGACTTCCGCATCCCGTCCAAGGGCAAGACATGGAGATTCCAGAGGTCTGGTCGCGGGTGCAAGATGGTGCCCCGTCCCTGAGAAAGAAGGACCTTCCTTAGGGGAATTTGCCAGTGGGCTGTCACGAGGAGTGTGAGGTCCAAGAACCAAGTCTGTGTGGGCCAGTAGGGTGCTACTAGGATGACCTGCTCCTCATCCTCCCTGACCTTGCACAGAGTCTGTGCAAGTAGGCTCACTGGGGGGACGCATACTTGCGCAGCCCCTGGGGCCAGCTGTGTGCCAGTGCATCTGTGCCGAGGGGAGCCTCGGTCAGGGCATACCAGAGTGAAGCCAGTGCTGAAGTGGTCTCATATGCATCAACCCGAGCGGCCGAGAACGCCATATGCCCCAGGAGCCTCTGAAATTGCTTCAGTGGGACCACCGTTCTCCGTCTGAATGACGTCAGGCAGTTCAGCACCAACTGTGCGTGCTCGCTCGTGAGGTGCACCATCATCGAGACTGAGTCTAACTCCATGCTGAGAAAAGAGATGCTCTGAACCGGGGAGAGCTTGCTTTTTCCCAGTTGACCCGAAGCCCCAGTCGGCTGAGGTGCCTGAGCACCAGGTCCCTGTGCACACAACAACTCACGAGAGTGAACTAGGATTAGCCAGTCGTCGAGATAGTTGAGAATGCGAATGCCCACTTCCCTTAGCGGGGCAAGGGCTGCCTCTGCGACTTTCGTGAAGACGCGAGGCGACAGGGACAGACCAAAGGGGAGGACCTTGAACTGGTATGCCCGGCCCTCGAAAGCAAACTGTAGGAAGGGCCTGTGTCAAGGTAAAACCGAGATGTGGAAGTACGCGTCCTTCAGGTCTACCGCCACGAACCAATCTTGATGCCGAACGCTCGCCAAAATGCGTTTCTGCATCAGCATCTTGAACGGGAGTCTGTGCAAGGCCTGGTTCAGTACTTGTAGGTCCAATATTGGCCGCAACCCACCGCCTTTCTTCGGTACGATGAAGTAGGGGCTGTAGAACCCCTTCTTCATCTCGGCTGGAGGGGCAGGCTCTATCGCGTCCTTCTGCAGCAGGGTCGCGATCTCCGCACACAGGGCAGCGGTGATCTCGCCCTTCACTGAGGTGAAACAGACGGCATTGAACCTGGGTGGACGCCTGACGAATTGGATCGCATAGCCGAGTCGGACGGTCCTGGTCAGCCACCGCGACGGGTTGGAGAGCGCATGCCATGCCCCCAAGCTCTGGGTGAGGGGGACCAAGGGGACAATCACGTTGGATGTACCGGCAGGTGGGGTGTCGCCGGCGAGGCGGAGCCTGAGGCGCCATGTTGAGGGGGCTCGGACCCCCAATTCGTGGCCGTGCTGAGTCTGGGGATGTCGAAGCACTTACCTGGCTCCAGGTACGCACCATAGGACCAGTCAGGGATGGGGGAGGGAGGAAATCGTCCCCGTAGTCCGTGAGCACCGCCCTGGTGTGTTTGTGCCACAGCTGGGTGTGCCAGGGTTGGGGGCCCGCCTCCAGGGTGCCATGCCTGCCATAAAGGTGCGGTGTCCGGTGGTCGTGATAACGACGGCTGTGAACACCGAGTGTGTGACCCAGGGAATGAGGAACCCGCTCTTTTCTTGACAATGTGGCGAAATGAAAAGAAAAGGAAACAAAAAATTCTCCTCCCACCGGGGGAAGGAGTGGTCTGTTCACCAGCTCCGATACAGCAGGTGTCCACGTCCCTGGGTCGCCCGTCTCAGGGGCACTTCGAAGCCTTCCTTGGGTTCTTAGTGGCAGATTAAGCGTCTGCTTCCTGTGGGTGGCTCCACGCCGGGGCCGGGCCACCGGAGCAGGCTGTGGAGGAGCCAGTGTAGTTGCCGCAAGGGGATGCCCTTGGTGACGAGCAGACGGGGTGCGAAATCTTGATCCGCGCCAGGGCAGGATGTGTTGAATAGCCTCCGTTTGATTCTCAACCGCCTAGAACTGCTGGGCAAAGTCCTCGACGGTGTCGCCAAGTAGGCCAGCCTGGGATATGGTGGCGTCAAGGAACCGTGCCTTGTCAGCCTCCCTCATCTCGACCAGGTTGAGCCAAAGGTGGCATTCGCCCAGAGAGCGAGGTCGGTCGCCGAATGCAGCTCCTGCATTAGTCGCGGGTCAGAACCACCCTCGTGCAGTTCTTTTAGCACCTTGGCTTGGTGCACTTGCAGGAGAGCCATGGTGTGCAGGGTGGAGGCTGCCTGTCCAGCGGCACCGTAGGCCTTAGCCGTCAGGGACGACATAAACCTACAGGCCCTGGACAGGTGTCTCGGTTGGCTCCACCAGGTGGCACCGTTCTGAGGGCATAGGTGCACCGCAACCGCCTTATCCACCTGGGGAATTGCCGAGTACCCCCTGGCAGCCCCACCGTCGAGGATAGTGAGAGCGGAGGAGCTGAGTTACCGGGTGAGGGCAGCGAGAGGTAAGCTCCTCATGCACCTCAGGGAAGAAAGGGACCAGGGTGGGGCGTGGCTGTGAGCGGCGCTCCGGACCCAGGAACCAATCGTCTAGCCACAAGGGTTCAGGGGGGAGTGGAGGGTTCCACTCCAGCCCGATGCTCACAGCCACCCGGGCAAGCATCTTTGTTATCATTGATTGTTTCTCTAAGTCATGCAGACTAATCCCCATGAAAGGTCTACCCACTGCCATGGAAACTGCTAACGCTCTGTTCCACCAAGTTTTCAGGATCTATGGTCTGCCAGAAGACATTATGTCTGACCGGGGACCACAGTTCACTTCCAGAGTCTGGCAGGCTTTCTGTAAACAGCTGGACATCAACGTCAGCCTCATGTCTGGTTATCATCCTCAGGCAAACGGACAGGTGGAGAGACTAAACCAGGAAATGGGCAGATACCTCAGGTCTTACTGCATTCGAGAACAACAGAGGTGGAGCGACTTCCTCCCATGGGTTGAATACACCCAGAGCTCCTTCATGCACTCATCTACTGGACTCACTCCCTTACAATGTGTGCTGGGCTACCAACCTCCTATGTTCCCTTGGTCGGGTGAACCCTCTACAGTACCAGCGGTGGATGATTGGATCAGGCGGAGCGAGCAAGTGTGGGACAGTGCGCACGTCAGATTGCAGCAGGCCATCCGGGCCCAACAGATCCAAGCTGATCGATGGAGGCATCCCCACCCTGACTATCAACCTGGCTAGAGAGTCTGGCTATCTACATGAGACCTCAAGTTGCGGCTACCCTGCAGGAAACTCAGCCCCAGGTATGATGGTCCGTTCAGAATTGTAAGACAGAACAATCCTGTAACTGGAGCTAGCTTCTAACCACCGCATCTCTCCTTCCTTTCATTTGTCATTGTTGAAACCAGTCCACCCGACATCTGGCCCCAGAACCACAGATCCTGAGCCTCCTCCTCCATTGGAGATAGACGGATCACCTGCTTACATGGTCAGAGAGATCATAGACTCACGTCGTCGAGGGGGCCAGATGCAGTACCTGGTGGACTGGGAAGGTTATGGACCAGAGGAGAGATCTTGGCTAGCTGCCAAGGACATTCTGGACCCATCATTGATCCATGACTTCCACTGAGCGCACCCGAATCGTCCTGCACCACGACCAAGGGGATGACCCACAAGAAGAACACTGGGAGTTGTTCGTAGGGAGGTGGGGGGTTCTGCAACAAATGAGGCTGGTATCCCTTCAGCCGACCAACAGAGGGAGCCCTCTCCCGAATACTGACACTATACCATTTCTTCTATGGTGACTTCCTGTTTGTACTATATAAATAGCCATGCTTCTCCATTGTGACTTTGCGAAGTATTGCCAGTTTCACTGTCTTACCAAGCGTTATTCTCATTGCCTGTTTATTACCTACTTGTTTCACTGGATTACTGATACTGGATTACTGTTTTGCTCTGTTTGCCTGGTTGGACTGATTACCTGTGTAATGACTACTTTGCCTGCTTCAACGATTACGTCTCTGCCTTGTGTCTTGGATTTGTTTGCTGATTATAATAAACTTATTGCATATGGATTCTACCTTCGCCTCCAATGTCGAGTCCCTTACACAACCAAATATGTTTCCTTGTTTTGTTTGGACATGTTTGTGTATAAATGTGTGCAGTGTGTAGATATGCTCAGTTGTTCTCTGCTTTGGCATGAATCCAATTTAACAGTTTTTTAAAGTCTTTTGTTCGTGGAGATAGTGGACTAATCTGTCATTCATTATACAATAGAATAGTTTGCCAAGGTTGCTGCTCAATGAAATGCCCCTACAGTTGTTTGGGTTAAATGTGTCACCTTGTTTGAATTGGGGTGATTTGATTTTCTTTCCAATTCTCAGGAAATTGTCCTGATTTTAAGAGCAAATTTAATAATTTGAGAATGGCCTCATTCAGTTTGGGGCTGCCATGTTTCAACATCTCATTGCATATTCCATCTGAGCCGCAAGATTTTCTTTGTTTTTGAGGAATTCTATTTTTTTGTTCCATTAGTGGTATGGGGGTGTCCAAATTATTTAATTTACCCTTTATTATGTATTGTAGTTGATGTAGTTGGGAGGTCATATTTGTTTGGGTGGGGTTAAGTTCACTTTGTGCCTATATTTGTAATGGCAATTGTGAACAAGATTTCATTTAATTGTTTTGTTGCCATATTGATGCTTTTCTCATCTTCTACAAATGTGATGAAGAGAAACACATCATGTTTTCAACCTGAGTGCTGTGGAGTTCAGCTTCATACTGGGCTGGAATGTCTTTTCTCCAGAGGAATCTGGTTGGGAGGGGATACAGTTTAGATTTCTGATCTGAAGATGGTAGAAGACTGGCTGACTTGTTCAGACTAAAGAGAATGTGACAGTGGTCTGAGAAAGGTAGCTGTGGCATCACTATAAAGTAATTTATCTTTTGGTCTAGATCTGTGATGGCATAGTCCACTGTGCTGCTGCCTAGAGAAGGGCAGTAGGTAAATCGACCCAGAGAATCACCCTTTGTTCTGCCATTAACTATATAGAGACCCATACTTTTACAGAGCTGCAGAATTTGCTTTCCATTTTTGTTTATCGTGTTGTCAATTTTTAACATGAGGGTGTTTCACTGATGGTATATATAATTCTCTGTAGTTTGAAGGAGTGTAAGTTTTAGATGCTAATTGACTCCATGTCTCAAGTAATATTATGATATCTGAGCTATATACAATATTTACAAAATCAGGGTTCTTGCTTTTTTCTCCAAAGTCAGTAGAAAACATACCCTGGGTGTTATAGCATGTGATTATACCAGAAATAAGAATTTATGATTCCTGACCCAATCGTGTTATGAAATATACTGAATTAAATAAAGTACTTTAGAATGACAATTGTATAACAAAAAGATACAGTAACATAAATTAAGAAATAATTAATATGCTTAAGGACTGCTAATTAACCTAATACACTGTCACATAAAAGTTTCAGCATGTTTTTTATCTGGCTGAAGTCGCTCGTGTCTGCAATACCTCTTCCTGTCACAACAGCAGCGTAGCTGTCTGTCTGTCTGCCGGGATGCTGTCTTACCCTCTCCACATGATCAGGGGGTGTGTTATGGGGGCTTTTCAGTGTGACGTCTTTGATTGTTTTAACAATCATGTGCTTCTCTCTCTCTCTCTCCCTCTTAATGGATGAATATTGGACTGATCTGCACATGTCACAGTTCAAAACCGTCCAGACTTACAGTTTTAATATGCACCATTAGACGTAATAGATATGTGTTAATTGAACTGGTGTTTGGTTGCTTGTCTGTTATTGGCTTGTTTTACTCTGTGCATCTTTATTTATCTCACAATTCCTAAAATTGGCAGCAGCTGTGTGTCTAGCAGATGGTTTAGTTTGTAGATGTGTCATCAGAACCAAACAGCTCCTTCTGCCCTGTGTACACAGAGTGCTCCTGGGTAGCTGGTTGTGGAATATGGAAACACGTTTATATTCCAGTAGATGTAGATTGCATTTGCGTGTATATTTTTACATGACAGTGAAAATCAGGCTTAATGTTGTGCTCTAAGGCTTGTAGCTCACAACATACCCTCCTCCCCCACACACGTTTATTGAGTTTGGAAGGAGAGAAAAGTAGAGATTCATTGCTTGCTGGTAGTGTTGAGGGTATGTGGTGAGTCTATGATATGACATGTGCTCCATGCAGTCTTTGTTAATTTCTGTCAGTGCCTCAGAGCTGTCAGTTAAAACCTCCGTTATACTCCACTTAAATCCCCGTTTACTGCCCAATTCTGCTGACAAACATGGAGAAAGACTCTCAACTTTCCTGTGTCACATTTTAATTTCAAAGAGTGCATTTTCATCTGTTTTCATCTTCATTTGTTTGACCAGCCAACATCAGTTACGTATAAATTATGTAGGCCTATCGCTTCGGACTATAAGTCGCAGGTCCTTTCAGATGATGAACAAATCTGCAACTTACATTCCAGAAAAAAACAGTATTTATTTATTTTGTGGAATCTGATAATTTTCCACAGCACACCTGACAATCTTTCATGGCACACTAGTGTGGAAAGGCTTGGCTACAAAAGCTGTTGAACATTTTTTTTTTAATTATTATTATTATTATTGCCAAGGGGTAGTATACAATATACAGTTCAAGTCAGGAGTTTACATACACCTTAACCAAATACATTTACACTCAGTTTTTCACAATTCCTGACATTTAATCATAGAAAACATTCCCTGTCTTAGGTCAGTTACGATCACTACTTTATTTTAAGTATGTGAAATGTCAGAATAATAGTAGAGAGAATGATTTATTTCAGCTTTTATTTCTTTCATCACATTCCCAGTGGGTCAGAAGTTTACATACAATTTGTTAGAATTTGGTAGCATTGCCTTTAAATTTTTTAACTTGGGTCAAACATTTTGGATAGCCTTCCACAAGCTTCTCACGATAAGTTGCTGGAATTTTGGCCCATTCCTCCAGACAGAACTGGTGTAACTGAGTCAGGTTTGTAGGCCTCCTTGCTCACACATGCTTTTTTCAGTTCTGCGCACAAATTTTCTATCGGACTGAGGTCAGGGCTTTGTGATGGCCACTCCAATACCTTGACTTTGATGTCCTTAAGCCGTTTTGCCACAATTTTGGAGGTATGCTTGGGGTCATTGTTCATTTGGAAATCCTATTTGCAACCGAGCTTTAACTTCCTGGCTGATGTCTTGAGATATTATTTCAGTATTTCCACATAAATTTCCTTCCTCATGATGCCATCTATTTTGTGATGGATGCACCAGTCCCTCCTGCAGCAAAGCACCCACACAACATGATGCTGCCACCCCCATGCTTCATGGTTGGGATGGTGTTCTCTGGCTTGCAAGCCTCACCCTTTTTTCTCCAAACATAACGATGGTCATTATATGCAAAAAGTTAAATTTTTGTTTCATCAGACCAGAGGACATTTCTCCGAAAAGTAAGATCTTTGTCCCCATGTGCATTTGCAAACTGTAGTCTGCTTTTTTATGGCAGTTTTGGAGCAGTGGCTTCTTCCTTGTTGAGCAGCCTTTCAGGTTATGTCGATATAGGAGTCATTTTACTGTGGATACAGAGACTTGTCTACCTGTTTCTGCCAGCATCTTCACAAGGTTCTTTACTGTTGTTCTGGGATTGATTTGCACTTTTCACATCAAACTACGTTCATCTCTAGGAGACAGAATGTGTCTCCTTCCTGAGCGGTATGATGGCTGTGTGGTCCCATGGTGTTTATATTTGCGTACTATTGTTTGTACAGATGAACATGGTACCTTCAGGCATTTGGAAATTGCTCCCAAGGATGAACCAGACTTGTGGATGTCCAATTTTTTTTTTCTGAGGTCTTGTCTGATTTCTTTTGATTTTGCCAAGATGTCAAGCAAAGAGGCACTGAGGGGCCTTTTACACAACAATGTTTTCAACTAAAAACGGAAAACTTTTTATGCATTTTGGCGGTTCGTTTACACGACAATGGTGTTTTGGGGCCTAAAAACGCAAACTTTTGAAAACGGGTTTCAAAGTGCAAGTTTTTGAAAATGATGCCGTTATCGTCTCCGTGTAAACATACAAAAACAAAAACGATGACGTCATGCGCATGTGTATTATGTGTTCAGTCTATAGGCATGCGCGCGAGTACTTCAAAACAACGCGTGAGACATTCAAAACTACAATGGTGAACTACAGGGCTGTGTTTATTGATGCTTCTCCAGCAAAGTATAGATTTACTGCATCACTACTACGACCAGCGATCGCCATATTCATTGTTTGTATTCACCACTCTGTGGAAGAATGCTTATGTGCGCAGGCGCATAGTGTTTCTTTACAAAGTGACATCGCCAACTACTGGCCTGGCATGCATAATACAGTGTTTTTAGTCATAGTGAACGGGGATAGTTTTGACAACGTTGTCTTCTGTACGCAAAATTTTTCAAAAACACAAAGGAAAAACGTTTCTGTTTTTAGTACATCGTTGTCGTATAAACATACCCTGAGTTTGAAGGTAGGCCTTAAAATACATCCACAGGTACACTTCAAATTGACTCCAATTAGCCAATTAGCAATTGGCTAATTGCCTAAAGTCTTGACATAATTTTCTGGAATTTTCCAAGCTGCTTAAAGGCACAGTTAACTTGGTGTATATAAACTTCTGACCCATTGGAATTGTGATATAGTCAATTAAAAGTGAAACAATCTGTAAACCATTGTTGGAAAAATTACAAAGTAGATGTCCTAAACGACTTGAGAAAACTATAGTTTGCTAATATTAAATTTGTGGAGTGGTTAAAAATGAGTTCCCCTTCTGTCACTCACTTGACGTTGTGTCGATGTAGTGACAGTAGGCGTCGCTCTTGAGAGCCCCAATCACATCAGATCTTTGAGAAAAGGCCAATGAGAATTGGCGAGTGGAATTTGCATGCCACTCCCCCGGACATATGGGTATAAAAGGGAGCTGGAATGCAGGATTCATTCAGATTTTTTTTTCGGAGACGAGCGGTTGAACTATCAGCGAGCTGAATACTACTGCTGTTCCATTCACCTCTTAAGAAGCGTATGCTGTTGGATATACAGCGCATTTCCAGCAGCTTTCTCTCCTTCTGCACGACGAGTGCAGATTTCGCCCCTGGGCACTTCGACAGCACTAAAAGTGTGTATATCCTGCTAAAGAGTATATTTTCTCTATTAGAGCACACACATTGACGTTGAACATCTTTTTAAAGACGTGTCTTTTTAAAGATGCCTTTCCGTCTTTGTGTGATTCCTCGATGCGGTCATTATCTCTCCACCCTGTTCTCATTGCAAGGATATAATCATGACAACGTTGCGGTCGCGGCTTTCCTTCTTTCAAGGGAAAGCCACTCTAGCCACCCCCCACGCTGTGCCTTCTACCCACGGGTGTGAGGCCGGCCCGGCTGGCACTGGAGGCGATTTGGGGAGTTCAATGGGTGTGGTCTCGCCGGGTAATTCCCCGCGGACCTCCCGTTCCCCAGCACGCTCGTTTGCTCCCGTCCGGTTCCGAAATGAGACCAGCCCGCCTCATGGCCGGCTTGACGTGGCAATTGCTGCATCGGAGAGTGCACTGGCGATGTCGGATGCTGAGGATTCGACTGGGCTGCCACCTTCGGGTCTGTCCGCCCAGTCTGAGGCCGACGCAGAGCTGACCGCCATGCTTGCCCGGGCTGCCACGAGTATGGGGTTGGACTGGAATCCTCCAGCCTCCCCTGAGCACTCGCGGCTTGATGACTGGTTCCTGGGTTCGGGGCACCGCTCACGGCCACTCCCCCAGGTTCCTTTCTTCTTGGAGGTGCATGACGAACTCACGAGGTCGTGGAGGGCACCTTTCGCTGCCCGAAACAGACTTCCAGTTGCGTCCGCTCTTACTACCCTCGACGGCGGGGCGGTCCACGGGTACACAGAGGTCCCTCAGGTGGATCAGGCGGTTGCAATGCACCTGTGCCCGCAAAACGCCGCCACCTGGCGGGATCGTCTGGCGCTCCCCTCCAGAGCCTGTAGGACTACGTCGTCTCTGGTGGCCAAAGCCTACAGTGCCACTGGAGAGGCTGCCTCAGCCCTGCATGCCATGGCCCTCCTGCAGGTACACCAGGCCAAGGCACTAAAAGAACTGCACGTGGGTAGTCCTGATCCTGATGTGCTGCAGGAGCTTTGTTCGGTGACCGACCTCGCCCTCTGGGCGATGAAGGTCACAGCGCGAGCACTCGGGCAGGCGATGTCCACCTTGGTGGTCCAGGAACGTCACCTGTGGCTGAATCTGGTCGAGATGAGGGACGCAGACAAAGCACGTTCTCTCAACACGCCCATCTCCCAGATTGGACTTTTTGGCGACACCGTTGAGGACTTCACCCAGCAGTTCTCGGTGGTGAAGAAGCAGACGGAGGCCATCCAGCACATCTTGCCCTGGCACGGCTCAAGATCCCGCACCCCGTCTGCTCGCCGAGGGCATCCCCCTGCGGCGGCGAAAGCCCAGGCAGCTCCGCCTTAGCACGAGCTCTCGGCCCCAGCGTAGAGCCCCCCACAGGAAGCTGACGCCCCCCGTCTCTCGGGCCGGCACATGGACCCGGAAGGCTCCTAAGCGCCTCTGAGACGGACGACCCAGGAAGCGAGACGTCCGTTACAGAGCTGGTATCCAGACCACTCCATCCCCCGCTGGAGGGCCGGGAGGTAAATCCTTTGTTTCCTTTTCTTTTTTGTTCACCGCACTCCAAACGGGCTGCAGTACCCAAATTGTCAAAAAAGAGTGGTTTCCTCACTCCTTGGTTCACATAACCATTGTTCATGGCCACCAGACACTGAGCATTCATAGCCAGGGCCCCGCGAACGCGCCACCCCCGCCTTCACGCGCCCGGCCACGCCACACCTACGGCCAGCCGGTTGTGTTGAATCTCGAGGATGGCCCAAGAGGCCCTCCTCCTCAGTCGCTAACCTGGGTACGCAGAGCAAGGTAAGTGCTTTGAGGTCCCCCTCAGCACAGCCACCTCGGGTCGAAGCAACGCTCCTCGATGTGGCACTGCCTGCTCCCCCCCTGCTGTGAGGCCCCTCCCCCAGGTACATCAGAGGTGATCGTCCCCTTACTGCCCTTCGCCCGGAGCTTGGACGCTTGGCTAACGCTTACCAACCCGTCGCGGTGGCTAGCCAGGACCATACGACTCGGCTACGTGATTCAGTTTGCCAGGCGCCCGCCCCAGTTTAGCGGCATCCGCTTCACTTCAGTGCAGGGCGAGAAAGCCGCCACCCTGCGTGCGGAGATCGTGACCCTTCTACGCAAAGGCGCGATAGAGCCTGTCCCTCCAGCCGAGATGGGGAAAGGGTTCTACAGCCTACCAAAGAAAGGCGGTGGGTTGCGTCCAATCTTGGACCTGCGAGTTCTGAACCGGGCCTTACACAAACTCCCGTTCAAGATGCTAATGCAGAAACACATTCTGGTGTGCGCCTGGCATCAAGATTGGTTCGCGGCGGTAGACCTGAAGAATGTGTACTTTCACATCTCGGTTCTACCTCGACACAGACCCTTCCTACGGTTTGCTTTCGACGGCCAGGCGTATCAGTACAAGGTCCTCCCCTTCGGCCTGTCCCTGTCCCCTCGCGTCTTCACGAAAGTCGCAGAGGCAGCTCTTGCCCCGTTAAGGGAAGTGGGCATCCGCATACTCAACTACCTCGACGACTGGCTAATTCTTGCACACTCTCGAGAGTTGCTGTGCGTGCACAGGGATTTGGTGCTCAGGCACCTCAGCCATCTAGGGCTTCGGATCAACTGGGAAAAGAGCAAGCTCTCCCCGGTTCAGTGCATCTCTTTTCACGGCATGGAGTTAGACTCGGCCTCAATGATAGTGCGCCTCACAATCGAGTGTGCGCAGTCAGTGCTGAACTGCCTGAAGTCATTCAGGTGGAGGACAGCGGTTCCACTGAAACACTTTCAGAGGCTCCTGGGGCATATGGGTTCCTCAGCGGCAGTCATGCCGCTTGGGTTGATGCATATGAGACCACTTCAGCACTGGCTTCAGACTCGAGTCCCGAGATGGGCATGGTGCCGCGGCACACATCACGTAGCTATCACGTCGCTCTGCCGCCACTTATTTAGCCCTTGGACAGACCTTGCATTTCTACAGGCAGGATTTCCCCTACAGCAAGTGTCCAGACGTGTCATGGTCACCACAGATGCCTCCAAACTGGGCTGGGGCGCCATGTGCAACGGGCACGCAGTTGCTGGTTCCTGGTCAGGACCGCAACTGGGTTGGCACATCAACTGCCTAGAGTTGCTGGCTATACTACTTGCCCTGCGGAGGCTATTGCCGTTGATCCAGGGCAAGCATGTGTTGGTCCGGTCCGACAACACAGCGACAGTAGCATATATAAATCGCCAAGGCGGCGTACGCTCTTGTCGCATGTCGCAACTCGCCCGGCATCTCCTCCTCTGGAGTCAGCAGCGGCTGAGGTCGCTGCGGGCCACTCATATCCCGGGCAGCCTCAACGCCACAGCGGATGTGCTGTCGTGGCAGGCAATGCTCAGTGGAGAGTGGAGACTCCACCCCCAGGTGGTCCAGCTGATTTGGAGTCGATCTGGCAAAGCACAGGTAGACCTGTTTGCTTCCCGGGAATCCTCCCACTGCCCGCTCTGGTATTCCCTGACAGGAGCCCCCCTTGGGACAGACACGCTGGCACACAGCTGGCCCCGGGTGCTGCGCAAATAGGCATTCCCTCCAGTGTGCCTTCTTGCAAAGACCCTGTGTAAGGTCAGGGAGGACGAGGAACAAGTCACCCTCGTGGCCCCATACTGGCCCACTCAGACTTGGTTCTTGGACCTCACGCTCCTCGTGACCACCTCCCTGGTGGATTCCCCTGAGGAAGGACCTTCTTTCTCAGGGACGGGGCACCCTCTGGCATCCGCGCCCAGACCTCTGGAATCTCCATGTCTGGCCCCTGGATGGGACGTGGAAGGTCTAAGCAGTCTACCACCAGCAGTCGTAGACACGATCACTCAAACCAGAGCTCCCTCTACCAGGCAGCTTTATGCCCTAAAGTGGCGCTTATTCGCAAATTGGTGTTCTTCCCAAGCTGAAGACCCCCAGAGATGCGCTGTCGGTTCAGTGCTCTCATTTATGCAGGAGAGGCTTGAGGGGCAGCTGTCCCCCTCCACCTTGAAGGTTTATGTAGCTATAGTGGCTCACCATGACGCAGTTGACAGTAAGTCCCTTGGACAGCACGACCTGATTATCAGGTTCCTCAAAGGTGCCCAGAGGCTTAATCCTCCCAGGCCATGCCTGAACCTTCGGAGAGCCCCATTTGAGCTGCTAGAGTCAGTCGAGCTGAAAGCCCTCTCCTTCAAGACAGCCCTCCTGATTGCGCTCACCTCCATCAAGAGGGTGGGGAACCTGCAAGCGTTCTCTGTCAGCGACACTTGCCTGGAGTTCAGTCTGGCAGATTCTCACATGATCCTGAGACCCCGACCGGGCTATGTGCCCAAGGTTCCCACAACCCCCATCAGGGATCAGGTGGTGAACCTGCAAGTGCTGCCCCGGGAGGAGGCAGACCCAGCCCTGTCGTTGCTGTGTCCAGTGCGTGCTTTGCACACCTACTTGGATCACACGCAGAGCTTTAGATGCTCTGAGCAGCTCTTTGTCTGTTTTGTGGACAGCGGAAAGGGAACACTGTCTCCAAACAGAGGCTTGCCCACTGGATCGTGGATGTCACTGCATTGGCCAACCAGACCCAGGCCGTGCCCGCCCCCTTGTGGGTTCGATCACATTCTACAAGGAGTGTGGCGTCCTTGTGGGCAATGGCCAATGGCACCTCTCTAGCAGACATCTGCAGAGCAGCGGGCTGGGCAACACTCAATACTTTCGCAAGATTTTACAATCTCCGGGTTGAGCTGGTTTCGTCCCAAGTTCTTTCAGGTACGAACAGGTAGAGTTCGGTAATACGGAACAGCTGGCTGGGTGTATCGCTTGTGTATAGCGCCTTTCCCCTCCCCTGAGGCGAAAATGTGCGCTTTTACCCCCAGTCGAGTTCACGAAGTCATGGACCCTGGATGTTCTTCCTCCCTAGCCCTATGGTTCACAAACTCTGCGGAGGAGTTTGCAGCCAGCCCCACTACGGGGTCTAATATGCCCTGTACTGGGATAGGCACTCCATGGGTGCCGATTACTCCGGTAACCCCTGTGATGTATATTCCGCCGTACGGTCTCCCTGTTGGCAGACCCGCGTCTCCCTTGGGTAGAGCTCTCTCTGCCCCCGGTCACTGTGTTTGTAGAGTCCCCCCCTTTTGTTCGTGGTGGGACCTACCACTGCGCCTCTTCCATGTGTGGCTGCTGAGCCCATGTGTCGTATTGCCACATGTTGACCTCCCCTTTTGGGCAGAATGTGGTCTCCGCGGGGTCTTTTTCCCCTGAAAGAATACGAAAGGAAAAGAACACCTTCCCCGATGCGTATGATAGCATT
Organism: Myxocyprinus asiaticus; assembly: GCF_019703515.2. Taxonomy (NCBI): domain Eukaryota; kingdom Metazoa; phylum Chordata; class Actinopteri; order Cypriniformes; family Catostomidae; genus Myxocyprinus; species Myxocyprinus asiaticus. The sequence goes on from NC_059355.1 coordinate 22,580,696, forward strand.
AGATGGCCCCAGCTGAATCTAATACTCTGTGGAGAGGCTGGTGCGGCCTGCTCCCATGCTAGTTACGTCGCTTCCCCCCCTCAGGGATGTGGGGAACTACATGAAGTCTTTTGGGGTGTTGGGGGAGGTTACGTGCAGTCTGATGCACCTGCTATTATGCACACAGCAGCTTGCTTGCACCTGCATTGGCAGTTCACGTAACACAGTTCAGCTGTTGTGGCGTTTTTCCATAGGTACCCCTAATGTCACTACATTGACACAACGTCGAGTGAGTGACAGAAGGGGAATGTCTCGGTTATTGTAGTAACCTCCGTTCCCTGATGGGGGGAACGAGACGCTGTGTCCCTCTTGCCACAACGCTGTACTAGCCGCTGAAATGGCTGGAACCATGTCTCAGCTCCTCAGCACAAAACCTGAATGAATCCTGCATTCCAGCTCCCTTTTATACCTGTATGTCCAGGGGAGTGGCATGCAAATTCCACTCACCAATTCTCATTGGCCTTTTCTCAAAGATCTGAGGTGATCGGGGCTCTCAAGAGCGACCCCTAGTGTCGCTACATCGACACAAAGTCTCGTTCTCTCCATCAGGGAACGGAGGTTACGACAGTAACAGAGACGTTTTAATGACTTCAGCCTAAGTGTATGTAAACTTCTGACTTCAACTGTATACAATATATACAGTTCATTGAACAGACATTGACCTAAAATATGACATAAGCCACAATGTCAAATTTTTAGAAACATTTAAAGGTAATTTTTCTGAATATGTTGTCTTGGACTTACACTGACACCAGGGGTATGAATGTAGCATCATTCAAACACAATAGTTTTTAGTTACCGATGCCATTGTAGAAATGTACTATTCTCTGTCAGTCATGATTAATTTAATCCATGAGTAAAAGTGCCCAATAACAGGTCATGTGATTCTAATTATGATGTTACTGATTTGTGATCATGTGTGATCATTGTTGTGTACATCTGTATCAAATTTACAATTACTTTCTTTAGGAGTAACATTTATTAAGTTAGAAAAAAAAGATGAGTGCACCTTTAAAACAATGATGAAATACAAAACAACTGACAAAACAGCAAAAAAAGTCAAAGGTAATGTACAAAAATATAAAACAATAGCTTTGGCTGAAAATAGTTGATATTAATATTATAAATATTATAAAATATGATACTGAAATTTTAGTTTGGAGGATAGAATTGTAAAAAAAAAAAAAGAGAATTTGTGAACAATTTTGTGAATTGAAAAAAAAACAAAAGTTCTGAACTACAAAAAATGGTTCTGAACCAATTGTTTGAATCCAACATGCCACTGCTAGAGAAAACACATATTTGTGTTATTAGACAGTTTGACTTAAAACATTATAGTTATTGAGAAACAGACCTTGCAACAACTTCCCTGTGTGACTAGATATGGATGGCCTCCCATATACTGTATATGCAATATATATTATGTTGTATAAACATATATATAAACAATATATATATATATATATATATATATATATATATATATATATATATATATATATATATATTGCTAAAATGTTAATAGGTTTAGCCTTCAGGTTTGAATTCACTATACACTATGAATTAATAATTAGCGTATTAGAAATTATTCGATTATGCTCGGATCATAAACACAGAGATGCATTCCAGTACAGCACTCTAATTGGCCAATCTGTAGCATATGCAGCAAAGTAATTTTTATTTTTTACATTTTAAAATGGTCCCCATTAATCCTGTGGTTATAGGCCTGTGGCCCTGTCTGATTATTGCTGTTGCATTACTCACTCAAGGTCGTGTCATTGCTAGAAGCCCAGGCCTTGTCTAATGTACTTATCTCAAGAGATAAAACTGCAAACATGCTCACAAAAAGCAAAGACTCTCACATAGTTAGAGGCACACACACATAGCATTTTGTTTAGCCTTTTAATTAAGGTTGCCTAATTTGACTGTCATGCAGTGGTAACGTCTACTAAAAGACGATTTTCAAATGTATTTGAAAAATTTTCAAAAAAGTGTTTGATTAGTGACGTTACATTGGCACAGTGAAAACAAGAGGGCACATCTTCCAGAATGCAGTTTGAAAGTGTCTGCCCAATCATGGCGCACAACCCGTATATTTGACATTCCACCAGGCTATAAACAGCACAGCTCTCCAATTCAGGGTTTATTAGACGTGGAAGGGGGGAGGGCAAAAGGCTTGGGTTCCTTGCCAAAGACTGACAGGGGTCCTTGGGACAATTACAGTAGAGAAAGAGAGAGAGAGAGAGAAAGAAAGAGAAAGAGAGAGAGTCTTTCTTCAGGGCCCCGCGGCCTGCTGGTGCTGAGTAAGATTCATGCCCAGACAGAGGAGGATGCCACTGCACTAATACTGCCTGACAGTAAATGTCATCAGAATTTAAATTACACGGCTTTCTCCCTCTCACAGAGCATGAGGGTTTGCGTTAACCTATATCGGCCACCGCAAACAGCAGAGAAGGAGCCCGTGGGGGCCGGGGAGTGGGAAGTGATGTTTTTGCACTTCAAGACGTCTCGTGGATTGAAAGCACCAGCACAGTTCTTTCTCTTCCCTTGTCACATATGCAAAACCAGCAAGCTGATCCACCAGGCGAGTGCATGGCTAATTAGAGGGATTCAATTAGCCTGATCATTAACGATGTGGACAGATCTGCTGCTTTCACTAATGACCTACACACACATACAGCCCCTGCCTTTGTCCCTTGGCTGATATTAGCGTTTGAAAATGAGCTATGAGCATGGATGGCATGCAGATATGACCAGGCCAGGCCTGGATTGTAAGCAAAGGAAAGTGCTAGGAGGTTCATCAGCCTCACCCTTCCATTTGACTAAGCGTGCACATGAAAATATGTTTCAGTTTAACAGCTTCATATGATGAGTATTACTGTAATGAGTCGATGATGAGCCAGAGGTTAATGCGCAGTGTGTAGATCAAAGGGGAGTTGAAGCTTTTACATGAGTGCTGTCATGGGATATGTGCTTAAAACAAATATAAGCCATCAGTTGTACTGTGACAGTTTAAAGACAGAAATGATGGTATATCTAATAGCTCCCCAAAAAGAAAATTGTCAATGTTTAGTCACCCTCATGTTGCTCCAAACCTGTATGACTTCATAAATGGACCATAAAAGAAGTTTGTGAGGCAGAATATTGGCTTCAGTCACTATTCACTTTCATTGCAGGGAAAGCTTTGAAAGTGAATGGTGACCTGAGATTAACATTTTGCCTAACATATCCTTTTGTGTTTCATAGAAGAAGGGAAGCCAAATGACTTTGGAGGTTTGGAAGAATACCTTTATATTACAAATCCTCAGGCACTTGCTGTCATAACTGATTGGGTGACCTTATTAATAATTTGAGGTGCTTTTTCCTGGTGTTTTCCTCCAGTTTACTCGCTTTGATAGACTCATATGATGGAGCTTGCACTGAGATGAAATAATTTAACCATTCCAGATGAAGTGTTACTTTGGTTTCAGCATCTTATTAGCATATGCCAGTATGTAGTAATTATGCCCAGTCCTGTCACACCGTTTGCATTCATGTGTAAGATAATGAGAGTGAACTTTCACTGCAAGTATCTTTATTGAGTAGAAATTGAGGGATTGTTTTAGGTGTGAAGTTTCTGCAATTACCTTTAACTGAAAAAAACATTAATAAAATAAGTGACCTTTACTCACCCTGCTGATCAAGATTGCCAGAAGAACTGGGTATCTCTAACATATTTGCATTTACCTGAAGAGTACATTTGTACTGTATGCAAACTATACACTCTTACTGGCCACTTTATTAGGTACACCTGTACATCTACTTATTCATAAGATTTTCTAATCAGCCAATCATGTGGCAGCAGTGTAATGTATAAAATCATGCAAATATTGGTCAGGAGCTTCAGTTAATGTACACATCAACCATCAGAATGGGGAAAAAATTAGATCTCAGTGATTTAGACCGTGGCATGATTGTTGGTGCCAGACGGGCTGGTTTGAGTATTTCTGTAACTGCTGATCTCCTGGGATTTTCACGTGCAACAGTCTCTAGAGTGTAAAGAGAGTGGTGCGAAAAAGAAAAAAAAAAACATCCAGTGAGCGCCAGTTCTGTGGGTGAAAATGGCTTGTTAATGACAGAGGTCAGAGGAGAATGGCCAGACTGGTCCAAGCTGACAGGAAGGTGACAGTAACCCAAATAATCACACGTTAATACAGTTCTATGCAGAAAATAATTTCTGAAAATACAACACTTTGAACATTGAGGCGGATGGGCTACAGCAGCAGAAGACCCCTCCGGGTACCACTACTGTCAGCATAGAACAGGAAACTGAGGCTGCAGTTGGCATAGGCTCAAAACTGGACAGTATATGATTAGAAAAACATCGCCTGGTCTGACAAATCTGGATTTCTGCTGAGGTACACAAATGATAGGCCTACTGCAGCCTCAGATTTCTGTTCTTGGTTGACAGAAGTGGAACCCAACATGGTCTTCTGCTGTTGTAGCTTGTCCGCCTCAAGGTTCGACATGTTGTGCATTCTGAGATGCTATTCTGCTCATTACAATTGTAAAGAGGGGTTATCTGAGTTACCGTAGCTTTTCTGTCAGCTCGAACCAGTCTGGCCATTCTCCGTTGACCTCTTTCATCAACAAGGCATTTTCATCCATAGAACTGCCGCTTGTTGTTGTTGTTGTTTTTTTTCACACCATTCCCTATACACTCTAGAGACTGTTGTGCATGAAAATCCCAGGAGATCAGCAGTTACAGAAATGCTCATACAAGCCTGTCTGGCACCAACAAACATGCCACGGTCGAAATCACTGACATAATATTTTTCCCCATTCTGATGGTTAATGTGAACATTAACTGAAGCTTCTGACCCATATCTGCATGATTTTATACATTACACTGCTGCCACACCATTGGCTGATTAGATAATCGCATGAATAAGTAGATGTACAGGTGTACCTGATAAAGTGGCTGGTGAGTGTATACATTAAAATTTAACTTTTGAAATTTTATAATGAGATGAAAATGTCTCTTAGATTATTTAATTGTAATTGTAATTGTATTTAATTGTAAATGGTGCCCAAAAGGAGACCTCTGTTGTAATACTTTTGCCGAGCTGGAGGATGAAGAGCATTTATTAAGCTATTTATAAACGGATATGGGAGATATTTATGTCAGATTCGATTTGGCTGCTATTGTTGCTCCATGTGTTCCAGACATGTTTTTTCTCCTCCATAAGAGGGTTACATTAAACCCTATAAACTTCAAAATTTGTAGAAGCTGCAAACGATTGATTCCAGAATGGCATTCGTGACACCGCTGGGAAGAGTCCCAAACTGGATTAGTTTAATGCTCTTTAGTGCTTGTCTCTGAGTGTATCCTCATCTATCTCCAGCCTTTCTGTCCTACAAATGTACGATGCTGAAAATGTCAAGATAGATCTCTGCACCAACCCCCTCCCCAAACTGAAAACGCTTACCCATGCTGAAGTGCACTCTTTCCCTAAGCAACATATAAAGGGCCTTGTTTTTCTACAATTTGAAGGAAATCCAGTGTCCAAAGCATTAAGTGTAAAGCTGCTTTCTTGTTGCATTTATAATTTTTTGTGCATGTGTTTTGTTTACAGAAGGAGAGTACTTCTTGGGGAATCCAAGCATGAAGTGGAAAAAATATGACTCTGATGGAGAATGAGTGGTCGATTAGGAATGTGCATTTCCTTTCATATCCCGACTGTCCTGAGGTCATTTACTCCAGTCTTTCATTCTCTATCACCCATTCCATCTTCCTCTGCCCGATACCATTATTTCCTATCACATTATGGGGCTCTTCTTAGAGTAACACTCACTGTGTTCCAGTGTGAGAAACAAACATAAATGCTTTTTTCTTTTCCTTAATGCTACAGAGCCCACATTCACACTATGTTCTAGACTTGGGGGAAATGAGAGATTCATATTTAGCCAAGTGTTGTAAAGAGAATGCCCCTGGCCACACAGAGCTTTAATGGATGGCAATGGCATGTCTGGGATGGAATAAGCATCAGAAGAAGCGTGATCCAGCCGTTATTTTGATATTCTTGGGGCTTGTCATTACCCATTACAAGATTCAGTCACTCCAGTGGAGCTTTCCAAATGTGTCTCTAAAGTGGGGAAACATAAGGTTGAATTTCTGTATTGTGGTATACAGTTTAATAAGTACACATACTTTATTGATGCCCATAGAAAATTCAGTAACACAACTCATAAATGTATACATTTATTTATGTAACAAACAAATACACAGTGCATTTGGGTAAGTGTATGTTTACATAAAAATATTCGGAATTGTGGGATTTGGGAAAAGGACGTGAAAAGGAACTGGGGCTGTCATGCTTCACAAAAACTACCATAGTATGCCGTATGATTCATGCACTATAGTCCAAGTTCTCTGATACCTTACGTTATCTTTCAAATCTAGTGGATTTAAATCTGCTCAATGTGCTGGTACATGCAAGAACTACTTCAGTTTCGTACACATAACCTGAAAGCCCCGCTTATTGGAGTAAAAGAAATTGAGCTCAAACATCATTGTTTCTTGTATGTAAATTTAGGCTAATTTGGATTTAGACAGAGTTGGGTTAAGGACTTGAAATATTTTGCACAATATACAGAGTACTTTTTTGTCTGTTTTGGGGCTCAACAGTCCCAGTTCTCATTCACTTATGTGAAAATAATAGCAAAATACCATTTGTTTTCCACAGAAGAAAGAAAAAAAAAAAAGTGGGTTTGGAATATTACGAAGGAACCGTATCACCTACAGGTAATTGACTTACATCTGCCATATTGATTAAATCAATATGGAATGCTTAACCAAATCTGTTCATTGACTTTGCCTGTCTTATCAAAAGTATAAAGTCTTGGATAGGAAGCTTCTTTATATCTGTATTGTAATGGTTAGAACTTCAAACCAATCAAATTTGTTCGTCTCAATGAAATGTTGCCATCAAGTTCAGTCAAATGTGTTGTGTTTGTCATGAGACTACATTGTTCTATCTCAGACTGATCACACTGTGAATTATGCAACAGGTTCTACCTGCTGAAATCGGTCTGCGATTACGAAATTCAAACCACCGTCATATATATATATATATATATATATATATATATATATATATATATATATATATATATATATACACAGTATATTTCAATGCTTTGAACCACATAATATTTATACAGGGTTGGGGAGTAACGGAATACATGTAACGGAATTACGTGTTTAAAATACAAAATATAAGTAACTGTATTCCACTACAGTTACAGTTTAAATAATTGGTAATTAGAATACAGTTACATTCAAAAAGTATTTTGAGTACTGAAGAGATTACTTTGCGTTTTATTGTCATTTGTTTCGTTTAATATTTAGTCCGTTCAGATGGAAAACATTTATACATATAAATGATGCGATCCAAAGTGCATTTGAACAGCGGTGAAACACTTTCTTATGATGTGTTACATTCATATGAGCAGACAGAGAAGTAAGTTTGAAGTAAGTTTGGAGCACAAGAAATAGAAATAAACCTTGTGTAAATTGTCAGATTTATGCTAAGCTAAAATGTTATTTCTAGCCATTTTACATGCACATGTTACCAGGCACGATCATATTCACATTAGATCATAATTTCTTTTTTTCTAGTAAGACCTTTGATATTAGGGCAAAAATCATATTCTTGGTAATAATTTTTGTATTGTTTTCCTGTAAAAATATCTAAAAATCCTTAAAACAAGATCAATTTTATTTATTTTGTTTTAGAAACAACACTGCATAAGATATTTAGGTTTTTCAGAGAATGTGTTTTTAACATGTGTATTTTGTCTTACTGTACTGGCAGAGTTTTTATAGTCAAAACAAGTGAAAAAAATCTACCAGTGCTGAAGAAGTAATCCAAAGTATTTAGAATACGTTACTGACCTTGAGTAATCTAACGGAATACATTACAAATTACATTTTACAGCATGTATTCTGTAATCTGTAGTGGAATACATTTCAAAAGTAACCCTCCAAACCCTGTATATATATATACACTATATTGCCAAAAGTATTCGCTCACCCATCCAAATAATTGAATTCAGGTGTTCCAATCACTTCCATGGCCACAGGTGTATAAAATGAAGCACCTAGGCATGCAGACTGCTTCTACAAGCATTTGTGAAAGAATGGGCCGCTCTCAGGAGCTCAGTGAATTCCAGCGTGGTACTGTGATAGGATGCCACCTGTGCAACAAGTCCAGTCGTGAAATTTCCTCACTACTAAATATTCCACAGTCAACTGTCAGTGGTAATATAACAAAGTGGAAGTGATTGGGAATGACAGCAACTCAGCCACGAAGTGGTAGGCCACGTAAAATGACAGAGTATGCTGAGGCGCATAGTGCGCAGAGGTCGCCAACTTTCTGCAGAGTCAATCGCTACAGACCTCCAAAGTTCATGTGGCCTTCAGATTAGCTCAAGAACAGTGCGTAGAGAGCTTCATGGAATGGGTTTCCATGGCCGAGCAGCTGCATCCAAGCCATACATCACCAAGTGCAATGCAAAGCGTCGGATGCAGTGGTGTAAAGCACGCCGCCACTGGACTCTAGAGCAGTGGAGACGCGTTCTCTGGAGTGACGAATCATGCTTCTCCATCTGGCAATCTGATGGACGAGTCTGGGTTTGGCAGTTGCCAGGAGAACGGTACTTGTCTGACTGCATTGTGCCAACTGTGAAGTTTGGTGGACGGTGGATTATGGTGTGGGGTTGTTTTTCAGGAGCTGGGCTTGGCCCCTTAGTTCCAGTGAAAGGAACTCTGAATGCTTCAGCATACCAAGAGATTTTGGACAATTCCATGCTCCCAACTTTGTGGGAACAGTTTGGGGATGGCCCCTTCCTGTTCCAACATGACTGCGCACCAGTGCACAAAGCAAGGTCCATAAAGACATGGATGAGCGAGTTTGGTGTGGAAGAACTTGACTGGCCTGCACAGAGTCCTGACCTCAACCCGACAGAGCACCTTTGGGATGAATTAGAGTGAAGACTGCGAGCCAGGACTTCTCGTCCAACATCAGTGTCTGACCTCACAAATGCGCTTCTGGAAGAATGGTCAAAAATTCCCATAAACACACTCCTAAACCTTGTGGAAAGCCTTCCCAGAAGAGTTGAAGCTGTTATAGCTGCAAAGGGTGGGCCGACGTCATATTAAACCCTATGGATTAAGAATGGGATGTCACTTAAGTTCATATGCGTCTAAAGGCAGATGAGCGAATACTTTTGGCAATATAGTGTGTATATATATATATATATATATATATATATATATATACACACACACACACACACACACACACACACACAGATACATTTCTTGTCTACACTCACTGGGAAATAAAACTGAGAATCATCAGCATAACAGTGATAAAATATGCTATGCTGTACTTCTGGAAAATAGAGCTCATAGGAAGCATATATAGGGAAAATAGTAAGGGTCCTAAAATCGATGTAGAAGAAAAATTGCCTAAATTTACAGAAAACGTTCTTTCTTTTAGATAGGAAGCAAACCACTGCAGGACCATACCCTGGATACCAACCATACACTCAAGACGAGTGAGAAGAATATTATGGTCGATAATGTCGAACGTGGCACTGAGGTCAAATAAAACTAAGACAACAGGTGAACCTGAATCCATGGAGAGAAAAATATCATTAGTGACCTTCAGCAATGCAGATTCAGTGCTGTGCAAGGGTCTAAGGCCAGACTGAAATGTATCTAAAATGTTAAATGTATTTGTATAAAATATCTGCTAACTGTGCTGACGTAATTGGTTGAAAGTGAGTCAGGGAGCTGGAAGGGGAAGGTATTAGTGGTTGATCAGATTGTGAAGGAACAATAGCACCTTTAATTTGCTCAATTTTGTGAGTAAAGAAGTTTAAAAATGTCTTTCAGGTCTCTTGAATGGCGTCCAGAAAAGCATTTCTAGTAGGGTTTAAAACAGAATCAATTGTATTAAACAATACTTTTGGTCAATTTGCGTTATCAGAGATAATTTTAGAGAACAACTTAGCTTTCGCTTCCTTTACTGCTCTTTGATAGTTTGTTAAACACACCTTTAAAATGTCAAAAGAGACCTGAAGCTTGTCTCTTTTCCATTTTGAGACGTTATAGACATTACAGCTGATTTTCTATAAAGCAGAATAAATAATTCTTATTAAAAGTAATGTCCAGCATCATCAAATCACTCCCAACTATGTTAAAATAAAATTTTGCATTATAAAATTCTGAATCTATGTACAGGTTATCATTGTCCCATGTCTGCCAAACATGCTGAGCATTCCAAACATCATCTGCAGCCTGAAACTGAACTTTTGGTCAGATTTTAGGAGTGAACGCACTTAGCTGCAAAGAAAGCTATAGGATGTGCCTTTGCTCCCTATTTAGTGAATGACTTAACCTCCAGTATGTTGTCTTTCTGCACTGGTCTCAGAACAGTTCGAAATGCACCTTATTTTCATCCTAACTCCATATAAAGCCTTTGAAAGCAACATTTTTCAGCTTTTGCATGAAAACATTTATTCCCAATGTGAAAATACACAGAACGAATATAGGAATGCATTTACTAATGTTAATGAATAGAACCATATTGTACAGTGATAACAAAATAATATATATATAAAAAAAATATATTAAAATGAAGCAAAATGACCCAGGATTTGTAACTGTGAAAAGTTATTCAAAATAACGAACATGTTTTTGGATCATCTGTCAGAAATTCATACAGAAATCTGTGTGAAAAATGAACGAAATATTTAAAGCAGCATATCAAACTAAACTAGAAACGTTAATCTTTACAACCAAACAGGTTTTACTGAAAAAATTTGAAGAGGATTCTACCAGAGGCACTTTTGTTGGGGTTGCGCCCATAGATTCAGTTCAAGAAAGTCGATGCCATGGTGTTTGGTGACGTGACTCCGTGTGTCAGAAGTTTACCCCTTAAATGACTCCTTAGAGTGTGCTGAATAGTATGCAATGGGTTTAAATGAATTTAATTTATGTGTTGCGTATAGCAAATCCAAAATAACGAGTCCTTGCATGAGGCCACGGGGTCGCACAAGTTTAATATTATATTAATACAACTACCACGAATGCATCTAGCGAGCAGTAAGCTCATAACTGCACTCTTGCCAATGCAAATTTTTTTTTTTGCAGGGTAATGAAGGATTTATAGAGAGATCTTTCAATGTGTACAGAGTACATTTACTTTCAATACTTAAGTAGATTCGAAAGTAAGTACTTTTGTACTTTTACCCAAATGGATTTTTAATGTAGCCAAGTGGAGAAAGTTCATGTAATTCAGTGGTTCGCAACATTTTTTTGATGAACGCCCCCCTACTTCATTCCCTTACCACATAAAAGTGATATTGTTAATATATTATACATTTGCCTTTTTGAAAATTTTAATTTATTCATTAATTATTTTTATAGTTTTAACAGTGGTATTTGTTACAAGACCATAGTAAACACATGGAAGCATGGATATTATTGACTACCATGGTTAGATGTAACATGTTTTCTATAAAACAAACTATGGTATTTTTGTAAATATAAACAGTAGACCTACTCTAAACACATGTAAAAACAATGAACACAAAATATAAATATTTATAAGTTGTAACAAAAATGTATTATATTCCCTCACTCCCCTAATGTAGTCTATGACAAATTTAATAGAGCTGAAGTTGTGATATGATAATATTTATTATCATTCTATTTCTGCCTAAAGTAAAGTTAGTGTTACTATAGTAATTTCAAGGGTGGTGATGTAGAATTATGTGCCAAATTCATATGGTTTCCACTTCTCGTGCCTTGCTTCTCACTGATTCTTGGAAAGCTGCGAGTTTAAGAGCTCGAGCTTTAACAGGGTTTCTGCAGGTTTCAGCATGTTAAATTAAGACTTTTTAAGACCTTTTTAAGACCATTATGAATGCAATTTAAGGCCTACTTCACGTCCTTACTGGCAAACAAAGTATGAAGGATATGAAGGAAAATCAGAGTCCCAGAATTACTAGCAAAGTAAATGAATTTATTCACATGACCATTCAACTGAACATTACTACACAGAACTGTGTGTATGCAAGAGTAATGTGTGTGAATGTGTGTGTACACAAGAACTAGGCTACATTAATCTGAGCTCTTCTCCCTTGGCCACAATCTCCTCCTCAATGTTCTTGAGCTCAGCTAACTTTTCCTTGCAGCCTCTCTTCACAGCATTTGACTTTGTTATGAGCTGGGCCATCCGACTGCAGCCTTGCCCTCAGACTCTTCTGCAAACCTGTCTAAGTCTCTGGCAAGACTTTCAGAAACCTATTGGATGGTTTTCCTTTTCTTTTTTAGTACCTCCAGGTAATCTTCTGTAGCCTTTCTCTTCTGGCCCTCCTGCTTCCTTCTCTCTTGATTGAGGTGGACACAGTACCTGGAATTGGCTGATGCCACAGAAGTCCCCCCCCATAATATCACCTATAACAAAACAGATAAGATGATTGGCCTGTTACTAATTACTTGTCTATTTCAGTTCAAATACATATTCAGAATATTTCTGAGTGCGGACCTCTTACTTTTGTTCAAAGCCTATTCCAGAACCTTTCCTACCAGCAGAAACACATCCTGCCAGCTGTTTGTCCTGTAGAAATGTCTGTACAAGACATTTCATCTGCCTCTTGCACCTGTCTGGGTCTCTGAACATGACAGAGGGGTCCAGACATGCCATCTGCCTAACCATTGGATATGATTGCGGGGGCTCTTCTCCTGCACTTTTCTGACAATGTTTGACAGTCCCTGCATGCAGTCCCTTCTAAACTCAAGGACCCTGAGCTCAACACTTTTGCTGCTCTGACAGGGGGATAAGCCGTAATTAGTATGTACAATAAAATTATATATTCTGCTTGCATCCGGACCATAATTTATAAAATGATCTTTCTAAATTACCACACTTCCTTGAGGACAGACTCAGCACCCAAGCCGATGTCAAAGTCCTGTGGTTGGAGCCAGTTCTTCTTGTCAGCTACATCCAGTTTGGTTAGCTGCAGTGCAGTGATGTCCTGGAGGAGCTCTCTCTTGATAAAGCATCTAAGTAGAGCAAGTCAAAAGACAATCTCAAAAGTAAATGCAAGTCCCCTGCATCCACATTTATCATAAAGTGACATTATCATCTAATGCATGAACAAAGGTTGAAGAATTTACCTATTCTTCATTAACACAGTGTACACATCAATTAGGCCTAATCAGTAGTGACAAGAGTTGTGATAATAATGTGCAGTGCTACCTATATAAATCATTACTTTGGTCAGCTCAGCTAAGTCTTTGCTGAAGAAAGGCATCACTGGCTCATCTGTTTGATACTTCTTAAAAAAGGGATTGAAGGTACTGGCGACAATCATGTAGAACTGTAGCTTGGTCAAGATGAGTGGATCTTTCAGGGCTGCTTCTGTTGCGTCGAAGGATGCTGTCCCAGGTTTTATGAGCTTCTTTCTTCTCATCCCATCCATATACATGAAGTGATGGCCAGACTGCAAGAGCCCTCTCTACCACAGGCAGGTTCTCGATCCACCGGTGGCCACAGAACGATAATGGGAAGACGGCGGATTTGGTGACAGCACTGTAGCCTTCTCTCCTTGCTGGTACGTTGTGGAACAGTGTGTGCATGGCTTTCCACACTGTATCAGTGTGGAGTGGCATGAAACAACTTACGAATTACAAGACTCCTGCCCCCAACCCTGTGGTGGACCAACAACTGGCTGACAACCTGAATGTGTTCTACTGTAGATTTGAAAGGCCCATTCTCACACCCCACACCCAATCTGACCTTCACTTCACACAAAAACCAACACCTCCTGCAACCCCCCTCCTCCCCCCTCCTGCTACTCAACCTGCACTTAAGATCTGTGAAGATGATGTGAGCCGCGTCTTTCGACAACAATGGATAAGGAAAGCACAGGGCCCAGGTGGCATTTCACCTGCATGTCTTAGATCCTGTGCTAACCAGCTGGCCCCCATCTTCACACAGATCTTCAATAGATCACTGGAACAGTGTGAAGTCCCATGCTGCTTCAAATGTTCCACTATCATCCCCATCCCAAAGAAACAAAAAATCAGAGGACTTAACGACTACAGACCTGTCGCCCTGACGTCTGTGGTCATGAAATCATTTGAGAGACTGGTGTTGGCCCACCTGAAGAAAATCACTGGACCCTTTCTAGATCCCCTTCAATTTGCTTATCGAGCAAATAGGTCTGTGGATGATGCAGTCAACATAGGATTGCATCATATCCTGCAACATCTGGACAGACCAGGGACATATGCAAGGATCCTTTTTGTGGACTTCAGTTCAGCTTTCAACACCATCATCCCAGCTATACTCCAGAATAAATTACACCAACTCTCTGTTCCCATGTCAATCTGTCAGTGGATTACCAGCTTTCTGACGGACAGGCAGCAGCTTGTGAGACAGGGGAAACTCACTTCCAGCACCTGTACAATCAGCACTGGCACCCCCCAGGGATGTGTGCTCTCCCCACTACTCTTCTCCCTCTACACCAATGACTGCATCGCCAAGGACCTCTCTGTCAAGCTCCTGAAGTTTGCAGACGACACCACTGTCATCGGCCTCATCCAAGATGACAATGAGTCTGCATACAGAAGGGAGGTTAAACAGCTGGCTGTCTGGTGCAGTCAAAACAACCTTGAGCTGAACATGCTCAAAATGGTGGAAATGATTGTGGACTTTAGGAGGAACACCCCAACACTGTCCCCCCTCACCATTCTAAACAGCACTGTGGCAGCAGTGGAGTCATTCATGTTCCTGGGCACTACCATCTCACAGGACCTGAAATGGGAGACCCACATTGACTCCATTGTGAGGAAATTCAACCTGCCACAGGCACTGCTAATACAGTTCTACTCAGCAGTCATTGAGTCTGTCCTCTGCACTTCAATAACTGTCTGGTTTGGTTCAGCTATGAAATCAGACATCAGAAGACTACAAAGGACAGTTTGGACTGCTGAGAGGATTATTGGTTGCCCCCTGCCCCCCAAGAACTATACACTTCCAGAGTGAGGAAAAAGGCTGGAAAAATCACTCTGGACCCCACTCACCCTGCCCACTACCTTTTTGAACTGTTGCCTTCTGGCCTATGCTTCAGAGCTCTGAGCACCAGAACCGTCAGGCACAGGAACAGTTTCTTCCCTCAGGCTATCCGTCTCATGAACAGTTAAATTGCCCCATTGAGCATTAACTATGTGCAATACACAGTTTAATCTTTCTTATATTGATCCAACACGTCCAGCCTCTTCTGCCATTTCATTCCTCTGAGAAAAGAAAAAAAACAAAAAAACATTTGCACTGTACATAACAGATTGTATTAGATTTGCACTACCCATGTGTATGTGTGTATGTGTGTATGTACGTATGTGTATAATTATTTTTTATTATTATCTAAATCTTGCTGCTGTTTTTTTATTGTTTTTGTATTGTTGTACACTGGAAGCTCCTGTCACCAAGACAAATTCCTTGTATGTGTAAGCATACTTGGCAATAATGCTCATTCTGATTCTGATTCTGAAAAGTTTGTCCAACTGCTACATGGAGAAGCCACTTTTAAAAGCATTGTGTAATGTGTGGAGTCCACAGCTCCCCACAGTAACAAGCTGAGCACCTTCATACTGTTCTACATGGTCTTGTTGAAGTTCAAAAAACATGAAATTCACATTGGGCCCATTAATCGAGAAGGACACCAGGCTCCTGAAGTGAAGTTGGTCCACACACTCCTGAGAAAAAAGAAAAATCAACCTTTACACTTTTCTCTGGGTCAAGTTCAAGTAAGTCTTATTCAGTTATTTCTGGTATTATATCTAGTATTGTTCTGTTGATAAGCAATGAAAATTATCCAAGAAATTGATGAGTAGGGCTATTGTTAACTTTCTTTACAACTGTTAAGTTGTCATTCTATGGCCTTATTCACCCATTTTCCAAATTTTTATATAGTTTCACTTGCCTCCAAAATCGTATGTAGGCAGCGTTGGGCAAGCTAATAAAAAAATGTAGCAAGCTAAGCTACAAGCTACTCAACAGAAATATTAGTTAAGCATAGCTAAAGCTACACTTTAGAGAAAGTAGCAAGTTACACTACAAGCTACACACCAAAAGTTAAGCTACTTATATTTGTATAAGTATATATATATATATATATATATATATATATATATATATATATATATATATATATATATATATATATATTTTTTTTTTTTTTTTTTTTTTTTTTTTTGTTGCTTGCTACATTTAAGCTATTTACATATTTTTTTCAACCAGATGCATGGAGCATACTGTCATAGACAAAGCATCTAAAGAGACTTATTCACATAATGTTTATCAAAGCCATGGCACAGCATAGTACAATACACAGGTACAGTATGCAGTATGGTGCAATATTTATATAATATGGATGTAAAAAAAAAAAAAAAAAAAAAAATGTATATATATATATATATATATATATATATATATATATATATATATATATATATATATATATATATATATATATGTATATATATAAACAACAACAACAACAACAACAAAAAAAACAAACATGTAAATTCACATTTATGCATGCTACAGTACCTGTACAAACCCATGTGTTCAAAATGAAAAATCACTATTTAAAATTTTATTTTTCATATTTAGGATTTACTACTGCCTCTACAAATCCATACCCATTTGAACATAATTTCCTTTGCACATTCCTGTATAAAACTTGTACATATACTATTAATCTTATCCTGTAATTCTGTATCTGCTGTTGTATTTCTGTATGCACTGGAAGCTTCTGATCAGAGGCCAAATTCCTTGTGTGTGTGAGCACATCTGGGCAATACCAATGTGATTTCTGATGCTATCAGATGGTAATACCATGGTACTTTGAGATACAATTACCATATTTATATATTATTCTGTATTTACATGGTGTTTCACAGTACTTCAAAGAATACCATGGTACTACCATAGTAATTTGAAATATGATTACCACATTCATATACAATTGAATGTACATGGTGCTTCAAGGAAATTAAATAATACTATGGTACTACTTTATGACTACCTTATTCATAAACCACTGTATTAACAGTGCTCCCAGGTAATGGGGCATGTCCAAAAAACATGGTAATGCCATGGTACTTTTCTATGTGTTTTCATGTAGGATATTAAGTGTTTTGATACTCTTTTGGTCATAAAATTTCTTTACCTGCAGAAGTTGTTACAAGCTGCACACATGTAATAAAGACCTTCTTTATCACTGGCAAATGATAGGATGCATTTGCAGGTTTGGTTTCTATTGATTGTAGATCCAATGCAAACAACATTAGCTTTATTTTCTGTGTTTTAAAATATTCTGTGAAGAGAACAATACTACACAATAGTAATGGTTGTAAAAAACCAACTCAGATGAGCGATTCATTTGTGAGTCAGACATCTTTAGTTCTGATTCAAAACTGGCTATAGTAAACACCGGTTTGATGTATGATATAGCGGTGTAGTTTTTTTGTCAAAGCTACGCGCTACCTTATCAAAAATATAGCTTTGCTACTGAAAAGCTAATTGGTTTAAAAACTAGCGAAGCTACCACCTCACTACTGAGAAATGTAGTTAAGCTAATACAAAGAGCAAAGCTACTGCCCATCACTGTATGTAGGACAGTGGAAATGGCAGCTTCCTCACATGGTTCTAGCTGTATTCAGATAACTATCCCCCCAGCTAGATTTCTTGCTAAATAACCACCAGCACAGCTAGAACTGTGTGAGGTAGACACCATAACTACTGTCCTACATACCACCTTGGGGATAAGTGAAACAATATAAAAATTTGAAAAATGGGTTAACTATCCCTTTAATATGCAACACAACAGATTATCACACTTGGGCATAGCACTGCTATTGAAAAAACAAACAATGAATGCTTGCTAATAAATAAAACATTTACTTACTTTGACATGTTTCAGTAAGTCCTGGGCTGTCGCATGCCCCAAAAAATGGGACCCCAAGTACCTCGACTGTAACTGCTCGCCTTCCCAAAAATGTACATGCAGGTCCAACTGCTTGGTTTTGTTTGTTTGATTTAGACTTTCGTTGAACATCAGCATCTTCCAATCCAAATCACGTAATGTAAGTTACTTGTCCTTTCCACACTTGAAGATTTTAGTGATGTCAGAATCAGGGAACATGGTTTTAAACAGCTCACCTATGTCTTCATTGCTTTTATATGACTGATGTTTTGCTACCGTGTGTAAATTCCAGAGCACCTCTGCTTTTAATGTTGCCGTAGATCCAACCGCTGTCTGGAGGACGCTTACCGGAGTTGCAGGAGTTAATGTTGTTAGTGCAGAGTGGGTCACACTGGGGCCGGACTTTGGTGATGCCACCGATGTGAATACAGAACAATATTGGGTGATGGCAGGCATTTGCTGGTGGCTTTTTACAGTGGATTTATGTTTTTCTCACTTCCCATATGACTCCAATGCCTTTATACACAAAGTTCCTAATTTGAGCGTTTTCTTGCACAAATTCCTTATTTTCAACAGGCTTCAACCAAGCACTAAATGCACTGTTCTCAAGCCAGATCTCATTGAACTTGCACTTACTCATATTAGATGAAATTAACAGAAACCATTTTAACTTATTACTTCTTGAAGTAGCTATTTTTTTGATGGGAGGAGGTGCCACGTTAGCCCACACACCACGTCGCGGGCATGCTCCGATAAATTCTGACTGGGCTGCACAGTCTGCATGAGTAGTTATTGGTTCCATGTTGGTTTCATTTTGTACTTTTGTTACAGCGTGATCAATATTTTTTCTTTCCCAAAAACACATTTAAAAGCGAGACTAAAGATTAAAACTTTATTAAAGTAGCATTAACTTCATAATCCAATAAATTTTTAAGACCTGTCGAAATCGTATTTAAGACATTTTAAGGCCTAAAATTCAGATTTTTAGACTTTAAGACTTTTTAAGGACCCACGGAAACCATGTTTAAGAGTTTTGCGTTTACGCTGCTCTGTCCATTGATCTGTATCTGTCTACAGCCATACAGGTGCATTAGCCGAGGTTTTGCCTCCGCCTGTGTAATTGACGCTACTAAACCATACACTTTAGATGCGTCGCTAGACTTCAAAATCAGATGAACCACAGTACAAATGCATACCAACCCATATAACTGAGAACTAACTGATATACTCAAAGTCTAGATAAACATTTTAATCAAAGAGGATCTTGATGGTAGATTTGATTATTATGACTGATAAATGACCCCCATTTGTAACCTAACGCCCCCCTCTCTACTAATTTGCTCTCAGCACCCCCTGGCATCCTTTGAACGCCCCCTTCAAGAACCCCTGATGTAATTTATCTCTAGTCATAAATTGGATGTGGCCCCTTTAAGAACCAGAGTTTTGCAACACCTGTCTCCTGGCACTCTCTCCTTAGAGACATGAAAACATACATTGGGCAAGAGAGCTCCCAGTTTTGTTTTTCGGTTGGTTTAATTATTTGGGTAAATATCGAATTTTACACAAAATGTTGTTAAATTGCAATAAATATGTGTTCACAAGAGTCATATGTTAAAACTGAGTGTTTGTTATGGATGCTTTTTGAAGGATGCATATGGATTGCATGTGTGGAGTTTGACCACGTTTTCTGCACATGCGAGGACTAGGTATGTAAATTTAGTATTAATCATATCTTATTTAATGATTTATATTCCAGAGTGTTATCCAATTTAGTGAGTAAGTGTAATACGTGTTATATGTGAAAGCATGTGTAATGAGAATTCTATTGTTTTAAACAGTTGTGCATGTCATTTTAAAGCCTGATTAGAAATGCATAAAATGCTCTGAGTGATTTAAGCATGTGTATAATGCATAAAATACTGTGAGTATTTAAGCAAGTGTTAAATGCATTTAATTCTTTGAGTGATTTAGGCAAGTATTTGAATGTATAAAATGCTGTGAATGATATAAGCATGTATTAAGATGATGTATACTGAAGCATATGGGTGGGCTAATGCCCTGTTTGTGTTTTCATTTAATATTTCAATTCCATATTTCATTTCTGTATCTTTATCATATATAAATTATATATATATATATATATATATATATATATATATATACATACACACATATATACACACACACACACACACACACACACACACACACAGCCCCATCCACGGCTGTTTATTTATTTATTTTTATAAACAGCTGTTAGAGCAAATCTCCAAAATATATTTTTGTATCCTTTGGTGATTATTTTCAACCCACCGGCTACAATAAAATTGGTAATTTCATTTTTACGTCCTCTTTTCCCCGGACATGTCCTCTTTTTCGGACCTTAAAAAAGCGTCCGGCCGGGATTTCTAAATTTGCAAAAATATCCGGGATTCGGCTTTAGTTGCATTATAATGTGCATTTGGTCTAATACTTCATTGTGTGTGCATGCAACTATTGGCCAAATTCCTGCCTGTCAATCTCTCCGCGAACGCGCGAAGCGCTGTTGTGTTTGGCATCAAACAGTTGCTTGACAGTAGCAGCAAATGACAGCTGAGTGGAAACAATGCCCAAACGAAAGTGCAAATTTACAGAAGATTTGCACAAAAAATTCCCATGCTTTCGTCCAGGTCGAGATCCGTGGGTAGCAGAAGTAAACACGTAAAGCTGGCACTTGCTAATAAAGGTGCAAGTGATTTAGAAGCACACATTAGCTCTGCGAAGCATAAAGGGTCAGCAAAAGGTGAAAGTTCATCAGGTGAATTAACAGACTATTTTTTGCGACCAGGTAAAATTGTTATCACATTGATTCATTTTCCATGGCCATTCAAAATAATAGTAATAGTAAATGAAGGTACACTCATGGCATCAAATATTTTATTTTAGTACATGGACATACAAAAGAATGTTGGAAATTTGTATTTATTTATATATATATTTATGTTATGCTAATAGAGTGACTTTTTCACTGTATTAAAGTTTGCATTCATAGTAACACTGTTTTGAACCCTGTTGGTGGCTACACCCTTGCCCCCAGTGGCCGAAGCTGGCAGTATTGTTGAGGTGAAATTTTCACAGGGTGGCGCCAAAAAGCAAGTTGTATTTTTAGCTGTAAATGTAATACAGTCCACAGGAATGGATATAATGAATCCTTCTCCCTATCCCAAACCTTTACCCTAAACCTAACTGTCATTGGAGTAAAATTGTAATTTTAAAGTGAAACTGCAACCTCCGAAACTCACTCACCATTGTTTACATGAACACAATTACTTCCTGGTTTTAAGAGACCAGAACCCATGTTTCATGCACATAACACGCTATCAGTAGTCCCACATGGAAATTTGACTGTGTTTGAAATAATGCAAAAATGGTGATTATCAGTAATTCATCAGTATGGGGTTGATTTCAGGGAACAAGAACATTCGGAAGCACCATGTCTAATCATGTGATCATGTTGTCTATATTATTGTTTGTTTCCAATTAAAGGATGATTTCTGCTAAAGTCATTAATTATTATAGAAATTTTACCCACAATACTAAGGCACTTCAGGTACACAAGTAATTAATAAATTGGTCTTCTCTGGTTTAATTATACACAGATTTACTCTGTTTCTCGCATGCTTTGTGGCCCCTGTGTTGCCTAAACCTTTCTGTGCCAACAAAGTCATGTGATTGTTCTGCTCACTGCATTCACAAATGCACAGTGACAATGGCGTCATCCTATCTTTTATCTAAATGCATTCACCACCACCATTCTCTCGCTCATCCTGTCTCCAGGTTAATGCCCTCATACAGCATGTCAGCTGCAGTGTGCTCTCTGGTGGATGTGTGCTCTGCCCCGACTGTTATGCTCAGCCTGTATACGAGGGGAAGTGTTTTCCTGCGTCTGTGCCAGAGGAAATGAAAACACAGTCTTCAGCCACTGCATGTCACAAAGGTCACAGAGGTATGCTGCACCTCTGGGCTAGAATGTTTTCCCGGAGCATGTTTCTGTGAGCTACAGTCAGTGCATCAATGTATATGTAAAAAAAAAAAAAAAAAACAATCCCATTTTTACATATCCATTTTATGGTTAAGGGGCTACAATGAATAACCCTTAATGATCTTGGTTGAGTACAAGCATAACCACTATCTGGTTTCTAGTTGTAGTCCAAAAATGATTTCTTATCACATCATGGGGCTCTTCTTAGAAGAACACACACAGTGTTACTGTGTAACACAAAGATGTTCCCTGTCAAAAGCTACACTTAATGCTGCACTTGATTCAGCGCTTATGGGAACGTCTTTAGGAGTGACCAGCTGTGAACATGTGTGCAACATGTCAATGAAATTGACTAGAACCTTTATAGCCTCTGTTAGTGACATCATCAGAATGCGCCAGTACCAGGGGCTATAAATAGATGTGCCACAGGTGCATCGTCGGGTCATTTGTCTTCAGACCACTCTGTGATGTGTTTGTGCTTCTCAGCTTCTTAGCTCTCTATTCTTCTTCCGATAGGAGTTAGATTTGTCAGGCAGTGTGTAGAAAACTTTCTCTTTCTCTGTCATTCAAGTGTGGAAAAGACAAAAGAAAGAAAAAATGAGCGATCAACAAAGCAAACGGTGTGTGTTTACATGCTTACGTCCTATGGATGAATCGGACACACACCTGTTTTGTTTGTTTGGGGGAAAGCATGCTGCTCTTGCGTTGGAGCGAGGTGAGTGTGAGCATTGTGAGCTGTTCACAGTGAAGATGCTGCGTGCTCGTCTCGCTTACTTCCAAGAGCCAGCACCCACCATTCCATCGTCTGGCTCGTGTATGGATCTGGCTGAGGAGTGAGAGACGGGTCCATCCCTATCGCTTGCTCTCTCTCCAGATCCAGTTTGTCCCTCGCGTGATCTTGAAGCGCGCCCCGGCTCCTCTTTGTTTCAATCTCTTGGGTCTGTGGACTTATAGTTGCCTACCTCTGAACATTCCTCACGTGATGACAAAGCAGTTGAGGAATTACTCGAGGTGGTTACTTGTGCGGTGGCCAGATTACAGCTAGACTGGCCACGCGAACAAGAGACCCCCAAACGATCGAAACTAGAAGACAGATTTCTGTCTGGTGGCCAGGGGAAGGGAACACAAAATCAGCCTCTCCCCTTCTTTGAAGACATCCATGATGAGTTGACTCGTTCATGGGGGAAACCTTATACTTCCCGTATCTTTGTGCCTTCGATGTCGACATATTTGACTATCGTGGGTGCTAAGGCACGGGGGTATACGATGATGCCACAGGTAGAAGAGACGCTCGCGGGCTCTCTCTCGCCTGGTTCGACATCATCATTAAAAAGACCAACTCTCCCCACAAAGCCGTGCAACCAAGCAGACAGCTCGCGCTATCGGCCGTTCAATGGCTGCTTTGGTCAGCACGGAGAGGCATCTGTGGCTAAACCTCACGGGCATCAAGGATAAGGACAGAGTATTCCTACGTGATGCCCTGGTCTCATCTTCCGGCCTGTTTGGCAATTCGGTGAATACAGTCGTCACCAGGTTTCGGGAGGTGAAAAAAAAACAAGGAAGCCTTTGTGCAATTCCTTCCTCACTGCACTCAGGGGGAGAAAGTGTGGCGAGTCGCGCTCCCCCTTGAAAAGATTGGGGACCGGCTCGTCACCCTCAGCATCCTCCAAAGCAAGACCTCAGGACCATTATTTCCAAAAAGAAGTCCTGGCGGTCTTACGCCCAGCATTGTGGGAGTAGCCCCCCTCGGGACGGGGCGCGCCAAACATCTACCTGCTCCTTCCCGACACCCCACGAAACCTCTCCATCCCCACCGCCTCTGGTGTTTTGGGGGCAGCGGTTTCCAGCGAAATGTTGAGTGTTCCGATGCTTCCTGTTGTCGCCCAGGACATGGAACATCCAACATCCCCTCAACGGGAAGTACCAAATTGGTATTCCACGCTGCTGGTGTGGAAGCTACTGTATGTTGGGGATATATTATTATACATATTTCTATGTGGGTCCTAAAGACAGCAGAAAAGGGCTACAGAATTCAATTCATTCGCCGTCCTCTGTGTTTCAACAGCGTGGTCCCCACTACTGTGAAACCGGAACAAGCACATTTACTGTCACGAGCTGCAATCTCTTCTGGTCAAAGGGACCATAGAACATGTTTCCCTTCTAGACAGAGAGTCAGGTTACTACAGCAGATACTTCCTGGTTCCCAAGAAGGATGGGGGATTGCGTCTGATTTTAGATCTTCCAAGCTTGAACCACTCAGTCAAGGTGCTCAAGTTCAACATGCTAACTGTCAAGACGATCGTGTCACAAATTCAACATCACGATTGGTTAGTCACGATCGATTTCATGGATGCATACTTTCATATAGAAATACTGCCACAACACAGGAAGTTCCTGAGGTTTGCTTTCGGGGGCGAAGCTTACCAATATCGGGTTCTTCCATTCAGCCCAGCCTTATCACCTCGCACATACACAAAGTGCATGGATGCAGCACTGGCTCCATTGTGACTCCAGGGCATCCGCATTTTGAATTACATAGACGACAGGCTGATACTAGCACAATCGCAAGAACTGGCATTACAGCACAGAGATGTCGTCTTAGCTCATCTAGTTTCTCTGGGGTTGAGACTCAGCGACAAGAAAAGCGTTCTTTCTCCTGCCCAGAGAACGACATATTTAGGGATCGTATGGAATTCGATCATGATGCGGGCACAGCTGTCTCCCACTCGAATCGAGACCATTCAGAATACCCTGAGCAAAGTCAGGCTAGGCCAAGATCGTACTGTTCTTCAGTATCAACGAATGTTAGGTCTCATGGCATCTGCATCCTCTGTGATCCCTATGGGCCTTTTGCATATGAGACCGTTTCAGTTGTGGCTCAAAGCCAGGGGATTTCATCCAAGGGCCAATCCCCGAAGGCAGATAAGGGTTATGCACCGCGGGCTACGTACCCTCTCTATGTGGCTCAGACCCCAGTTCCTCGCCTTGGGTCCCACTCTAGGTGCATCTTGCCATCGCAGATTGCTAACGACAGACGCCTCCCTGTCGGGCTGGGGAGCGGTCTTAAGTGGTCATCCAGCTCAAGGGGAATGGGAGGGTCATCAGCTCGATTGGCACATAAACTGTCTCAAGTTGATGGCTGTATTTCTGGCCCTGAAATACTTCCTCCAGCATCTGAGAGGCTGCCATGTCCTGTTGCGGGTGGACAACACAGCGGCAGTCTCTTACATAAATCACCAAGGAGGTCCGCTGTCGTGCCAGCTAAACGGACTAGCGTGGCAGATTTTTCTTTGGGCCCAGGGCAAGCTCCTGTCACTCAAAGCAGTATATATCCCTGGATGCCTGAATGTGGGAGCGGATTTACTGCCCAGACAGAAAATACTGACAGGAGAATGAAAACTCCACCCCGAGGTAGTGAAATAAATCTTGTTAAGATTTTACGAAGCAGAGGTGGACCTCTTCGCCTCCCAACATACAGCGCAATGTCCCCTCTACTTCTCTCTGAGTCACCCAGCCCCCCCTGGGTCTGGACGCGATGGCGCATACATGGTTTCTCTGCTCCCGGGAGTTCTAGCCAGAGTTCGTCAACAAGGATCTTGCCTCTTACTGATAGCGCCGCGTTGGCCGAACAGAGTGTGGTTCTCGGAGATAATATCTCTCCTCGACGGCTCGCCTTGGGCAATACCGGAGAGGAGGGACCTTCTGTCTCAAGCGCAGGGGACAATATTTCATCCCTGGCCCGAGCTGTGGAACCTTCATGTTTGGCCCCTGAAGGGTACCAACTGAGAGACACTGGGTTTTCACCTGAAGTTATTGAGACCATTCTGAGTGCTAGGGCTCCTTCCACTAGAAAAAGTTATGCCAATAAATGGGGTGTCTTTGAAAGGTGGTGCACTGCACATAATGCAGATCCAGTTAACTGCCAGATTGCTTCAGTTCTGGACTTCGGCTGGAGAAATTATCAGTACGCACATGCCCCGCCACTCTCAGGGTTTATGTGGCTGCTCTGTCGGCTTGCCGTGCTTTGATTGACAGGGTGCCACTGGGGAAACATCCTTTGCTCGCTCGCTTCGTTCGTGGGGCCATGCGACTGAGGCCTCCCATTAGAACCAGGATCTCTTCATGGGACTTAGCTATAGTCCTTTAGGGTCTGGTTGAGACCCCCTTTGAACCTCTAGAGTCGGTGTCTGACAAGCTCCTGACTCTAAAGATGTTTTTTCTTATTTGCTATCACTTCTTTAAAAAGAATTGGGGATTTGCAGGCTCTGTCTGTCTTGCCATCCTGCTTAGACTTTGCCCCAGGAATGGTGAAAGCGATATTGCATCCTCATCCTGACTACCTGCCTAAGGTTCCTTTCTCGACTGTACATCCGATCACTCTTGATGCCTTCTGTCCTCCACCGTTCACAACGCCGGATCAGGAGAAACTTCGCAGACTATGTTCAGTCCATGCTCTTCAGGCCTACGTCCACCATACTAGCCAGTGGCGTAAGTCAGGGCAAATATTTGTTTGTCATGGGGGCCGTAACAGGGGGGCGACTGCCACAAAACAGACAATGTCACATTGGGTGAGGGATGCTATTGCCCTTGCCTATGAGGTGCGCGGTCAAGCTTCGCCAGTAGGCATCAGGGCTTATTCTACCAGGGGGGTCGCTTCTTCTAAAGCTTTGGCGGGGGGTGCCCCTCTGCAGCATGTTTGTAATGCAGCAGGCTGGTCCTCTCCGCACACATTCATAATATTTTATAGTTTGGATGTTCATGCCACTCCGCACTCTCACGTCCTTGAGTCAACATCACAAGCTCATGTCTGAGACGTTTCGCATTCTTGTGAGCGCACACACTTCACAACCATAAGGGGTCCAGACACCCACAGTGTGGCGGCGTGGGTATTCTCGTTCCCATAAGCGCTGAATCAAGTGCAGCATTAAGTGTAGCTTTTGACAGGGAATGTCTCGGTTTACTTGACTGTAACCCTTGTTCCCTGAAAAAGCAGAACGAGATGCTGCGCTTCTTTGCTGCACTGAGGATGTCCCAGGACTGCTCTTCAGACAAATATACCTGACGATGCACCTGTGGCACATCTATTTATAGCCCCTGGTACTGGTGCATTCTGATGATGTCAGCAACAGAGGCTATAAAGGTTTTAGTCAATTTCATTGACGTGTTGCACACATATTCACAGCTGTTCATTCCTAAAGACGTTCCCATAAGTGCTGAATCAAGCGCAGCATCTCGTTCCGCTTTTTCAGGGAATAAGGGTTACAGTCAAGTAACCCGAGACGTTTTTCTTCTCTTTAATGCACTGGAGCTCACATTTAATCTTTGTTTAAGGCTTAGGGGTAATGAAGGATCCATATTTTGCCAAGTGTTGTAGAGAAAATGCATCTGGTCACTCAGAACTTTAATGGAAGGCAATGAAGTGCCTGAGATGGAATGGGCATCACAATCAGTGTGATCTGATATCCATTTTATGACTAAAGGGTTACAATAAATATCTTCAGATGACTTTGGCTCACCACCAGCACAGGTTTGATGACAATCTGATTTCTAGTTGCAATCCAAATATTATTCAAACAGCAGTTTTGCTTTGTTCTGGTTGATGAGAATAGATTCTTAGCAAGGGCTCAATATATATATATATATATATATATATATATATATATACATACATATAATATTATTATTATTATTTTATTTTTTTAAATCACCCTCATTCACAAGGAAGATATTCAGTGAGCCCAGCAGATAAAAGCAGACAGCTCTGAATTGTCATATCTTCTTCAGTGCTGTATAATAGACTGGCTCACAATTCTCATTACCTTTTCTCAACACAATGCACAGTGCCATTACAGAGCTATGAAGGCCTGTGAAGGTCAGCAATGATTTAAGCTGCAGCACAAATGTGCCAATTTACATGTCACCTCAACTGTTCTTTGCATCCTCTTAGGACTAAATGCTCATTTTGCTGCAATCAAATGTGATATAGATGCATTCTGAGGACCTGACACCACCGTGTCTTCATCTGACCATGTGCTGAAAGTAT